>NC_037671.1:36561387-37184606 GCF_003255815.1 Theropithecus gelada
AAAAAAAAAAGGCAGATAAAGAGGAACGGGGGGATGGGGCGCGGTGGCTCACACCTGTAATCCTAGCACTTCGGGAGGCCAAGGCGGGCGGATCACGAGGTCAGAAGATCGAGACCATCCTGGCTAACATGGTGAAACCCTGTCTCTACTAAAAAACATAACAAAAATTAGCTGGGCGTGGTGGCGGGCGCCTGTAGTCCCAGCTACTCAGGAGGCTGAGACAGAAGAATGGTGTGAACCCAGGAGGCGGAGCTCGTAGTGAGCCGAGATCGCGCCACTGCACTCCAGCCTGGGTGAGACCCCGTCTCAAAGAAAAAAAAAAAAAGAAAAGAAAAAGAGGAACAGGGGAACCAAGAACAGGTAAGACAACTATAAAACAAATAGCAAGGGCCGGGCACAGTGGCTCACACTGTAATCCCAGCACTTTGGGAGGCCGAGGCGGGTGATTCACCTGAGGTCAACAGTTTGAGACCAGCCTGGCCAACAGGGAGAAACCCCATCTCTACTAAAAATACAAACATTAGCCAGGCATGGTGGCGGGTGCCTGTAATCCCAGCTACTGGGGAGGCTGAGGCAGGAGAATCACTTGAACGCGGGAGGAGGAGGTTGCGGTGAACCGATATCATGCCACTGCCCTTCAGCCTTGGCAACAGAGCAAGACTCCATCTCAAAAAAAAAAAAAAAAAATAGGATGACAAAATGAAACATAACTATATCAACTATTACATTAAAAGTAAACAGGGGCCGGGTGCGGTGGCTCACGCCTGTAATCCCAGCACTTTGGGAGGCTGAGGCAGGCGGATCACGAGGTCAGGAGATCGAGACCATCCTGGCTAACACAGTAAAACCCCGTCTCTACTAAAAATACAAAAAAAATTAACCGCTTGTGGTGGTGGGCACCTGTAGTCTCAGCTACTCAGGAGGCTGAGGCAGGAGAATGGTGTGAACTCGGGAGGTGGAGCTTGCAGTGAGCCAAGATCACGCCACTGCACTCCAGCCTGGGCAACAGAGTGAGACTCCGTCTCAAAAAAAAAAAAAAGTAAATGGGAGCCAGATGCGGTGGCTTACGGCTGTAATCCCAGCACTTTGGGAGGCCGAGGCGGGCGGATCACGAGGTCAGGAGTTCAAGACCAGCCTGGCTAACACAGTGAAACCCTATCTCTACTAAAAATACAAAAATTAGCTGGGCGTGGTGGCACACGCCTGTAATACCAGCTACTCAAGAGGTTGAGGCAGGAGTATCTGCAGGAGGCAGAGGTTGCAGTGAGCCAAGATCACACCACTGCACTCCAGCCTGGATGACAGAGCTAGACTCCATCTCAAAAAAAAAAAAAAAAAAAAGTAAATGGGAGGCCAGGCGTGGTGGCACTTGCCTATAATTCAAGAACTTGGAGTGGCTGAAGTGGGAGATTTGCTTGAGCCCAGGAGCTCAAGACCTGCCTGGGCAACATAGGAAGACCCTGTCTCTACCAAAAAAAAAAAAAAAAAAAGTCAGTGTGTAGCACATGCCTGTAATCCTAGCTACCTGGAGGCTAAGGTGGGAGGATCACTTAAGGCCAGGTGGTTGAGGCTGCAGTGAGCTGGGATCGCACGACAGAACTGCAGCCTGGAAAGCAGAGTGAGACCCTGTCTCAATAAAAATAAAAATAATAATAATAATAAAGTAAATGGTTTAAACAACCTATTTAAATATCAGAGATTTTTAGACTGGATAAAAAAGCAAGATTCAATACATGCTGCCCACAAGAATGCATTTTGAATGTAAAGATTCAAATATGCTAAAAGTTAAAGGGTGGAAAGATGCTTACACTATGTTTACATTAATCAAAAGAAAGCTGGAAGGGCTATGATAATATCAAGCAAAGTTAATTTCAGAGCAGAGTATATTACCAGAGATAAAGAAGGTAATTTCATAATAACAAAAACGTTAATCAAGGACATAACAATCCTAAATGTCCATGTGCCCAATAAGAGAGCTTCTAAATATATGAAACAGCTCACGCCTGTAATCCCAGCACTTTGGGAGGCCGAGGTGGGCAGACCACCTGAGGTTGGGAGATGGAGACCAGCCTGACCAACAGGGAGAAACCCTGTCTCTACTAAAAATACAAAAATTGGCCTGGCGTGGTGGCACATGCCTGTACTCCCAGCTACTCGGGAGGCTGAGGCAAGAGAATTGCTTGAACCTGGGAGGCGGAAGTTGCGGTGAGCCGAGATTGCGCCATTGCACTCCAGCCTGGGCAACCAGAGCGTAACTCTCTCTAACAACAACAACAACAACAACAAAAATATATATATATATATTTTATATATTAAATATATATATATTTTATATATTAAATATATATATTTTATATATATAAATATATATAAATATATATATTTATATATATAAATATATATAAATAAATATATATAAATATATAAATAAATATATATAAATATATAAAAATATATATATATGCCACGAAGACTGATAGAACTGCAAGAAATGACCAGGTGTGGTGGCACACCTGTAGTCTCTGCTACTTGGAGGCTGAGGCATGAGGATTGCTTGAGCCCAGGAGCTGAAGATTGCAGGACACTATGATAGTGTCTGCGAATACCCACTACACTCCAGCCTGAGCAACACAGCAAGACCATGTCTCTAAATAAATAAATAAACATGCCGGGCACGGTGGCTCAAGCCTGTAATCCCAGCACTTTGGGAGGCCGAGACGGGCGGATCACGAGGTCAGGAGATCGAGACCATCCTGGTTAACACGGTGAAACCCCGTCTCTACTAAAAAATACAAAAAACTAGCCGGCCGGGGTGGCAGACGCCTGTAGTCCCAGCTACTCGGGAGGCGGAGGCAGGAGAATGGCCTGAACCCGGGAGGCGGAGCTTGCAGTGAGCTGAGATCCGGCCACTGCACTCCAGCCTGGGTGACAGCGCGAGACTCCGTCTCAAAAAAAAAAAAAAATAATAAAAATAAAAAAATAAAAAAATAAATAAATAAACATTTTTTAAAAAGAAGAACTGCAAGGAAAAAAAAAATCACAATTATAGTCAGAGATTTAAATACTCCTCTCAGTAATTGATAAAACAAGTAGAGAGTATAATCAGCCAGGACATGCAGACTTGAACAACACTGTCAATCAATCAACTTGACCTGATTGACATTTATAAAACACTCCACCTAATAATAGGTGCAGAGAGAACATTTATCAAGATAGATAATATATTGGTCCATAAAACAAATCTCCAAAGATTAAAAAATATTCAAATAATACAAAGTATGGAGTGGATGTGGCTGCTCACACCTGTAATCCCAGCACTTTGGGAGACTGAGGTGGGTGAATCCTGAGGTCAGGAGTTTGAGACCAGCCTGACCAACATGGTGAAACCCTGTCTCTACTAAAATACAAAAAGTAGCTGGGCATGTTGGCGCGTGCCTGTAATCTCAGCTACTCAGGAGGCTGAGGCAGGAGAATCTCTTAAACCCAAGAGGCAGAGGTTGCAGTGGGCCGAGACCGTGTCATTGCACTCTAGCTTGGGCAACAAGAGCTCAACTCCATCTCAAAAAAACAAACAACAAAAAAACACAAAGTATGTTATCTGATCACAATGAAATTACATTAGGAATGAATAACATAAAGATTCTTGGGGCTGGGCGCGGTGGCTCACGCCTATAATCCCAGCACTTTGGGAGGCCAAGGCGGGCGGATCCAAGATCAGGAGATTGAGACCATCCTGGCTAACACAGTGAAACCCCATCTCTACTGAAAATACAACAAAAAAATTAGCCGGGCGTGGTGACGGGTGCGTGTAGTCTCAGCTACTTGGGAGGCTGAGGCAGGAGAATGCGTGAACCCGGGAGGCGGGGCTTGCAGTGAGCCGAGATCGCGCCACGGCGCTCCAGCCTGGGCAACAGAGTGAGCCTCCGTTTCAAAAAAAAAAAAGAAAAAGAAGAAGATTCTTGGAAGATCCCCAAATACTTGGAAACTGAATTAACACACCTCTGGATCACAGAATAATTAGAATTTATTTTGAACTGAATGCAAATGAAAATAACATATCGCAATTTGTGGGATGCCTCTAAAATGAAGAGACACTTATAGCACTAAATGCCTGTATTACAGAAAAAAGAAAGGTCTCATGTCAATGACTTTAGCTACCACCTAAAAACAAAGTAAGAAGAGGAAAAGAAATACCAAAAAACCCTGCAGAAATAAAAAAAATTAGAAAATAAAAAAATACAGAAAATCAATGAAATCAAAAGCTGCTTCTTGAGATCAACAACATGTATAAACCTCTAGCCAGATTGATGAGGAAAAAAGACACAAATCACTAATATCAAAAATGAGGGCTGGGCGTGGTGGCTCACACCTCTAATCCCAGCACTTTAGGAGGCAATGTGGGGGAATCACCTGAGGTCAGGAGTTTGAGACCAGCCTGGCCAACATGGCGAAACCCCGTCTCTACTAAAAAAGTACAAAACTTAGCCAGGAGTGGTGGCACGCACCTGTAGTCCCAGCTAATCAGGAGGCTGAGGTGGGAGAATTGCTTGAACCTGGGAGGCGGAGGTTGCAGTGAGCCGAGATTGCGCCATGCACTCCAGCCTGGCTGACAGAGTGTCTCAAAAAAAAAAAAAAGAGAGAGAGAGAGAGATAGGTAACCTCACTACAGACTTCACAGATAATAATAAAAGAATAATTAGGGAACATTAGGAACAACTTTATGCCAATACATTTGGCAGTTTAGGCTAAGTGGAGAATACATGGAAAGACACCAATTGCTAAAGTGTACTTAAGAAGAAATAGTTTCAAGTCCAGCCTGGGCAATATAGCAAGACCTCATGTCTAAAAAATAAAAGAAGAAAAACATAGATAAACTTAGAATAATCATAATCAGTTTGAACTGATACCACCTCAGCTTTAATAATGTACATTAACAGCCAGGCACGGTGGCTCATGCCTGTAATCCCAGCCCTTTGGGAGGCTGAGGCAGGAGGATCACCAGAGGTTGGGAATTCGAGACCAGTCTGACCAACATGGAGAAACCCCGTCTCTACTAAAAATAGAAAATTAGCCGGACATGGTGGCATATATGCCTGTACTCCCAGTTACTCGGGGGGCTGAGGCAAGAGAATCGCTTTAACCCAGGAGACAGCGGTTGCGGTGAGCCGAGATCGCACCATTGCACTCCAGCCTGGGCAACAAGATTAAAACTCCATCTCAAAGTAAATAAATACATAAATAATGTACATTAACAGCTCCTATTCAATTCTGCCCCTCCCTTTATGCTGTTATTGTTACAAATTTATCTTCAGGCTGGGCACGGTGGCGTACACCTGTAATCCCAGCTACTTGGGAAGCTGAGGCAGGAGAATCGCTTGCGCATGGGAGGCGGAGGTTGCTATGAGCTGAGATCGTGCCACTGCACTCCAGTCTGGGTGAGAGATTGAGACCCTGTCTCAAAAAAAGAAAAAAAAAAAAACCCAAAAACAAACAAAAAATTTATCTTCATATATTGTGGACATATTAACACAGATTTATAATAATTGTTGGGCTGGGCACAGTGGCTCACGCGGGAAATCCCAGCACTTTGGGAGGCCGACGTGGGCGGATCACAAGGTCAAGAGATTGAGACCATCCTGGCTAACACGGTGAAACCCCGTCTCTACTAAAAAATGCAAAAAATTAGCCGGATGTGGCAGTGGGTGCCTGTAGTCCAAGCTACTTGAGAGGCTGAGGCAGGAGAATGGTGTGAACCCAGGTGGCGGAGCTTGCAGTGAGCCGAGATTGAGCCACTCACTGCACTCCAGCCTGGGCAACAGAGCAAGACTCCACCTCAAAAATAATAATTATAATAATAATTGTTTTATGCATTTGTCTTTTAAATCATACAGGAAACAAAAAGAGGAATTATATACCAAATATACACTAATACTAGCTTTTATATTTACCTGTGTAGTTACCTTTACCAATGACCTTTATTTCTTTGTATAGATTTGAGTTATTGTCTAGTGTCCTTTTGTTTTAGTCTGAAGGACTTCCTTTAGCATTTCTTTACCAGAAACAAATTCCCTTAGTTTTCGGTTTTCCAGGAATGTCTTAATTTCTACTTCAGGTTAAAGGATTGTCTTGCTGGATATAGAATTCTATTTTTTTAGAGACAAAGTCTCACTCTGTCACCCAGGCTGGAGCTCAGTGGTGCAATCATAGCTCACTATAACCTTGAACTCCTGGGGTCATGCAGTCTTCTCACCGTGGCCTCTGGAGTAGCTGGGACTACAGGCGCACACCGCCACACTTAGCTAATTTTATTTTTTTGTAGAGATGGGCCTTCCCACCACAGCCTCCAGAGTAGCTGGGACTACAGGCGCACACCGCCACACTTAGCTAATTTTATTTTATTTTATTTTATTTTATTTTTTTTTGAGACGGAGTCTCGCTGTGTCTCCCAGGCTGGAGTGCAGTGGCACGATCTCGGCTCACTGCAAGCTCCGCCCCCTGGGTTCACGCCATTCTCCCGCCTCAGCCTCCCAAGTAGCTGGGACTACAGGCACCCGCTACCACGCCCGGCTAATTTTTTGTATTTTTAGTAGAGACGGGGTTTCACCGTGTTAGCCAGGATAGTCTCGATCTCCTGACCTCGTGATCCACCCGCCTCGGCCTCCCAAAGTGCTGGGATTACAGGCTTGAGCCACCGCGCCCGGCCTCTAATTTTATTTTTTTGTAGAGATGGGCCTTCCCACCACAGCCTCCAGAGTAGCTGGGACTACAGGCGCACATCAGCACACTTAGCTAATTTTGTTTTTTTGTAGAGATGTGGTCTGACTGTGTTGCCTAGGCTGGGTTTGAACTCCTGGGCTCAAGCATTCCTCCTGCCTCAGCCTCTCAAAGTGCTAGGATTATAGGCATGAGCTACCATGCCTTGCCTAGAATTCCTGGTTGAAAATTTTTTTCTGTTAGTACTTTAAAATACCAGCCCATTGGTTTCTGGCTTCCATAGTTGTTTATGACAAATAGGCTATTTATATTGGTAAGTTAGCTGTAATTCCCATAGTAACCATTAAGAAAACAACTAAGAAATAGGGCCAGGCACAGTGGCTCATGACTGTAATCCCAGTACTTTGGGAGGCTGAGGCAGGTGGATCACTTGAGCCCAGGAGTTCAAGACTAGCCTGGGCAACATGGTGAATCCCTGTCTCTACAAAAATAAATTTAAAAGAAAAGAAAACAACTAAGAAATATTATAGAAAATGAAATATAAATGGTATAGTAGAAAAATACATCGACCAAACACAAAAGAAGGCAGTAATGAAGAAATTGAGGAACAAAGAAGATGGGACAGGATGGGTGCAGTAGCTCATGCCTGTAATTCCAATGCTTCGGGAGGCCAAGGTGGGAGATGATTGAGGCTAGGAGTACAAGACTAGCCTGGCTAACATAGTGAGACCTTATCTCTAAAAAAAAAAAAATTAGCCAGGTGTGGTGTTATGAATCTGTAGTCCCAGCTACCCAAGAGGCTAAGGCAGGAGAATCACTTGAGCCCAGGAGTTCAAGGCTGCAGTGAGCCATGATCTCACCAGTGCACTCCAGCCTGGGTGACACAGTGAGACCCTGTCTCTTTCTTGAACTCCTGGCCTCAAGTGATCTTCCCACCTTGGCCTCTCAAAGTGCTGGGATTACAGATATGCTCCATCATGTCTGGCCAAGACCCTTTCTTAAAAAAAAAAAAAACAAACAAACAAGGGAGGTAAGACAATAGAATACAACACTATGGCAGAAGTAAGTCCTTCGGGGATCAGTAATCACTTTCAATGTAAATGGATTAAATTAACCAATTAAAAGACAGTGAATGTACTTAATGACACTGAATTCTACACTTAAAAATGGTTAAAATGGGCCAGGTGCAGTGGCTCATGCCTGTAATCCCAGCACTTTGGAAGGCTGAAGTGGATCACCTGAGGTCAGGAGTTCGAGACCAGCCTGGCGAACATGGTAAAACCCTGTCTCTACTAAAAACACAAAAAATTAGCCAGGTGTGGTGGCAGGCACGCCTGTGATCCCAGCTACTCGAGAGACTGAGGCAGGAGAATCGCTGGAACCCAGTGGGTGGAGGTTGCAGTGAGTTGAGATCATACTACTTCACTCCAGCCTGGGCAAAAGAGCAAAACTCATCTCAAAAAAAAAAGGTAAAAATGGTACATTTTATATTTTTTATATATATACATACACACACACACACGTATACATGTATACATATGTGTGTGTGTGTGTATATATATATATATATATTTTTGAGACTTTTTTTTTTGAGAGTCTTGTTCTGTCACCCAGGCTGGAGTGCAGTGGCATGATCTCAGCTCACTGCAACCTCTGCCTCCCAGGTTCAAGCAATTCTTGTGCCTCAGCCTGCCAAGTAGCTGGGGTTACAGGTTCGCACCACCATGCCTGGCTAATTTTTATATTTTTAGTAGAGATAGGATTTCTCCATGTTGGCCAGCCAGGTCTTGAACTCCTGACCTTAAATGATTCCCCCACCTCGGCTTTCCAAAGTGCTATGATTACAGGCGTAAGCCACCATGTTCGCCCTATTATTTATATTTTACCACTGAGAATACAAGACAGAGATTGGCAGAATGGATTTTAAAATGATCCATCTATTCTTGAACAGATATTTATCCAAAGAAGAAAGACAAATGGCAAATAAAAATATGTTCAACATCACTAATATTAGGGAAATGCAAATCAGAACCATAATGGGTCAAGCATGTTAGCTTGTGCCTGTAATGCCAGCATTTTGTGAAGCTGACATGGGAGGCTTGCTTGAGCCCAGGAGTTCAAGATCAGTCTGGGCAATGTTTTGAGACCCCCATCTCTACCAAAAAATAAAATAAAATTCAGAACCACAATGAGATACCACTGGCCGGGCGCGGTGGCTCAAGCCTGTAATCCCAGCACTTTGGGAGGCCGAGGCGGGTGGATCACGAGGTCAGGAGATCGAGACTATCCTGGCTAACATGGTGAAACCCCGTCTCTACTAAAAATACAAAAAACTAGCCGGGAAGGCCGGGCGCGGTGGCTCACGCCTGTAATCCCAGCACTTTGGGAGGCCGAGGCGGGCGGATCACAAGGTCAGGAGATCGAGACCACAGTGAAACCCCGTCTCTACTAAAAATACAAAAAATTAGCCGGGCGCGGTGGTGGGCGCCTGTAGTCCCAGCTACTCAGGAGGCTGAGGCAGGAGAATGGCGTGAACCCGGGAGGCGGAGCTTGCAGTGAGCCGAGATTGCGCCACTGCACTCCAGCCTGGGCGACAGCGCGAAACTCCGTCTCAAAAAAAAAAAAAAAACTAGCCGGGCGTGGTGGCAGGCGCCTGTAGTCTCAGCTACTTGGGAGGCTGAGGCGGGAGAATGGCGTGAACCTGGGAGGCGGAGCTTGCAGTGAGCCGAGATCACGCCACTGCATTCCAGCCTGGGAGCACAGCGAGACTCCGTCTCAAAAAAAAAAAAAAAAAAAAAAAAAAAAATTAAAAATAAGCCAGGCGTTATGGTGTGTGCCTATAGTCCCAGCTACTTGGGAGGCTGAGGTAGAATTGCTTGAGCTCAAGAGTTTGAAACCAGCCTGGGCAACATGGGAAGACCCCATCTTTAAAAAAAAAAATAGAATTACTGTATCACTCAGCAATTCTACTTTTTTGGATATTCTATTAGTTCATTTTCACGCTGCTGATAAAGCCATACCCAAGACTAGAAAGAAAAAGAGGTTTAATTGGACTTACAGTTCCACATGACTGAGGAGGCCTCAGCATCATGGCGGGAGGCAAAAGGCACTTCTTACATGGTGGCAGCAAGAGAAAAATGAGGAAGAAGCAAAAGGGGAAACCCCTGATAAACCCATCAGATCATGTGAGACTTATTCACTATCACCAGACTAGCACGGGAAAGTTCGGTACCCATGATTCAATTATCTCCCTCTGGGTTCCTCCTACAAAACATGGGAATTCTGGGAGATACAATTCAAGTTGAGATTTGGGTGGGGACACAGCCACACCATATCATTCTGTCCCTGGCCCCTCCAAATCTCATATTCTCACATTTCAAAACCAATCATGCCTTCCCAACAGTCCCCCAAAGTCTTAACTCTTTTCAGCATTAACCCTTAAGTCCACAGTCCAAAGTCTCATCTGAACGCAAGTCTCTTCCACCTATGAGCGTATAAAATCAAAAGCAAGCCAGCTACTTCCTAGATACAATGAGGTGTACAGGTATTGGGTAAATACAACCGTTCCAAATGGGAGAAATTGGCCAAAACAAAGGGGTTACAGGGCCCATGCAGTCTGAAATCCAGCAGGACAGTCAAATTTTAAAGCTCCAAAATGATGTCCTTTGACTCCAGGTCTCATATCCAGGTCATGCTGATGCAAGATGGGGGTGCCACGGTCTTGGGCAGCTCCGCCTCTGTGGCTTTGCAGGGAACAGCCTCCTTCCCACTGCTTTCACAGGCTGTCATTGAGTGTCTGTGTCTTTTCCAGGTCCACAGTGCAAGCTGTAGGTGGATCTACCATTCTGGGGTCTGGATGACGGTGGCCCTCTTCTCACAGCTCCACTAGGCAGTGCCCCAGGAAGGACTCTGTGTGGGGGCTCCGACCCCACATTTCCCTTCCTCACTGCCTTAGTAGAGGTTCTCCATGAGGGCCCCGCCCCTGCGGCAAACTAATCAGATCTTGTGAGACTTATTCACTATCACGAAAATAGCATGGGAAAGACTGGCCCCCATGATTCAATTACCTCTCTCTGGGCCCACATCACGTGGGAATTCTGGGCGATACAATTCAAGTTGAGATTTGGGTAGGAACACAGCCAAACCATATCTGTATATACCCAAAGCACTGAAAGCAGGGATTTGAACAGATATTTGTACACCCCCGTTCACAGCATTCACAACAGCCAAAAGGCAGAAGCAACCCAAGTGCTCCTCAACAACTGAGTGAATAAGCAAACTATGTATATCCATACAATGGAATGTTTTATTCAGCCTTCAAAAAGAATGGAATTCTCACACGTGCCACAACAGAAATGAACCTGGAAGACAGTGTGCTAAGTGAAATAAGCCCATCAAAAAAAGAACAAAAACGGTATGATTCCACTCATGAGGCGAATTCATAGAAAGAATAGGACTTTCCAGGGACTAGGAGGAGAGGAGAATGAGAGTTATTATTAAATGTGTACAGAGTTTCAGTTTGAGAAGAGGAAAAAGATTCCAGAAGTGGATGGTGGCAATAGTTGTACAATGTGAATGTCCTTAATGTCCCTGAACTGTAGACTGAAAAATGGTTGAAATGTTTATTTTATTTTATTTATTTATTTATAGATGGAGCCTCGCTCTGTTGCCCAGGCTGGAGTGCAGTGGCGTGATCTTGGCTCAGTGCAACCTCCGCTCCTGGATTCAAGTGATTCTCCTGCCTCAGCCTCCTGAGTAGCTGGGATTACAGGCATGTGCCACCATACCTACTTTTTGTATTTTGTTTAGAAGAGACAGAGTTTCACCATGTTGGTCAGGCTGGTCTCGAACTCCTGACCTCATGATCTGCCTACCCCGGCCTCCCAAAGTGCTGGGATTATAGGTGTGAGCAACTGCGCCTGGCCAGAAATGTTTATTTTTATTTTTATTTTTATTTATTTTATTTTATTTTATTGTTTGAGATGGAGTCTTGCTCTGTTTAAAAAAACAGAAAACGTATTTTTTCTGAGCCACCATACCCAGCCTTGAAATGATTTTTAAAATCCAAGTGGCTGGGTGCTGTGGCTCAGGCCTGTAATTCTAGCATTTTGGGAGGCTGAGGTGGGTGGGTCACCTGATGTCAGGAGTTCAAGACCAGCCGTACCAACACGGTGAAACCCCATCTCTACTGAAAACACAAAAATGAGCCAGGCGTGGTGGCACGTGCCTATAATCCCAGCTACTCAGGAGGCTGAGGCAGGAGAATCGCTTGAACCAGGGAGTCAGAGGTTGCAGTGAGCTGAGATCACGCCACTGCACTCCAGCCTGGCAACAGAGTGAGACTCTGTCTCCAAAAAAAAAAAAAAAGAAAAAGAAAAAAGGAAAAGGAAAAGAAAAAAAATCTAAGTACATTAAGTATATGTGGTTTATAAGAAACTTACGTTAGACCCAAAGACACAAATAAATTGAAAGTGAAAGGATGGAAAAGGTATCCCATGAAGAGCATAAGGAGAGCAAAAATGGCTACACTAATATCAGACAGGCCGGGTGCGGTGGCTCAAGTCCGTAATCCCAGCACTTTGGGAGGCCGAGACGGGCGGATCACGAGGTCAGGAGATCAAGACCATCCTGGCTAACACGGTGAAACCCCGTCTCTACTAAAAATACAAAAACAAAAACCTAGCCGGGCCAGGTGGCGGGCGCCTGTAGTCCCAGCTACTCGGGAGGCTGAGGCAGGAGAATGGCAGGCCACTGCACTCCAGCCCGGGTGACAGAGTGAGACTCTGTCTCAAAAAAAAAAAAAAAAAGAAAAAAAAAAAGGAATATCAGACAAAATCAATTTTAAGTAAAAAATTGTCAAGATAAAGGAAGACATTTTATAATGATAAAGGAGTCAATTCATCAAGAAGATACAGTAAGTATAATAATATACATGTTGAACAACAGAATCCCGTAATATATGAAGCAAATACTGATAGAGTTGAGGGGAGAAATAGAGTTTTCAAAAAAGAAATAAAGATACTTAATTTTTTTTTTTTTGAGACGGAGTCTCGCTCTGTCACCCAGGCTGGAGTGCAGTGGCCGGATCTCGGCTCACTGCAAGCTCCGCCTCCCCGGTTCACGCCATTCTCCTGCCTCAGCCTCCTGAGTAGCTGGGACTACAGGCGCCCGCCACCTCGCCCAGCTAGTTTTTTGTATGTTTTTAGTAGAGATGGGGTTTCACCGTGTTAGCCAGGATGGTCTCGATCTCCTGACCTCGTGATCCACCCGTCTCGGCCTCCCAAAGTGCTGGGATTACAGGCTTGAGCCACCACGCCCGGCCAAGATACTTAATTTTTTTTTTTTTTTTTTTTTTTTTTGAGACTGAGTCTGGCTCTGTCGCCCAGGCTGGAGTGCGGTGGCCGGATCTCAGCTCACTGCAAGCTCCGCCTCCCGGGTTCACGCCATTCTCCTGCCTCAGCCTCCCGAGTAGCTGGGACCACAGGCGCCCGCCACTTCGCCCGGCTAGTTTTTTGTATTTTTTAGTAGAGACGGGGTTTCACCGTGTTAGCCAGGATGGTCTCGATCTCCTGACCTCGTGATCCGCCCGTCTCGGCCTCCCAAAGTGCTGGGATTACAGGCTTGAGCCACCACGCCCGGCCAAGATACTTAATTTTTAAGAGAATATGGCACAACTGAAATTCTCATGCATCACTGGTAGTAGTGTGGCATGGTACAATCACTTTGGAAAACTGTTTAGAATTTTCTTATACATTTAAATATAAACTTACCTAATGACACAACAAGTGCCCTCCCAGAAAAAAATGAAAATATATATCTTCACAAATGTGTACAAGAATATTTATAGCAGATTATTATTTTTTGAGACAGGGTCTCACTCTGTCACTCAGGCTGGAATGCAGTGGTGCTGTCTTGGCTCACTGCAGCCTTCACCACCTGGGCTCAAGTGATCCTCCCATCTTTGCTTCCTGAGTAGCTGGGATTACAGGTGTGTGCCACCATGCGTGGCTAATTAAAAAAAATTTTTTTGGCCAGGTTCAGTGGCTCACGCCTGTAATCCCAGCACTTTGGGAGGCCAAGGCGGGAAGATCACGAGGTCAGGAGGTCGAGAACATCCTGGCTAACACGGTGAAACCCCATCTCTACTAAAAATACAAAAATTAGCCTGGTGTGGTGGTGGGCGCCTGTAGTCCCAGCTACTCGGGAGGCTGAGGCAGGAGAATGCCGTGAACCCGGGAGGCGGAGCTTGCAGTGAGCTGAGATCGTGCCACTGCACTCCAGCCTGGGCGACAGAGCAAGACTCCGTCTCAAAAAACAAACAAAAAAAATTCTGTAGAGGTGAGGTCTTACTATATTGCTTAAGCCAGTCTAGAACTCTTCGATTCAAGTGATTCTCCCACCTCGGACTCCCAAAGTGCTAGGATTACAGGCGTGCACCACGGTACCTGGCCTGTGCAGCATTATTTTATTTAGTTGCTATTTAAAATTTTTAATTTTTTGACAAATTATAATTTTACATCTTTAAGGGGTACAAAGTGATATTATGATATATGTATATAGTGTGGAATTATTGAATCAAGCTAATTAACATATCCATCTCCTTAAATACTTATCATTTATTCCTCCTGTCTAACTGCAACTTTATACCATTTGACCAACATCTCTCCATTCCCCCTACCCCCAGCCTCTGGTAACCACCAACATACTCTTTGCTTCTTTTTTTCTGTTTTTTTTGAGACGGAGTCTCGCTCTTTCGCCCAGGCTGGAGTGCAGTGGCGTGATCTTGGCTCATTGCAAGCTCCCCTTCCCAGGTTCACACCATTCTCCTGCCTCAGCCTCCCGAGTAGCTGGGATTACAGGCGCCCGCCACCACACCCGGCTAATTTTTTGTATTTTTTAGTAGAGACGGGGTTTCACCATGTTAGCCAGGATGGTCTCGACCTCTTGACCTCGTGATCCGCCCGCTTTGGCCTCCTAAAGTGCTGGGATTACAGGCGTCAGCCACCATGCCTGGCCAATATACTCTTTGCTTCTGTGAGTTTGATTGTTTTATTTTCCACATATAAGTAGGAACATGAGGTATTTGTTTAGAAATAGACAGTTCTATAGTAGTTGGAGACTTCAATCCCCTACTCTCAATAATGGGTGGAATACATTCCTACAGAGATGATCAATAAGGAAACAGAGGACTTGAAAACCAGTATAAACCAGGCGGGCGCAGTGGCTCACGCCTGTAATCCCAGTACTTTGGGAGGCAGAGGTGGGTGATCACCTGAGGTCGGGAGTTCAAGACCAGCTGGACCAACATGGAGAAACCCCATCTCTAAATACAAAATTAGCCGGGCATGGTGGTACATGCCTGTAATCCCAGCTACTCGGGAGGCTGAGGCAGGAGAATCGCTTGAACCTGGGAGGCGGAGATGGCAGTGAGCCAAGATCGCTCCAGCCTGGGCAACAAGAGTGAAACTCTGTCTCAAAAAAAAAAAAAAAAAAAGAAAAGAAAACCAGTATAAACCAACTAGACCTAACAGACACACACAGAGCCCTCCACTAGCAACAGCAGACTATACAGTATCCTCAAGTGCACATGGAACACGCTCCCAGATAGATGGTATGTTAGGCCACAAAACAGATCTTAATAAACTTAAAAACCTTCCAACAAAGAAAAGCCCAGAATTAGATGACTTCACTGGTGAATTTTTTTTTTTTTTTTTTGTAACCAAACATCTAAAGGAGAATTAATACCAATCGCTCCTAAACTCTTCCAAAAAATTGAGAGGAGAGAATATTTTCTAACTCATTCTGACTCAGTTTTTCTCTGATATCAAAAGCAGACGAAGGTGCAAAAGAAAACTATAGGTCAACATCCCTTACTAACATAGGTGTTAGCCCACGGAAGAATTCTCAATTAATTTCAAAGGACTGAACTCACACAAAGTACTTTCTCAGACCACAGTGGAATGAAGCTAGACATCACATGTGGAAAGAAAACTGGAAAATTTGCAAATATGTGGAAAGTAAACCACACACTCTTAAACCAGCAAGTCAAAGAAGAAACTACTAGGGAAATATAAGATATTTTCAGACCAATGAAAACATACCAAAACTGATGAGATGTAGTAAAGGCAGTACTCAGAGGAAAATTTATAGCTGTGAACGCCGGAAGATCTCAAATCAACAACCTAGCTTTACACCTTAAGGAACTAGAAAAAGAAGAGCAAACAAAACCTCAACCCAGCAGAAGGATGGAAACAATAAATATTAGATAACAGATAAATGATGTAGAGAATTTTAAAAAATAGAATTGGCCGAGCTTGGTGGCTCACGCCTATAATTACAACACTTTGGGAGGCCGAGGTGGGTAGATCATCTGAGATCAGCAGTTCAAGACCAGCCTGACCAATACGGTGAAACCCTGTCTCTACTAAAAATACAAAAAAGTTAGCTGTGTGTGGTGGCATGTGCCTGTAGTCCCAGCTACTCGGGAGACTGAGACAGGAGAACTGCTTGAACCCGGGAGGCGGAGGTTGCAGTGAGCTGAGATCGTACCACTGCACTCCAGCCTGGGCGACAGAGGGAGCCTCTCTCAATTAAAAAAAAAAAAAAAAAAAAAGTAGAATTAGTAAAACCAAAGTTGGTTCTTTGAAAAGACCAAAGAAAAAGTAAAACTTTAGACTAAGAAAAAGAGAGAGGATGCAAATACCTAAAATCAGAAATAAACGCAGAAATATTGCTACTGACCTTACGGAAATTAAGAGGATTATAAGCAAATACTAAGAACAATTTTATGCCAACAAATAAGATAATCTGGATGAAATGGAAAAAATTCCTAGAAACACACAAATTATCTAAACTGACTAAAGAAGAAATAAAAAATCTCAACAGACCTATAATAAAAGATAGAATCAGTACTCAAAAATCTCCCAACAGCTGGGCACCATGGCTCATGCCTGTAATCCCAGCACTTTGGAAGCCCAAGGCAGCTGGATCACCTGAGGTCAGGAGTTCAAGACCAGCCTGGCTAACCAATATGGTGAAACCCTGACTCTACTAAAAGTACAAAAATTAGCTTGGCCTGGTGGCTCGCGCCTGTAATCCCAGCTACTTGAGAGGCTGAGGTGGGAGAATCGCTTGAACCAGGGAGGCAGAGATTGTACTACTGCACTCCAGTCTGGGCGACAGGGTGAGACTCCTCAAGAAAAAAAAAAAGAAAAGAAAAAAAAGAATGGATACCAACCCTACACAACCTCTTGCAAAAATTGAAGAGGATCCACTTCCTAACACATTCTATTAGGCCAGCATTACCTTGATACCAAAGGCAGAGAAAGAGCCCACAAGAAAACTATAGACCAATATTCCTTATGAATATAGATTCAAAAATCCTCAACAAGCACCTATAGTCCTAGCTACTCAGGAGCCTGAGGCAGCAGAATCCCTCGAGCCCAGAAGTTCGAGGCTGCAGTGAGCTATGATTGTGCCAGTGTACTCCAGCCTGGGCGGCAGAGCGAGACACTGTCTGCAATCAACCAATCAATCAATCAATCGATCAATCAAATAAAAATTTTTTTAGCCACGCGTGGTGGCCCATGCCTGCAGTCCTAGCCACTTGGGACATTGAGCCAAGACAGTTGCTTGAGGCTGGATGTGGTGCCTCATGCTTGTAATCCCAGCACTTTGCCAGGCTGAGAGGGAGGATCACTTGAGCCCAGGAGTTTAAGACCAGCCTGGGCAACATGGTGAGACCCCATCTCTACAGAAAATACAAAAAAATTAGCTGGGCATCGTGGTATGCGCCTGTAGTCCCAGCTACTCGGGAGACTGAGGTGGAAGGATCACTTGAGCCCAGGGAGGTTGAGGCTGCAGTTAGCCGTGATAGCGCCACTGCGCTACAGCTTGGGCAAAAGAGTGAGACCCTGCCTCAAAAAAACAAAAAACAAAACAAAACAAAAAACCCTCAACCAACTACTAGTAAACTAGTATAAAACGCCTGTAATCCTAGCACTTTGGGAGGCCGAGGCGGGAGGATCACGAGGTCAGGAGATCGAGACCATGGTGAAACCCCGTCTCTACTAAAAATACAAAAAATTAGCCAGGTGCGGTGGCGAGCGCCTGTAGTCCCAGCTACTCAGGAGGCTGAGGCAGGAGAATGGTGTGAACTCGGGAGGTGGAGCTTGCAGTGAACAGTGATCCCGCCACTGCACTCCAGCCTGGGTGACAGAGCAAGACTCCATCTCCAAAAAAAAAAAAAAATCCAATAGCATATCAAAAAGGATTATATACCATGACCAAAGATTTATCCTAGGAATGTAAGGGTAGTTCACCAGAAAATCAATGTCATACACCACATTAATAGGACAGTGAGACAATAACATATCCTGTGTATGTTATTTCTTTCAATCTACTAATAATCTTTATGAGGTAGCTGTCATTATCTCCATTTTGAAGCTAGGGACACTGAGATTAAGGTACTAAGTGACTGGAGGCTCCAAGGGTAGTGAGTAGTGGGGTCAGGGTACTCCATGCCAACCTGGCAAGGGTGAGCGCAGGCAGTGTGACGGTGGGAAACAAGACTGTCCACATGATCATCTCTTTTTTAATAAAAATATTATATTATTTATGTTTGAGACAAAATCTCACCTGTCACCCAGGCTGGAGTGCAGTGGGATGATGTAGCATGATCATGGCTCACTGCAGCATCAGCTTCCTGGGCTCAAGTGATCCTCCCGCCTCAGCCTGCTAAGTAGCTGAGACTACAAGTGCACACCACCATGCCCAGCTAACTTTTTAAAAAAAATGTTTTGTAGAGATAGGGAGTCTCACTATGTTGCTCAGGCTGATCTTGAACTTGGGCTCAAGCAATCCTCCAGCCTTGGCCTCCCAAAGTGCTGGGATTACATGCGTGGGTCACTGTGCCAGCCATGATCATCTCAATGGATGCCAAAAAATGCATTTGACCATTCAACACCCTTTTATGATTGAAAAATCAGCAAACTAGGAATAAAAGGATTTCAGCAAATGGTGTTGAATAATTGGATATCTACATGGAAAAAAATCAATTTGGCTCTATACCTCACAACATATACAACATTTATTATGTATGATTCCATTTATAGAAAACTCTAGAACTTGCAAACTCATGTAATGTGACAGAAAGCAGATTAGTGTTTGCCTGGGGTTAGGGGGCCAAGGGCCAGGGGAGAAGGCACAAAGGGGCACAAAGAAACTTTTGGCAGTGATGGATATGTACATTATCTTGGTTGCAGTGATAGTTTCATAGGCAAACATGTCGTGACCTTTCAAATTATGGATTTTAAATATGTGCAGCTTATTGTATGTTAATTATAGCTCTATAGCTCAATACTTTTTTTTTTTTTTTTTTTTTGAGATGGAGTCTCACTCTGTCGCCCAGGCTGGAGTGCAGTCATACAATCTTGGCTCACTGCAACCTCTGCCTCCTGGGTTCAAGTGATTCTCCTGCCTCAGCCTCCCGAGTAGCTAGGATTACAGGCGTTAGCCACCATGCCTGGCTAATTTTTGTGTTTTTTAGTAGAGACGGTTTCACCATGTTGGCCAGGCTGGTCTCGAACTCCTGACCTTGTGATCCACCCGCCTTGGCCTCCCAAAGTACTGGGATTACAGGCGTGAGCCACCGTGCCCGGCCTCAATACAACTTTTAAAAAAATGTGATAAAGAGGTCGGGAGCAGTGGCTCACACCTGTAATCCTAGCTCTTTGGGAGGCCAAGGCAGGCAGATCACCTGAGGTCAGGAGTTCGAGATCAGCCTGGCCAACATGGTGAAACCCCCTCTCCATGAAAAATACAAAAGTTAGCTGGGTGTGGTGGCGGGCACCTGTAATCCCAGCTACTCAGGAGGCTGAGGCAGGAGAATCACTTGAACCTGGGAGGTGGAGGTTGCAGTGAGCCGAGATCGTGCCATTGCACTCCAGCCTGGGTGACAAGAGCGAAACTCTATCTCAAAAAAAAATAATAATAATAATAAAGAATGCCTTTTAAAGTCGGGTGGGGTGGCTCATGACTATAATTCCATTATTTTGTGACACCAAGCAAGAGGACTGCCTGAGCTAGGAAACAGGAGATTAACCTGGGCAAAATAGTGACACCCCCCATCTCCACTAAAAAAAAAAAAAAAAAAAATTAGCAGAGCGCGGTGACGTGTGCCTTTAGTCCCAGCTGGTCTCAAAATCCTGGGCTCAAGCAATTCTCTTGCCTTGGCCTCCCAAAGTGCTAGAATGAGGCACTGTGCCTGTCCTAAAATTATTTTAAATTTATTTTAAATATTTTAATTAATTAATTTTAATTTAAAAAACTTTTTTAGAGACAGGGTCTCATTTTGTCACCCAGTGGCACCATCATAGCTCACTGCAGCCTCGAACTCCTGGGCTCAAGGGATCTTCCTGCCTCAGCCTCCCAAGTAGCTGGGATTACAGGCCCGTACCACCATGCCTGGCCAGGTTTTTATTTTTAGTAGAAAAGGAGTCTCAGTTTGTTGCCCAGGGTGGTCTTTAACTCCTGGGCTCCAGCCATCCTCCCACCTCGGCCTCCCAAAGTGCTAGGACTGCAGGTGTGAGCCACTGAGCCTGGCCAAAAAAAATTGTTTCTTAAAGAGTCTTTTAAAAATTAAATAGTGGAATGAATGACTGACGACTCCACAGACCAAGCTCCAAGGACTGGGAAGGGGCGGACACAGTAAGGAAGAAGAGCTGAGGCTGCCCTCGGACTCTTCCTGCCTGCCATTTTGTTGCACAGGCCCAGCCTTGTCAGGCCAGCCCACAGTGTCCTGACCCCAGGGGCGCCTCCTTCCAGGCTTTTCCCTACACTGACTCACTTCTTTGTGAAATCACTTGGTGTTCCTTGTGCAGCCCCTGTGTTTTCCCACTTTCCTGCCTTCGCTCGAGCGGTTTTCCCACCATCTCAGCCTGTTGGTCTCCTGTGGGAGGCTGGACCTGGGGCCAGGTCGGCCTTGGGCTCCCACCCCACTCTGTGGTAAGGGGTCAGCGGGGCTGGGCAGGGCCCAGGCTAGGGGGAGGGAGGATGAGGTGCCCATGCCGGGCCTGCATACCCGCAAGGGACAAGTGAGCAGGGACTAAGTGAGTCCTGAAGATTTAACGGAGGGAACCCCTCACTGACCAGCCCCTGAGAACACCAGAGGCCTGACTTGCAAGGTATTTGTTATCCGTCCCCAGCTTCCTTCACCTTCCCAACCTGCTTCACATTCAACTGATTTTCCCTCCTGTCCTCCAGCTCCCTGCAGGCTTCAGCTGCCTCTGCAGCGAGGCGGGGATGGAAGTACCTGCCCCTCAAGGTAGATGTGAAGGTCTGGGTCCTGGGCCTGTGCAGGTAGTAGGTGTTCAAGGAATGGTCTGAATTGATGGGAGAGTGTTTTATAAGTTGAAAAACATTAGAAAAATAATATTAGCTCTTATAATTGGTCCACTCAACTTCCTCAGATGGAGTTTGCCCCAAGCAAAACAAATTTTCCTCAACTCCACCCCATAAACTGCAAGCCCCCATAACTTCCCCTCTTCTTCTCCTCCTTTCCAGGCTCACCCAAACTTGGCTTCCTCTGCCCGGGCACAAGCCTGGCAGGAAGTGACCAGCCTCCCATTAGCTCTTGCCCCAGGTCTGGGAGAGTTCACAGGCTGCTGAGCTGAGCTAAGAGGAGCAGCAGGAACTGAGGGTTTCCTTATCCTAGAAAAGCACCTCTTCTTCCTACTCCCTTGCCCTCCAGACTCAAGGCAGGAAGAGAAACCTGGGGAAGGGGCCTCAGAGGAGAAGCCTCCATCGCGTGTTTGTTCTGACTGGTCAGTGAGTGCCACACTATTTGAATGTCACCCTTGCCCCAAAGGGAAGAGCCTCTTTACCTGGCTCTCCCCACCTCCTCCACCTGCTCCAAACGTCTCTGGCGCCGGGTCCCAGGGAACCTTGCATTTGCTCCCAGGGTTTGGGGGAAGTGAAGGGGTATGTGGAGGGAGGGGGTTGAGGGGACCCGGTGACACTGGCACACATTTCTTGTGCGGCAGACATCCCCAAAATGTCATTTGGCTCTTTGCTTGTTCCAAGCCATATTTCATTTCCAGGGTACCTGCTCTGCATCACTTAGCTGGATACCACAATGGAGAAATCTCTTTCTTTCCTTCAGAAGGCACCTTCAGAACAGGGGCATGTCCAAGCAGACACCCAGTCCAGCATAGGAAGAAGTATCTCAGAGATCTTTCCCAAAGGAGGGTACAGAACATGTGAATTGGGAAACAGTGTGATGGTGTAGCATGCATTTGGAAAACTGTAAGAAGTTCTATGAGGCCAGGGGAAAACAAGGATGAGACAGTGGCAAGAAATTAGTCTGGTGAGGTGGGCAGGGGCCAACTCACAAAAGGTATTGGGTACTAATCTAAGGAGGTGGAACCTCACCTAAAAGCTATGGGTAGGAAGAGAACAAGAAATATTGCCAAGGACACCACAGGATTTAGGGGCCAGTGGTCAGATGAGAACTGATAAGTGACCTTTGGACTTGTCAATGTGATAGTCACTGGCTATTGATGGGAAGCACTGGAGGTGGAGTGGAGGGGAGACATGAACCCATAGTGACCCCATGGTATATATGGTTTTCTCTGGGCAGGCTCAGCTCTCACATAGGAGGGGATGAAAATGGATGGATTATCCCAGCACTTTGGGAGGCCGAGGCGGGCGGATCACGAGGTCAAGAGATCAAAACCATCCTGGCCAACATGGTGAAAGCCTGTCTCCACTAAAAATATAAAAATTAGCTGGCTGTGGTGGCATGCACCTGTAGTCCCAGCTACTCAGGAGGCTGAGGCAGGAGAACTGCTTGAACCCAGGAGGCGGAGATGCAGTGAGCCAAGATTGTGCCACTACCCTCCAGCCTGGTGACAGAGCGAGACTTCATCTCAGAAAAAAATAAAATAAAATAAAATAAGATGGATTAATTCAGGTCTGGGATTCTGAGGGAGACTACACTGGAAGAACATGGGGACAAGAAAGATGGAGTAATTAATGGTGAATGAGTGATGAAGTCATGGGCATGGGTCTTGATGTGGCACTGGCTGATAGAGTTTGGTGGCCAGAGTGGGATAACCCTTTTTTTGGAGACAGAGTCTCACTCTGGCTTCCAGGCTGGAGTGCAGTGGCACGATCTTGGCTCACTGCAACCTCCGCCTCCTGGGTTCAAGCAATTCTCGTGTCTCAGCCTCCCGAGTAGCTGAGATTACAGGCATGCACCACCACACCCTGCTAATTTTTTTGTATTTTTAGTAGAGATGGGATTTTGCCATGTTGGCCAAGCTGGTCTCAAACTCCCAAGCTCAAATGATCCACCTGCCTTGGCCTCCCGAAGTGCTGGGATTACAGGTGTGAGCCACCATGCCCAGCCAGGATAACCATTTTTAAAAAAAGATTTTCATGTCAATAGAAACAGAGCAGCTATTTACAGCATGGCCAGTGATCTGTATTTTCCACTTAAGAGTTCCAAATTAGAATACTGGTGAAATCCCTTCTCATTGTGTCTATTTCTAAATCTGTGAAACAGAGGATTGGACTAGATGATCCCTAAAATCCTTCCTGCTCTATCATGCAAGGATTCACTGCTATTGCTTTATCTGCATCCTCTTCACACCTACCTAAGCATAATGACCACCCATCTGCCCTCAATAGATGTTTGTGGAGTACCTGATGGTCTCTGTCACACAAGAACCCTGTCAGCATCTAGGCCCATCACCAGTGCCTGTTTATTGAGTGATGGCGATGTCATGAGGAAGTCCCTCCCTCTGCCTCCCTTGCAACCCTTCCTGTGAGGTGTGTAGGGACCAGGTGCACATCCAGCCCTCATTCGCCCCTCCCCACCTTCAATTTATCCTTGCCCTGGTCCTTCTTACAGTCTGAAGTGACCAAGAAAGAACTGCCAAGTGGGCAGGTTCTGGCGAGCCAGACCCCCATGTTGAACTGCAGTTCTTCTATTACCTTGGATATGTTACTTAACTTCCACATTTTCTCCTAAACGTTTTTATGAGTCTTTTTCCATATTCGTGAATTTATTTTCATATGGTGTGTGAGGTAGGGATTTTTTTTTTTTTTTTTTAGACGGAGTCTTGCTCTGTTGCCCAGGTTAGAGTGCAGTGGCGTGATCTCGGCTCACTGCAACCTCCACCTTCCCGGTTCAAGCGATTCTCCTGCCTTAGTCTCATGAGTAGCTGGAATTACAGGCACCCACCACCATGCCCAGCTAATTTTTGTATTTTTCATAGAGATGGGGTTTAACCATGTTGGCCGGGCTGCTCTTGAATTCCTGACCTCAGGTGATCTGGCCTCCCAAAGTGCTAGGATTACAGGCGTGAGCCACTGTGCCTTTTTTTTTTGTCAGGTCTCCCTCTGTGTCCTAGGCTGGAGTGCACTAGTGCAATCATAGCTCACTGTAGCCCCCTGCTTCTGGGCCCAAGCAATCCTCCTGCCTCTGCCTCCCAAAGCACTGGGATTACAGGTGTGAGCCACTGTGCCTGGCCGCTATATCATTTTTTCCTGTTTGGTTAATTGATAGTCCCAACACCACTTGCTAAAGATCTCTTCCTTTCCCCACTCAGGTGCATGGTTCCTCTGGCTCCTACCATATTCCCATGTATGCACAGGTCTGTTTTTTGGTCCCCTGCTCACTTTTATTGTCTAATTGACTTCTATTTCTATCCAGCTATTCCATTTATCATATTTAGTTACTGTACCTTTATATTAAGTCTTGATACTGATTGAACATAGGACTTCCATTGTAGTCCTGTGTTTTCCCTGGCAGTTTCTCCAAATTGTCTTAGACATCCTTGGTGCTTTACCCTGTGGTTTTTAGACAAGTTTGTCTAGGTCTTTTAGAAAACAGTTAGCTTCCCTAAGCCTCCATTTCCTTTACCATGACCTATGCCTCATAGGACTGCAAAGACTTAAGTGTAAAACAGTGAACACCACCTGGCCAGGAACACAAGAAACACTGAGTAGATAGTATCATCTTCCCCAAATGCCCAACCTGATGCAGTCACTGTTCTGTTAAAAACATTGTTGGCTTCCCAGGCATGCAGAGTAAAGTTCAAACACAGCCTGCTAAGCCACCTGACCCCAGCTAACCTTTCCCATGGCACCACCTGCCTCTCCCTCCTCCCTGCCCACTATCCCTATCATGTTCCCTGAACACAGTGCTCTGCCCTCGAACATGCTGTCCCTTCACGCTGGGATCCCACGCGTCCCTCATGGATCCTCTTAGATGATGCCTCCTTTGAGGAGTTAGGCACTCCCTCGGGCTTCTTGTATTGCATGTATCGCTTTGCATTGTGATTACTTGCGTCTGTTGTGACTTTGTGTCTTATTTAGTGAACTCAGCACAGGTCTTGGCATTTCCAAAGAGGTGCCACCATTTGATAATCACACCCTGACTTTGGTGTCACACACACTCCTTCACTTATTTAACACAATAATCCTGCGAAGTAGACTTCTCCCCCACTGAACAGGAGGGAGCAGGGATGGTAATTTGTTCAAGATCAAAGAGCTTGTCAGCAGAGGAGCAGAGACCTGCATCCTGGGCTAATTCCCAACATTTGTATCTTCTATTACAGCAGGCAGCCTTCGGATGACTGTCCTTCTTCCCTTTTCTCAATTTCTTATCTCCATCTCATCCTTCCATGGTCCTCCCACCTGAGCTCTCTCTGATATTGGTCCTTTCTACTTCACCCCCCCACGAGACTTACTTTTCCCAGGTTGTCACCTCTCCCATTTCATGCCATCTGTCACCCAAGCGGGTGCCTCTGTGAGGACTGTGTGTCCTAGGTTTAGCACATTGCTGGTATTCAGAACATAGAACATGGAACCTCATGGCTACATCCTCAGATGTTGAGATGTTAGCTTGGTGTCACAAGATCAAGGATATAAAATAAACCCTTCACAGCCTCAATCTGTTGGAAACCAGAAAGCAAGCAAAGCCATGGCTTGTAACACCAGGCTTTCTTGGAACAGTTATCAGGTGTCCAGAGATGGAAGCCACCCCGACTAGGGATGAGCAGTTATTCTACCAACTCAAACTGGCCTAGACGGTCAGTGCTACCACCCAGCATGTCAACAAAGGATGGAGGAAGTGCAATGCTGGTCCCCACAATGACAGGAGCTGCAATGGTGTCCTCAGGGCTGATTTTCTCTCTCCACCCATGTCCGAAGTTTTGGGGTGTCTCTTTAGAGTTCTTTCTCTCTAGCCACAAGTCCTGCAGGCCATTGGAAGACTAGGCTGCAGAAAGGTAATCCTGAACTTTGCAATTTACCCCTGCAAATGAAATAGAATCATGTAGTAAATGTGACGATGGATCAGCTTTAGAATGGTCCATAATGATCTGACATGGGCGAGTGGGGAGTTTCCAGAGCACTCAAATCCCAATTAGAGGTGGCCAGTTGGTGGTTTCCTGAGTACATCACCTGTATCAGCATGTATGAGCTCATAGCCTCATCATACACACTAAATCTGGCAAAAGGAAGAATCCTTTGATGGAGGAATGAAGGGTGATCATCATGGAATGGACAAAGGAAGCCTGCAGAATCAGAATTTTAGGGGGAGAGTTATCTGACCAACTGAAAGGGAATTCGTCCTGTGGTAGAATGGTCAACAGGTTATTATTATTGCTCAGTAACCCACTTTCTGCCTAGTTTTGGCCTCCCATACAGCCAGCCGGTACACAAACCAGGTAACTTTGATGTTTACCATCATATAAATGAACCGATTAGCACCTGGGCATATACATTAGTCTCTTATGAGTTAGATTTGTGTGAGTCTTGTTCCTGGAAGCGACTCTCTTCCACTGACCCCATCAGGTTTCTTGGCTTAAAATACTTGACCAGTGGTGATGCCAACAAAGTCCCATCCTAGAGAAGCCAGCTTGTCTTGGCGGATGGGTGTTTCTCTGTGATATGCTGTTCATTCTTGTTTCTATATCCCCCACTGCATTTCCAGTGCACTCCTTGAGTCTGCAGAGCCTCATGCATGGTATCACAATGGCTTCCAGACTGTTCCACTCCAAACTCTCCTGCTGGCTCCTCCTCAGACATGGTTGATACCACATGACTGCCCTGTTCAGGAACACGCCCATGCATAAAACCAAACTCTCTGGACTGGCTTCTGTGGTTTTCCATAATTTGATCTCATCAGACTTTATTTTCCATTACAGCTCAAACTGTTCCTTCCATTTTGGGACCAGGGGACAGAGCTCACTTAATGCTGCTCTCCCACTGAAGACACTCACCCATTCTCTGCCTGCAAGCCCTACCACTACACAACTTCAAAAATGGCTCCACCCTTCCTGATTCCACCCCACACAGAGGAAAGCAACTTCTTGCGACGCTTCCTTATTCTGGAAGTGGCTCACCTCTTTCCCCTTCCAGCTCCTTTGCGCCCCCTAGAAAGCCTCCCTGGCTAAGGGGTACAGGCCCTCTCCTCAGCACTGGGCACTGACCGTCTAACCAGGGCTCTCTCTGGGCACCTGGTTGCAAGGATGGCAAGATACAACAACATGCTGATTTTAATAGCCTCTGGCTTCTCCACTGCATTTCTCACCTGAATGCCCTGCACACCAAATCTCCCATGGGATCACCCTTGACCTCTAGGGCAATTCCCAAGAATCCAGCAGAGGAGTGGGGGAAACCAAAAGACTGACATGAAGGACTCAAGGGAAACCTCTGGAAAGAAGACACCAGACACTAAAAGGGATATGTGTGAAATACTGGTTTTTATTGGTTGGCACAAGATTACAATCTACAGTTTCAATGCCCTTCCCTCCCACACAGCTCAAATGGAAGGAAACTGATTAACACATAGAAAGGAATGGCAGGCTCACAGGTTTAAGCATTTGTTTTCACAAAAAGGAGTGGGATATGGGGGTGGTCAAGTTTTACGGGTAGTAACAACATTCTCTCCAGATGGCAGGGGGTAAGTCTGCCTGTCCTCCGTTGCTGATACCACATAAGGGACATATTAGTAAAGTAGGGAAAGGGTTATATATGTGTGGCTGGCCTGTTCTTAAGAGAGGAAGGTGGGATAGTATCTGCTGTGTGCCTGTCTCAGACCAAACCTGGGGCTGAACCAGTGCCCCTTTCTTCTGAGCCCTCCTCCACAACCTGACTGTACTGCCAGCCGCACCCATGGGAAGGAGGTGTGAAGGAAGCCTGAGAACATCCGCCTCGAGAAAAGGAAACAGGAAAACTATTTCCTTCCGCCTTCTCTGGACCAAATTCCACTCCCCTCAGCTCCAGAGAGCGCTGCAAAAATCTTCCTTAGGAACGCTGTGAAGACACGGGGAAGAGGCCAGCCCAGACAGGTGGTCCTGAGCGGGCAAGAAGAAAAGCTTGAACTTTCCATGCAGTACCAAGCAAGATTGTTTTGGAAACACGCAAACAAAAAATGGAAACCAACACCATATACCCACAGGTTGGGTAGCTCCCAAATCCTGGACAGCATTTGGATTGGAGGTAAGGACAATTTTACTCCAGCTCCTTGTTTTATAACCCACACCAGGTGCCAAGAGGTTTAAGGACCAAAACCGACCTCTCTTTCCCTACAAGCACCATTCCTTGGATTCCCAGTTTTGTTGAGCTCATTTGGGGTCATCCTTGCCATCCTCTTCAAAAATGACGCAGCCTCTTGGTGGTTCCATTTTCTATCCCTTTCTACAATTATGAACACACTGTCTAAACAGGAGAGCTATATATGCTGTCACCCTGCAGCCCAAGAGATTAGGTGATCTAATGATGAGAAGGCCAACTTACTTGCTTTCCTAGGTTGTCCTGATGGAAATGAACAGCAGCAGAGTTCTGGTGGGACAGAGCAGTCTAGTCTGAGCCACTGTGTGATTCCCCAGGGGACTGGTCCCTGGGTACATGGGTCCCTGGCTCTGTCTCAGTTCCAGAGACATTACTCAACTTGGCCTTTTAAGCCTCAGCTAAAACATATGAGCATGAGGGAAAAGGGACAAGAAATATTTTTGTCCTCTGGAAAAACGTAAACTCAATACATTTTGGCTACTTAGGCTCAAGCCACAGGGTTCCCTGGAAACACTTGTTGAACCTGGCCAAGAGGAGACTGTATATAGATGGCACACCTGGAAAAGGGGAGAAAGCATACTAGTTCATCTCTTTTATAAGTGGAATGGTCCCAGGGATGTTAACCTTTCTGATGCTGATGGTAGATGAGTGGAGTGGAGGTAATCCTGTGAGAAAACTCCTTAAAAACCCTTAAGCTGTGTGGAGACTACACATCACAGCTGAGCAAACCAAGGTGGGGCCTCACTGCCACCTCAGAGCCCATCCCTGACCATGTCATTGGATAGGATGGAAGACAAAGTCTTTGAAATGGAGGCTGGGCTGGCAAAAGTAAGTATGAAGATGCTACTACTGTCCTTCCACTTCCTCTCTCTGATACACCTAAGAAGGTGAGAGACACTTACTTCAATTCCATTTTACAACAGTTCTCAACATCCTGAAATACTCTTGATTTCCTTAATTAAGCACAGGGAAAACTGGTAAGCTATCTTTCTAACTGAAATTTTACTTATTCTAACCACCAACCTTTTCTTTGATTATCAACCAGTTTGATAGTCTTCAGATCATAAAACAATAGAACAGACCTGACATTTACAAAACTGTACTACTTACTTCTTTTACAGTAGAGTTGACCAATCACTTTTCTAACTATTAATGCAACACCATGCCACTGGGCCCTAGACTCTGATGTTTCTGATCCCTGAGCAACACATTCACAGATGGAAGTGAAAGGGTGAGATTCTCAGAGTCTAAACAAAATTCTGGTAGCAAATTGGATTTCTGAAGGGAGAGTCCTCTTAGAAAATTCTGAGCAAAAATGCTCTCAGTCACCAGGGACGGGGTGAGCGGGCAGGTTTCAGTCTGTGAGCTATAGCTTAGGTACCTGTTACTCCCTTCTGAACTCCATGTTCTTGGGAGGACATAAGCCTCTTGTTCATTAAGCAAAGGCCCTCCAAGTCTCCTTTTTACTTCAGCACTTTGGAAATTCTCCAAGACTTAACTTCAGATCTGGGGAAGTTCTATGTAGAACAGACCTATCTCTTCTTATTCCTGCTCCTGGGTGTCTCCATAATCAGCCTCTACCTTCCCTGGCGTAAGTCGTATCTGTTATGCTGCAGGAACTGAGTAACCAAAGCTAGATATCCTTTGGACCACTGATTAGTGACACATTTTCTCCACAACAAAGGGAGGTTAAAGACCAAGGTTTAACCTGAGAAACTTTTTTTTTTGGCAAGACAATAAAGAGGTTAAAGAGGCTATGTGGATCTGTCACTGCTTTAGCTTACCATTTTCAATTTAGCACCAAAGTGCTCAGGAAGACAGGCTCAGATCAGGATGACTTCTTAAAAGGGATTCACAGGCAATCTTTTTTTTTTTTTTTTTTTTTTTTGAGACGGAGTCTCACTCTGTCGCCCAGGCTGGAGTGCAGTGGCCGGATCTCGGCTCACTGCAAGCTCCGCCTCCTGGGTTCACGCCATTCTCCTGCCTCAGCCTCCCCAGTAGCTGGGACTACAGGCGCCCGCCACCTCGCCCGGCTAGTTTTTTGTATTTTTTTAGTAGAGATGGGGTTTCACCGTGTTAGCCAGGATGGTCTCGCTCTCCTGACCTCGTGATCCACCCGTCTCGGCCTCCCAAAGTGCTGGGATTACAGGCTTGAGCCACCACACCTGGCCTCACAGGCAATCTTACTGGCAAAATGATTTTCCAAAGCTGAGCCACTTGCCCCACCCTACAGGGAGGGGAGTAGAGTCTTAAGGCCCAGCATTGGCATTGAGGCATCTTGCTTTTTTCCCTCAGAATTCCACAAAGGCTTAAGAGTGATCTAAATGCCTGGCTGGAAGCTCAAGTCTAGGAGAGCTAATTTACTGCATTGTTGAGATATTCTCTGCAAGATAGTCACATATAATAAGCAATTTAGTAGATAATTAATCCAGACAAGAATTAATGTTCTCTGAATCAGTGATTAATATAATCTTCACATCTGGCCTGGCTGGGAGGCTTGGGGGCAGGAAAGGGAGGGTGGAAGAATGGGTAGCACATCAAAGTGGTGATGAACAAAATGACAATGCTGCTGTTTGTGTATCCTTTAAAGCCTCTATCCAGGGTTTTAAATTGCGCTTTTTTTGTCTGCTTCCTGATAGGAAGTCAACTAAGTTTTAGTAGTAAGAACTGGGGATAAAAACGAAAGGAAACCTAGAGTTATTAAACAACTGACTGCTGGAGGAACAGAAGCAATGACTTCTTTCTACCTTCTAGGTAGTAATCTTACTTTTTTGGCTAAAAGCACTTTCTTCAGCATTCTGAGTTAACATGGGTTCCCTATAAGCTCCCCTCCCCAGGTGGACAGTCTTATTTTCTAAGACAAGCTCAAACTCACCAAATTATCACCGTAAACAAAGCTTCAGGGAAGAGACATAACTCTTACTTCAAAAGCTTCAGGTCAGAGATAGCCAAAATCACATGACTGCTAGCCTCAGCTCAAGTAGTGTGCCCAAATCATCACAAAATGGGATTCTCTTCCTATTAATTTTTTTTTTTGAGACAGAGTCTTGCTCTGTCGCCTAGGCTGGAGTGCAGTGGCGGGATCTCGGCTCACTGCAACATCTGCCTCCCAGGTTCAAGCGATTCTCCTGCCTCAGCCTCCCGAGTAGCTGGGACTATAGGAGTGTGTCACCACGCCTGGCTAATTTTGCTATTTTTAGTAGAGACGGGGTTTCACCATACTGGTCAGGCTGGTCTTGAACTCCTGACCTCGTGATCCACCCGCCTTGGCCTCCCAAAGTGCTGGGATTACAGGTGTGAACCACCGTGCCCGGTCCTCCATTTATTAATTTATAAGGGGACTAGGAGGACAAACTATTTGATTAATTTGAAGGTGAGAGGTATCATTTTCTCAGATGCTCCAACTAGGCTTCTCACATCCCTCAAAGGTTATCAGCTAAAGACAAGAGTTTCTGAGGCTAATGCAAAAACATGGTCAGATGTGAAACCACCCTTTTAGAGGCAGAGTTTGTGAAAGGCTGCTGGCCTCCAAAGGACAGCATGCCTAAACTCTCTGGGCTCCCAGGACCTGTGGTGATCTCAAGTCAACCTGATGTACAGATAACAGTATCTTTTAGGGATTGCAGCCAATGCTCCCCAATTCACTTTTTTTTTGTTTTAATACCTTAAAATATCAAGTGTTTCATTTTTAGGTGATATTCCAAGTGACACAGAAACACAGCTCTCCTGGATGGTGAAGTCTCCGCTGCAAAACTCACCAAACAGCACAGAGGATGACTCTGGGGTCCTCTCCCACTTGCTCCCAGTTAGGTGGGTGCCCTGATGAAGGCAAGGCTGAGTCACTAACATGCACAGCTCCACATCCTGGAAGCCTCTGGAGCCTCGAGGAGACAGGCTGTATCCAACAGGACTCCGAATAAATGCCTGCCACCTCAACTGGGCAGTCTGACCTCTTCCACCGTCTTTAAGAAACAGAAGGGCCATCTGCATTATTTAATCACCGTTCAATAATGTTCTCCCTCCCCATAGCTGCTTGAGTTAACTGTCTCACAAGTGTCCTATGTTTTGTAAAGATGAGGGTTATTCTGAAATGCAGATGAGACTAGGATAAAGCTGTATTATCAATTACAGCCAACTCTCATTTCTCTTAAAGCAAAAATTCATCCCACTGTGATTTCTCCAGGTATTTCCTTTAATTTTAAATCCACCCTTGATATTAGAGAATATTAAAATCACACAGTTGTGGCAAAAATCACAATGTGGCTATTAAATCCTTTTTGTGAACTAAAAAATGTGCATGTGGCTTAGGCTCAGCTGTTTTTTTTTTTTTTTTTTTTTTTAAAGATGAGGATGGGGACTCCAACAAAGGCATTAAGAAAGTACTAGATGAAATGAGAAATAGGTGAAGGATAACATGTGAAACGTACACTCAGGTCTAACAAGTACCTATTACTTCTCTGGTTAAGAAGGTTTAGCAGGAGCCCCCAATGAGCACTGTATGTAGAGAAAAGGGAAGGAGCAGGGGGAGGAACGGATTGGCACAGAATTTTTTTCTTCTTTTAAAAACCACAGAGGGTGACTTTTTTCTTCTAAGCAAGCAAGCCTAAGAGACAATACATGGGCTGGCTCCTAATATCAAAACAAAATATTTCTTTGCCACAAAGGAACTTGACTATGTAGCAACACATTTACAAAACTACTGCAAAACACTCCCAGAGGGCAGTGACCTACTCTGTTCCCCAGAGGCTGCAAGAAGCAAGGCCTCAAGTGCCTCACGTTCCATGGGGCTGTGCAGCGCAATGCAGAAGGCGGAAATCCTGCTGTGACACCACCCTCGAGACCTTCTGCAGCCTGAGAGGCAGTGATACTCCCACACCCTTTGATCCTTCCAGATGGCTCAGCCTAGACCTAGCAGTGAGAGAGCCCTCTCCATGCAGGGCGGATGGAGTGGTGGACACTTGCAAAATCAAAACAGTCAATTCACTAACTGTTCCATCCTGTTATATTTGCAATGAGGAAAATTAAGATTCCTGTTTCATGGGCTGCACTGTTTCTGGAAGGCTACAGAAAATCTAACATGGTTGACACCTCCTGGTAGCCCTTCTGTATACACACACACACAGAAGAGAGGAGAAAATCCTGGTCCAAAAGACCACATGACCTTACTAGTGTTTCCCCAATGATTGTAATTTATAAACTAAAAATTTTTTAAAATCCACTGCTATCTTTTTCTGTCCTGAGTTTGGTAGACTTTAATGGATGCTCTAGCAATAACCAGAATCTAGGACATGCAAATTCACTGTGAGCAAGAGGCTAGGGATCTGCCCTAAACATAGGAATCTGTTTCTACCAAGTCTGAATGAGGTCAGCACTGGTAGAATTAATGACAAATCAATGTCAATGAAATATTCTGCAAACAGGGTAGTTTTTGTACTTTCTTTTCTTTTCTTTGGGGAGATAAAGGTATTGCAACCATGGATCTAACTAATGTATCACTAAAGGACTGTGATGATATTCTCAGTAAAGACGGCCATGGTGTTTACAGTGCCAGGGAGGGAAAATCCCAGATCATCAGAATCCCAGTGCAACAGAAAACAGCACCAGTTTCAACAATTCTGATGTTGGACAAAGCCTCTTTTTGTCAGTTAAGAAAGCATAAGCACAGTGTCTCAGTTAATTGCATTAACAGGAATCCATTCATGTCACTGAAAAATACTTGTTGGCACAGTTCACTTTCCTGACCCAAAGACACCAACAACAATCAAAACTGCCCTTTCAGGGTAGTATATTATTACACTAGCCCAGTCAAAACACACTCAGACCATTAACAAATGTATACATTACTGTTAGCACTGCAGGTCTGTTTTATTTTCTAATTTATTTATTGAGACAGAGTCTCGATCTGTCACCTAGGCTGGAGTGCAGTGGCGTGATCTTGACTCACTGCAACCTCCGCCTCCCAGGAAGGTTTAAGTGATTCTCATGCCTCAGCCTCCCAAGTAGCTGGGATTACAGGCGTGCACCATCACGTCCAGCTAATTTTTGTATTTGAGTAGAGACAGGGTTTTGCCATGTTGGCCAGGCTGGTCTCAAACTCCTGTCCTCAAGTGACCCACCTGCCTTGGCCTCCCAAAGTGCTGGGATTACAGGTGTGAACCACTATGCCCGGCCCTGCAGTTCCTTTTTTTAAAGAGTATTGACTGTTTTCCTGCAAAGGACTTTCACATCCATACCATAAAGGTAGTATTTATCTGGAAGAATGTGTTTCTTGAATTCCACTTAGCACTTGGTTAAATCTACTTTATTTTGCTCTTTATTTGAACAGAACTTTAGAATGCTCTAGGTCAGGATAAGAAACAGTGTGTTCGTTTTTAAGAAGGATATGTGAATAGGAAGTTGGCATTCAGACTCAAGTTCCACAGTGTTGTTCTTCTCCAATGGGACCTCTTCTTGGGGATATAATTCCTTTCCCAGAGGTATCATGGTATCCCAAGAATACAACTGCTCTTTGGCTCTGTGTTTCAAGATTGGGAGAGAGGATGTAAACTAAGAGTACACAGCAATTTTTTTTTTCCTTTTTTGAGATGGAGTTTCACTCTTGTTGCCCAGGCAGGACGACAGTGGTGCAATCTCGGCTCACTGCAACCTCTGCCTCCCGGGTTCAAGCGATTATCTCACCTCAGTCTCACAAGTAGCTAGGATTGTAGGCGCCCACCACGCCCAGTTAATTTTTGTATTTTTAGTAGAGACGGGGGTTTCACCATGTTGGCCAGGCTGGTCTCAAGCCTCTGACCTCAGATGATCCGCCTGCCTTGGCCTCCCAAAGTGCTGGGATTACAGGTGTGAGCCACCATGCCTGGTGAGTAGACAACAAAATTTAAAGTTCACCAACTGATGTTCCCAAAAGTGCTGAACACTAAATGACACAGGCCTATGAGGTACATACATTTCTTTTAGTAGGAGGGAAAAGTAAAAGTTTTTCAAAGTTTGAGTGCTTTATTAGAATTTTTAAATAAGGAGAACTACGATTTTAATTTCACATCTTGGCTAAGGAGATGACACTGGGGTACAGAGATAGTCTCTTGTTCTAAGCCAGGGATCAGTCAGTGTACTCCTCCCTATCCCTCAATCTCAAGACCCTCTTACTTCCGAACTAAACAACACAATTGGCAAATGAAGCCAGCACGAAACCTGTATCAAAAAACAACAAGAGTCTGCAGTGAGCCAGTGTATTATGTAACCACTGTAATAAGTGATTACGTGGCTTCCCATATGGACCTTTCATATCCTGGTGGGAGATGGGAGACCAGTTTAATAGCTCTGAGCATGCTTCATGGTGCAATCACAAGTGCCGTGCCATTACAAAGACAAGCAAGCAGGTGAATTTCCCCAGTGTACTTTTCAGGAACACGGTTACCCAGTTCGGGGACGGGACTACATTGATGCACCTGCAAAGTACAGTTGGATGCTTCAGAGCACAAGGACAATATCCAGGTCAGCACGGTGTAAGGCATATACGGACACAAAGAGAGGTCGTCGTCGGTAATAAGTAGCATTACGGAAAAGATTCCAAACCAGCAGGACAGAAATGGTACCTGATGCTCCAGTTTTTTAGATAAGCAATCCCAAGAATCCAGTTCAAACCCTACTGTCAACATGTGGGGCAGAATTCAATTTCTATCATTGTTTTTACAGATCTGGGCTGAGACATTTGTTCCTAGCTTGGTTAAAAAAATAATAATAAAATAAAGGTTTCTTCCTGTTTCTTTCTTGGTATGGAAATACAGCTTAAAGAAGGAAAGGCCATGAGTCCTGGGAGCACTATGAAGGTAGCTAAACACTTCCCATACCTACAGTCAACGACTGGGAAATAGAGAGAGGACAGGGCAACCTGCCCAGCCACTAGCATCAAAAACGAAAAGGTATATTAATTGTGAGGCTCTCAATTCCAGAAATGCCCAAATTAAAAGAGAAAAAAATCTTGAAAAATTAAACAAATTTCTCTTTCTACAAGTCATTTATTTACATATTATATGTCCGATATATAATGTGTAGATAAATGTATCCTGCAGTGGAAGTGACCACTCTACTGAACTGTACAGCATATTATAGGACAAATTCTTGAAAGATTTCATCTTATACTGGTATCTTTTAATAAAAAAAAATTAAAAATCAAAGAAAACGTCTGGCCAGGGCTAGGATAAGACAAACAGGAACACTTCAGAATCCAAGGCAGGGGAAGGCTGTTGGCCTCTCTTCAGAGGACTGCAGGGGTAGGAAGAGGGAGGGACAGATCATGCACAAAAGTACTTACAAATTACACACCCAACCCCCACCCCACAATAAAAAGAGAAGAAAAAGTCCCATCACTTAACACCAAACAGCAACATTATCAATACACCCTTTCTTTGCTGCCCACCATGCCTTATTTGAAAGAAGAGGCCTGTGAGGAGAAGTGGAAAGAGCCAGGGTGAGAGGGAAGATCTGCATTTCAGTCTAGTTTCCAATTTCCATTTCTCTTACAGGAAGTCTTCAGTCATCTGATGCCTGACATCGAGCTCTGAGCAGAAACCGAGTATGTGGTGGCCACGACTGGGGTGCCATTGTTGGCTGAGTAGCCTTGCCTCAATGTTTCAAAATATGATGCCTGCACGGGTTTGTGATACTGCAGCACTTTTACGGCATCTTCTATTTTAAACCATTCCCTCTTCCTTCCTGTGGAGGCAGAGAGAAAAGAAACTAGTACAAGAGCAATAAGGTTTCTGAGCCTAGAACTTTTGAGAAAATGTAGAAAACGTTAAAGCAATATTTCTTAATACTTTTTTTCCTTACAAAAGTAACTCAAGCGCACTTCGTATGCTTCAAATATTATACAAATGTCTAATGTAGAAAATAGGCGAGAAACCTGAAAACTGAAGAGCTAAGAGTAATTGTGTAAAACCTGCCCTCCAGAGAGAACTATGGCTAGTGTTTTCCTCCTGCCCTCCTGGGTCTCTGAGCTTTCCTTGCTTGCACATACATAGGGATCAAAGCCTAGCAGCATCCCTATCTCTTGTAAAAAACTGACATGAGGGCCTGACGAGGTGGCTCATGCCTATAATCCCAGCACTTTGGGAGGCTAAGGTGGGCGGATCGCTTGAGCCCAGGAGTTTGAGACCAGCCTGAGCAACATGGCAAACTTGTCTCTACAAAAAATACAAAAATTATCTGGGCATGGTGGCACAAGCCTGTAGTTCCAGCTACCCAGGAGGCTGAGGTGGGAGGATCACCCTAGCCCGGGAAGCTGAGGCTGCAGTGAGCTGTGACTGTGCCACTGCACTCCGGCAGGGTGACAGAGTGACACCCTGATCCAAGCAGGGGGAAAAAGAAAATCAACACAAACATCAGCTTCCAGAATTACTAGGATGGCTGGTTTGTAATCACTAATTTATTTAAACGTTTTCTTATAAGAGTGAATGTATTGACATAATAGAAAAAAATTTTTTTACATATATATATATAGAGAGAGAGAGAGAGAGAGAGAGACGGAGTCCTGCTCTGTCGCCCAGGCTGGAGTGCAGTGGCCTCCCGGGTTCATGTCATTCTCCTGCCTCAGCCTCCCGAGTAGCTGGGACTGCAGGCGCTCGTCACCACTCCTGGCTAATTTTTTGTATTTTTAGTAGAAATGGGGTTTCACCATGTTAGCCAGGATGGTCTCGATCTCCTGACCTCGTGATTTGTCCACCTCGGCCTCCCAAAGTGCTGGGATTATAGGCGTGAGCCACCACCCCCAGCCAGAAAATATTTTTTAAAATAAGAAAAAACAATCTCAATACAATCACACTTTTATTTTTCAGTTTATTTTCTTACTCTTTTCTAGTCCACACTTTAAAATCCTTTATATTTTTTCTCTTATAAAAGTAATAAGTACCCATAATTTTGTAAACCAGAGAAGACCACTCTCAATACCCTAGCACAATTGCCTTTTTTGCATATACTTGAAAAAGAAACAATCTTGAGATAACTAAAATTGGATCATGCTTTCAGGTGCTCCGAATCCTGACCAGCTCTGCTAGAGTGTTACAGTCAGGAACAAGGACTCTGAAGCCAAAGTGCTGGGCTCCAATCACATAAATGGCTCCAATGAGCTGTGCAGCCTCAGATAGCTGTGCTCCTGCTCCATTTTCCTCATCTATAAAACAGACAATAAATAGGGCCTATCTCACAAGTTTGTTGTGACGATTAGTATGCAAAGCACCTGAAGAGTACCTGGCTGCTAAAAGTATGTACTACTGAATTTGCTTTTTAATTTTTGTTACTGGTTCTTTTTTTCTTCACATTATTTTTTCTTTTCTTTTTTCTTTTTTCTCTCCCAGAGATAGGATCTCAGGCTGGATTGCAGTGGTATGATCATAGTTCACTGCAAACTCAAGCTCCCAGACATGAGGAATCTTCCTGCCCCAGCCTTCCAAGTAGCTAGGACTACAGGCACACGCCACACCTGCTTCTTTTTTTTTTGGTGTAAATGAGGTCTCAAATTCCTGGCCTCAAGTGATCCTCCTGCCTTAGCCTCCCAAAGTACTTGGAATTACAGGCATGAGCCACCACGCCTATCCTACGTCACACTATTTCTTAAGCAATCTATATTATGAAAAAAATATGACATTGCCATTGCTAGGAAGGTTAAGGCAGGAGGACCGCTTGAGCCCAGGAGTTTGAGGCTGCAGTGGGCTGTGATCCACTGTACTCCAGTCTGGACAACAGAGTGAGACCCTGTCTTTTTTTGGTCAGACATTTATGGCTGCGTTATATCTTAATATCTAGCATGGATGTACTATCATTCATTTAACCATTTCCACATCACTGGACATCAAATGTCTGTGATTATTATTATTTTTGAGACAGAGTCTCAGTCTGTCACCCAGGCTGGAGTGCAGCAATGTGATCCTGGCTCACTGCAACCTCTGCCTCCCAGGCCCAAGCGATTCTCATGCCTCAGCCTCCCAAGTGGCTGGGATTACAGGCACCCACAACCACACCCAGCTAATTTTTGTTTGTTTATTTATTGAGACAGAGTCTCACTCTATCATGCAGGCTGGAGTGCAGTGGCATTAGCTCATTGCAATCTCTGCCTCCCAGGTTCAAGCAATTCTCCTGCCTCAGTCCCCAAGTAGCTGGGACTACAGGTGTACACAACCACGACCAGCTAATTTTTGTATTTTTAGTAGAGATGGGGTTTCAATATGTTGGCCAGGCTGGTCTCGAACTCCTGACCTTAAGTGATTTGCCTGCCTCAGCCTTCCAAAGTGCTGGGATTACAGGCATGAGCCACCATGCCCAGTGATTTTAATTATTATAAATAATCCTATTTTTAAAAAATGTTCCCCATTTTTTCTTTCTTTTTAACCATCTAGGGAAAGATATCTAGCACAAGGACTACAAAAATAGAGCTTTTGAACTTTCAAGGGCTCCTGATTTATACTGCAAAAGTGCTTTACAGAAAGGCGACACTGATCCCGAGTCCTGCTTGTGTCTGTCAGGATGTCAGTCTCACTACATCCCTGCCAATATTAGCTTTTCTTTAACACTGACTTTTTTTTTTTTTTTTTGAGACAGTCTTTATCTGTTGCCCGAGCTGGAGTGCATTGGCGTACTCTTGGCTCACTGCAACCTCCACCTCCCGGGTTCAAGCGATTCTCCTGCCTCAGCTTCCTGAGTAGCTGAAATTACAGGTGTGTGCCACCACGCCTGGCTAATTTTTGCATTTTCAGTAGAGACGGGGTTTCACCACATTGGCCAGGCTGGTCTCGAACTCCTGACCTCAAGTGATTTGCCTTTCTCAGCCTTCCAAAGTGCTGGGATTACAAGCGTGAGCCACTGCACCAGGTGGTGTTAAACTATGGTGTTTAACAGCTGTATAACATCCCATCAGACACATGTCATTCATTGATTTGTCATTCACTGAGTTACACATTTAAGATGCAATTTTTAACCGGTAAGAAAAATGGTAGTAAGATCATCTGAAGGAAGGCTCCATAGGCTTGCCATATTTTAGATTATTTCATTAGGGTCAATTCTCAGAAGTGGGAGTACAAGGTGAAAGGTTTGTTTGAATATTAATAGAGCAACGGTACCTAAAAAAATTAGTATCACAAGTGTGTGACTCCTGCCTGACAGAGTGCTCTGAGGATAGGGCCACACCACACATCCATTGCTGTCTCCTTTTCTGGCGCTAGCACAGCTGTCAGGGAGTCTGTTTTCAGCATATCCACAATGAATTTATTTCCTTGAGCACCCTGCATTATTACTAGATACAAAGCCATCAAGAGCCAAAGGGCTACAAACTGCCCAGAGTAACAATGTGAGGGGCATGGCAGCAAGGAAAACACTAACATTAAAGGGAGAATGTTGGCAAGTAAATTTTATCTGTCTGCCAATTTGTAACGGAAATTAGTGTTCTACTTTCTAGAATATACTTTCCTTCAGAGGTAAATAATCAAACCGTGAACCAACCTTTGCACCACCATAGTTTATAGTTCAAAAGATGTAAACATAATGGCCATCTGAGATAAAAGAAAATGACTCCTTTGGGAGAAAGCTGGGTGTACCTAAAGAGTGCACTCAGCACCATTTTATAATAGTTCATAAACCGGGCGCGGTGGCTCACGCCTGTAATCCCAGCACTTTGGGAGGCGGAGGAGGGTGGATCACCTGAGGTTGGGAGTTCGAGACCAGCCTGACCAACACGGAGAAACCCCATCTCCACTAAAAATACAAAATTGGCCGGGTGTGGTGGCACATGCCTATAATCCCAGCTACTAGGGAGGCTGAGGCAGGAGAATCGCTTGAACCTGGGAGGCGGAGGTTGCGGTGAGCCGTGATCGTGCCATTGCACTCCAGCCTGGGCAAACAAGAGTGAAACTCCGCCTGGAAAAAAAAAAAAAAAAAAAAAAAAAAAAGTTCATAAATTTTATCATTTTTATATTCATATAAAACATGAAAAATATAAAAATGTATATTGTAGATATATCATATAAGAATAAAACTAGAAACTACCTGCACTATTCTGCATCTACTAAATGATTTCTAGAGGGACTCACACTACCAAACAAACAATTTTCTCAGCAGGAACAAGACCAGGGTCCTGCTCTCACTTACGGTCCCCACGGCCAGCAGTGAGCCTGGCATGGCGGAGGCCCTCAATCAGTATCTGCTCAGGAGGTGCAGAAGTATAGCCCGTTTGGGAAGGACTCAGTTTGATTTTAGAAGCAACATTTCTTATTTTTAGGGGTCATGCTTCTATTTGTGGACCATATACTCACTTCAGATTCCATTTAAACATTTCAAAATACTATCGGGTTCAAAATGTACATGCTTGTTTTATTATACACATCCCTCAATTATTTCTATTCTTTATCTAGTTCTTGGTTTTTTTTTGTTGTTTGTTTTTGAGACAGTTTCACTCTGTTGCCTAGGCTGGAGTGCGGTGGCATGATTATGGCTCAATGTAACCTCAACCTCCCAAGCACAAATGATCTTCCTGCCTCAGCCTCCTGAGAAGCTGGGACCACAGGCATGTGCCACCACACCCAGCTAATTCTTCTGATTTTTGTAGAGATGAGGTCTTACTAGGTTGCCCAGACTGGTCTTGAACTCCTGGGCTCAGGTGATCCTCCTGTGTTGGCCTTCCAAAGTATTGGGGTTATAGGTGTGAGCCACTGAGCCTGGTAAGCTCTTGTTTCTGGTTCTGGTAATGACCTGTGGCATGGCAAGGGCTGGTTGTGAGGAGCCCTTTCCAGGCTGTCTGAAGATGGCTTACCAATGTTAACTGAGTCTTCCCAGTCTTCCAGCACTTCAGTGACAATGAGCACATAGACATACGTCCTGTGCTTCCTCTCCTGGTTCTGAAGGGCAAAGAGAGAAGGACAGAGAGAGTTTTTCCTTAGAAAGCTGGAATTACTTAAATGAAACACACTCTTAAGCATATGTCCAGAGAGCTTAGACACAAAGATTCTAAACTTTTACTTTTTATGGTCCTACATGATTTAAAAACAGGCCACACTTGAATTTGAGGGTGTGCTCTTTGCCTGGACTTCTAAAACCAAGTATTTATATTGTTTTTTCCTCCCCTTCCCCTAAACACAACTTCACAGGAATGCTGTGACTCCTTAAGAAAAAGGCATCATGTAAATTTAACTAGCTAGAACACCAGGGAAAGGACTGTCGATGGGTGGGCCACCACAGAGGTCTCAAACTTCAGTGACCCCAGCAAGGCAAACAAGCTGAGTGTGACACACACACACACACACACACACCCCCACCCACCCCTTTTCCCACTAACCCCACTTACCTATTTTTTTGAGAGAGGGCCTTACTTTGTTACCCAGAGTGGAGCGCAGTGGCATGATCATGGCTCACCGCAGCCTTGACCTTCCTGAGCTTAGGTGATCTTCTCACCTCAGCTTCCTGAGTAGCTGGTACAGGCACGCACCACCATGCCCGGCTAATTTTTGCATTTTTAGTAGAGACAGCGTTTCACCATGTTGGCTAGGCTCGTCTCAAACTCCTGAACTCAAGTGATCTGCATGCCTAGGCCACCCAAAATGCTGGGATTACCTATGTGAGCCACCGTGCCCAGCCAATTTTTGTATTTTTTTTGTAGAGACAGGATTTCACCATGTTGCCCAGGCTAGTCTTAAACTCCTAGGCTCAAGCGATCCTCCCATTTTGGCCTCCCAAAATGCTGGGATTACAGGCATGAGCCACAGTGCCCAGCCACCTTTTAAAAAATTTTATTTATTGCCGGGGCGATGGCTCATGCTTATAATCCCAGCACTTTGGGAGGCCAAGGTAGGCGGATCACCTGAGGTCAGGAGTTCCAGACCAACCTGGCCACCATGGTGAAACCCTGTCTCTACTAAAAATACAAAAATTGGCCAGATGTGGTGGCGGGCACTTGTAATCTCAGCTACTTGGGAGACTGAAGCAGGAGAATCGCTTGAACCTAGGAGGCGGAGGTTGTGGTAAGCCGAGATCGTGCCATTGCAATACAGCCTGGGTGACAGAGCAAGACTCTGTCTCAAAAAAAAAAAAATTATTTATTTACATATCTATTTTTTCATTAGAGATCTTTCTTCTGATATTTTTATTTTTAAAACTTTTTGTAGAGATAGAGTCTCACTCTCTTGCTCAGGTTGGTCTTGAACTTCTACCCTCAAGAGATTGTTGTGCATCAGCTTCCCAAAATGCTGGGATTACAGGGGTGAGCCACCATGCCCAGCATCTGCTCATCTTTATTTCTCCTGATTTCTCACTTTTTTTCCTGCCTTCTTTCAAATTTGTATCGCAGCTTATTTCCTTGTTTTTCCTCTCTTTGTTATAGTTACTTATCTTCTATTTTTCTTGTCTCTCTACACTCAGCTACCCTTCCTCCTACCTTGGTAGGAGAGGAAGAAAGGTAGGAATGGGGTAAAATAATACTTACAAATAATTCTAGTAGTTTAGGGGACAAGACTATGGGATTTCTTTCTTTCTTTTTGTTTTAAAGCATGTTATCCTCTGTTGGTGCTGCTTTCTTTAAAAAACTCACCGAGGTTGGGCACGGTGGCTCACGCCTGTAATCCCAGCATTTTGGGAGGCTGAGGCAGGAGGATCGCTTAAGCACAGGAGTTTGAGACCAACCTGGGCAACCTGGCAAGACCCTGTCTCTTACAAAAAAATTTGAAAATTTAGAAGGCATGGTGGTGTGTTCCTGTAGTCTCACCTACTTGGGAGGCTGAAGCAGGAGATTGCTTGAACCCAGGAGTTCAAGGCTGCAGTGAGCTATGACTGTGCCACTGCACTCCAGCCTGGGCGACACAGTGAGACCTTGTCTCAAAAAGTTAAAAATAACTAAAAAACACCCAAAAACCCGCTGAAACAGAGATGGTATTTTTCCTATGTTAATATCTGTGTGGTTATTAATACATATCATTTGTACCAAAGATTTTAACAGACTTACCTCAAAAATTCCAACTAATCTTCCCAATGTCCCTTTTACTCCAGCCTGGAAAGTGAAAAGAATAATTAATGCACTGATAGTATTATATTGCTGGTCTCATTCTCAGTCTTCTTAAGCAGTTTATAAAATAGAAACAAAAAACAAGAGGACACAGCTTGGGCAGACTCACATCTGTGAAGTGATACCAGTGTTTCCTATGTGTCACAGACTGCTAACAGCAGTGTATGCTCTGGGAAGTTAGAATGCCTTTCATTTCTTCTGGTCTCTCTCCCTACTGCAAAGCTAGCTAAACCTAGCAAGATAATCAAGGCCATGAAGCCACCATACCAAAAATATTTTGAGGGATTGATTACTTCAGGTCAGGCACTGCCACTTTGGGAGGCTGAATTGGGAGGATCACTTGAGGATAAAAGTTCAAGATCCACTTGGGCAACATAGTGAGACCCTGCCTCTAAAAATTTGTTTTTAAATTAGCCAGTCATGGCAGCATGTGGCTACAGTCCCAGCTACTGGGGAGGCTGAGGTGAGAGGATCACCTGAGCCCAGGAGTTCAAGGTTGCAATGAGCTATGACTACACCACTGCACTCCAGCCTGGGTGACAAAGTGAGACCATGTCTCAAAATCAATTAATTAATTAATTAATTGGTCAGGTACTATGGCTCACGCCTGTAATCCCAACACTTTGGGAAACTGAGGCGGGTGGATCACTTAAGCTCAGGAGCTCAAGACTAGGCTGGGCAACATAGTGAAACCCTGTCTCCACAAAAAATACAAAAATTAGCTGGGTGTGATGGTGCACGGCTGTAGTCCCAGCTACTCGGGAGGCTGAGGTGGGAGGGTTGTTGGGTCCAGGAGGTGGAGGTTGCAGTGAGCCGAGATCACACCACTGCACTCCAGCCTGGGTGACAGAGCCAGACCCTGTCTCTAAATACATACATACACACACAGATTACTTCATTCACTTATTCATTCAACAAATATATACTAAATGCCTAATTTGAACCAGAAAACAGTGTATGTGCCAGAGGTATAACAATGAATCAGCTAGAATGCAAGATCCCATAAGATTAAGACCCTTGTCTGACTTGGCTCTCCGCATACAATATGCTGGAAGAGAGTTCAGCACCCTGCAAGAACTCAGGAAAGCCTAGATCAACAAGAACATAAACATGGTAATTCTGCTATGGGTAAGTATCATGACAGAAATACACAGAGTGATGTGATGACAAGAAGTGGCAGGGAGAGGGGCAACTTCAGTGGTCAGACCTTTTTTTTGAGTAGGGGGATGAAGTCTCACTCTGTCACCCAGGCTGGAGTGCAGTGGTGCAATCTTGGCTCACTGCAACCTCCGCCTCCCAGGTTCAAGCGATTCTCCTGCCTCAGCCTCCCAAGTAGCTGAGACTACAGGTGCCCGCCACCATGCCAGGCTAATTTATTTTTATTTTTATTTTGTATTTTGAGGAGAGATGGGGTTTCACTATGTTGGCCAGGCTGGTCTCGAACTCCTGACCTTGTGATCCACCCACCTCAGCCTCCCAAAGAGATGGGATTACAGGCGTGAGCCACCATGCCCGGCCTAGACCTTCTTAATATATACTTTTGTTTTTTTCTTTTCCTTTTCTGAGACAGAGTCTGACTCTGTCACCCAGGCTGCAGTGCAGTGGTGCAATCTTGGCTCACTGCAACCTCTGCTTCCCGGGTTCAAGCAATTCTACCACCTCAGCCTCCCAAGTAGCTGGGACTACAAGTGTGTGCCAACAAGCCCAGCTAATTTATCTATTTTTGGTAGAGACAGGGTTTCACCATGTTGGCCAGGCTGGTCTTGAACTCCTGACCTCAGGTGATCCGCCCGCCTCACCATCTCAAGTAGCTGGGACTACAGTCGTATGCCACCACACCCAGCTAATCAAACAAATTTTTTTTTGTAGAGACAAGATCTTGTTGTGTTGCCCAGGCTAGTATCAAACTCCTAGCCTCAAGTAATCTACCCACTGTGACCTCCCAAAGTACGGGAATAACAGTTGTGAGCCACTGTGCCTGGCCTGGATGACAAATTTTGAAATTAATTTTTGCTAATTATCTGTCAATGAACTCTGTTCTTTTCTCTTGCCAACATGTCTGCTTTCTCTACCATTTTATATTCATTTACCCACGTGGCTTTTGGTCTACTTGAATGGAAATGTCTGCCTTTCTTAAATAAGAAAATAGTAAGTTGCTTCTCTCTATTTTTAGAAATAACTGCCCTCCACAGTCAGCTAAAACTAGCTAGCTTATACTTCATGAATTAACCAATGAAGCTGCCTGACAAGTGGGACAAGCTGCCAGGCCAGCCTGAGTTGGAAAGCCATTTCTGTACTCTGATCCCAGGCAGCCTGAACACACTCCGCTCATCTCCTGAGACATGTCACCTGTGCTCCTGCCACAAGCCTCCACTGAGGGTCTGGGAGGAGAGCTGTTGGGGTAGATGAGGGCCTTGGGGGACAGAGGTAAGAAAAAATTTTTTTTTTTTTTTTTAAACTCTTGTCGCCCAGGCTGGAGTGCAGTGGTGTGATCTCGGCTCACTACAACCTCTGTCTCCCAGGTTCAAGCGGTTCTCTTGCCTCAGACTCCCAAGTAGCTGGGACTACAGGTGCATTACAAGTGCACACCACCCCACCCAGCTAATTAAAAAAAATATATATTTTTAGTAGAGACAGGGTTTCACCATATTGGCTAGGCTGGCCTTGAACTCCTGGCCTCATGATCTGCCCGCCTCGGCCTCCCAAAGTGCTGGGATTACAGGCGTGAGCCACTGCACCCAGCCCGAGAAAAGATTTAAGAGGCCATCATTCACCTTTCTCCTCCGCAAAGGAGAGAGAGAGAGAGAAAGCATTCTCTTTAGCAGCTACTATCCAATTATTTTTTTCTTAAAGAAACTAGAAGTTTATAAAACAATCTCCAAACTTTTAGGGCACATATCAACTTAATATTATGACAACTCAATATAATTCATTTAAAACCTTTGTTTGGCTGGGCACGGTGGCTCAAGCCTATAATCCCAGCACTTTGGGAGGCCGAGGCAGGTGGACTGCTTGAGACCAATAGTTTGAGACCAGCCTGAGCAATAAGGTGAAACCCCATCTCTACAAAATACAAAAAATTAGCTGGGCATGGTGGCACATGCCTATAGTCCCAGCTACTCTGGAGGCTGAAGTGGGAGGATCACCCAAGTCCAGAAAGTTCAAGGATGCAGTGAGCCACGATCGCACCACCGCACTCCAGCCTGGGCAACAGAGACACCTTGTCTCAAAAAAACAAAACAAAATAACTTCAAAACACAAAACTTTCATTTAGTAATAGTACCTCTGCATTTGACACCAACATGTGTCTATGATTCACTCTGTGTCAGATGCAGTTAAGAAAAATGTAGCCGGGTGCGGTGGCTCAAGCCTGTAATCCCAGCACTTTGGGAGGCCGAGACGGGCGGATCACGAGGTCAGGAGATCGAGACCATCCTGGCTAACACGGTGAAACCCCGTCTCTACTAAAAAATACAAAAAACTAGCCAGGCGAAGTGGCGGGCGCCTGTAGTGCCAGCTACTTGGGAGGCTGAGGCAGGAGAATGGCTAAACCCGGGAGGCGGAGCTTGCAGTGAGCTGAGATCCGGCCACTGCACGCCAGCCTGGGTGACAGAGCGAGACTCCGTCTCAAAAAAAAAAAGAAAAATGTAAAAGTACCTATCTGAAATAGACACAAATGTGTAAAATCTAGTGTAAGTCAAATTATGCTGCCATTTATGCACCAACATTTCAGTGGTATTTTTCACTTCCAATTAGTCTTCCAACTTGTAGAATGTAGAAAGTAATGATACTTGTTTGTTTAAAGAGGTGGTGTCTATGTTGCCCAGGCTGGCCTCAAACTCCTGGGATCAAGCAATTCTCCTGCCTCAGCCTCCTGAGTAGTTGGAATTACAGATACATGCCACCACACAGGGCTAAAGATATTTTTTATTTGTCCCTTAGCCTTTCTTTCATAGTATTTATGGGATCTAATTAGCAGAATCTATTTAATGTGATCTTACCAATAATTCTATACCATAAAGCAAATAAATATTTCCCTATTTACCAATTTTAGAAATTGGAATTCAGCATTTTTCTCAGCAAGAGGTTCCCCCTTTAGTAAAAGGATTTCAGTTCTTTAAGGTCACAGTGCTGACAAAAAAGAAAAATTTCTCACAGGCAAAGGTTCTCCCAGTTTACCTTAGCTATCTTACTTTTTCACAAATTTCCCAGACTCAGAGTCCAACTTTCATCTCCTAGTTTTTTCTCAAATGCTGCCACAAGCAATCTGAGAGTGAGTTATTTTTATCTGTCACATGATTCCTGCATGCAGGTCGGGATATGTGTCAGGGCCACATCTGACAGATATTTGGCTCACACATTTGGGGATAAGATTAAATTCAGGGATATATTAAATTCGGTTCCATAAGGATGCTGGTATGGATCTGTCTTTTGCAAAATCATATGAAAGCAGTTACAATTTCAATCTATATGTCAAAAACCACTAATCTGGAGAGGGAGTCTTTATTTAAAAGTCCATCTTAGTAGAGATAGTTCTTTCACCCTTTTCTAGTACTTTAGGCCTGGTTAACAAAAATAATCTGAACAATTGCCTACCGTTTCTCTTTTTTTTAAGACACAGGGTCTTAGTCTGTCACCCAGGCTAGGGCGCATGGTCATAGCTCACTGCAGCCTTGAACTCCTGGGCTCAAGTGATCCTCCTGGCTTAGCCTCCCAAGTAGCTGGGGCTACAGGCATGTGTCACTACAACCGATACTTTCTTAATTTTTTTTTTTTTGTAAGGCCAGGTGCCGTGACTCACACCTGTAATCCCAGCACTTTGGGAGACTGAGGCGGGTGGATCCCCTGAGGTTAGGAGTTTGAGACCAGCCTGGCCAACATGGCGAAATCCCATCTCTACTAAAAACACAAAAATTACCGGGTTGTGGTAGACGCCTGTAATCCTAGCTACTCAGGTGGGTGAGGCAGGAGAATCACTTGAGCCCAGGAGGCGGAGACTGCAGTGAGCCAAGATTGTGCCACTGCGCTCCAGCCTGGGCGACACAGCGAGACAGGGTTTCGCTGTGTTGCCCAGGCTGGTCTTGAAATCCTGGTCTCAAGTGATCCTCCCACCTTGGTCTCCCAAACTGCTGGGATTACAGGTGTGAGCCACCTGCCCGGCCCTGCTTTTTTAAGAGAAAAAAACACAAGTGTCTCTTTTTCCTTTGAGGTGTTCTACTGGGATTGAGGTATTTCTCTGGAAAGGGCTAGATCTCATTTTGCTCTGTGGCAGTCTCCCTGTATATGTACAAAAGCTTAGGCAGAGGCACTAATGTGGGTGATGGCCCTTTGAACCTGTGTCTAAAATGATCTACCACAAGGAATCCTGACTTTGTTGGCACAAAGTGGACCGCCATCTTCTGTAACCAGCTTTTCACTCTACAGTAGACATTCTGACCAACACTGATGTCGGCTCAGCCCACAGGCATTCCCCTTCCCTTGCTGCTACCAGGGAGACCCAGATTCTGTCCAGGTGGGGGCTGTGGCGTACTTTCAGAAGGCATACCTAAGCAAGGCATAGGAAATTCTGCTCCCCTCTGCAGGGACTGCTTCACGGGTGTTGCATGTTCAACAGCTCCTTAGAGGCTGTCTCTCAGGGACTTCTGGAAAAGATCTCCCACCACGATAAAAAGACTGCACAAAAAGAAACCCTGTACTTCCTTGTCAAGTGGGGATGTGAAAGCTGGAGCTGCTACCATCATCTGATCATAAGGGGAAGGCCAAAGAAATCTAGTGAGAAGCTGACCCAGCGCCCTGATGCTGGGGAGCTGTGAAGCAATGAGGTAATAACGGCCAATGTCTGGGCCCTTCATGTTTCTCACATAACTGATGATGCTGAAGCCACTTTTAGACAGGTGTTCTGTTATTATTCGCAGCTGAAAGGTTCCTGCACTTCTTCCCTTGATTTACAAGGCAGCTCTCTGAGAAGACCAAGAACTGTATTCCCCACTCCCTGCAAGAGGCAACTACTCACCTGAAAATGGTGTTTATCATTTTCTTGCATGTTTTTATACTTTTACTACTTGGGTATGTATCCACTATTAACAGTATTTGTGCAAGTTTCTCTACTGAATTAAAAAAAGGTATTTTACCTTCTATAACTTTTTCCCTCAGTATTATGTTTCAGAGTTTTAGCTATATTGACACATGTAGTTCTAGGTAATTCATTTTAATTGTTGAACAGTTATCTATTTTAGGAATTTACCATAATTTATTAATCCACTCACTTGTCAGTTTACTTCTGCTATTATTAAAAATGCTGCAAAAAATTCTCTTGTAGATCTAATCTATCTCCTCATTGTCAAGTGAAAGAGTTTCTCTGAGATTTACACTAAAAGTCAAATTTCTCAGTCACAGAGGATAAGTACCTCCAGATAATTTCAAGTTGGTCTCTTTTGGTAGGTCAACTGCAGATATGGTGACCACTCTCCACTTCTCCCTACATCCATATCCTTTGACACGTAATTCTGCAGCTCTTCCTATCAAGGGATAGAATCTACTCACCCATCCCTACATCTAGGCTTGCCTTGTGTCTTGCTTCGGCCAACAGAATGTAGAAGAATGGTTTACCAGGTCCAAGCCTAGGCCTCAAGAGGCCTTGTAGTTTCCACTTTTCCTCCTGGAACTCTGCCATCGGCATATGAATAACCCTGAGCTTAGGCTCCTAAAGGATGAAAGACCACAGCTGTCTAGGCTGAGCGGCCTACAGCCAGCTAACCTCCAAACTGTGTGAGAGCATAGCCAAGATCAGCAGAGTTGCCTACTCAACTCAGAGCTGGCTGCAGATATCTGAATAGTCCAGCTGACACCAGAAGTTGACCTTGGCTTGTAAGTAGTAATATGTACTATTTAAAGCCATTGCATTTTGGAATAGTTTGTTATACAGCAAACTGATACACTCTCCAAAGTACACAGGCAGTGTATGAGGTGCCATCACTCTTGTTCTTCAATACTTAGTATTTGTTGTTAGCCATTTTCCCTCCCCACTTTTGGGTCAATATAATGAGCGCGAAATTGTATTACATTAAGTTTTTAACTGAAACTGTGTGCTTTTTCCTACTTCAGTGAACATTCAGATTTCCTCTTTGGAGAATTATATATTCATATTCTTATTTGACAGGTGACCATCATAATGAATCTGCAGTTCTTTGTGTCTTTATTAATTAATTTATTTTTTTGAGACCAGTCTCTGTAGCCCAGGCTGGAGTGCAGTGGTGCAATCATGGCTCATTGCAGCCTCAACCTCCCAGGCTCAAGCGATCCTCCTGCCTCAGCCTCCTGAGTAGCTGGGACTACAGGCACATGCCATCACAACTGGCGCTTTTTTTTTTCTTTTTTTTTTTGTAGAGATGAAGTTTTGCCATGTTGCCCAGGCTGGTCTCAAACTTCTGGGCTCAGACTATTCTCCCATTTCAGCTTCCTTCTTGATACTTATGCTTTACGCTCTGTGGTAAATATTTTCTCCCAATCTGGCACTTGTCTTTTACCCTTGTTTACAATGTTCTTTCCTGAGCATGTTTCATTAGACACAGTTTATTTTACTTATCTTTACCTTTTGTGTTAGCTATCTTGTTTAAGAAACACATCCCTGGCTGGGTGCGGTGGCTCATGCCTATAATCCCAGCACTTTGGGAGGCCAAGGTGGGCGGACTGCCACAGCTCAGGAGTTCCAGACCAGCCTGGGCAAAATGGTGAAACCCGTCTCTACTAAAATACAAAAAATTAGCCGGGCGTGGTGGCATGTGCCTGTAGTCCCAGCTACTCGGGAGGCTGAGGCAGGAAAATTGTTTGAACCCAGGAGGCAGAGATTGCAGTGAGCCGAGATCATACCACTGCACTCCAGCCTGGGTGACAGAGTGAGACTCTGTCTCAGTAAAAAAGGTAACACATCCCTATTCCTATGGCATAAAATTAGAGTCACATTATCTTTTCTAATTATCTGAGAGTTTTATCATATGATCCATCTGTAATTTATTTCCAAATAGCCAATGGTCTAGAGAGTCCAGAATAGAGCCATAGATATTACTGTTTTACTAATCTAGTTGTTAATTTATGTACTAATAGCATATCCTGATGATTTTAACTAATACAACTTTATCTTAACACTTGGAATACCCTTCTCTGCTGTTCTTTTTTTTTTGAGACGGAGTCTTACTCTATTGCCCAGGCTGGAGTGCAGTGGCACGATCTTGGCTCACTGCAAGCTCCGCCTCCCGGGTTCCTGCCATTCTCCTGCCTCAGCCTCCCGAGTAGCTGGGACTACAGGCGCCCGCCACCTCGCCTGGCTAATTTTTTGTATTTTTAGTAGAGACGGGGTTTCACCGTGTTAGCCGGTATGGTCTTGAGCTCCTGACCTCATGATCCACCCGCCTCAGCCTCCCAAAGTGCTGGGATTACAGGCGTGAGCCACTGCGCCCGGCTTCTGCTCTTCTTTAACAAAAACTTCTAAGCCATTTTTGTACCTTTACATATAAATGCCAAAAATCAGTTTTTTCAGATATTTTGGCAGTGGTGCAAACACAGCTTACTGCAGCCTTGACCTGCTGGGCTGAAGTGATCCTCCCTTCTCAGCCTCCTGAGTAGCGCCATCACAGACGTGTGTCACCATACCTGGCAATTTTTTTTTTTTTTCGGTAGAATTGGGGTTCTCATTATGTTGCCCAGGCTAGTCAGAAGCAGCAATACTCAGCTGGTTTTCTTGCATATCAATCTTATCTCCTGCAATCTTTCCAAATGTGTTCACTAATTCTATTAATACTAGAGTTCCTGTTGTTTTTCTTTCATTTTCTAAGTTAATAATCGCACCTTTTGTAAATAACAACAATTTTGTTTCTTTGGAATTTTTTTTTTTTTTTTTTTTTGAGACGGAGTCTCGCTCTGCCGCCCAGGCTGGAGTGCAGTGGCCGGATCTCAGCTCACTGCAAGCTCCGCCTCCCGGGTTCACGCCATTCTCCTGCCTCAGCCTCCCGAGTAGCTGAGACTACAGGCGCCCACCACCTCGCCCGGCTAGTTTTTTTGTATTTTTTAGTAGAGATGGAGTTTCACCGTGTTAGCCAGGATGGTCTCGATCTCCTGACCTCGTGATCCGCCCATCTCAGCCTCCCAAAGTGCTGGGATTACAGGCTTGAGCCACCGCGCCCGGCTGTTTCTTTGGAATCTTTACAATTTGTATTTATTTTTATTGTCTTAATTGCAGTGGCTAGGATCACAGTTCAATATTAAATGTTAGCATAAGAGCAAGCAGAACTGTCTTATTCTTATGTGTCATGGGAATGCTTTGAACATTTCAAAAATATGATGTTTGCTCTTGGTTTTATTAGATGCTCTATCAGGTTAAGAGAGTTCCTTTTATTTTTAGCTTGCTAATAGTTTTTATAATGAATAGCTGTTGAATTTTAATAAATTTTTACTTAGAATTTGTGCAAATTCTCATTCATAAATGACAATTTACTGTTCCTTTCTAGTTTTAATTATCAAGATCAGGGGTCAGCAAACTATGGCTTACAGGCCAAATCCATCCTGCTATCAGTTTTTACAATTAAAGTTTTACTGGAACATAGCTATGTCATTCGTTTAAGTATTGTCTACGGCTGCTTTCACATTACAACAGGAGAGCTGAGATACCATATGAATTCTAAAGTCTAAAACATTTACTATCTGGTCCTTCAAAGAAAGTCTGCTATGAGGCCAGGCACGGTGGCTCATGCCTGTGATCACAGCACTTTGGGAAGCCGAGGCAGGTGGATCACCAGAGGTCAGGAGTTTGAGACCAGCCTGGCCAACATGGTGAAACCCCCCCATCTCTACTAAAGTTACAAAATCAGCCGGGTGTGGTGGTGCATGCCTGTAATCCCAGCTACTCGGGAGGCTGAGGGAGGAGAACCGCTCGAACCTGGGAGGCGGAGGTTGCAGTGAGCTAAGATTACGCCACTGCACTCCAGACTGGGTGATGAGAGTGAAACTCAGTCTCAAAAAAAAAGAGAAAATTTGCTATTGCTAGGCATGGCTCATACCTGTAATCCTAGCACTTTGGGAGGCTAAGGTGGAAAGACTGTGAGCCCATGAGTTCAAGAACAGCCTGGGCAACATAGTGAGACCCCCTTATATAAGAAAGAAAAGAAAGAAAGAAAGAGAGAAAGAGAGAGAGAGAGAGAGAGAAAGAGAGAAAGAGAGAAAGAGAGAGAGAGAGAGAAAGAGAGAAAGAGAGAAAGAGAGAGAGAGAGAGAAAGAGAGAAAGAGAGAAAGAGAAAAAGAGAGAGAGAGAGAGAGAGAGAGAGAGAGAAAGAAGTTTGCTAATCATTAGTCAAGATCTTACCAGTCTTACAAAAGGTATGTAACTATCCTCTAAATAGTCTTCAAGAATATACATATTTAAAATTTTTAGTAAAATTAATCTAGTATGATCTTGGTATTTTTTGGCAGGAAGGAAGGTGCTTACTACTTAATTTCTTTAAGGACTAATGATCTACATGTAGGTTTTCAAATTTTTCTTTTTCCTTTTTTTTTGTTTTTGTTTTTGAGAAAGGCTCTCATTCTGTCTCCCAGTCTGGAGTGCAGTGGTGCAGATCACGGCTCATTGCAGCCTTGACCACCCAGGCTGAAGCAGTCCTCCCACCTCAGTCTCCTGAGTAGCTGGGACAACAGGGTTCACCATCATGCCCAGCTAATTAAAAACTTTTTTTTTTTTTTTTTGTAGAGATGAGGTCTCATTATGTCACCCAGGCTGGTCTTGAACTCCTGGGCTCAAGTGATCCTCCTGCCTTTGCCTCCCAAACTGCTGGATTACAGGCATGAGCTATTGTGCCTGGTCTGATTTTTGTTTGTTTTTTTTTTTGATATGGAGTCTTGCTCTGTCGCCCAGGCTAGAGTGCCATGGTATTATCTTGGCTGACTGCAACCTCTGCCTTCCGGGTTCAATCGATTCTCCTGCCTCAGTCTCCCTAGTAGCTGAGACTACAGGCACGCGCCACCATGCCCGGCTAATTTTTGTATTTTTAGTAGAGATGGGGTTTCATCACGTTGGCAGGCTGGTCTTGAACCCCTGACCTCAAGTGATCCAACTGCCTTGGCCTCCCAAAGCACTGGGATTACAGGTGTGAGCCACCACGCCTGGCCTGGATTATTCTAAAAGTAAATTTGGGTAGGACTTTCTGGAAAATTTATATGAAAGTTTTCAAATCGTTCTGTTTGTTACTCTTTGTAACATTCTTATAATTTAAAAACCTCTATTATAAATCTGTGGTTATTTCTCTTTTTGGTTCTTTATTTATTTTTGTCTTATTTATCAGTCTTGCCAGAAGGTTTATCTATTTTATTAGACAAATAAAAATAACCCACTTTTGGTTTTGTTGATCATTTCTATTTTTCTATTAATTTCTACTCCTTTCCTTGTTATTTCTGTCCCTTTACTTCCTTTGGGCTTGCTCTTATTTTTTCCAGCTTGAGTTGATGGCTTAATTTATTTAATGTCCATTTAACTTTCTAATATAAGCATCTAAGCATCAAAGAACTGACTGAGCTGTGTCCCCTAAGTCATGATGTGAAGTGCTTTCATAGTTCTTAAGCTCTATTTGCTTATTTCTATGATTAATTCATGGATTATTTAGAACATTTTTTTTGTTTCCAAACCTATGTTTCTCTTTTGATTTCTCCTTCTTCTCTTGTTGATTTCTAATTTTACTGCATTCTATCAGAGTATACATAGTCTATAAATACTGATGCTCTGGAATTTGTAATAATTCCTGTACAACATATGGTTATGTTCTTATCCTTCCATGCATGCTTGAAAAAATTACATAATCTTCGTTGGGTGGAAGCTTATCTCTCAACATAGCTACGTGCTCAATCTTGTTAATGGTGTTATTTAACCTCTATTTTTCTGTTTGCCACTTTTTCAATCACTTTCTAAATGAGATTTTATTGTTCTTCATAGGGACTATTAAGCACAAAATGAGATGTTTTGAAGTCTTCAATATGGCTATTGAGTTGTCGACTTTCCCCATAACTCTGATAATTTTTACTTTATATTGATGAAGGTTTACTAGGTGTACATAAGTTCATGACTACCATACTGTCTTGGCAGTCTTAAATTTGCTTCCTGTGTAGCAAGCTTTGTGATAAGCAGCTTGTATTTGTAAGTCCATGGAATTAAGAGAAAGCTGTTAAGTGGCAACTCGGCCGGATAAGTTAGATTTGTCTAAATCCAGCAGCTGTTGGTAGTTTAATGATTGTGGCATCTCCAGAGGCAAGGGTTGCATTTAGTGTTTGCTGAAACCACTGTTAATTATATTGAAGTCAATGGAAAGTAAGCTGTGGATATATTTCCTAATCACTAAAAATCCTTTCCTGGAATGTGGAGCTGGATGGGAAAGCGAACACAACTGTTTTGGAAGACTCTTCTGGACTCAGTTCATTTCGCAGAAGGCGACTGGCTCCTGTCCCAGTAATTCCACCTCTATTCAGGGTTCCAACACAAACCAGCTCAAATACAGTACTATATTCTCTCTAACAGGGCACATTCTAATCTGTACACTTAGCCACTAAGCTTACTATTCGTCAACAGGTAGCATTCAATGTGTGTTATAACACAGACCACTAAACGGAGTAAAAAGATATCTTTCATTCCAATTGTTAAAAAGTGGTTAAAAACTAATTTAGGGTAGTTATTTGTACTAAAAGTATGCTAACAGCAAAATACCTTTAAATTAGTCCATTTAAAATACCAGTTCCTTGACTAAGGAGCAATTCTTTTTTAAATGCTACTAGCTTTTGAGATAAATCATACACAGAAATGAGTGAATTTACAAATGTGGCCTATGTGCAATTTGTGAAGAGTAGTCTATTAAAAGCAAGATACTCCTGTGTAGTATCTTAGAGAAACAAAAACATTTATATCATTATTTTCAAGTCAAAGGAAAAAAAAGAGATATAATTCTAAAATGTTGGGTGTGGTGGTACACAACCGTAATCCCAGCTACTTGGGAGGCTAGGCAGCAGGACTGCATGAGCGCAGGAGTTCAAGACCAGCATGGGCAACATATCAAGACCCTGTCTCTAAAAATAATAGCAATAATAAAAAACAATAATAATTCTAAAACTTAAAAAAAAGTTAAGGCCAGGTGTGGTGGTTCATGCCTGCAATGCAGCACTTTTGGAGGTCGAGGCAAGAGGATGGCTTGAGGCCAGGAGTTAAAGCCCAGGCTGGGAAACAAAGTGAGACCCCATCTCTACAAAAATAAAAAAAATTAGCCAGGCATGGTGGCACACCTGTAGTCTCAGATACTCAGGACGACGAGGTGGGAGGATCGCTTGAGCCCAGGAGGTTGAACCTGCAGTGAGCTATGACTGCACCACTGCTCTCCAGTCTGGGCAAGAGGGAGAACCTGTCTCTAAAAATTTTAACAAAAAATGTAGTGGCAGACTATGTATACTATCTCTTCTTCCAAGGAACCCATTAAAATGAAGGATAAGAACAAAATAAAGAGAAAAATGAAATAAGATGCTCAGTTAAACCCACAAAAGGCAGAGAAAGAATGGAAGACAAGAACAGGAACAGAAAACAAAGGGCAACGGATAGAAAGCTATCAAACATGGGAGATATTAATCCAACGACATCAATAATCACTTTAAACATCAATGGTCTAAATACATCAATTAAAAGACAGGGTCAGGCGCAGGGGCTCATGCCTGTAATCCCAGCACTTTGGGAGGCCGAGGCAGATGGATCACTTGAGGTCAGGAGTTTGAAACCAGCCTGGCCAACATAGTGAAACTCCGTCTCTACTAAAAATATAAAAAAATTAGCAGGGCATGGTGGCACATGCCTGTAGTCCCAACTACTCAGGAGGCTGGGGCAGGAGTATCGTTTGAACCTAGGAGGCGGAGGTTGCAGTAAGCCAAGATGGTGCCACTGCACTCCAGTCTGGGAGATACAAAGAAACTCCGTCTCAAAGGAAAAAAAAAAAAAAGGCCAGGTGCGGTGGCTCACACCAGTAATCCCAAGACTTTGGGAGGTGGAGGTGGAGGATCGCTTGAGCCTAGAATTTCGAGATCAGCCTGGTCAACATAGGGAGACCCTGTCTCTACAATAAATAAATAAATAGCTAGGCATAGCGGTGTGTGCCTACATGTAATCACAGCTACTCAAGAAGCTGAGGTGGGTGGACAGCTTGAGCCTGGGAGGTCGAGACTGCAGTGAGCACTGATTGCACCATCGCACTCCAGCCTGGGAGACAGCGTGAGATCTTCTCTCAAAAAAAAAAAAAAAAAAAAGACTGAGACTGTCAGAGTGTATCACAAAACAAGAGTCATCTAGTATGTTTAATATGTTGTCTACAAGAAACCCCGTTTAAGTATAAAAACACATACCTTGAAAGTAAAGGGATAGAGAGTGATACATACCATGCTAACACTAATCAAATGCAAGCAGGAGTAACTACATTAATCTCAGAAAAAGCAGACTTCAGAGCACGAAAGTTATCAGGAATAGAGAAACATTACATAATGATAAAGGGATCAGTTCTACAAGACGATGTAATAATCGTCAATGTGTATATGCCTAAGAACAGAATATCAAAATATATGAGGCAAAAACTGACAGAACTGCAAGGAGAAGTAGATGAATCCATTATTACTGTTGGGGACTTCGACACCCCTCTATCAGAAATAGGCAGATCTAGGTGGCAGAAAATCAAACTGACATAAGTGACCTCTATAGACCACTTTATCCAACAACAGCAGAATACACATTATTCTCAAGCTCACGTGGAACATCCAACAAGACAGACCACATTCTGAACTACAAGACACACCTTAACAAATCTGAAAGAACAGTAATCATAAAAATGTATGCTCTCAGACCACAATGGAGTTAAGAAATCAATTAACTTGGCTGGGCACAGTGGCTCACAACTGTAATCCCAGCATTTTGGGAGGCTGAGATGGCAGGATTGCTTGAGCTCAGGAGTTCGGGACCAGCCTGGGCAACATAATGAAACCCTATCTCAAAAAAAAAAAAAAAAAAAAAAAGAAAGAAAAAAAAGAAAGAAATCAGTAACTGAAAGATTGCTGGAAAATCCCCTAGTATTTGGAGATTAAACAACACACTTCCAAATAACATATGAATCAAAGCAGAAATCTCAAGAAATTTTTTGAATAAAAATAAAAACATAACATCAAAATTTGTGGGATGCAGTGAGAGTGGTGCTTAGAGGAAAACTTTAGCACTAAATGCATATATTAGAAAAGAAAGATCTAAAATTAATAATCTAAGCTTTTACCTTAGGAAACTAGAAAAGGAGCAAATTAAATCCAAGTAAGCAGAAGAAAATAATTAAAAATGAGAACAGAAGTCAATGAAATTGAGACAGAAAATCAATTGAGAGGATGAACATAACCCAAAACTGGTTATTTAAAAGGTCAGTAAAATTAAAAAGCCTAAAAGTATACAAATGTATGTTTAAAATATACAATAAAAATAAAATCATATAAAAATTGATAAGCCTTTAGCCAAGCTAATTAAGAAAAAAAGAAGACACAAATTACTAATATTAGACATGAAAAAGGAGACATCACTAAAGATGCCATGAACAAAAAAGAGGAAAATAAAAGAAAACTATGAACAACCCTGTGCCCATGGATTTCACAATCTACACGAAATGACCAATTCCTGGAAAGGTAGAATCTGTCAAAACTCACACAAGAAAAAACAATCCCAATAAATTTCTATCTATTAGAGAAATTAAATCAATAATAAATAACTGGCTGGGTGCGGTGCTGCATGCCTATAATCCTGCTGCATGCCTATAAACTTGGGAGGCTGAGGTGGGAAGATTGCTTGAGGCCAGAAGTTTGAGACAAGGAGGAGCAAAACCAGTGAGACTCCGTCTCTGCAAAAAATAAAAAAATTAGCTTAGCATAGTTGCCTATTCATGTAGTCCCAGCTACTCAGGAGGCTGAGGCTGGAAGACTGCTTGTGCCCAGGAGTTTGAGGCTCCAGTGAGCTATGTTTGTGCCACTGCCCGCCAGCCTGGGTGACAGAGCAAGACCCTGTCTCAAAAATAATAACAAGAGCAGGGCACAGTGGCTCATGCCTGTAATCCCAGCACTTTGGGAGGCTGAGGAATGAGGATCACTTGAGGTCATGAGTTCAAGACCAGCCTGGCCAACATAGTGAAATCCTGTGTCTACTAAAAATACAAAAAATTAGCTGGGCGCAGTGGTACATGCCTGTATCCCAGTTACTCAGGAGGCTGAGGCGGGAGAAACACTTGAACCAGGAAGCAGAGGTTGTAGTGAGCTGAGATCATGCCATTGCACTCCAGCCTGGGCGACAAAGTGAGACTCTGTCTCAAATAATAATAACAACAACAACAACAACAATAACCATAATAATAACCTTCCAAAATGGAAAGCACCAGGCCCAGATGGGCCACTGGTGAATTCTACAAGTTAAGGAAAAAATTATACCAATTCTCTACGATTTCTTTTAGAAGGAAGAATACTTCCTAACTTAAGTCTATGAGGCCAGCATTACCCTAATACCAAAACAGGACAAATACATCACAAGGAAACTACGGACGAATATCTTGTAGTAAATCAAATCCAACAATGTGTAAAAAGAATTATACCTACAACCAAGTGGGATTTATCTCTCCCAAGCCTGGTTCAATGTTCAATAATCAATTAATGTATTCCATTACATCAACAAGCTAAAAGTCACATGGTCAGGCACAGATGCAGAAGACGCATGTGACAAAATCACACCTACTCATGATAAAAAAATCTCTCAATCTCCAATCATAGTTGGACACAGAAAAAAAAAAAAAAAAAGGAAAAAAATAACCTCTCAACAAACTAGGAACAGAGGGAGACTTCCTCAATTTGATACAGAATAGGTACAAAAAACTATCGCTAACATCATGCTTAATGGTGAGAAACCAGAAGCTTAATGGTGAGAAACTAGAATAAAACAAAACTGTATTCGTTTGAGATGACATGATTTTAATTTTTTAAAAATCCAAAAGAATTGACAAAAAAATTGTGAAATTAAAACAATTAGCTTGTTTTTAGGCTGCAAGACACAAGGGTAATATACAAAAGTCAATTGCTTTTCTACATCCCAAGAATAAACAAGTAGAATTTGAAATTAAAAACAGTATCATTTACATTAGCACCTCCTAAAGTGAAATAATTAGGTATAAATTTATAACATACACGTACAAGATCTATATAAGAAAAACCACAAAACTTTCCGATTTCAAAGAAAAACTAAATAAATGGCAACAATCCATGTTAATTAATAGTAAGACTCAACATTATTATGTCAGTTCTTCCGAACTTGATTTACAGATTCAACACAATCCCAATTAAAATCCCAGCAAGTTATTTTGTGAATATTGAAAAAGTGATCCTAAAGTTTATAAGGAGATGCAAAAGCCCAGACAGCCAACTCAGTAAGAAAGGAGAACAAAGTTGGAGAACGGGTATCCAACTTCAAGACTTACTATAAGCTACAGTAATCAAGACAGTGTGGTTTTAGTAAGAGACAAATAAATAAATAAATGGACAAATAGCGAGCCCAGAAATAGACCCACATCAATACAGTACACAGATCTTTGACAAAGGAATGAGAGCAACACAATGGAGAAAAAAATTGTCTTTTCTACATATGATGCTGGCATTTTTGCCTGGCCATCCACATGCAGAAAAATCAATCTAGACACAACTTTATACCCTTCAAAAAAATTAACTCAAGATGAATCACAGACCTAAATGTAAAATACAAAACTATAATACTCCCAGAAGATAACACAGGGGAAAATATAGGTGACCTTTGGTTTGGCAATGAATTTTTAGATGCAACACCAAAGGCAGAATACCTGAAAGAAAAAATTGATAAGGTGAACTTCATTAAAATAGAAAACACCTATTAGGATAGCTAAAATTGGCAGGGCACGGGTGGCTCATGCCTGTAATCCCAGCACTCTGGGAGGCTGAGGCGGGTGGATCACTTGAGGTCAGAAGTTCAAGGCCAGCCTGGCCAACATGGCAAAACTCCGTCTCTACTAAAAATACATAAATTAGCTGAGTGTGGTGGTGCACGCCTGCAATTCCAGCTACTTGGGAGACTGAGGCAGGAGAATTGCTTGAACCTGGGAGGTGGAGGTTGCAGTGAGCTGAGATCTCATCACTGCACTCTAGCCTGGGCAACAGAGACTCCATCAAAAAAAAAAAAAAAAAAAAAAAAGGATAGCTAAAATCTAAAACACTGACAACACCAGATGCTGGTGAGGATGTGGAACAACAGGAACTCTCATTTGCTCACTGGAAAGAACGCAAAATGACACAGCCACATTGACAGCTTCTTACAAAACTATACATACTATTAACCATATGATGATAAAGCAACTGCACTCCTTGGTGTTTACCTAAATTAGGAGGTGAAAGCTTACGTCCATGAAAAAACCTACACATAAATGTGGGTCTATTTCTGGGCCCGCTATTGTTCCACTTATTTATTTGTCTCTTACTAAAACTACACTGTCTTGATTACTGTATAGCAGCTTTATTAATAACTGCCAAAACTCGGAAGCAACCACGATTCCCTTCAGTAGGTGAATTCAGTAGGTGAATGGATAAATAAGGTATGGTACATCTACACAAAGGATTATTATTCAGTGCTCAAATAAAAGAACTATCAAGTTATATATGTAAGGACATGGAGGGGGCCGGGCATGGTGGCTCACGTCTATAATCCCAATACTTTGGGAGGCTGAGGTGGGCGGATCACCTAAGGTCAGGAGATCAAGACCAGCCTGGCCAACATGGTGGAACCCCCTCTCTACTAAAATTACAAAAATTAGCTGGGCATAGTGGCGCACAACTACAGGCCTGTAGTCCCAGATACTCGGGAGGCTGAGGCAGGAGAACTGCTTGAACCTGGGAGGTGGAGCTTGCAGTGAGCTGAAATTGCACACCTGCACTCTGGCCTGGGTGACAGAGCGAGACCCTGTCTCAGAAAAAAACAGAAAAATAAATACATAGAGGAATCTTAAATGCATATTACTAAGTGGAAAAAGTCAATCTGAAAAGGCTACATACTATATATTCCAACTACAAGACATTCTAGGAGAAGCAAAACTATGAAAACAGTAAAAGATCAGTGGTTACCAGGGGTTTAGGGGAGGGAGGGATGAATATACAGAGCACAGAGGATTTTTTTTTTTTTTTTTTTTGAGACGGAGTCTTGCTCTGTCGCCCAGGCTGGAGTGCAGTGGCGCAATCTCGGCTCACTGCAAGCTCCGCCTCCTGGGTTCACGCCATTCTCCTGCCTCAGCCTCCCGAGTAGCTGGGACTACAGGTGCCCGCCACTGCGCCCGGCTAATTTTTTCTATTTTTAGTAGAGACGGGGTTTCACCATGGTCTCGATCTCCTGACCTTGTGATCCGCCCGCCTCGGCCTCCCAAAGTGCTGGGATTACAGGCGTGAGCCACCGCGCCTGGCGCACAGAGGATTTTTATGGGGCAGTGAAACCATTCTGTATGATACTATAATTCTGGATACATGTCATTATGTCTTTCTACAAATCCAAAGAAAGTACACCAAGAGGGAACCTTATGAAAACTATGGATTTGGGGTGATTATGATGTGTCAGTGTTCGTATTTTTTTTTTTTTTTTTTTGGAGACAGAGTCTTGCTCTGTCACCCAGGCTGGAGTGCAGTGGTACAATCTCGGCTCACTGAAAGCTCTGCCTCCCGGGGTTCCCATCATTCTCCTGCCTCAGCCTCCCGAGCAGCTGGGACTACAGGCGCCCGCCACCATGTCCGGCTAATTTTTTGTATTTTTACTAGAGACAGGGTTTCACTGTATTAGCCAGGATGGTCTCGATCTCCTAACCTTGTGATCCGCCCGCCTCAGCCTCCCAAAGTGCTGGGATTACAGGCGTGAGCCACTGCGCCTGGCCAGTGTCGGTACATTGATTGAAGCAAATGTACTGCTGTGGTGTGAGATGTTGATAATGGGGGCTATGCACATGTAGGGTCAGTAGATAGATGGGAACTCTGTGTGGTTTGCACTCAATTTTGCTGTGAACCTAAAACAGCTTTAAAAAAAAAAAAAAAAAAAAGTTAAGGCCGGGTGCAGTGGCTCACGCCTGTAATCCCAACACTTTGGGAGGCCAAGGTGGGCGGATCGCGAGGTCAGGAGATTGAGACCATCCTGGCTAACACGGTGAAACCCCATCTCTACTACAAATACAAAAAATTAGGCCAAGAGTGGTGGCTCACCCCTGTAATCCCAGCACTTTGGGAGGCCGAGGCGCGTGGATCATCTGAGGTCAGGAATTCGAGACCAGCCTGACCAACATGAAGAAACCCATCTCTACTAAAAATACAAAATTAGCCGGGCATGGTGGCGCATGCCTGTAATCCCAGCTACTTGGGAGGCTGAGGCAAGAGAATCACTTGAACCCAGGAGGTGGAGGATGCAGTGAGCTGAGATTGCACCATTGCATTCCAGCCTGGGCAATGAGAGTGAAACTCAGACTCAAAAAAAAAAGTGAGGATAGAAAAATTAAATAAACCCTGGCTGGGGGTGGTGGCTCATGCCTTTAATCCCTGAACTTTGGGAGGCCAAGGCAAGTAGATTACTTGAGGTCAGGAGTTTGAGACCAGCCTGGCCAATATGGTGAAACCCCGTCTCTACTAAAAATATAAGGCCGGGCGCGGTGGCTCACATCTGTAATCCCAGCACTTTGGAAGGCCAAGGTGGGTGGACGACCTGAGGTCAAGAGTTTGAGACCAGCCTGGTCAACATGGTGTAACCCTGTCCCTACTAAAAAAAAATACAAAAATTACCCAGGCGTGGTGGTGCGTACCTGCAGTCCCAGCTACTTGGGAGGCTGAGGCAGGAGAATCACTTGAATCTGGAAGGTGGGTGTTGCAGTGAACCAAGATCCCACCACTGATTCCAGCCTGGGTGACAGAGTGATACTCTGTCTAAAAAACAAAAAACAAAACAAAACAAAACAAAAAACATTAAACCCTAATGCCAAAAGTAGTTTCTTTCCTAACTACGTAAAGAAGCCTAAAATTATTCATATAGTTCATTAACTTGATTAGCATACTCCTGACAAAGGTAATAGGGTGATGGGAGGGGAAAAGGGAACATGAAAGCCCAGGACTTTGGGAGACAGTCCTGAGGGTTCAGGTCATAAGTCACTGTGGGATTCAGGGCAAATTAGTCTGTTTTCCTAGTAAGAATAATACCTAGCATTTGAGTTCTTACTAAATGTCTACCTGTGAAGCAGGTATTATATCATGATATCTATGCTCCACACAAGAAAACTGGTATCTAGAGATGATAATCAGCACCAGGACTAGAACCTAGGTGTCTTCGATTTTAAAGCACATACACGTACCAACCTCCTCATCTCCGCTGCTGGGAAAATAAATCAGGACACTTTCTGCAGGGGAGATAAGTTTATTTAAATGGAATATTAAACTATTTTTTGAATTTGCAGTTACTATTGGGGTATTACAGAAATCTTTTGCCTTTTAGACTACCTGAAAAATCCGTATGAAGGGCCAGCTTTAAAAAGGGAGTTGGGGGAACAAACACTTAAGAAAAACTGGTTTTGCAGTCTTAAGTGATTCTGGTTCTCTTACTACCCGAAAGCCTCCTCAATTTTCTAGCTTTCATTTTAAAGGCAGAACTGGCAGTTTCAGTTTGAAATGACAAAAAAATTCAACTTTGCCAAATATCACTACAAACGTGGTCTTGTTCTTTCTGAAACATTTAATATCACATCTATTCACTCACCAGAGATGAACAGTTTATTTTAAAGCAGCAATAAGCTGCATCTACCTTTCTTATTCTCAATTTGCTAAATGACATCATTTTTTAATTTTATACAAATAGGTATGTAGTGGCATCTCACTATTCAATGGCATTAAAGGTAATTTATTTCATTAAAATTTGTTTTAAGACAGAGCACAACCCTGTCTCAAAAAGAGTTTACTCATTTAGATCATGTACAGACATATCTTTTATAAATATGTACTCAAAACAAAAAACTGAAGGCCTGCATAGTTATAGGTTTCTGTTTGACCAAAAGTATACTAAACTAGATAACTTCTTGACGTCCTTTCAACAATGTGATTCTATGACCCCATAAAAATAAATTCCACTTAATATCACAGTCCCTATATATGACAGGCATACTACCCTTAGGCTTCTCAAGTTTAAGGATTTTCTCAGTGATGTCCTCAATTCAGTTTGACGCCCAGAGCTTTGCTGGTCACACGGCCAGAAATAGCTGATCGTCTTTCTTCCTGCTTTCATAAATCTCTGCTAAAGCACGTCATGGAGGAGCTCTCGTCATCTTGGTTGAAACAATCTCTTCCCCTCTTTGACTGCCTTACTCTCCACTCTAGAAACCCACTTCAAAAGCCTGGCTCTTTTCGCTTTGTTTTGTCGAGACAGGTCTGTCTCTGTTGCCCCGGCTGGTCTTGAACTGACCTCAAGCAATCCTCCCACCTCAGTCTCCCAAAGCGCTGGGATTACAGGTGTCGGTCACCACACCTGGCCCAAAAGCTTGGCTCTTTTGAGTTTTTATGGCTTATTTTGAAACTAAAACCGTATCTATTTTAGGGCCTGATGTGGACCCCTACCAAGTCTCTTAACTGACAGAATGAGTTATTCAGATGGCATCCCAGACTGCCCTCAAATTCCCCCCAATCACAAAAGGTAGTAAAGAGGAACAATGGAGCCAAATGAAATGAACACTTCAGTGGCAAAGAGAGTCTCCTAGAAATTCCCGCCTCATCTGAAGGACAGGACTGCTTCATATGGAAGAGAAATGAACGAGCAAGAATGGCAGGTAGGTAGATGAAAAACAGTATTTCATGTGGCATAGGTGTGAATGCTTGGACCTGCTACTTCTAGTATAAACACATTCTGTTATTTGAAACTTAATTTCTCATCCTCAGTACCATGGCATTTCTTCACCAATAAAAGGCACTTAATAAAACACTGAAAAAAGCAACAGGATGAAGTCTCTCTCCTCCAGGTTTAATGTGAGACTGTCTTATTTCCAACCACGGTGATTTAGGCAGAGGGAACAGCAATCACAAGGGCACTGAGAGGGAAAAGGCCTGGTATTAGAGGAGCAGCAAGGAGGCTACCAGTATTGCTGGAGCACAGTGAGAAAAGGGGAGTGAGAGCTGAGGTCCCAGAGGCAGACAGATCACAGGCCAGTCTAAGGGCTTCAGCTTAGAAAGCCTTTGAGTGACATTATCTGACCTGGTTTCTTTTTACAGGATCATTTTGCCTACTGTGTTGAAAGTAGTAGAGTGAAGAAGGCAAGAGTGCAGGGGGTATAGCTAAGGAATCGAGGTGAGTGGTGATGGTGGCTTGGACCAGGGGGATAGTGAAAAAGATGGTGAGAAGTGGTTGAATTCTAGACACACGTATTCTGAAGGTAGAGCCAACAGGATTTGCTGATGAACTAGGTATTAGGTGTAAGAAAAGAACAAAAATCAAGGATGACTTCTAGGTTTTCGGGTTAAGTAACTTAAAGGATGGACTGCCATTTACTGAGATGGGGAAGATTGCTGGAGAAGCAGGTTTGGGGGAAGGCAGTAGAATCAAGGTTTATATATATTGAGTTTCAGATGGCTATTGAACATTCAAATGGAAACACCAAGTAGGCAGGACAAGAATAGCAGTGGATGGGGATAGATTACTCACCCATCCACCCAACTACCTACCTACCCACTAATCCAACCACCTACTTACTGTATTTAAAGCCTCCAGATTGGGAGAGATCACAAAGGAATAAATGAGAAGCAGACAAAGAAAAAAAAGACAAAGGACCTAATCCTAAGGTATCTAATGTTAAGAGGTGCAGAGAGAGAGAAAAGTGAGCATAAATTTATACAAGAGCAATATTCTCTAGTTCTCAGGCTGATTAACACATCTGATAGTTCTTCATGGATTACTTCTAGTCAAAGTGTCTTTTACCCCTTTAAAGATTAACCCAGTCCTCTGGAAACATAGTCAGTTATCTCAGTGATCTCCATGTGAACCACCTCTTTGCCAACTAATCTTATCCTCACAAACAAAACATTTTAATTTAAATTTAAAAAGTTAAAACTCTAAGAACAGCAGGGTCAGGTTTAAAAGCCGAAAATAAACTTGCATCAAAAGCAAAAACCTAACTGAAGCTCTGCCATCTGCCCCCAGAGACATCTTTGCTTTCATTTCCTCGTACCCAAGGAGAAGACATATAGAACAGAATTTCAGCAATTCTAATTTTAACTTTTCTAAGCTCAAATATATCCCTTTAGAATTCTTGGGGGAAAGGGTGGCTGTATCCTTAAGCACTTTAAATACTAACTTTACAACTGCACGATTGCTTCACATTTCTGCCCAGACTCTGGAAAAGATGACGGGGTTGTAAAAAAATTTTTTAAACTTTAGATAAAGTAAAAGTTTCCATGGCTTCCTTCCAGTCCCAATTCCTTCCCCAGAGGTAATCACTCTAATCAGTTTAATATTTTCCCTGCCAGATTCCACTCTATATATTTACATATATATGAACACATACAAATATGTTTTCGTACATTTTATTTTACCCAGATGGGATCACGCTTGCCAACTAACCTTATCTTCAATGAACATTTAACTATATGTCTTACAGGACGCTATATGTTGGGATATATAGATTTCCTATATTATTTTTAAACTGCTGGATGATAATACAAAATATGAATGTGTCATATTTGACACAACCATTCTCCTATCAGTGGACACTGTTTCTAATTTTTTGCTATTACAAATAAAGTTGTGATGAACCTCTTGTATATGCTTCTTTAAAAAAAAATTTTTTTTTTTTAAATGAAGGCTCGCTATGTTGCCTAGGCTCATCTCAAACTCCTGGACTCAAATGATCCTCCCACCGTGGCCTCCCAAAGTGCTAAGATTATAGGTGTGAGCCACCATGCCTAGCCTGTACATGCTTCTTTCTGCTCATAAATAAGCATTTCTCAGCATATACTTAGAAGTGAAAATGCTGGGGTGAGATATAACCAAAAGGCACAGAAAGTTACAAGATTTGGTCAATGTGTCCAAGCCTGTGGCAAGAGAGGATAGGGCTCTTCTAGGAAAAAAGGGCTGGGATGGTAGAAAAAGACAGCTGTGAGGCAGGGAAAACTCAAACCATGTTTTTTCTGTGCTCTCACACCAAACAATCAACACAGAAGTCTTCTGTAACAAAATGTGTGGGGGTTTTCCTCTCCCACACCAAGCAGGGATCAATTCTGCAGGGGATGCCAGCAGGGTGTCATCCAATTCAATTCTGAAGCTATCTGCCAGGAGACAGCCTCAGAAACCAAGGTTGAGGGCTCAGTCCGACAAGACCCTCCTTCCTTCCTACCAGTCACAAGTCCGGGCCTCTGGAACTTCTGACTGACTAGTTTCAAGTTGGGATTTCCACGACCCCCTATTTGGGCTCAATTGCTAAAAGCAGCTCACATAGCTCATGGAAACTCACATTTACCGGTATATTACAATGAATATAAGCCATACAGATTAAGAGATGCACAGGGTGAGGTTGGGGGAAGCTGCACAGAGCTTCCATGCCCTCCCTGGGTGTGCTGCTCTCTAGGAACCTCCACGTGTTCAGTTACCCAGAGGCTCCCTGAACTCTGTCCTCTTAGGCCTTTTACGGAGATTTCACTGGATAGGCATGATTGGACAACCACGTTGAAATGTGATTGAACACAAAGGGTATGAGTTAATACTAATTGACCGAGTAGGAAAACCTAACAAGGCCTGTTTGTTCAGATTCTTCTTGGCCTTTCTGTGCAGGATTTCTTCCTCCAACATATGGGGCATGACCCTCTCTGGAATGAGGATCTTGTGACCCACAATTAGAAAGGCAGGGAAAGATCAGAGCCCTGTCTTGGGCAGGTAAAAGGAGGGCAGGAGGAAGTCAGAGACAGAGATTCTGTTTTCTGAGGCCTGCTCCTGAAGCCTAAAGTGCTCCAACATTATAACAAAACACTGTTAACTCCAAAAGGCTATGACAGTTAGAAGCTGGGAACCTGAGATGAAAACATATATATATGTTTCAATATCACAACAGTAAAGAGAAACTTCTGTCTCCTTTTTAATAATTTATATGAACCTCCTCATTCACTTCTGTATCCAATATTTGAAAATACTCTTGAAAAGCCCACAGTCAAGAAGGAAGGCTGTTAATAGGCCAAAACTCAGACAGAAAGAAATACATCAGGCCGGGCGCGGTGGCTCAAGCCTGTAATCCCAGCACTTTGGGAGGCCGAGACGGGCGGATCACGAGGTCAGGAGATCGAGACCATCCTGGCTAACACGGTGAAACCCCGTCTCTATTAAGAAATACAAAAAACTAGCCGGGCGAGGTGGCGGGCGCCTGTAGTCCCAGCTACTCGGGAGGCTGAGGCCGGAGAATGGCGTGAACCTGGGAGGCGGAGCTTGCAGTGAGCTGAGATCCGGCCACTGCAGTCCAGCCTGGGTGACAGAGCGAGACTCCGTCTCAAAAAAAAAAAAGAAATACATCAAAATGTTACTAGTGGCGAGTATGAAAATTTTAAATTTGTTCTTTTTACTTTTCTGCTCTTTTTTTTTTTTTTTTTTTGGAGACAGAGTCTCGCACTGTTGCCTGGGCTGGAGTGTAGTGGTGTGATCTTGGCTCACTGGAACCCCCACCTCCCGGGTTTAAGCGATTCTCCCGCTTCCGCCTCCCAAGTAGCTGGGATTACAGGCGCCTGCCACCATGCCCAGCTGATTTTTATATTTTTAGTAGAGATGGGGCTTCACCATGTTGGCCAGATTGGTCTCAAATTCCTAACCCCACGATCTGCCCGCCTTGGCCTCCCAAAGTGCTGGGATTACAGGCGTGAGCCACTGCATCCAGCACCTACTTTTCTGCTTTTAAAACGTCCACACTAGGCTGGGCACAGTGACTCATGCCTGTAATCTCAGCACTCTGGGAGGTCAAAGTGGGTGGATCTCTTGAGTCCAGGAGTTCAAGACCAGCCTGGCCAACATGGTGAAACCCTGTTTCTACAAAAAATACAAGAAAATTAGCCAGGCATGGTGGCATGCACTTGTGGTCCCAGCTACTTGGGAGGCTGAGGTGGGAGGATCACCTGAGCTCAGGAGGTCGAGGCTGCAGTGGGCTATGATCACACCACTCCACTCCAGCCTGGACAAAGTGAGACCCTGTCTCAAAATAAATAAATAAATAGTCCACATTAAATATATAGGAAAAACACTTGAAATTTACATTACAATGAAATGGTGAAACAAGCACTTATGTATCAGCACGGAAAGTCATAAAAGCTTTGATAAAATGTAGTGACTAAGATGAAAACCGAAAGAGGTGTCTCTAGGTGGCAAGAGGATAGGGTAGGGTTTCTAGAAGGAGGGACAGGAGGGAACCACATGCATTATGTCAGATGTGTAGGGTCGCCGGGCGCGGTGGCTCACGCCTGTAATCCCAGCACTTTGGGAGGCCGAGGCGGGCGGATCACGAGGTCAGGAGATCGAGACCATCCTGGCTAACATGGTGAAACCCCGTCTCTACTAAAAAATACAAAAAACTAGCCGGGCGAGGTGGCGGGCGCCTGTAGTCCCAGCTACTCGGGAGGCTGAGGCAGGAGAATGGCGTGAACCTGGGAGGCGGAGCTTGCAGTGAGCTGAGATCCGGCCACTGCACTCCAGCCTGGACGAGAGAGCGAGACTCCGTCTCAAAAAAAAAAAAAAAAAAAAAAAAAAAGATGTGTAGGGTCCTGGAAGGGAAAGCAGTTAGAATAGCATATAGGGTCCGAGATAGCACAGACATCCTTAAGGTTATAATATGTGCTATCTCAGGCCAGGAACGGTGGCTCATGCATGTAAACCTAGCACTTTGGGAGGCCGAGGCAGGTGGATTGCCTGAACTGAGGAGTTCAAGATCAGCCTGGGCAACACGGTGAAATCCCATCTCTACTAAAATACAAAACATTAGCTGGGCCTGGTGGTGCGCACCTGTAATCCCAGCTACCCAAGAGCCTGAGACAGGAGAATTGCTTGAACCTGGGAGGCAGAGGTTGTAGTGAGCCAAGATCGCACCACTGCACTCCAGCCTGGGTGACAGAGTGAGACTCCATCTCAAAAAAAAAATAATAATAATAACAATGATAATAATATGTGTTGTCTCCTTCATCATTAATAGAATTAGTTTTAAAATCTTGGCTAATCTAATAAGAGTAAGATACCAGCTTGCTTTAATTTGCATTTATCTGATATCAGTGAGGTATAATATATATATTTTTCACTTATTATTTCTTCTCCGCTTAGAAGTGGCAAATCTCAGGGAAGATCGACCATCACTATCTTTCCCAATCCATTCCACGGGTGTGCAAGTCACTCAGCAGTACTACATTCTCACCAAGGCGCCCAGGTACTAGAACCTCCTCAAGTGACATGAGCATCAGGAAGCATACAGCATACCTATGTGCAACTCACCAAAAATATTTATCCTAAATCTAATCAAGCCTCCAAACCTGGGCTGTTCAAAATGGTGACCATGATACACATGTAGCTATTGAGCACTTGAAATGTGGCTAGTGTAACTAAGAAACTGAATTTTATATTTATTTAATTAGTTTGTTTTTGTTGTTGTTGCTTTACTGCTTCTTGTGGAGCAGAACTATCCCATAGGCAGTGTGCCCAGAAAGCCTTAATTAGTTTAACGAGCCACATAAGCTAGTGGCTGCCATATGGAACACGAAGATACATAACTTTTCCTTCACTTCAGAAAGTTCTATTGGATGGCACTGTTTTAGACTAAGCTGCTGGAAATACAGAGGATGGGGGAAAAAGTTAAAGGAAACCAGGAAGAAACAATCAAACAAAACCAGGATGTGAGGTATTTTATAAGACAACTACCCTGGACTCTTTTTTTTTTTTGAGACAGAGTTTCACTCTGTCACCTGGGCTGGAGTGCAGTGGTGCAATCTTGGCTCACTGCAACCTCCGTCTAATGGGTTCGCGCCATTCTCCTGCCTCAGCCTCCCGAGTAGCTGGGGCTACAGGTGCTCACCACCACTCCCAGCTCATTTTTTGTATTTTTAGTAGAGACGGGTTTCACTGTTAGCCAGGATGGTCTCAATCTCCTGACCTCGTGATCCACCTGCCTCAGCCTCCAAAAGTACTGGGATTACAGGCCTGAGCCACCGTGCCCAGCCCCTGGACTCTTATAAAATAGTCAGTATCATGGGGGCTAGGCATATGGAAAGAATGGAAATACAGTTCTATGATAAAACAGCCTAAAAAGACATACAATCAACAGTAATGTGTGAACCTAAGTTAAGGCCTAGTGAGGAAACAAATGTAACAAACATTTCATGATAACTGGGGACATCTGAATATAGAATCAATACCGGATAATATTATGGAATTATTATAAACCTCCTTAGGTGTGACAATGGTATGCGGTTATGCAGGAGACTGGCCTTATTCCAAAGAGATGCATGCTACTATTCACAATAGCAAAGAGGTGGAATCAACCCAGGTGCCCATCAATGGTGGACTGGATAAAGAAAAGGTACATATACAAAATGGAATACTATGCAGCCATAAAAAAGAATGAAATCATGCCTTTTGCAGCAACATGATTACAGCTGCAGCCCATTATCCTAAGCAAATTAACACAGAAACAGAAAACCAAACACTGCATGTTCTCACTTATAAGTGGCAGTTAAACACTGGGTATACATGCACACAAACATGGGAACAATTAACACTGGGGATTCTAAAAGTGGGGTGGGAGGAGGTTGAAAAACGACCCATCAGGTACTATATTTGCTACTTGGGTGACACGGTCATTAGAAGTCAAAATCTCAGCAACATGCAAACATACCCATGTGCACATATATCCTCCAAATCTAAATTTTAAAATGGAAAGACGGAAAGAGAGGGAGGAAGGGTGGGCGGGCACAAAGAAAGACAGGCTGGGCACAGTGGCCCATAATCCCAGCACTTTGGGAGGCCAAGGCATGTGGATCTCTTGAACCCAGGATTTTAAGACCAGCCTGGGCAACATGGTGAAACTCCATCTCTACAAAAAATACAAAAATTAGCTGGGTGTGGTGGCTCGTGCCTGTAGTCCCAGCTACTTAAGGAGGGAGGACTGCTTGAGCCCAGGAGGTGGAGGTGACAGTAAGCAGAGATTGCGCCACTGTACTCCAGCCTGGGTAACACAGGGAGATCCTGTCTCAAAAAAAGAAAAGAAACAAGAAACGAGAAGAGAAGAGAAGAAAAGAGGAGAAAAAAAGAAAAGGAAAAGAAATACATGCTAAAGAACAGAATTTAGGAGTGATGTGTCACACTATCTACAACTTTACATTCAAATGGAATAGCCAAAAAAAGTTAACAATATAGAAAGATAAAGCGAGTATGCAAAAGGTCAAAAGATATTATATCTATAAGTATAGTGTTTGTTTTACTATTTTTGAATTTTTCTTGCATGTTTGAAAATTTTCATGATTGAAAAGTTGGGAAAAAATAATTAGCCATGGAATTAGGGTACTATATAATCTTCTTTGCACTTTCTGTCTTTTCATTCTACTAGGAACATGTATTATTTTTATAAACAGAAAAAAATGGTAAGCTATAGTGGGCACTAGCTTAATCAAGTGATCAAACTTGGCTACACTAATATATTAATAGCATCACTAAGTGCTTACAAGGAGCACTTAAAAACCTTCAGAATGGGCTGGGTGTGGTGGCTCACGCCTGTAATCCCAGTACTTTGGGAGGTCGAGGTGCACGGATTACCTGAGGTCAGGAGCTCGACACCAGCCTGGCCAACATGGGAAACCCCGTCTCTACTAAAAATACAAAACTAGCCTGGCATGGTGGCACACACCTGTAATCCCAGCTACTCAGGAGACTGAGGCAGAAGAATGGCTTGAACCCAGGAGGCAGAGGTTGCAGTGAGCTGAGATTGCACCACTGCACTCCAGCCTGGGCGACAGAGTGAGACTCCGCTTAAAAAAAAAAAAAAAAAAGGGCTGGGCGCTGTGGCTCAAGCCTGTAATCCCAGCATTTTGGGAGGCCGAGACGGGCGGATCACGAGGTCAGGAGATCAAGACCATCCTGGCTAACATGGTGAAACCCCGTCTCTACTAAAAAATACAAAAATCTAGCCAGGCGAGGTGGCGGGCGCCTGTAGTCCCAGCTACCCGGGAGGCTGAGGCAGGAGAATGGCGTAAACCCGGGAGGCGGAGCTTGCAGTGAGCTGAGATCTGGCCACTGCACTCCAGCCTGGGCAACAGAGCGAGACTCTGTCTCGAAAAAAAAAAAAAGCCTTCAGAATAAAAGTCTTGTTCAGATTATATAGTTTTTTGTTATTGTTATTGCTGTTGTTTTTGAGATAGGGTCTCACTTGGTTGCCCAGGATAGAGTGCAGTGGCATGATCATAGTTCACTGTAATCTTGACTTCCTGGCCTCAAGTGATCCTCCTGCCTTGGCCTCCCAAAGTATTGGGATTACAGGCATAAGCCACTGCACCCAGCGTGTCTCCATTTTTAGGGTTAAAACTTTACAAATCACTCTAATGGTCTTAGTCAAAAGCACCTATATATTTAAAGCTAAAATGGTCACTAACACAAATATGTAATAACATTATGAATACCACTTTTCATTCAGTCAATAGTATCTACAATGAATTTTTGCAAAAACCAGAATGACAGTCACTAAAAAGCCAATCATCTTAAGGATGACTCTAGAAGTAATAATGGAAATAATCCAGGGGCAGCCATTTACCATTCTGTAACAGCCTCAGAGCAGAGACACTTCTCTGAAAAGAGAGAGAGGCGGTTCTACTAGGAACATGGCTCTGGGGCCAGTGTTAAATTACACTCAGCCACGTGAGCACAGAGCAAAAGCTGAGTACAGGAATCATCGCAATTGCATCTCAGCCAGGCCCTTCACTGGAGGCTGTGTCTATGCCAAGGTTTGCCTTCATCCCTGAACTGTAACTGAGAGGGAAGGCCCTTTCTAAGTTCTCAGCTGCCAGAAATGGGATTCAATACCAATTTACTTAAGGGTCTGAAAGGTAATGCCAGACATCTATGGGATTCATTCTGTCCTCTAATGTAAAACTGCCTCACACCACCTTCTACATTAAAACATGATATGCTTTTTCTGATCACTTTATATAATCAATTTTTTTTTTCTTTTTTCTTTCTTTTCTTTTTTTTTTTTTTTTAAAGAGACTCATTCTGTTGCCCATAGCTTGCTGCAGCCTCAAACTCCTGGGCTTAAGCGATCCTCTCTCCTCAGCCTCCTGAGTAGATGGAACTGTAGGTGCAAGCCACCATGTCTGGCTCATTTAAAAAAAATTTTTATAGAGACAAGGTCTCCCTTTGTTGCCTAGGCTGGTCTCAAACTCCTGGGCTCAAGTGATCCTCCCACCTTGGCTTCCAAAGTGCTAGGATTACAGGCGTGAGCCACTGCACCCAGACAAAATTATTTTTCTAAGGATAAGCTTTTAACTTCTTTTGCTATATTTTTGTGGATGAGTTTTCCTAGGAGGGCGGAATAAAGATGCTTCCTCACACAAAAATATATGTTCATGTTAGGTGAACAAAGGCCTTCCTGCAATTTTTATTACGGATCCACATTTCCCACTAAATCCTTTAAAAAGAATAAATTGTCAGAATAAGATCCTCACACATAATGTACTAAGACACGATGATTCTTATATAGTGCAGTGCTGTGACCAAAGGAGCTAAAAATATCTGTCTTCTTACCAAGTAAAAATAAAGACACGGTAGTGCTGACAGACATGGCAATACTGACAAACACACACTCTATATTAGGGAAAGTGGCATCTATCACATCACTGTCCTTTGTAGCTTCCAGCTCAGATCTTGAATGTAGCTGGTATATGATAAGAATTTATGCTTATTTTCTCAACTTTTCATTTTGAAAAATGTCAAACATACAGAAAAATTACTTGCCTATTTTAGTTCTGATTTTAAAGATAAAGCCACAGGCCATACATGTACATTGTTATTAGGAATTCATATTCATGTGATTTAAAATCCTTTAAAAATTAAATAATGGAAGTTCAAGAATTCCATCTAAATAAAGCCTGCTTTTAAACAAACGGGGTAACTCCCAGTCTCTCTTATAGCAATTTACATCTAGATATACTTTCTAATTTTAATATTTTTATTTAACAGTAAAATATTCCTAAGGTTAAAAACCTTTATTTGCTTTCGGAGACAAAAAACAAAAACAAAAACTATCTTCTAAGAGGTTGGAGTTTATCAATTTACAGTTTAAAATAAAGTTAAAATTCGAAACACAGCTCATTCATTTAATTAACACATACTTCGGTTGTTTTTCACTATGAGCCTTTCAGTCCTACTCTTGTTGTTGTCTTTTTAATTCATATGCAGATATTACTCTAACATTTGTAAAAGCCAATTTTTAAAATTAGTTGCCCACATTGAAAGATCAGAAGATCTTACATGAGAATCCAGTTTTGTTTTGTTTTTTTTTTTTTGAGATGGAGTCTTGCTCTGCCGCCCAGGCTGGAGTGCAGTGGCGTGTTTTCAGCTCACTGCAACCTCTGTCTCCTAGGATCAAGCAATTCTCCTGCCTCAGCCTCCCAAGTAGCTGGGGTTATAGGGACCTGCCACCACGCCCAGCTAATTTTTGTATTTCTAGTAGAGACAGGGTTTCGCCATGTTGGTCAGGCTGGTTTCGAACTCCTAACCTCAGGTGATCCACCTGCTGTGGCCTCCCACAGTGCTGGGATTACAGGTGTGAGATGTAGGGTCCAGCCCTAAGGGGTTTGGCGGGTGTTCTCCCCATGTGTGGAGATGAGAGATCATAAGAAATAAAGACACAAGACAAAGAGATAAAGAGAAAACAGCTGGGCCTGGGGGACCACTACCACCAAGACGCAGAGACCAGTAGTGGCCCCGAATGGCTGGGCGCGTTGATATTTATTGTATACAAGACAAGGGGGCAGGGTAAGGATGGTGAATCATCCAAGTGATTGATAAGGTCAAGCAAATCATGTGATCATAGGACGGGGGCCCTTCTCTTATAGGTAGCCGAATCAGAGAGGGAAGGCAGCAAACATCAGCGTTTTCTTCTATGCACTTATCAGAAAGATTGAAGACAGGCTGGGCGCGGTGGCTCACACCTGTAATCCCAGCACTTTGGGGGGCCAAGGTGGGCAGATCACGAGGTCAAGAGATCGAGACCATCCTGGCCAACATGGTGAAACTCTGTCTCTACTAAAAATACAAAAAATTAGCTGGGTGTGGTGGCATGTGCCTATGGTCCCAGCTAAGGCAGGAAAATCGCTTGAACCTGGGAGGTGGAGGTTACAGTGAGCCGAGATCACGCCACTGCACTCCAGCCTGGCAATAGAGAGAGACTCTGTCTCTAAAAATAAAAATGTTCTATTCTTGTATAAAATGAAACATGAAATTCTGCTTTCCTGTTAGAGACTGTTCGGAGATACCATATGGAGCCTTCTGGTTGCTGTGTGTGTATATATATAGAGATAGATATACATATAAATACATATATACATATATACAAATATATATTTTATATGTATATAATACATATACGAGAATATGAGAACAACCTTTTTTTTTTTTGAGATGAAGTCTTGCTCTTATCCCCCAGGCTGGAGTGCAATGGTGCAATCTCGGCTCACTGTAAACTCCACGTCCCAGGTTCAAGCGATTCTCCTGCCTCACCCTCCCAAGTAGCTGGGATTACAGGCGTCTGCTGCCACGCCTGGGTAATTTTTGCATTTTTAGTAGAGACGAGGTTTCACCATGTTGGCCAGGCTGGTCTTGAACTCCTGACCTCAGGTGATCTGCCTGCCTCGGCCTCCCAAAGTGCTGGGATTACAGATGTGAACCACTGTGCCTGGCCAAGAACAACTATTCTTTTGCAGGGACAGGGAATACACGGTACAGGAATTAGGATAAGAAGACACATATTTTAAAAATAAAGTTCACTAAGGCATTTCCCATGTTCTTATTAGAAAATACAAATGGTGCCGGGCGTGGTGGCTCATGCCTAGAATCCTAGCACTTTTGGAGGTCGTGGGCAGATCACTTGAATTCAGGAGTTCGAGATCAGCCTGGGCAACATGGTAGAACCCCGGCTCTACAAAAAGTATAAAAATTAGCTGGGTGTGGTGGTGCGCGTTTACTTGTAGTCCCAGCTACTCAGGAGGCCAAGGTGGGAGGATCACTTGAGCCAGGGAGGTGGAGGTGGCAGTGAGCTGAGATCACGCCACTGCACTCCAGCCTAAGCAACAGAGCAAGACTCTGTCTCCAAAAAAAAAAAAAGAGAGAAGAAAAGAAAATATAAACGGAATCAAGAGTTAAAATAACTTTTCGTTTTTTTCTTTTTGTGTTTTTTTTTTGAGATGGAGTCTCCCTGTGACGCCCAGGCTGCAGTGCAATGGCACGACCTCGGCTCACTGCAACCTCCGCTTCCCAGGTTCAAGCAATTCTCCTGCCTCAGCCTCCCGAGCAGCTGGGACTACAGGCATGTGCCACCATGCCCAGCTAATTTTTGTATTTTTAGTAGAGATGGGGTTTCACCATATTGGCCAGGCTTGTCTCGAACTCCTGACCTCAAGTGATCCACCCACCTTGGGCTCCCAAAGTGCTGGGATAAGGGTGAGCCACTGCGCCTGGACTAAAATAACTTCTTGACAGGCTGCTATAAGATAGATTAACAAAGTGAGAGATAATTGAGCAGATCTGAACTCTTGCGGTGCCATTAGGAAGGCAACCTCAATTATTCTACATTAAGGTATTTAGACTTTCAAACTTTCTTTTTAAGTTGTCCATGACCTGCTGGATTTTTCTTTTTTTTTTTTTTTAACAAACTTTCTTTAATGAAGGTTAATTAAGTAAAACACGCTGTGGAGTTATTATTTTATGTATGACACTGTACATACATAACTTGTACAAAAACTTGAGGGAGGGCAGCAAAGATACAGGGAAATCTAAGCAGACATCACCAACCTGAAGATGGACTGTTTCTACAGCAAAGCAACAGGTGGCATGAGCCAGAGGAGTAGCACAGAACTACTATTACGACATAAGTGAGGAAGTCACAGAGAACTAATCACACTTTTCAAAAAAGCAATGGCTGTGTCACAAACTATCAGGCTGACTGCAAATACAGTTGGCTCTCCGTGTTTGTGCACTACACATCTGTGGATTCAACCAACTGCAGATCAAGAAAAATTGTATCTGTACTGAACAGGCACCGACTTTGTTCCCTTGTATTTCCTAAACAATACAGCACAACTATAGTTGATCCTTGAACAATGTTGATCCTTGAACAAGTTGGTAGGGTGCCAACTCCCACGCAGTCAAACATCTGTGTATACTTTTTTTTGTTAACAGACAGGGTCTTCATCTGTCACCCAGGCTGGAATGTATTGGCGCAATCAAGGCTCACTGCAGCCTTGATGCTGGGCTCAAGCAATCCTCCCTCCTCAGAATCCCAAGTAGCTGGGACTACAGGTACATGTCAACATGCCCAACTAATATATTTTTTTAATTTTTTGTTTTTTGTAGCAATAGGGTCTCACTATGTTGCCCAGACTGTTCTCAAACTCCTAGCCCTAGCCACCATGTCCGGTGGGTATATAATTTTGACTCCCCCAAAACTTAACTACGAATAGTCTACTACTGACCAGAAGCCTTACCAATAACAGCTGATTAACATATATTCTGTATGTTGTGTGTACTATTACTATATTCTTATAATAAAGCTAGAAAAAGAAAATGTTATTAAGAAAACCATAAGGCAGAGAAAATATATTTACTATTCATTAAGTGGAAGTAGAGTCCAGTAAAGGTTTTTATCCTCATCATCTTCACATTGAGTAGGCTAAGGAAGAAGAGGAGGAAGAGGAGGGGTTGGTCTTGCTGTCTCAGGGGCCACCTCAGAGGCAGAAGTGAAGGAGGTAAAAGAGGAAGCAGGAGAGGCAAGCACACTCAGTGTAATAGTGTAACTTTTACTGGAAAAAAATCCACATATAAATGAACCCGTGCAGTTCAATCCCCTGTTGTTTAAGGGTCAACTGTATTTACATAGTGTTTACACTGCATGAGGTATCATAAGTAATCCACAAATGATCTAAAGTATATGGGAGGGTATGTGTAGGTCATATGCAAATACTTTGCCACTTTATATAAGGGGCTTGAGCATCTGCTGATTTTTATATCCACCAGGGGTCCTGAAACCAATATGAAGGAATGGATACTAATGAATGGCTATACTTAGGCCCACAATTTTCTCCTCCTTTTTCTGTTTTTGGATGTTCTCTATTTTTGTGATAATACTCTTGGGATGGCTGAGGTGAGAAAAGGTAAAGGAAATGGGAATGTAAGACAAACAGAAAACAGAACAGTTTCAGACACAGCTTCCCTTTTTTCCCTGTCAGCCCAGAGTTTTACCTTTCCCACTGAATTAGCAAGAAAGAATAGCTCTGAGATCATACAAAGAGGTGCTTTCCTTTTTTATTACAGAAAGACCATCACATGGCTGGCTCACACAGCTTTTGCTGCCCTGGTCTAAATAGGCACTGTTACTAAAGCCCATGGCAGGCCATGGGAGCAAGCCTGTTCCCCTAACCCTGTAAGGGGTCACTCTAATGGGATTTTGACCAAGAGCAGCTAAAAAATCGAGGCTAATTTGCAAAAGGGAATATTTTAGCCCTCCCCTTAAATGTGGTTGCTAATGTGTCAACTGCTTCAGATTTATCTGTTTCTGAAATTCAGCCAATATGCTACAATTTTTAAGCTGGGCTGAACAAAGCTTTAGAACAGGTGGAATTTAATGAGACCTAGGACTGACAATGCCATGATAAACTACTGAATAATCTCAATCCTTTCATGTTTATATGGAAACTTTTTCTAGTAATAAAAGAAACACACAATGCAGAGAACTTGATAACCTATAAACTAACATAAATATGACCACTGCAAACATTTTGGTGGACATCTTTCAAGGAGCCATAGCATTAGGAGTGTTGGGGACGAAAGATGTCCTGGATTCATATCTTATCTTGAGCACATTAGGCTGGACACAACTTGTTGGGGCAAATCACTCAACCTCAGCCTTTTCTCTCCTGTAAAATGTAGATAATAACAGTTCCTACTACATACACAGGACCTTTGGAAAAGCTGCTGCAGATGGTACTTAACCATGGGTTGCCATGCTTTTATAGCATGTGACTTCACTACTCTGAGCACAGCTAAGAGAATTAAATATCAGCAACTGATGCAAAGGTAAGGTAGACATTTTCAAAATGGCCAGACGCTGACGATGTGGCCTGGCAGCTCTGCCTAAAGGGGAATACTACATGAAGTTGTCACTAGGCAAAACCAATCAGGTCCTCTCTTAGGAAGGCTGAATACAGAGTCAACAGACCAGTAAGTTTTGCATAAGAGAGGAAAAACACAATATAAAAGCAGTAAGAGAGGAGGCTGAGAAGAGATGAGATAGGCAGGTCCTCCGCAGTAGAAGAGAGGGGCTGAGCCATTGGCATGTGACCAGGCTCCTTGAGCCACTCTGCATTCCCACTGTTGTTCCACCTGCCACGAGTGATGCCTGCCTGTGCACTGTGACCCAAGTTTCCAGCTTTGTACAGCCTTGGCTGGGCAGGTGCTGTGACAACGTCATGTTCTTCCTCACTTAACTGAAGCATTTGGAGAATATGTCTATTTCTGACAACCTAAAAGGATATATATACTGCAGTTGCATTTCTGCAGCTGTTCCAATAGTTAGGTCAATAATTGTAGCACTCTATGAAGCACTTGAAATATGTGTTGAGCACAGGAGATTCAACAACGAGCAAGAAAAAATGGGGCCGGGCGCGGTGGCTCACACGTGTAATCCCAGCACTTTGGGAGGCCGAGGCAGGTGGATCACCTGAGGTGAGGAGTTTCAGACCAGCCTGGCCAACATGGAGAAACCCCGTCTCTACTAAAAATACAAAATTAGCCAGGCATGGTGGTGCACGCCTATAATCCCAGCTACTTAGGAGGCTGAGGCAGGAGAATCATTTGAACCCAGGAGGCAGAGGTTACAGTGAGCCAAGATCATGCACTCCAGCATGGGCGACAACAGTGAAACTCCATCTCAAAAAAAGAAAAAAGAAAAAATGGGGACCAGGTACAATGGCTCACACCTGTAATCCCAGCACTTTAGGAGGCTGAGGGAGGAGGGGCTGGAAGCTAGGAGATCCTTGGCAACATAGCAAGACCCTGTCTCTGATAAATAATAATAATAATAAATTAGCCAGGCATGGTGGCATGTACCTGTAGTCCCAGATACTCAGGGTGCCAAGGCAGGAAGATTGCTTGAGCCCAGGAGTTTGAGGTTACAGTAAGCTATGACCACACCACTGAACTCTAGCCTGGGTGACAGAGGAAGGAAGGGAAGGAAGGAGGGAAGGAGGAAAGGAGGGAAGGAGGGAAGGAGGGAAGGAGGGAAGGAAGGAAAGGGATGGAAGAGAGGGAAGAGAGGGAAGGGAGGGAAGGAGGGAGGGAGGGAAAGAGAGCAAGAGAGAAAGAAAAACAGAGAGAGACAGAAAAACAAAGAAAGAGAGAGAAAGGAAGGAAGGAAAGGAAGGAAGGAAGGAAGGAAGGAAGGAAGGAAGGAGACTATACAGAGTATAAAGTCTAGCACAAAAGACAGGTAATTCAACAAGCAACATCAATAAAGCATGAACAATACCACAGTGCTAGAAATACAGACTGCAATGGAAACATATAGCATGAGTGAACCTACTAGGAGGAATCACAAAGGCTTCATGAATGAAGTAACCTTCACGCTGATGCACTAAATTAGCTATGTTGATTCATGCTGTGTGAACTCCATGACCCCCAGCCTTGTGAAGTTATGGAGTCTTGATGAAGCAAAAGTGAACAGAGTCATGCCCTATCAGGTCACCTAAGAGTTGTGGCCTCGTTTAATAGGAAGACTCAGTTTCTTCAGCAGGTAAGCATCTTTCAATCCTAGAAACATTTAGAATTACATATAAAAATGTTCAAGGGAATCAATAAGTACTTTATAATTTATAATACTTTAGTCTTAAATATTATAATGTTTATTACCACATTAAGTATTTCTGTGTTAAGGAGACCAGACATAATCTAAGATCTTGTAATGCTTACAAGAATGTTATCTATTCTGGCTGGCAGTCTTGTGGCCTCAAATTTCAAAAATATAGTTGAATAATTTATTTCTGACTCATGATTTTAAGTTAAAAATCTTACAAACCTTATATATAGCATGGGAATATTTAAAGACTCTAAAACATCTTATTTCTAAGAGTAATATATGAGAGTCACAGGAGTTTGTAAAAAAAAGTGTTTCTCTGTGTTTTATAAAACTTTGTATTTCTTTGAAAATGCTGTGTTTTGTTTTTCTTTTTGTTTTTTAAGATGAGGTCTTGCTATGTTTCCCTGGCTGGTCTTGAACTCCTGGGCTCAAGTGATCATCCTGCCTCAGCCTCCCCAGCAGGTGGGACTATAGGCCCATACCAAACAAGGCCTGGCTATAAATATTTTTGTCATTAATTTTAATTGACACATAATAATTGTACATATTTATGGAGTACAGTGACATTTTGCTATATGTATACAATATATAATGATAAATCTGGTTGGGCATAACGTGGCTGTAATCCCAGAACTTTGGGAGGCCAAGGCGGGCAGATGGCTTGAGCCTAGGAGTTGGAGACCAGCCTTGGCAACATGGTGAAATACAGCCTCTATAAAAATATAAAAATTACCTGGGCATGGTGGCGTGTACCTGGAGTCCCAGGTACTCAAGAGGCTGATATGGAAGGATCATTTGAACTCAGGAGATGGAGGGTGCAGTGAGCCATGATCGTGTCACTGCACTCCAGACTGGGTGACAGAGCAGGGCTCTATCTCAAAACAAACAAACAAATGATGATAAATCAGGGTAATTAGCATATCCATCATCTCAAATATTTATCATTTGTTTGTCTTGGGAACATTCAAAATCCTTACTTGTAGCTATCTGAAAACATACAATTCTCTATGGCCATACCACCATGAACGTGCCCAATCTCATCTGAAAATAACACAGTAAGTATTAAGTATAGTTACCTTACAGTGCTATAGAACACTAGAGCTTGTACATACAAGAAAGAACATGTGGTGTTCATCTTTTCTGTGCCTAGCTTATTTCTCCTTTATTTTAATTTTTTTGAGACCAGGTCTCGCACTCTGTCATGCAGGTTGGAATGCAGTGGCATGATCATGGCTCACTGCAGCCTCGACTTCCTGGGCTCCAGCAATCCTCCCAACTTCAGTCTCCTGAGTAGCTGGGACCACAGGCATGTGCCACCACACCCAGCTAATATTTGTATTTTTGGTAGAGGAGAGGTTTCACTGTGTTGCCCAGGAAGGTCTCGAACTCCTGACCTCAAGCAATCCACCCACCTCGGCCTCCCAAAGTGCTGGGATTACAGGTGTGAGTCACCCAGCTGGCTTCGCTTACTGTTAATATCCTCCAAGTTCAGCTGCCATGAATGACATTATTTTACTCCTTTTTATAGATGAATACTATTCCATTGTGTGTGTATATGTGTGAGTGCTGTGTGTGTGTATACTTATATATATCACATTTCCTTTATCCATTCATCAGTTGGTGGGCACTTAGGCTGATTCCATATCTTGGCTATTGTGAATAATTCTACAATGAACATGGAAGTGCAGACTTTTAATACACTGAGTTCCTTTGTTTTGGATATACACCCAGAGAGATCACTGGATCATATGGTAGTTCTATTTTCAGTTTTCTTTTCTTTTTTTTTTTTTTGAGACGGAGTCTTGCTCTGTCACCCAGGCTGGAGTGCAGTGGCACAATCTTGGCTCACTGCAAGCTCTGCCTCCCAGGTTCAAGCAATTCTCCTGCCTCAGCCTCCCAAGTAGCTGGGATTACAGGCACATGCCACTGTGCCAGGCTAATTTTTGTATTTTCAGTAGAGACGGGGTTTTGCCATGTTGGCCAGGCTGGTCTTGAACTCCTTATCTTGTCATCTTCCCACCTCAGCCTCCCAAAGTTATTTTCAGTTTTCTGAGGAACCTCCATACAGCCTGCCATAATTGCTATACTAATTTGCATTCCTACCAATAGCATATAAGAGTTTCCTTTTCTCTGCAGCCTCCCTGGCGTTGTTTTTGTTTGTTTGTTTGTTTTTCTTCTTGAGACGGAGTTTCACTCTCGTCACCCAGGCTGGAGTGTAGTGACGTGATGTCAGCTTACTGCAAATTCTGCCTCCCAGGTTTCAGTGATTCTCCTGCCTCAGTCTCCCAAGTAGCTGGGATTATAGGTACCTGCCACCAAGGCCAGCTAATCTTTTTTTTTTTTTTGTATTTTTTGTAGAGAGGAGGTTTCACTATGTTGGCCAGGCTGGTCTTGAACTCCTGACCTCAGGTGATCTGGTCACCTCAGCCTCCCAAAGTGCTGGGATTATAGGCATCAACCACCACGCCCGGCATCCTTGGCTTTGTTACTGTCTTTTTAAGTAATAGCCATTCTAACTAGGGAAAGATAATATCTCACTGTGGTTTTAATTTGCATTTTCCTGATGATTAGTGATGTTGAACATTTTTTCATATACAGCTTGACCCCTGAACGGCACAGGTATGAACCATGTGGCTCCATTTATACATGAATTTTCTTCCACCTCTGCCATCTCTGAGATACCAAGAGCAACCTTTTTTCTTCCTCCTCCTTAGCCTACTCAATGTGAGGATGACAAGCATCAAGACCTTATGATTATCCACTTCCACTTAATGAACAGTAAATGTATTTTCTCTCTCTTATGATTTTCTTAACAACATTTTCTTTTCTCTAGAATACAGTATATATAACATACAATATTCAAAATATGTGTTACCTGACTATGTTAACAGTAAGGCTTCTGGTCAACACTAGACTGTTAGCAGTTAAGTTTTTGTAGAGTCAAAAGTGATATAAGGGCCGGGCACAGTGGCTCATGCCTATAACCCCAGCACTTTGGGAGGCCAAGGCGGGTGGACTGCCTAAGGTCAGGAGTCTGAGACCAGCCTGGCTAACATGATGAAACCCCATCTCTACTAAAAATACAAAAATTAGCCAGGCATGGGGGCAGGCATCTGTAATCCCAGCTACTTGGGAGGCTGAGACAGGAGAATCGCTTGAAACCCAGAGGCGGAGGTTGTAGTGAGTACTCCAGCCTGGATGACAGAGCGGGACTCCGTCTCAAAACAAACAAACAAAAGGTTATATACACACTTTTGAGTGGGGTGGGGGAGTTTGGGAGCGGTGTTGCTGTCCCTAATCCCTGCCTTGTTCAATGTATTTCTTGGCTATTTGTCTTCTTTTGAGAAACGTCTATTCATATCATTTGCACATTTTAATATTGGATTCTTTTTTTGCTGTTGAGTTCTTTGTATACTGAATAGTAATCCCTTGTTGAATGAATATTTTGCATATATATTTTCTCCCATTCTGTAGACTATATCTTCACTGTTGATTCTTTCCTTTGCTGTGCTGAAGGTTTTTAGTTTGATACAATCCCATCTGTCTATATTTGCTTTTGTCACGTGTGCTTTTGAGGTCTTACCTATGAAATCTTTGTCCAGACCAGTGCCCTAAAATGCTTCCCCCTGTGTTTACTTGTAGTAGTTTTTCACAAGACTTTTTTTCATTAAAGAGCTTTATGAAGTTTTTTTTTTTTAAGTAGGACAACTGAAATTCTCAAAAAAAAAATCAAATATATTAAATTTATAAATGCAATCTGAAACATCTGAAGGTTTTCAACTAATTGGTATAGAGGTATTATCCACAAAGCCCCTCAAAAAGTGGCTATTAAAATCTCCTACATTTCCAAATAAAAAATCAGATCTGAAAGCATAAACATCTTGAAAACTAAATAAACCTCTAAATAGTGCTTTGTTTACAAAAGCTTCCCTTCAAGGACAATAAAAAACATCTATCAATATTTCAAGTCTCTGATTTCAAGTCTAATTCTCTGTTAATAAAACTGGAAAATCCACTTCTTTCATTCTGTTTTGATGGAAGCCACTGAACTGTTTCTGTTTTTGTAATGACATGTTCTCTTTATTTTTATTGTGTGTACATTTTATTTATTTGGATACTTATTCTAAAGTTCAAAGCAGTTCACAGACATTTTTTTATCCTCTCAATAATGCTGGAATAAAATATGGGATAAGATTAGATGATTCTCCTCTGACTGCAGAAAAAAAATTTGCTCAAAGTCAGGAAGGATTATTATTTTTTTCTTTTTTTTTTTTTTTTTTTTTTTGAGACGGAGTCTCACTCTGTCACCCAGGCTGGAGTGCAGTGGTGCAATCTCTGCTCACTGCAAGCTCCGCCTCCCAGGTTCACACCATTCTCCTGCCTCAGCCTCCCGAGTAGCTGGGACTACAGGCGCCCGCCACCACGACCGGCTAATTTTTTTTTTTTTTGTATTTTTAGTAGAGATGGAGTTTCACCGCGTTAGCCAGGATGGTCTCGATCTAAAGTCAGGAAGGATTCTTTAAGGCTGAGAATGGCAGGCAGAGCTTGCCTGCAGTCAAAGAAGAATCACATCATCATATCCCGTACTTTATTCTAGTATTACTGAAAGAATAAAGTTTCAAGATCAGGATTCTTTCAAGAGAGGAGCTAGGGAAGATACTAAACATATGAGGAGTGTAGTTTAATTATTTGTGCTGCACTTTTCATTTCCTTGTTTCACGAGCACTTTATTCCTATTTCACACTATTCTCCCTTTTACCTATAGGAGGATAGTATGCAATTTCCAGGAAACAAAAGTACAGTACCCTATATCCTTCCTATTCCCTCAATGCATTTCCTGTTGCAAACATCTGGTTTTCTACATTTTAGCTGCACTTGTATAACCGAGGGACAACTCAACTGTAACACTCAAACACAGAACAGCAACAGTGACAACAAATAAGGTAAGCTTTCCTGAAACAGACACAAATTCCAAATGTGCTCTACAAAAGTAGAACGGACAGAGATATTCCAACCACAACTCCCAAAACCAAGTATCAAGTCTTTGCACAAGGTCTTTGAACTTTTTCCTCTCTCTCTACTAGAGAACCACCACTCCATTTCAGGTCTTGTAACAATCTGTCTGAATCCACAACTGCATGGTCACTCTCAAATACTATTTTTGCCTTAAGTACCTTAGAACCTACAGAAGCCAACTGGATTTAAATCAAAATTATTCAGTTTAGGTCCACCAACGGGCCCTACCACACCACTTATTTGAACAGTCAAACTTCGAGTTCCTACAGAAAGAATTAGGCAAAGCTTCTGGTGCCCTCAGGCCTAGGGATGCAAAGTACAGAATCATACCTGGCCTTCAGGGTGTGTCTACACCCTTCTAATTCTGCATTATCCCAGGTCTGACAGGAAAGTGGGAACCCAATTCTGCTTCACAGTAAAGAAAAGCTCACCAGCTACTTCATCCCTCCTCTATCTAATCTCCCTTATGTGGGGATATCATGTACAAGACCACCATCACACTACCTACTGTATCCCCAAAGTCCCTCCAAAATGGAAAAATCTTAAATGAGCAGGTCTATAACCATCCAGACATTCTCCTAGGAGCCAGTCTTTGTGCCAGAATTGGCTACTCTGCCAACAAGTGCCCCAGCATGCTGTACAAACTGTTCCCTCAAAGTTGAATTTTCAAATTATAGTTTCCTATTAACTCTGTATTCTTAGTGAGACGTTAAGCTCATGTGATGATGGCAGAACCCAAATTTCTGTATCCCCAATTTGTGGCCCAGTATTTTGTGCAAGATGGATAGGCACTCAATATCTGTTGAACAGACAAGTAACATTCAATCAGTAAACAGTTATGAGGAAGGTGCAGATTCTGAACTGGATTCTGTCACAGCTTCATTTTCCCACAGAAACAGGTCTGCCTGATTAAACTACTGACACACTGTAGATCAGACACCTCTCTCACGGGCCACTGGACACTCTTCTCTAGAGGGGGATGCTTTGCAAAGACACCTCAATTCCTTGATGGGTTAGCATGGCCAAGCAGAGGAGAACGTCTGATACAACTAAAGCAGCTGTTAACATTCACAGGGAATCTGGTTGGGTCAAGATTTTTAATTGCAGACAACAGAATTCCACCTGATTAGTTTAAGATAATGGTTTATAAGGGATAAAAACAGTTTACAGAATCACTGGGAGAGTTCAAGAAACACAGACCAAGGTTCCAAGGACAATTCTTAAAACCACATGGCAGAACTGGACTGCCAAGGGAGTTGCTGTCTCTGGGGTGGATCAGGAAGCTGCCAAATAAAAGCCACCAGCCAAATCAGGAAGTTGACACTATAGCTGCCAATTCCAAAACCATATCTCCTTTGTCTAAATGTGTGCCACCAAAACAGATGGGCCCGCTGCTCTCAGAACATGACCTCCTCGTGACTACAGCAATCTTGTACAAGTGCTTTGTATTGGGGATATCTAAATATCATCAAGGAGACTTAGTTGCATTCCTTACCTGAGTCTAGGAAAAGTACTTTTTAGCTTTCTAATCTCTCCATGTCAGAAGAGTCACTGGAATGGGTGTGAAGACCACCAAACCACAGTCCATCCCTCAAAGAGCATTTCTCTCCACAGATCCATCAGGAAGAATTCTCAGAACACTCATTGGTAAGAATTCAATACTCTAAGGCAGTAGGATCTCAAAATCACCAGAGGTCCTATTGGAATCAGATTCTGATACAGTAGATCTGGGTTGGGGTCTGAGATTTTCCATTTCTAACAAGCTCCTGGCTGATGCTGATGTTGCTGGTCCATCAATTACACTCTGAGTAGCAAGAGCTTAAACCAGGCATTATCTATGGTTCACCACAGTTTTTATAAATAAGGCTTCACTGGAACATAGCCGTGCCCATTTGTTTATGTATTTTACTGTCTATGGTTACTTTTGCCCTATAATGGCAGAGTTAAGTAGCTGTGACAGAGACTGTATGGCCTGTATAATAAATTTTTTCTCACTCTAAAATTATATATTATCTATTCATTTTTTTTTAGAGTAAACATGTATTGGCACATTCCAATATAAGTTAAATTTCTAACAAAATAAACATTTTATCTTCTCTTATTGGTCATGCTTTTCAATTGCTTTAAATTAAAGTCTAAGAGATTTCTCAAAGTCAAATCCTAGACGGTGAAGGCTCTAGTAGTTTAAACATGGAACTGATATACCTTTTGCCAGGAAGTTTAAGCACAAGCATGCGAAGCAACTCTGGAACACCAACATAAAGAGTCCGCTGGGGGACCTTCTGGGGAAAATTTCTTTTCTCTCAAATAAAGAGACCCATGAGGTAAAACTGTGTGCCCTACATTTGAAAAGAATGTGTAAGGATAGAGCTGTGATAGCCATCTTGTCACCACAGGAGACAAGCCCGCAAACAAAAGCCAATGTACCAAGGATGGCAGAACAGAAAGACGGGAAGCACCTGGGTTCTTAATACTGCTGAGTCAGCCAACCTGGGACGACTTATTATGTGATATAATAAGCCTGTTACAGAACAGTAATGGGCATAATATTATTTTCAGCTGCATACATCCTACGTGGTAGAGTGATACATAATTCACAAAGGATATTCATACTCATGTTCTCATTTGAACCTCATATTCCCCTCCCTCCCTCCACGATGGAGTAAAAAGGAAGATATTCAAATGAAGGACAAAGGTCCAGGGTGTTTAAAGTTATTTTCTCATAGGTCACACAGTTATTAACTGACAGTAACAGAAACCAGGATTCCCATGTCAATGTTCTCTTCATTACACCCTCTCTTGATTCCATTTGGTTCTAACCGGGTTAGCCTCCTGTAAGAATGCCTTCTCATATCCTCTCTGTCAATGTTTATCACTTTCTATACTCTGACAATTTCCATTTAGGGTATTTCTTCAGCATCTGCATTGTTCCAACCATTGTTCCATCTATCAAAGAAGCATATATTAATTACTTTCTGTTCACCTAGCTGTGTAATAGGCACGGAAAGTAAGGATTTTTGATGGGAAACGTGATTTTTGCCCTCAGAGAGAACAATTTAGTTATGGGTGTAACATAGATGCTACAACGACAGTAACATAAGCCAATGTAAGTGTAGGAATTCAGAGTGAGAACCAAGACTTCCTTGGATATTCCAAGGGTAAGATTATTCTAAGTGCACTTCACCAAAAGCTGGATCCAAAAGAAACACAGAAATTAGACTTGCTGTAAGTGCTTTTTTATATGTTCTTAGAATCAATCTTAAATTCCCTCTAGAACAAGGAAATGGATTTCAAAAGCACTACCTATGTGACCAGGGCAAGTAAACTGTGGCAATAAAGCTTACACAACTGAGTTATGAGTCCTAAATGAGATAACAAGAAGAGCAGAGCATGGTGTCACCAAAAGAGGCTATGGGAAAACAATAGTTCGTTTCTCTGGGTTTTGAATTGCAATCTGTTTCTCAGTTTCCCCCAGACTGTAAATTCTTGAAATAAGAGAACTAAGGGTCCATGACTTTATTTCTTCTATTTATTCTGGAGTATCTAGTAGGATATCATGGCCCAGAAACTCAACACATGTATGTGGAACATCTTGTGACTAAATAAAAGAGAAGATACTATTATCTCTCAAGTTGTACCATTAACAGTATCTGGCTAACAGATTCACTGCTTTAGCCACAGTTCCATGGCTAGGATGCAGTAAGCACATGAAAACAAGGGCCTCGGCCGGGCGCGGTGGCTCAAGCTTGTAATCCCAGCACTTTGGGAGGCCGAGACGGCGGATCACGAGGTCGGGAGATCGAGACCATCCTGGCTAACACGGTGAAACCCCGTCTCTACTAAAAAATACAAAAAAACTAGCCGGGCGAGGTGGCGGGCTCCTGTAGTCCCAGCTACTCCGGAGGCTGAGGCAGGAGAATGGCGTAAACCCGGGAGGCGGAGCTTGCAGTGAGCTGAGATCCGGCCACAGCACTCCAGCCTGGGCGACAGAGCCAGACTCCGTCTCAAAAAAAAAAAAAAAAAAAAGAAAACAAGGGCCTCCTCCAAAGCTTAATGACAATGAGTCATTTATACTAATGCTGCCTGTTCCTCTTACTCCTCAGAGGTGAGGAACGATTTGCTTCTTGATTTTGTGCCACAGGTAATAGGCAGTGTTGGAAGAAATCCATGGGAAGTCACAAAAGTCTGGCATAAAAAGTCATGGGAAGTCTGGCATAGAGTGCCTGGTTAACATTACCATGTCACAACTCCATCACACGGTAATAAAGGAGGGACCGGGTAACCATTCATTGCCCTTTTTCTGTGACTGTACATTTATTCAGTGAGTGCTGATTTATTAAAGAACTACACAGATAGGACAGGTTCATGATGACGAGGCATAGCTGTGCCCTCTCTTCTCCATGCATACCTCCTCACAGACTTCACGAACTGCTGCCACACTTGGCTCCTCCTCAGGCTCCATGCCTCCTCCAGGGACAATCCATCTGTCTGGATGGCGACTACTGCTCACAAGTAGCACCTGTTAAGTCACAAAGGTTGCATGGGGGGGGGGTTAAAAATTCAAAAAGACACATCCACACAAATTCAGAGTTTAAACACCACAAACATCAAAGTAACCAAGACCCATTCTTTGTTTATGCCTTCCCAAATCACTTCTTGCAAAGTAGCTTTTGTTTCTGTTTGAAAAAATAGGCAATCAGCCAGTAAAAGCAGAAGGGCATCTGAAGACCATTATCTCTACACTCCCCTCAGACGCTCAATCACGTGCTCATTTATCCCCTCCTTGTTCCTTTTGCCCTTTGGACACAGACCTGACAAGGTGGAAAAAAGACTTAAAAAAAAAAGATTGTCACTGATGAGCCTGTCAGCACTGAAAAAGCTGGCCAGAAGACAGAAGGCCCTTGACCATGATTGCCATTGTGATCCAACACTTCCCCACCAAGTTTCTCACTCATGAACTGGGAGCTGTATCCCAGTTCCTGCTCCATCAGATGGCCACAGGCCAATACAATACACCACCCTGGACTCTAAGGGACCCTAATTCTCCTGGCCACATGAGAAGTAGAAAAATTCCTTTCATCACATTTTCAGCTAAAATAAAACCGGACTTTTTTTTAAAGACTCAGCCAGCATTCTGGTCAGAGTTGAAATAAAAATCTAGAATTTGCCTAGTTCCTTTTCCTTCGTTATCCCTCTCTGTAGGAAAGATACTAAACAAAGTCAGTTGGACTCCCTGTTTGGAGGCTGAGTTGAGTTGGCATTATTTCCAAAGGAAGTAAAGGAATCTTCAACTGCTCCCTAAACCATTACTTTCTGATGATGACCTGTGAGCCTACAAACTAAACTCTGCAACCATCCTTGTTGCCTCAAATGAAATGCTACTTCCTCTCTGGCCCTTACAGATTCCACCACTGCCTTCTAGTTAATGAAATTCCAGTTATCCCCAGCCTCTTCCTTGAGGTCTCTGCAGCTATGGACCTTTGGAAACCCTACCTTCATCCTCAGTCTCTCTTTTCCCTGTCATAAGAGATTCTTCTGATGCTCATCTACAAAATATGTGATCTGTAGATTCATAGAAGATCGTGGTGTTATGGGAAGGAAATCCATGAATCCATATTCAGTCACTTGTGTATAAGCCATGGACTGAAAAATTGTCTTAAACTTACAAGTACTATTTTTCAAATATATTTTAAGTTCTGCTTTGATTAATACAATGCAAAATAATTTAAAATACTATGAAATCCACAGTTTTTGGTTGATATGTACATATACTCAGTTAAAAGGTACTATAAGAGCCAGGTGTGATGGCTCACATCTGTAATCCTGGCACCTCGGAAGGCCAAGGCAAGAGGACTGCCTGAGCCCAGGAGGTCAAGACTAGCCTGGACAACATGATGAGACCTCATCTCTACAAAAAAACAAAACAAAACAAAACAAAATACAACATTTAGCCAGACTTAGTGGTGCACACCTGTGGTCTCAGTTACTTGGGAAGACTGCTTGAGCCCAGGAGTTTGAGACTGCCGTGAGCTATGATCAAGCCACTGCATTCTAGCCTAGGCCACAGAGTGAGACCCCCAACTCAAAAAAAAAAAAAATCCTCTCATTGGACTATCTCAGACCTTATACAAAATCAAAATAGACCAACAACCTAAACGTAAGAGCTAAAACTATAACACATTTAGAAGAAAACACAGGAGTAAACTGTCATGATCTTGAATTTGGCAAGATATGCCAAATTCTTAGATATGAAGCATGAGCAACAAAAGGGTAAACAAGATAAATTGATCTTTACTGAAATTAAAAACTTCTGTGTAACAAAGGACATAATCAGGAATGTGAAAAGACAACCTACACAACAGGAGGAAATATCTGCAAATTCTATATTTAATACAGGTACAGTATTTAAAACAACGAAAAGATAAACAGCATTTCTACAGAGAAGATATACAAATGGCTAATAAGCACATGAAAAGATGCTCAACATCATTAGTCATTAGGGAAATGCAAAGTAAAACCAAAATGAGATACTACTTCACACTCACTAGGATAGCTATAATTCAATCAACCAAACACAGCATAAGAAGTGCTGGCAAGGATGCAGAGAAATTGGAATCCTCGTACACTGCTGATAGGAATGTACAATGCTTCATTCAGCCACTGTGGAAAACAATTTGGTTGTTCCTCAGTAAGTTAAACATAAAGTTACCATTAGATCTAGTAACTCCACTGCTAGGTAAGTAACCAAAAGAACTAAACACAGGTACTCAAACAGATACTTCCATACAAATGTTTATAGCAGCATTATTTACAATAACCAAAAGGTAAAAACTCAAATATCCAATAAGAGTGAATGAATAAACAAAATGTGGCCTATACATACAATGGGATATTATTCAGCCATTAAAAAAACGAATTACTGACAGATGCTACAATATGGATGAACCTTGAAAACATGCTAAGTGAAGGAAGCCAGGCACAGAAGGTCACATATGGTATGATTCCATGTATATGAAATTCACAGAATAAGCAAATCCAGAGAAACAGAAACCAGATTGGTGGTTACCAGGAACTGGAGGAAGGGGAAAACGAGTAGCAACTGCCTAATAGGTACAGGGCTTTATTTGGGGAAGATGAAAGTATTCAGAAAGTAGATATGAAATGGTGATTGCTAAATGCCAATGAATTGTTCATTTTAAAATGGCTAATGTGGCCAGGCGCGGTGGCTCAAGCCTGTAATCCCAGCACTTTGGGAGGCCGAGACAGGCGGATCACGAGGTCAGGAGATCGAGACCATCCTGGCTAACACGGTGAAACCCCGTCTCTACTAAAAAAAATACAAAAAACTAGCCAGGCGAGGTGGCAGGCGCCTGTAGTCCCAGCTACTCAGGAGGCTGAGGCAGGAGAAGGGCATAAACCCGGGAGGTGGAGCTTGCAGTGAGCTGAGATCCGGCCACTGCACTCCAGCCTGGGCGACAGAGCGAGACTCCATCTCAAAAAATAAATAAATAAAAATAAAAAATAAAATGGCTAATGTTATGTGAATTTCATTTCAATTAAAAAAAACTAGTTTTGCAATCACAGTATTATTATTATTATTATTATTATTATTTTTTGAGATGGAGTTTTGCTCCTGTTGCCCAGGCTGGAGTACAGTGGCGCAATCCTGGCTCACAGCAACCTCTGCCTCCTGGGTTCAAGTGATTCTCCCGCCTCAGCCTCCCGAATAGCTGGGATTACAGGCGCCCGCCACCATGTCCAGCTAGTTTTTTGTATTTTTAGTAGAGATGGGGTTTCACCGTGTTGGCCAGGCTGGTCTTGAACTCCTGACCTCAGGTGATCCACGCACCTCGGCCTCTCAAAGTGATGGGATTACAGGTGTGCGACCACGCCCAGCCAATCACAGTCATTTTTTTTTTTTTTTTTTTTGAGACGGAGTCTCGCTCTGTCGCCCAGGCTGGAGTGCAGTGGCCGGATCTCAGCTCACTGCAAGCTCCGCCTCCTGGGTTTACGCCATTCTCCTGCCTCAGCCTCCCGAGTAGCTGGGACTACAGGCGCCCGCCACCTCACCCGGCTAGTTTTTTGTATTTTTAGTAGAGACGGGGTTTCACCGTGTTAGCCAGGATGGTCTCGATCTCCTGACCTCGTGATCCGCCCGTCTCGGCCTCCCAAAGTGCTGGGATTACAGGCTTGAGCCACCGCGCCCGGCCAGTCATTTTTTAAAAGCTGAAGGGAGTCAGTGCTACTTTTTTTCCCCCAGAGTCTATACCTCAATGGAATAAGCTTCCAGGTTATCCTTAGTTTTGTTTTGAGATGGAGTTTTGCTCTTGTTGCCCAGGCTGGAGTTCAATGGCATGATCTCAGCTCACCACAACCTCTGCCTTCCAGGTTCAAATGATTCTCCTGCCTCAACCTCCTGAGTAGCTGGGATTATAGGAATGAACCACCATGCCCGGCCAATTTTTGTATTTTTAGTACAGATGGGGTTTCTCCATGTTGGTCAGGCTGGTCTCGAATTCCCGAACTCAGGTCATCCGCCCGCCTAGGCCTCCCAAAGTGTTGGGATTACAGGCGTGAGCCACTGTGCCTGGCCAGTGATTTACTAAATCATAAAACTAGTGCCACATTCATTCTCTTCAATAACTGTGACCAATCTTACATTTTAAAACATTCCTTATCAAAAGAAAATAAACCCAAATATAAGCATGTAGGTTAATTCAAATTACAAGGTTAAAAAAAAAAAAGCCCTCCAAAGACTCTAGACAAAGGCATTTAAGTCATATTTATCCAACTACAAAAAGATTCAAGAAGAAAAAGTAGTAAAATGGGTTAATCCTCCACTGACTTGTTGTATAAATAACAACACATAGTCTTTCTTCCCTCACTTCCCGGTAAAGTGCTTGCCAGCCATTATAAACCTACGCATTGCTTCAAAGGCTGACTAAGGCCATGCAATGAAGTTACAGTCCAAAAGAAAAACCTTTACAGGAATATTTCAAAACTAAAGCAAAGAAAAGGAAACCTCTGACAAAGTATAAGCATTCAATTTCTAAATTTCAATCAATGTGAAACACTAATTAGTAAACCTAGCAAGTGTTACTGCTTTGCACATTCAACCATGACTATATGAACTAAGACTACAATAATGAGGCTGAAGGAAGCAAGCCTCATTAGTTTGTAGCCACACTTCAAAGCAAACACTGTTACTGGTAAATAGCTCTCCTCAGTAAGTTTCCTTGACAACCTATTGAGAATTTACTACAAAAAAAAAAAAAAGTTTCTGTTTCTGTGTTTTGTAGAGACAGGGTCTCATTCTGTTGCCCAGGCTGAAGTACAGGGGCAGGATCAAAGTTCACTGCAGCCTCAAACTCCTGGGCTGTAGGGATCCTCCAGCTTCAGCCTCCCGAGTAGCTGGGACTACAGGTACACAGCACCATGCTCAGCTAATTTAAAAAATTTTTAAACTTCATTTTTTTGAGATGGGGGTCTCACTATGTTGGCCAGGTTGGTCTTGAACTCCTGGTCTCAAGCAGTCCTCCTGCCTTGGCCTCCCATTGTGCTAGGATCAAAGACATGAGCCACTGTGTCCACCCACAAAAAATTTTTCACTTTAGCCAGTGGTTTTACTCCTTCCTATCATATAAAGTACTAAATGGTGTTCTGGTCAGTAATTCTTATTCTGAAGTTTGATTTTGACATATACAATTATCTGAAAAGAAATTAAGTGCAAAAGCTCCAAAAAGATTCTGAAAATAACACACTAAGGGGGAAAAATTACCTATTCAACAAATGTTTATTAAGTATCATCATGAGCCAGGAACTGGAGACGTAGAGATTAAATACACTGCAGTTTGCAGGCAGATCAAAGTGGGAAACCAGTTGACCAGGTATCAGACCATTTTGAAGCTTTAGTCATTGAGACAGGTGATATCTATGCAGAGGTGGATAAAGAGACCCACAGAACACACCCATCCATAAACAGACTCTTGGATTCATGATACAGGTGGCTCTGTAGAGCAGGCAGAAATCAACAGGTGGCGCAGTGACAACTTGTTTTCCACAGGGGCACAGCAGAAAAAAACATTGTATTGATTTGTAACATGTGTGCAGTGAAATGATAAAGAAATCTGTGGGAATGGTACACCTAATGAAGGGAGGGAGAAATACAGCAGGAACACGACTGTTTTATTTCTTAGAAATTGCTGTGGGGTTTTTTGCTAAACAGTGCTGAATACAAATTTTTAAAATATAAAAGAAACCCATAGTCCCTGCCCTAAAGGAACCGAGTATCTAGTGGAAGACCAAAAAAGAGTAATTATACAGACTGAGAAATACTTAGCTTGAGGATACCACAGTGATAATGAAAAGAGATGCTTGCCCGGACGTACTGGCTCATGCCTGTAAACCTTACTTGGGAGGCTGAGGTAGGAGGTGCACTTGAGCCCAGGAGTTCAAGACCAGCCTGGGCAACATAGAGAAACCCCCATGTCTACCAAAATCAATCAATCAATCAATCAATCAATCTATATATATACACATATATGTACACATACATATATATGTGTGTGTGTATATATATAAAATTAGACCAGGTGCAGCGGCTCATGCCTGTAATCCTAGCACTTTGGGAGGCTGAGGCAGGCAGATCACTTGGGCTCAGGAGTTCAAGAACCCATCTCTACCAAAAAAAAAAAAAAAATTAGCCAGGCACGATGGTGTGAGCCTGTAGTCCCAGCTATTCAGGAGGGTGAGGCAGGAGAATTGCTTGAGCCCAGGAGGAGAAGGTTGCAGTAAGCCAAGATTACGTCACTGCACTCCAGTCTGGGCAATGGGAATGAAACCCTTCTCAAAAAACAAAAGCAACAACAACAGAAACCCTAAACAAAAAAAATAGCCAGGTGTGGTGGTGCATGTTTACAGTTCCAGCTTCTGGGGAGGCCGAGGTGGGAGGATTGCTTGAGCCCAAGAAGTCGAAGCTGCAGTGAGCTATGATCCCACTACTGCACTCCAGCCTGCGTGTCAGAGCAAGACCCTGTCTCAAAAAAAAGGAAACAACTCAGACTCGGGGAGTAGGGGATAGATCATGACCGAGAAATGATATGGGAAGGTTTCTCTTTTTTCAGACAAGATCTCGCTCTTTTGTCCAGGCTGGAGTGCAGTTGTACAATCATAGCTTACTGCAGCCTTGGACTCCTGAGCTCAAGTGATCCTCCTGCCTCAGCCTCCCAAGTAACTGGGACAACAGGCATGTGCCACCAAGCCTGGTTAATACTTTTTATTTTTACTTTGTAGAGGCGGTGTTTTGCTGTGTTGTCCAGGCTGGTCTTGAACTCCTGGACTCAAGGGATCCTCCTGAATTGGCCTCTAAAACCCAATTTGAGTTTTAGAAAGGTAACTTTGACATATGTCGGAGATGGGAAAGCATGCTAATGGAGCAGGTTCCTGCGGTAATGCAGGTTGAGAAATGATTAAGACAGTAGGAGTGGGAAGCGGAAGGAAGTGACAGGTTTCCAGATACATAGAAAGAAGAGTCTATAAGGCCAAGTGACTGACAGGACGTGGGAATATGACTCCTTGGATATGGGCTGGGTCAATGGTGTAGCAGCCTTCCAAGGAGAATATGGAGGCGTCAGTGGAGGAGGGAACCACAGGGAGGAGTTGTGAAATCATCCTCTGAGCATATGAATTTGAGGGTTCAGTGAGACGTCTAAGAGTATTTCTGGTGAGAAATTGTATGAATGTGGGACTGCAGTTAAGAGGGAAACCGACGGTGGTTTTGTAAACAACTGTATCAGAATCTTCCAGCCAGAATAAGACTAACACAAGGGGAAGATGGGCATTTGCAAAGCTCTGGCCAGAGGATCTGACCCCTTTCTCCCTATCCACCCACCATCCACCTTGGTATCAGACAAGTCTCCATTCCTACTGCCAAGGGTATAGTGGGCATAGACACACTCCAGAGACCCTAGGCCAAAGTTCTGGAAATACTCTCCTTAAAGAAATTAGATTAGGCCGGGCACGGTGGCTCACGCCTGTAATCCCAGCACTTTGGGAGGCCGAGGCGGGTGGATCACGAGGTAAGGAGATTAAGATCATCCTGGCTAACACTGTGAAACTCCGTCTCTACTAAAAACACAAAAAATAAGCCGGGCGTGGTGGTGGGTGCCTGTAGTCCCAGCTACTCGGGAGGCTGAGATAGGAGAATGGTGTGAACCCGGGTGGCGGAGCTTGCAGTGAGCCGAGATCGCGCCACTGCACTCCAGCCTGGGCGACAGAGCGAGACTCCGTCTCAAAAAAGAAAAAAAAAAAAAGAGATTACTTACGGTGATAATCTATGCCATAGGAAATCTTGATTAACAAACTACATGATTAGACATGTTACTGATTTCTGGAGAATCAACTGCATGCAGTAAAGCACTCAACATGATCTTGTTTCCAACAATGCAATTCCCGTGACATTTTACAAGCCCCTCAACACTGCCAATACTGCCAGAGTGCTCTGCTGGTACCCCAGATGGCACCAGGACCATATTCTATCAAATCTGTTATATGCTCTGCAAATTGCATCTTCAGATGAGCCCTTTAAATAATTTATGTGTCCCTTCTTAAAAATAAGGCCAAGATAAAAGTGAGTAATTATCTGTAAAAGTGAGTAACTGTACTTGTTTGGATTCCAGATAAATGGACATTTACTATATTTTACACAATGTTTTAAAGAACAGCTGTCACAAGTTCTTGTGCATGATGATCCCATAAAATGTTTAAAAGATGAGTAAAACTAAGTATGAGGTTAAATAACTTGCTGAAAGTAAATCAATAAATTATCATAGGGCCAAGCACAGAAGTTTCAGTTTCTACAGCTTTAAAGCATTTTACTATTTTTAACAACTCTTTTAAAAATTTAAAATTCTTTTTTTTTAGCTACAGAGGAACTAAAAAAAAATGCTCAAAGAAGGAACCACTAGACATAAACAGTCAATTTACAAAATGCCTTATAAACATTGCTTCACCTTAGTTAGCTTATCAGGCCGCTTATTTAACCAAAGAGGAAATTCCCTGCCTAGTACAAAGAAACATCATACTGTGTTATGAACAGATATTCTGACAGTTTTTACCTTGGGAGCAACAAGATTATTTTAAGAACAATATGAAAAGGTTTCCACAGACACAAACTATTACACAGATATGGGGGCCAGGCACAGTGGCTCACATCTGTAATCTCAACACTTTGGGATGCACACTGACAGAAATTTTAAAAAGAAAAAAAAAAAAAACTTTGGTGGCCAGGCGCAGAGGCTCACCCCTGTAATTCCAGCACTCTGGGAGGCTGAGGTGAGGGTATCACTTGAGCCCAGGAGTTTGAGAGCAGCCTGAATAATGTACTGAGACCCCATCTCTACACCCCCCAACCTCAAAAAAAAAAACAAAACAAAACAAAAAAAAACCCCTCCACACACACACTTCGGGAGGCCAAGATGGGAGGATCTTTTGAGGCCAGGAGTTTAAGACCAGTCTGGGCAACATGGAGAGAGACCTTGTCTCTATTAAAAAAAAAAAAAAAAATTAGCCAGACCTAGTGGTGTATGCTTGTAGTCCCAGCTATTTGGGAGGCTGAGGCAGGAGGATCACCTGAGCTCAGGAGATTGAGGTTACAGTGAGCTATGACTGTGCACTGCACTCCATCCTAGGCAATAAGGCAAGACCCTGTCTTTAAACAAAAAAAAAAAAATTAGAGGGCTGGGTGTGGTGGCTCATGCCTGTAATCCTAGCACTTTGGGAGGCCGAGGCGGGCGTGTCACCTGAGGTCAGGAGTTCAAGACCAGCCTGACCAACATGGTGAAACCCTGTCTCTACTAAAAATACAAAAATTAGCTGGGCGTGGTGGCAGGTGCTTGTAATCCCAGCTATTGGGAGACTGAGGGAGGAGAATTGCTTGAACCCGGAAGGCGGAGGTTGCAGTGAGCTGAGATCGCGCCATTGCATTCCAGCCTGGGCGACAAGAGTCAAACTCCGTCTCAAAAAAAAAAAAAATATATAGAAAAACTATATATACACACAGATGTATCATTCTTAAGTGAGTCCCCAGGGTGTACAGAGATTGCCTCTGTATAGTACAATCAGCAGTGCTAAGGAGGAAGTGTTTTACTTTAAAACCTTGAGGATGGCTTGAATATTTTAGAACAAGTATTTAAGATGTATAAATGGAGGTGGGCATGGTGGCTCACACCTGTAATCCCAGCACTGTGGGAGCCCAGGAGTTCGAGAACCACGTGGGCAACAAGGCAAGGTCCCGTTTCTACAAAAAAAAAAAAAAAAAAATCTTATAATTGGCCAAGAACAACGCCAAACACTATTTCTTAGGAAATTTCTGAAAGCCAAATAAAGTGAATGAAATATTTAAAATGCTCCAGTTTCTCGAGGTTATTTTACTGTATCATTATTTTTTGAGACAGGGTCTCACTCTGTCGCCCATGCTGGACTGCACTGGAGCCATCTTGGCTCGCTGTAGCCTGAACTTCCTGGGCTCAAGCAATCCTCTCAATACCCCCCACCCACTCCAGCAGCTGGGACTACAGGTGTGCACCACCACACCTGGGTAATTTTTGCATTATTTGTAGAGACAGGGTTTCACCACGTTCCACAGGCTGGTCTCAAACTCCTGGGCTCAAGCAATCCATCTGTTTCAGCCTTTCAAAGTGCTGGAATTAGAGGCATGAGCCACCACACCTGGCCTTGAGGTTATTTTAATAAACAAAGTCACAGTAACAGCATTTCCTGACATCCATGAACTGCATAATTTTCCCACAGTCTTAGAACTATGGGAATATACTGTAAAATTCCTGCTCATCAATATGCTGATTTTGCCAAGCCATGTACCAAATGATAGCCTCCATAATACGTGCTCAAACAGAAGACATTCACTGTAAACTCAAGGGCAGCTATTGTGTTCCCGAGGTAGCATCAACTTATTAACCACAATTCAGTCTATTTTAAGATGTCAAAGTTTAAACCACAAATGTATACTGTCATCTTTATAGAGGAGGACAGTCAGGAGACTTTGGGTTACAGGTCTGCCTCTGATGCCAGTCACATAAATGCAATGAAAAAATTACCTCTCTCTAGACTTCAGCTTTTTCAGTTTTAAAATGAGATGGCCCAAATCTATAAAATTCTTCAGGCATTAATATTCTATCATTCTAAATTTATACAGGTATATGTGTCTAGAATTTGTCTTCCTAATTCTACTCTTTTCAAACAACTATTTTTTCAATAGTACATAATGTGTATATTCAAAGGGCATTAAAAAAAAACACAGCAAGCCTTTTCTCTTAACTCTGTCCCAAGAGGCACTTCTTGTGAAGACTTCTAGAGATATTCTAACGTATGAGTATAAATAAATACATATTTACTCTTTTCTTTCCTCTTTGTCAACCCCAATAGTAACCCATTATACACATTGTTCTACTTTGCCTTTTCACTTAAATCTTTTTTTTTTTTTTTTTTTTTTGAGACGGAGTCTCGCTCTGTCACCCAGGCTGGAGTGCAGTGGCCGGATCTCAGCTCACTGCAAGCTCCGCCTCCCAGGTTTACGCCATTCTCCTGCCTCAGCCTCCTGAGTAGCTGGGACTACAGGCGCCCGCCACCTCGCCCGGCTAGTTTTTTTTGTATTTTTTAGTAGAGACAGGGTTTCACCGTGTTAGCCAGGATGGTCTCGATCTCCTGACTTCGTGATCCGCCCGTGATCCCCCTGTCTCAGCCTCCCAAAGTGCTGGGATTACAGGCTTGAGCCACCGTGCCCGGCCTTCACTTAAATCTTGGAGATCATTTTATCAGCACACTCTGAGAGCCCCTTCCTTTTTTAAAATAACCACAGGGTATTTTTTTAAAACTTATTATTTATTATACACAAATTTCAAACATGCATAAAAGTAGAGAGAAAATATAATGAATTCCTAAGTAGTCCAATTTCAATAACTATCAATGTTTGCCAATCTTGTTTTACTTACCTATACACAACCCCAAAGTTTTTTTTTTGTTTTTTTTTTTTTTTAGACAAGAGTCTTGCTCACTACAACCTCCATCTCCAGAGTTCAAACGATTCTCCCACCTCAGCCTCCTGAGTAGCTGGGATTAAAGGTGCATGCCACCACATCCAGCTAATTTTTGTATTTTTTTGGTAGAGACAGGGTTTCACCATGTTGGCCAGGCTGGTCTCGAGCTCCTGACCTCAAGTGATCCGCCTGCCTTGGCCTCCCAAAGTGCTAGGATTACAGGCATGAGCCACACCTGGTCTTGTTTTTTTTTTTTTTTTTTTGAGACGGAGTCTCGCTCTGTCGCCCAGACTGGAGTGCAGTGGCCGGATCTCAGCTCACGGCAAGCTCCGCCTCCCGGGTTTACGCTATTCTCCTGCCTCAGCCTCCCGAGTAGCTGGGACTACAGGCGCCAGCCACCTCGCCCGGCTAGTTTTCTGTATTTTTTAGTAGAGACGGGGTTTCACCGTGTTAGCCAGGATGGTCTCGATTTCCTGACCTCGTGATCTGCCCGTCTTGGCCTCCCAAAGTGCTAGGATTACAGGCTTGAGCCACCGCGCCCGGCCGGTCTTGTTTTTAAGACAGAATCTCGCTCTATGGCCCAGGCTGGAGTGCAGTGGCGCATCATAGCTCACTGCAGCCTTGACCTCCGGGATTCAAGAAATCCTCCCACTTCAGCCTCCTGAGTAGCTGGGACTACAGGCGCCTGCCACCATACCTGGCTAATACTTATTTGTAGAGACAGGGTTTCGCCATGTTGCCCAGGCTAGTCTTTTTTTTTTTTTTTTTTTTGGTTTTCTTTTTTTTGAGACAGAGTTGCCTAAGCTGGAGTGCAATGGTGTGGTCTCGGCTCACTGCAACCTCTGCCTCCCGGGTTCAAGCGATTCTCCTGCCTCAGTCTCCCAAGTAGCTGAGAATACAGGTACCCGCCACCAAGTCCGGCTAATTTTTATATTTTTAGTAGAGACAGGGTTTCACCATGCTGGCCAGGCTGGTCTCAAACTCCTGACCTCAGGTGACCCGCCCACCTCAGCCTCCCAAAGTGCTGGGATTACAGGTGTGAGCCACTGCGCCTGGTCCCAGGCTAGCCTTGAACTCCTGGACTCACGGGATCCACCTACCTTAACCTGCCAAAGTGCTGGGATTACAGGCATGAGCCACTGGGCCTGGCCAGGAGTTTGAGGCTGCAGTGCTCTATGATCATGCCTATGAACAGCCACTGTACTCCAGCTGGGCAGTACAGTGAGATTTCATTTCAAATAAACAGACACACACACGTGCGCGCACACACACACACACATACATTTGGCCAGCCGCAGTGGCTCACGCCTGTAATCTCAACACTTTGGGAGGCCGAGGCAGGTAGATTGCTTGAGGTCAGGAGCTCGAGACAAGCCTGGCCAACATGGTGAAACCACATCTCTACTAAAAACACAAAAATTAGCCAGGCGTGGTGGCGGGTGCCTGTAAACCTAGCTACTAGGGAGGCTGAGGCAGGAGAACTGCTTGAACCCAGGAGGCGGAGGTTGCAGTGAGCCAAGATCGCACCACTGCACTCCAGCCTGGGCGACAGAGCAAGAGACTATCTCAGGAGAAAAAAAAAAAAAAAAAAAATATATATATATATAAAATATTTATATATTGACTTTATATTCTGTGCCATACTAAATTCACTTATTTGTTCTAGCAGCTTTTTGGTGGATTCCTTAGGATTTTTCTACATAGATGATCATGTTATCAGCAAATAAAGATAGTTTTGCTTCTTCCCCTTTAATTTTTATGTCTTTTATTTCTCATTCATGCCTTACTGTACTGGTTAGGGCTTCCAAAATAATATTGAATAGAAGTGGTAAGAGCAGACAACCTTATCTATTCCCAATCTTAGGGGGAATGTATTCATTTTTTCAATATTAAGTATGATGTTAGCTGTTTGGCGTAGATGTCCTTTATCAGGTTAACGAAGTTCCACTCCTAGTGCTGAGTTTTGCTTTGTTTTGTTTTGTTTTCTTTTTGAGACGGAGTCTCACTCTGTCGTCCAGGCGGGAGTGCAGTGGCCAGATCTCAGCTCACTGCAAGCTCCGCCTCCTGGGTTTACGCCATTCTCCTGCCTCAGCCTCCCGAGTAGCTGGGACTATAGGCGCCCGCCACCTCGCCCGGCTAGTTTTTTTGTACTTTTTAGTAGAGATGGGGTTTCACCGTGTTAGCCAGGATGGTCTCGATCTCCTGACCTCGTGATCCGCCCATCTCGGCCTCCCAAAGTGCTGGGATTACAGGCTTGAGCCACTGCGCCCGGCTGTTTTTTTTTTGTTTTTTTTTTTTTTATAAATGGATATTGGATTTTGTCAAATGCTTTTTCTGAATCTACTGACACGATGATATGGTGGTTCTTTTTTTTAGTCTGTCAGTGTGGTAAAGTACACTGACCATTTTTTAAATGTTAAACCAGCCTCGTATTTCTGGAATAAATCACAGTTAAGTCATGAAGTGTTATTCTTTTTGTATACTGCAAGTTGCTAATGTCTAGTTTAGGGTTTTGGGGTCTCTGTTCAGGAAGGATACAGTGTCTGATGTTCTCTTTTGTAGTGTACCATCTTGGTATCAAGGTAATACTGGCTTTATAAAACAGGCAAATGTTTCCTCTTCTAAAAATAAAGAAATTATACTTTTTATTTTCTAAAAAGTAAAGAAATTGTGTAGAATGGCACTATTTCTTTCTTAAATATCTGTTAGAATTAATCAGCGAAGCCACCTGGGCCTACAGCTTTTTTTTGGGGGGGGGGTGGGGCTTAACTACAAATTCAATTTCTTTAATAGACATAGGCTTATTTATTTCTTCTTAAGGAAGCTTTAGTAGCTTGTATCTTTCAAGAAATTTGGATAAAAACTCAAGAGGACAGGGTTTGGGGAACTCCAGACAGCTGAACATGTGCAGGTCCCTAGAGGGTGGTGCACCCAGGGAAGGCATGGAAGCTCGGTCCCCTTCCCCCATACCTCCCTTATGCATCTCTTCATCTGTATCCTTTGAAATATCCTTTACAATAAACCAGTAAACATAAGACCCTGTTTAGGAGTAGAATGGGACAATCTCAAGAGAGAAAAGCATGACAGGAGCCACGAAGGGACTGGGTATTTTAAATGCAGGACACACTGTTCCTGGCTGTGTCTGTGATACTGGACATCTTAGGAACCAGATGCTTAACAATGTAAGAAATAAAGCCCTGGAAAGAAAGTATAAATGCCGGAGGTAATGGATACCCACTTACCCTGATGTTACTGTTACTCATAGTATGCCTGCATCAAAATATCTTATGTACCCACAAAAATTAAAAATTAAATTTAAAAAAGAAATTTGCCCATTTCATTGAAAATACTGATTTGATTGCCTCATAGTTATTCACAATATTCCCTTATTATCCTTTCTATATCTGTAAAACCAATAGTGATTCTTTGTACAGAATGCTGTACTTTCATTCCTGATATGGCTGATTCCATGACCAACAGGAAATATACAAGATAAGTCTGAAACATCTTGTCAAATCAGATACTGAAGAAGCTATCAAAACCCACTAGGACTGTATCAAAAGGATTCAGGATTTAACTTGAAAAGGCTCACGCTGGTCAAAAATAGGCCAGTAAGAATAACTGTAACAGACTAGAATATCAAATATATTTAAATCCATGAGTTTATATTGATAATTTTTAAAAAATAAAAACAGAACTGGTAACCACTGAGGGATGCCAATGAACCAACTCACTAATTTGGGGAATAATGACAAATTGAGGGGGAAAAAAATCAATCATTTATTTTGTGTTTTCTATATAATTATTTTTAGGTATAATTATGGAATTGTGTGTGTTTTTTTTTTTAATCTTTTATTTTTTGACAGAGTCTCGCTCTGTCACCCAGGCTGGAGTGCAGTGGCGCAACTCTGCTCACTGCAAGCTCTGCCTCCCGGGTTCACACTATTCTCCTGCCTCAGCCTCCCGAGTAGCTGGGACTACAGGCGCCTGCCACCACACCCGGCTAATTTTTTGTATTTTTAGTAGAAACAGGGTTTCACCGTGTTAGCCAGGATGGTTTCGATCTCCTGACCTTGTGATCCACCCACGTCGGCCTCCCAAAGTGCTGGGATTACAGGTGTGAACCACCGTGCCCAGCCGAATTGTGGTTATTTTTTAATGACAGTATTGTTTTAGAAGTACTTACTGAAAATTTACAGATAAAATTATATGGTGTTTGAGATTGGACCCAAAATAATAGTGGAGGGGGAGGAGTGATTAAGAACACATCCTACAAAATTGGCCATGAGCTGGTAACAGTTGAAGCTGACTGAGGAGTACATAGGGGTTCACTATACTATTCAGTCCACTTTGGAACAGGTTTTAAGTTTTCCATAACAAAAGGTTTTTTTAAGGCCAGGCATGGTGGCTCATGCCTGTAATCCTAGCACTCTGGGAGGCCAGGTGGACTGCCTGAGCCCAGGAATTCTAGACCAGCCTGGACAACATGGCAAAACCTTATCTTTATAAAAACTAAAAAATTTGCGGGGCATGGTGGTGAGCACCTGTAGTCTCAGCAATACTAGGGAGGCTGAGGTGGGAGGAGCGCCTAGCCTGGGAGATTGAGGCTGCAGTGAGCCGTGACCATCCCACTATACTGCAGCCTGGGTGACAGGGCAAGACCCTATATCCCCTGCACCCTGCAGAAAAAAAAAATAATAATAATGCATTGGTTATCCTTAGCCATTTGTACTTTCATATATTTTAGAATGAAAATATTATTTTTTTAAAAGAAGAAACCTGCTGAGATTTTGATTAGTATTGTAAAACCAAATAGATTTCAGAAAAACTGTATGTCTTCTAATCCATAAGCAAGGTGTAGCTTTTCATTCATGTAGGTCCTTCAAATCCTTTCTTCTATGACTCAAATTAGCATAATTAGAAGGTCCTGTCTTAGTCCAAGATTACAATGAAATTATCCCAGGTTTTTTTCTAGTAATTTATGGTTGTAGTTTTTCATGTTTGTACTTCCTATCTATGTAAAAATTATTCTGATTATAAATATGAGGAAGGAACCCGACTATACTTTTTTCCAGGTATTTGTCAGTTGTTCCCATATGCATTGAGGTCTATTTCTGGACTATCTATTTGGTTCTATTGATTCATTTGCCAATTCATGATCCAGTTTAGTGGCATTCTATTTTAAGTACCACGGTCTGCAACATGGTTTCATGGGGCTAACATCACCATACTTGCCCTTCACTCTTCTTTTTCAGAGTTTTACTGGCTTTTCCTCCAAGGTTTCTTATCCATTTGAAATCAGAAACTGCATGAGTGGTTTACACACACACACACACACCCCTTATAATTTCGACAAGAATCAAGTTGAATTTATAGACTAATTTACAAGAATCGACAGGATGTTGAAACTTACCACCTAAGAGCAAGATACTTTTTCAAGTTTTTTCAATAACATTTAAAAAGTTTTATCTTCACTGATCTTATCCATGTCTTAAGTTTATTCTTTTTTGTTACTGTTATTATGGGTTCCTAACTCCATCCTATGGCGTATTATTTCAAAGGAGTCACAGAAAATTTTCACAGGTTAGTATTAAAATACTAATTCCACACATAAGCACAATCAAGTGATTATGTGGAAATTATTTTTTAAAGTAAAAAAGAAATTTTTATTTTATACCAATAGATTGTAAACCATGATAGCCTGGCCTGATGCCCAGCTAGAGCCATGAGATATAAAACCCATGCCTCACAGGGGGGCCAGAGCTAGGGCTGGGCAGAGGAGCAATAACCAGAGAGTAGATAGGGCACAAACAGCTCTTCATAGATGTATGAATTCAAGTTTATTGTTCTTACAAACATGAGAACAAAAAAAAAAAAGAGCCAATCATATGGTGGGCCAGGAATAAAACATTAACTATATAGGAGAAAATTAAGATAGAAAGATAGTTATTGCAGGGAAAATATTTTTATGTAATTTCAAGTACTATTTCACAAAGTTTTGTGTTCTGAAATGAATTAAATTTAACCATCAGACTGCTTTATTCTACTAGAAATAACATTTACTCAATTCAGGAAGGTAAGGAGTTATCACAAGAAATCACAGAAAAAGATAGGTAACAACCACATTAAGATTGAGAATTCAGCTGGGTACGGTGGCACACGTCTGTAATCCCAGCACTTTGGGAGGCTGAGACAGGCGGATCACCTGAGGTCAGGAGTTCGAGACCAGCCTGGCCAACATGGTGAAACCCCATCTCTACTAAAAATACAAAAATTAGCAGGGTGTGGTGGTAGGCGCCTGTAATCCCAGCTACTTGGGAGGCTGAGGCAGGAGAATTGCTTGAACCTGGGAGGTGGAGGCTGCAGTGAGCCAAGATCGTGCCACTGCACTCCAGCCTGGGGCACGAGAGCAAGACTTCGTCCAAAAAAACAAAAAACCCCAAAAAACCTCATACCCATTTAGCAGGTATTCCCTGTCCCCGCCCTCCCACTGGCAACCATCAATTTGTTTTTTGTATCTATGGATTTTTGCTTATTCTGCATACTTCATATAACTGGAATCACACAATAAATATGTGACCTTTAGTGTCTGTCTTCTTTCACTTAGCATATTTGAAGGGTTCATCCACATTGTAGCATGTATCAGTGCCTCGTTCCTTATAGTTGAATAACATTCCAATTTATGTATACACCATATACCACAAAGTGTTTATCCACATCTACTGGTTAACATTTGGTTGTTTCTACCTTTCAGCTATTGTAAATAGTGCTGAACATTCCTCTACAAATGTTTGAGTAAAAGCTTTTCAATCCCTTTAAGTACATACCTAAAAGTGAAACTGCTGGGTCAAACATAATTCTACATTTAAGCTTCTGAGGACCCACAAATCTTCCACAGCAGCTGAGCCATTCTGCATTCCCACCAGCAATGTATGAGGTATTCAATTTCTCTACATCCTCACTAACACTTGCTATTTTCCACTCTAGTGGGTGTGATATGCTAAAACTAGTTTTAAGAATGTCTATACTTTGGGAGACTGAAGCAAGCAGATTGTTTGAGTCCAGGAGTTGGAGACCAGTCTGACAAAATGGAAAAACCCCATCTCTACAAAAAATACAAAAATTTAGCCAGGCATGGTGGCATGTGCCTGTAGTCCCACCCACTCAGGAAGCTGAGGAAGGAAGATCACCTGAGCCTGGGGAGGTCGAGGCTGCAAAGCTGCAGTAAGTGGTGATTGTGCCACTGCACTCCAGCCTGGGCAACCAAGTGAGACCCTGTCTCAAAAACAAACAAACATACAAAAACAAACAACAAATGCCGGGCACAGTGGCTCATGCCTGCAATCCCAGCACTTTGGGAGGCCAAGGTGGGTGGATCACCTGAGGTCAGGAGTTCGAGACCAGGCTGGCCAACATGGTGAAACCCTGTCTCTACTAAAAATACAAAAATCAGCCAGGCATGGTGGTGGGCGCTTGTAATCCCAGCTACTCAGGAGGCTGAGGCAGGAGAATCACTTGAACCCAGGAGGCGGAGGTTGCCGTGAGCCGCGATCATCAAGATCATGCCACTAGGTGACAGAGCAAGACTCCATCTCAAAAAAAAAAAAAAAAAAAAAGATTGTCTATAACAATTACTTAATTTTTGAAGGAAAGCATAATGACCATTTAGTAAGACTCGAAAATGTTACTCCTATTCTCTCTCCCTCCCCCATAGACACACATGCAGAAAAAGTTCAAATAACTAGATTTTTTTTCCCCTGGAAAATAAGTTAAAATGTACTAAATACCAAGAGAATGAGAAGACACAAGCCACAGGATGAAAAAAAAAGACACTTGCAAAAGACTTATCTGATAAAGGATTCATCCAAAATATACAAAGGACATTTAAAATTCAACAATAAAAAACCCAATTAAAAAATGAGAAAAAGGCCAGGCGCGGTGGCTCAGGCCCGTAATCCCAGCACTTTGGGAGGCCGAGACGGGCGGATCACGAGGTCAGGAGATCGAGACCATCCTGGCTAACCCGGTGAAACCCCGTCTCTACTAAAAAATACAAAAAACTAGCCGCGCGTGGTGGCAGGCGCCTATAGTCCCAGCTACTCGGCACGCTGAGGCAGGAGAATGGTGTGAACCTGGGAGGCAGAGCTTACAGTGAGCTGAGATCTGGCCACTGCACTCCAGCCTGGGCAACAGAGCGAGACTCTGTCTCAAAAATAAATAAATAAATAAAATAAAATAAAAATGAGAAAAAGATGTGAACAGACACCTCATGAAGAAACATATACATATGGGGCCAGGAGGAGTGGCTCATACTTATTATCCTAGCACTTTGAAAGGCTGAGGCAGGAGGACTGCCTGAGGTCAGGAGTTTGATATCACTCTGGGCAACATAGCAAGACCCCATCTCTATAAAAAATTTTGAAAATTAGCCAGTGTGGTGGTGTGCACTTGTAGTCCCAGCTACTTGGGAGGCTGGGATGGGAGGATCACTTGAGCCCCAGCGTTCAGTTACGGTGAGCTATGACTGCACCACTGGCACTCTAGCCTGGGTGACAGAGTGAGACCCTGTCTCCAAAAAATAATTTGTAAAAGAACATATGCAGATGGTAAACAAATATAAAAAGATGCTTCACATCATATGTCACCAGGGAAATGCAAATCAAACAACAAGAAGACACTACTTAACACCTATTAGAAAAGCCAAAATCCAGAACACTGAATACCACCAAATGCTGGTGAGGATGTGGAGCAACAGAAACTCATTTGCTCACTGGGGTGAATGCAAAATGGCAGAGCCACTTTGGAAAACAGTTTGGCAGTTTCTTACAAAACTACATATACTCTTACCCTATGATAACACAATCATATTTCTTGGTATTTACCCCAAAAAGTCAGAAACTTAAGTCACACAAAAACCTGCACATGTATGTTTATAGCAGCTTTATTCATAATTGCCAAAACCTTGGAAGCAACCATGATGTCCTTCAGTAGGTGAACGGATAAATAAGGTGTGGTACGACCACACAAAGGAATATTATTTGGTACTCAATCAACCTATGAAAAGACATAGGGGAACTTTAACGCATATTACTAAATGAAAGAAGCCAACATGAAAAGGCCACATACTGTATGATTCTAACTAGGTAACATTCTGGAAAAGGCAAAACTATGAAGACAGTAGATCAGTGGTTGTTAGGGGTGAGCAGAGAGGGAGGGATGAACGGGTAGAGACAGAACAGAGAATTTTTAGGGCAGTGAAACTACTCTGTCTGATACTGTAATGGTGCATACATTTGTCCAATCCATAGAAAGCACACCAGCAAGAGAGAACTCTAATGTAAAGTATGGGCTTTGGGTGATAATCATGTGTCATGGTGGGCTCACTGACTGTAACAAATGTACCACTGTGTTCAGGATGCTGATAGTGAGGGAGACTGCCTGTGGAGGCAGGGACCTATGGGAACTCTGTACTTTATACTCAATTTTGCTATGAACCAAAAACTGCTCTAAAAAGTAAAGTTTATTTTTAAAAGTACTAAATATACATTTATTATATATGTATACACACATACACACACACACACACACACACACACAGAGAAAGAGAGACAAGGTCTTGCTCTGTACCCCAGGCTAGAGTGCAGTGGCATGATTATAGCTCACTGCCACCTCAGCCTCCAGAGCAGCTGGGACTACAGGAGCATGCCACCACACCTGGCTAACTTTATTTTTTGTAGAGATGGGGTCTTGCTACATTGCCCAGGCTGGTGTCAAACTTCTGGCCTTAAGAGATCCTTCTGGGCCAGGAGCGGTGGCTCAAGCCTGTAATCCCAGCACTTTGGGAGGCCGAGACGGGCGGATCACGAGGTCAGGAGATCGAGACCATCCTGGCTAACACGGTGAAACCCCGTCTCTACTAAAAAAATACAAAAAACTAGCCGGGCGAGGTGGCGGGCGTCTGTAGTCCCAGCTACTCGGGAGGCTGAGGCAGGAGAATGGCGGGAACCCGGGAGGTGGAGCTTACAGTGAGCTGAGATCCGGCCACAGCACTCCAGCCTGGGCGACAGAGCGAGACTCAGTCTCAAAAAAAAAAAAAAAAAGAGATCCTCCTGCCTTGGCCTCCCAATGTACTGGGATTACAGGTATGAGCTAGTGGGCTAGCTTGTGGATTAAAAATATTTTTAAATTATATGTTAGATTACCTCAACAGATCACTAAGGGTTCAATCTAAACTCAAAAAATTATTAGTAACAAGTGATTCTCCTGCCTCAGCCTCCTGAGTATCTGGGATTACAGGCGTCTGCCACCATGCCCAGCTAATTTTTGCATTTTTAGTAAAGACAAGGTTTCACAATATTGGCCAGGCTGGTCTCAAACTCCTGACCTCAAGTTATTCCCCCACCTGAATCTCCCAAAGTCCTGGGATTACAGGCGTGAGTCTCGGTGCCTGGCCCCAAGTTCTATTCATGTAAATATAACCTAATTAAATTCTCACAGTAACCCTAGGAATCAGATGGTATTAGTGGATGTATTTCTATTTTACACTGGAGGAAACTGGTTTAGAGGATAATTCAGACCTGAACTTCAGACATGACTCTAAAGCCATTATTTCCATAAACCACCTGTCTCCATTTGACAGCTACAGCACTAGCTTCCATGAGCTAACACTCATGATAGTCCTGAGAATTTACATCTGAATAAAGAGCTTTTGGTAGCTTCAGTTCTATATGGCACATGGATTCTAACAATTAGACTAGTAAAATGTGCTCAGAATATACAGTTAACGATTGAGCACAACACTCAAATCAGCCAAGACGTGGTTTTCCCCTCTACTTTGCTGGGTAACCAAAACAGCTAACAGACATTCATAGCTGGTTTATGAACTGAGAGGTTGCATAAAATGCTAGCAGCCACACCAAAGTTTATTGGGTTCTAGGGCAGCAGAGCTTGGGGGTCCTCCAGATCCGTATCAACTCATGAAGGATAAAAGATTGCTTGGGTTCCTTTGCAAGTTAACAAGTATTGGCATTTAGTCACTTCCACTTGAGGCAGGTAACTATGCAAAAGAGATTAGCAGAAATGGCAAATAACCAAGGTAAATAAAGGGCAGACTTAACTGCTCATCCACCTCAGCACTCAAAAATAACTGAATTTTTATCCTAACTCATGAAGGGGAGTAAGGGAAGCAGGCTTGTCATTTAAGGATAAGAAGCAAACTCAGCAGTTGTGAGAGATTAGAGAGTCTTGGCAGTGGGAAAGAGGGCCCAAAATAGACATATTAAGCATGGGCTAGGTGAGAGTTCTGATCAGTACATATTTTTAGTAATTGCACATTTGTAACTTTCCCATGTACAGTTCAACATTAAGCTAGCCAGTCTTCTGATATGTCAGAAAAGTTCCTTCTACCCCCACAATCATCCTCACAATAGAAATAATCATAATCAGTGCCCAGCAGTAATTTTTTTTTCTTTTTCTTTTTTTTTAGATAGAGTCTCGCTCTGTCACCCAAGCTGGAGTGCAGTGGTACGATCTCAGCTCACTGCAACCTCCGCCTCCCAGGTTTAGGCGATTCTCCTGCCTCAGCCTCCCAAGTAGCTGGGATTACAGGCACCCACCACCAAGCTCAGCTAATTTTTGTATTTTCAGTGGAGACAGGGTTTCACCATGGTTGTCGCCCAACGTCTGCTTCTCCTCTGTTCCAGAGATGCTAACAAGTAAGCTAGTTGCTAACTAACCAGGCTGTGTCAAGCTCTCAAGTAAGACTAAACCTGACCATGCTCTGTTTTAAGTAACAAATTTTTCTGCTGGTGTTTTCTATTGCTGTCAAATTATTATATAACAAGGGCTGTTTTTACCTACCTATGTTGGGCATTAAGAATGAAGAAACATGTAACATGATTATAAAAAGGTTAGAAAACATGACTGGTGGAGGAAACAGTTAACAGCTGACAAGTTGTCTTACTGTAAATTATTGTAAATATAATTGAATTTAAATAAACGTACTAGGGTTTTGTCCTCATCTAGAAGCCAAGCCCTTTTGTTCTTTAGCATTATAAAATTCCCTTATCATTTCCAGTATATCCGACAGCAGCTCAACCTGTTGTTTGCCTTCTGTAGAGTTTCTTTTTAATAAGTTGATTTTTGGCCGGGCGCGGTGGCTCAAGCCTGTAATCCCAGCACTTTGGGAGGCCGAGACGGGCGGATCACGAGGTCAGGAGATCGAGACCATCCTGGCTAACACGATGAAACCCCGTCTCTACTAAAAAATAAAAAAAAAATTAGCCGGGCGAGGTGGCGGGCGCCTGTAGTCCCAGCTACTCGGGAGGCTGAGGCAGGAGAATGGCGGGAACCCGGGAGGCGGAGCTTGCAGTGAGCTGAGATCCGGCCACTGCACTCCAGCCCAGGCGACAGAGCGAGACTCCGTCTCAAAAAAAAAAAAAAAAAAAAAGTTGATTTTAAAAATATGAGTGCTACTGACAGTTTCTAAATCTAAACAATGGTCTGCCATGGCCTAGGATATTAAAAAGAAAAAAAAAAACAGAACAAATCTAAACAATGGAAAGTCATACATAAATCCTCTCCATTCTTCACAAATACCGTGTCTTTTGCCCAACCTTTACCTTGCTTGTAAGTGAAGCTTTCCCTCCCGTCATAAATCACAAACTCAGGCAGGGCCTAAGAACTGGCCATTTATGTAACACACCAACAGCATCCAGTAGAGTGTATATGAAGTGCAACAAATACTTATTAAAAGAACCAATCAGTAAAATATTAGTCCATCCAGGACATGATGTTAACAAGTGATTTCCAAATTTTTTAAATTTCACAGACGCGTTTTTAAAATAAATCGGCCAGGCAAGGTGGCTCACACCTGTAATCCCAGCACTTTGGGAAGCCAAGGCGGGTGGATCACCTGAAGTCAGGAGTTTGAGACCAGCCTGGCCAACATGATGAAACCTCATCTCTACTAAAAATACAAACATTAGCCAGGCGTGGTGTCAGGCACCTGTAGTCCCAGCTACTCAGGAGACTAGGGCAGGAGAATCACTTGAACCTGGGAGGCAGAGGTTGCAGTGAACCAAGATTGAGCCACTGCACTCCAGCCTGGCAACAGAGCGAGACTCCGTCAAATAAATAAATAAATAAATAAATAAATAAATAAATAAATAAAATTCTGGGATATTATTTAGCCTTAAAAAGGAATGAGATTCTGACACATGTTGCAAGATGAATAAACTCTGAAGACATCGTGCTAAGTGAAATAAGCCAGTCACAAAAAGACAAAAATTATATGATTCCACTTATATGAGCTACCTGGAGTAGACAAATTCATTGAGATAGAAAGTAGAATAGTGGCATAGTGGCTCATGTCTGTATTCCCAGCTATACAAGAAGCTGAGACAAGAAGATCCCTTGAGGCCAGGAGTTTCAGACGAGTCTGGGTAACACAGTAAGACCTCATCTCTAAAAATAAATACAGGCCGGGTACGGTGGCTCACGCTTGTATTCCCAGCACTTTGGGAGGCCGAGGCAGGTGGATCACATGAGGTCAGGAGTTCAAGACCAGCCTGGCCAACATGGTGAAAGCCCGTCTCTACTAAAATACAAAAATTAGCCAGAGGTGGTGGCGCAAGCCTGTAATCCCAGCTACTCAGGAGAATTGCTTGAGCCCCGAAGGCAGAAGTTGCACTGAGCAGAGATCATGCCACTGCACTCCAGCCTGGGAGTCAGAGCGAGACTCTGTCTCAAAAAGTCTAAATAAATAAATAAATAAATAAATAAATAAAATTTTTTAAAAAGTAAGTAGAATGGGTCAGGCTCACACCTGTAATCCCAGCACTTTGGGAGACCAAGGCTAGCAGATCACTTGAGCCCAGGAGTTCAAAACCAGCCTGGGCAACATGGCAAGACCCCATCTCTACCAAAAAAAAAAAAAAAATTAGCTGGGCATGGTGATGCATGCCTATAATCCCAGCTGCTGGGGAGGGCTGGGGTGGGAGAATTACTTGAGCTGAGGAGGTTGAGGCTGCAGTGAGTCATGATTTTGCCACTGCACTCCAGCCTGGGTGACTGAGCAAGACCCTGTCGAAAAAAGAAAAGAAAAGAGAAGAAAGAAAGAAAGAGAGAGAAAGAGCGAGAGCGAGAAAGAGAGAGTGAGAAAGACAGACAGAAAGAGTGAGAGGGAAGGAAGGACGGAAGTATGGAAGAAAGAAAGGACGGAAGGAAGGAAGGAAGGAAGGATGGAAGGACGGAAGGGAGGGAAGGGAGGGAAGGAGGGAAGGAGGGAAGGAGGGAAGAAGGGAAGGAGGGAAGGAGGGAAGGAGGGAAGGTAGTTGCCAGGGGCACAGAAGAGGCCAGAATGGGAACTTACTGTTTTGTTTTTTAGAGATGGGGTCTCACTCTGTTGCCTGGGCTGGAGTACAGTGGCATAATCATAGCTCACTGTAGCCTCTACCTCCTGTGCTAAAGCAATCCTTGCACTTCAGCCTCCCAAGAAGCTAGGACTGTAAGGTGTGCCACCACATCTGGCTGGGACTTATTGCTTAATAGGTATAGAGTATCAGTTTGTGAAGATGAAAAAATTCTTGAGATTGACAGAAGTGATAGTTGCACAACAATTGGAATGTACTTAATGCCAATGAACTGTACACTTATAAATAGCTAAAGTTGTGCAAATTTTACGTTACATATATTTTACCACAATTTAAAAAAAAAAATTTTTTTTTTGAGACAGTCTCACTGTGTCACTCAGGCTGGAGTCCAGTGGCACAATCTCAGCTTACTGTAACCTCTGCCTCCCGAGTTCAGGTGATTCTCCTGCCTCAGTCTCCTGAGCAGCTGGATTACAGGCGAGCACATACCTGGCTAATTTTTGTATTTTTAGTAGAGCCAGGGTTTTGCTATGTTGGCAAGGCTGGTCTTGAACTCCTGACGACCTCAAGTAATCCGCCCGCCTCGGCCTCCCAAAATGCTGGGATTACAGGTGTGAGCCACAATGCCCGACCTAAAAATATTTTAATAAATTGGTCGGGCACAGTGGCTCACGCCTGTAAGCCCAGCACTTTGGGAAGTTGAGATGGGTGGATCATCTGAGATCAGGAGTTCGAGACCAGCCTGGCCAACATGGTGAAACCCTGTCTGTACTAATAACACAAAAATTGGCCAGGGGTGGTGGTGTGCACCTGCAATCCCAGCTACTCGGGAGGCTGAAGCAAGAGAATTGCTTGAACCTGGGAGGTGGAGGTTGCAGCGAGCCGAGATCGCACCACTGAACTCTAGCCTGGGTGACAAGATAAGACTCCATATCATTAAAAAAAAAATAAAGAAAAAAAAATAAATAAGGTACTAATAGTTGCTATTATATTTTGTAATGTAAGTAAATAAAAGATTAAACATAAGTACCATCCAGCATGACCATCCAGTTCATAAAGAACATTTTAGTACCAAAAACACTAGGACAAACCTAATTTCAGAACAAAAGTGGCAACTTTCCAAAGCACTTATACATACATTGGCTTTCTTTTTCTCATTTTACCATAAAATAAAAACTTGCTCCTAGCCTTGCATTTGGACACTGCTGCTCTAAGGGAAGTTCAGAGCATTACTTCATACCCTAGAAGGAAGAAAAGATGGAGAAGAAAGAGCTGTGCCATGAGCAAAACTGGCTACCATTTTGGGGAGTGGGGAAAGCTGGGGACTGCCAAAAGAATGGAGAGGTTAAAAGCTGTATCTTGGCCAGGCGCGGTGGCTCACGCCTGTAATCCCAGCACTTTGGAGGTCGAGGCAAACGGATCACAAGGTCAGGAGTTCGAGACCAGATTGGCCAATATGGTGAAACTCCGTGTCTACTAAAAATACAAAAATTAGCCGGGCATGGTGGCTTGCACCTGTAGTCCCAGCTACTTGGGAAGCTGAGGCAGAAGAATCACTTGAACCCAGGAGGCGGGGGTTGCAATGAGCCGAGATTGTGCTACTGCACTCCAGCCTGGGCAACAGAGTGAGACTCCAACTCAAAAAAAAAAAAACTGCATCTTCTATAAAGAATATTGTTTTCGGGTGTTTGTTCCTTGAGATGTTTTCATGTTAGGACTACTTCAAGTTGCTTTTTCCCTCTCCTCCTTCCCTACTAAGTAGCTGGGGCCTGAGAGGGCCTAGCCTCTTTACAAGCTTGAGAAGGGACCTGAACTCTTGGAGGAATAACTGATCTGGAAAGGCACAGGCCAGGAGACCTCATAAAGCAAAGAAGCGCAGCAGCATACAATCCTCTGGGCTCTAGGGCGTGGAGAGAAAGTCTTGTTTATTTGGCTGTCATTAAATATCATCAAAACATACTACAGGGGAAAAACAAAAACACAGTATAGATGAATCTCAGACAGCAATTTTCAACTGGTAGTTCACAAACTCCCAGGTTTAAGCATCAATGTATGAAACAGTAGCTCTTTTTGTTTTGTTTTTCATTTTTGAGATGAAGTCTCACTCTGTTGCCCAGGCTGGAGTGCAGTGGTGCGAGCTCAGCTCACTGCAACCTCTGCCTCCCCAGTTCAGGCCATTCTCCTGCCTCAGCCTCCTGAGTAGCTGGGACTACAGTGCCCGCCACCACACTCGGCTATTATTTTTTGTATTTTTAGTAGAGACGGGGTTTCACCGTGTCAGCCAGGATGGTCTTGATCTCCTGACCTCGTGATCTGCCCACCTTGGCCTCCCAAAGTGCTGGGATTACAGACAAGAGCCATCGCGCCCAGCCCAACAGTAGCTCTGTTTTATAAGCAATTCACTGTCTGTTTTCTGGAGTGGATCTTGAGAAGTTTCCTCACAGTTCAACTCCCTTAGCAGCCTAGCTGATTCTGATTTAGTTCTATACTGTTTATTGGGTACCTGTAATAGACCACTGGTTGAACACAAGATATAGAAGGAAAACTTGTATAGAAATATATGTTAACAAGGAACATAAATACAATTCTGCAAATTTCTTTCGAAATGATTTCTACCAGATCTGTGAGTTAAATTCAACTCACCAAAATGACTACATAAAAGAAAAATATATAATGAAGACTACCTCTGTCTTGACTTTTTATTTACTGGGGGTTAAGTTACTCATAGCTACAACATTATTTACAAAAGGATACCTGCAAAAAAAAGCATCCTGAAATCTCTCTTCTTTCATCATTCAGAAATAAAATTAATCTAAAAATATGAAATAAACCAGTAGTTTTCTTACAGTTGAAAGGCAAAAATTCCAAACATTAAGACATGTGTGTCAGACTTCTGTCTAGGCGATGGGGCTACAATGGTAAGCAAGACATAGGAGACACAGCTGCTCTGATGAAGTCACAGTTAAGGACGGGGTCTTGTAAACAGGTAAGTAAGATAATGTCAAACAGTGATAGGTGCTGGAAGGACATTAAAGACCATGATGTGACAATGTGTGGCTTAAGAGCGCAGCATCAAAGACAGGGAAGTCTTTGTCTAAGAAAAATCAACATATTGATCTAAAGTCATTTACCACGTCACCTCAGTACAATGAAAAGATTTTTTAAAATTCTACTGAATATTACAACTTATTTTAACTGAACAAGCCACAAACAGAGCAGGTGCCTGGAGGGTCTTCTCAGGAAACTTGGCAGTATTAGGCAACTGGCTGGTAGAAACTCTAAGGACCCAGAGACACTAATCCTGACCTCTTCCTAGTATGACTAACACATGCCACTCATGAAAAGTACATAATATTCATAACCTTGGAGACAAAACTGAGGTTTCCTAGAGGCAGTTTATAATGTCTATTACCTGAAAATAAATTTTTTTTTTTTTTTGAGACAAGAGTCTCACTCTGTGGCCCAGACTGGAGTGCAGTGGTACGATGGCACGATCTCGGCTCACTGCAAGCTCCGCCTCCCGGGCTCACGCCATTCTTCTGCCTCAGCCTCCCGAGTAGCTGGGACTACAGGCGCCCGCCACCATGCCCGGCTAATTTTTTGTATTTTTAGTAGAGACGGGGTTTCACTGTGTTAGTCAGGATGGTCTCGATCTCCTGACCTCGTGATCCGCCCACCTTGGCCCCCCAAAGTGCTGGGATTACAGGCATGAGCCACCACGCCTGGCCGAAAACAAATTTTTTTTAAGTTACATTTGAATAAAGCCCCGAAACATAATATTTAGAAAACGCTACATTTTTCTTGATTTATTTTTAAGAATATGGCAAGTTATTATTCAAAATCCAAACAGATTATCCATAGAACATTTATGACCATTTGCACCTGCCCTAATGGTTTCTGCTGCCTTCTTGGCACCATTCTGCAAGTCATATCCACTATGCTTTATGAATCTAAACCTGCATAATGCTGGCTAAAATAAATAGGAACTTAACTTTTCTCACTAACAGAAATCTGAGGAAGACTGCTACTGGAGCTGGTCTGACCACTTGATGCCATCAAGGCCCAGACCCTGTATCTTTGCACTCTCTCATTCCTCCTCATGGCCTCAAAGTGGCTGCTACAACTCCACATACAACTTCAACGTTCAAGGCAGATGACAGAAGTAATAGTGCCAGTCACATCTGTTCTTCAGCAAACTTCTGCTTCTGGGTCAGACAGCCACTCCTAATTGCACAGAAAACTGGGAAATGAGTATTTAGCGAAAAGAGGGTTCAGGATGTGGGGTCAGCCAAACAACAGTGTCTGTCACACACTGGTTGAGCCAAATATGGGAAACCAATGTCCAACTTCCTTCCCTGGACAGGACTTGACAAGTTGAACAATGGTGCTAATTTTAGACTAAGCTGACCATCAAGCCAGTGAAGTCCACCACCTCTGGGTGAATTCTCACGTGTTTTCTTTGGCTAAAACATAAACACAGTTTTTGTTACAGGTGTTGTACTGTTAATGACAATCACCAACAAAGAAAAAAATGCATTAAAAATGTCTAATACTGGCCGGGCACGGTGGCTCACACCTGTAATCTCACCACTTTGAGAGGCCAAGGCAGGTGGATCACCTGAGGTCAGGAGTTCAAGACCAGCATGACCAACATGGTGAAACCCGTCTCTACTAAAAATACAAAAATTAGCCAGGCGTGGTGACACATGCCTGTAATCCCAGCTACTCAGGAGGCTAAGGCAGGAGAATCGCTTGAACCCAGGAGACAGAGGTTGCAGTGAACCGAGATCGCGCCACTGCACTCCAGCCTGAGCAACACAGCAAGACTCTGTCTCAAAAAAAGGAAAAAAAGAGTCTAATACCGCTTTGCTGTGTCTTTAAAGAGCAACTTTATGGCTACTGAAAATGCTCTGGGCCAGGTGCGGTAGCTCAGGCCTGTAATCTCAGCACTTTGGGAGGCCGAGGCAGGCGGGTCATGAGGTCAAGAGATTGAGACCATTCTGGCCAACATGGTGAAATCCGTCTCTACTAAAAATATAAAAATTAGCTGGGCGTGGTGGCATGGCGGCAGTCCCAACTGCTCAGGAGGCTGAGGCAGGAGAATCGCTTGAACCCGGGATGTGGAGGTTGCAGTGAGCTGAGACTGCACCACTGCACTCCAGCCTGGTGACACAGCAAAACTCCGTCTCAAAAAAAACAAAAAAGAAAAAAGAAAAAATGCTTTGAAGATAGCAAGTCTCATACTCAGCAGATGCATATGCAACATGGGAAACAGGAAAGTACAATCACTACTAAATTGTTATTGATTCCTTACTGCAAATAAATCTATACGAGATCCTTTCTGAAACCATCAGAGATGTCAGTCTGTTTATGTGGTTCACTGATTAGAAGAATAGAGAATCACACTAATTCTTATTGAGCACTGGGGAAATAAGACTGGTAAGAGGAGAATTATAATTCTTTAAGACGGTTGGCTAAGTGTCACTTTTTTTTTTTGTATTATACTTTAAGTTCTAGGGCACATGTACACAACGTGCAGGTTTGCTACATATGTATACATATGCCATGCTGTTGTGCTGCATCCATTAACTTGTCATTTACATTAGGTGTATCTCCTAATGCTATCCCTCCCCCCTCCCCTCACCCCACGACAGGCCCCGGTATGTGATGTTCCCCACCCTGGGTCCAAGTGTTCTCATAGTTCAATTTCCACCTATGAGTTAGAACATGCAGTTTGGTTTTCTGTCCTTGCGATAGTTTGCTCAGAATGATGGTTTCCAGCTTCATCCATGTCCCTACAAAGGACATGAACTCATCCTTTTTTATGGCTGCATAGTATTCCACGGTGTATATGTGCCACATTTTCTTAATCCAGTCTGTCACGGATGGACATTTGGGTTGGTTCCAAGTCTTTGCTATTGTGAATAGTGCCACAATAAACATATGTGTGCATGTGTCTTTATAGCAGCACGATTTATAATCCTTTGGGTATATACCCAGTAATGGGATGGCTGGGTCAAATGGTATTTCTAGTTCTAGATCCTTGAGGAATCACCACACTGTCTTCCACAATGGTTGAAATAGTTTACAGTCCCACCAACAGTGTAGAAGTCTTCCTATTTCTCCACATCCTCTGCAGTACCTGTCATTTCCTGACGTTTTAATGATCACCATTCTAACTGGTGTGAGATGATATCTCACTGTGGTTTTGATTTGCATTTCTCTGATGGCCAAGTGTCACTTTTTTTTTTTAAGTGTACTTTGTGCCAGGCGTGGTGGCTCACACCTGTAATCCCAGCACTTTGAGAGGCCGAGGCGGGGGGATCATCTCAGGTCAGGAGTTCGAAACTAGCCTAACCAACATGGAGAAACCCCATCTGTAGTAAAAATACAAAATTAGCTAGGTGTGGTGATGCATGCCTGTAATCCCAGCTACTCGGGAGGCTGAGGCAGGAGAATCGCTTGACCCCAGGAGGCAGAGGCTGCGGTGAACCAAGATTGCGCCACTGCACTCCAGCCTGGACAACAGAGGAAGACTTCGTCTCAAAAAAAGAAAAAAAAAAGTCTAATACTACTTTGCTGTGTCTTTAAAGTGCAACTTTATGGCTACTGAAAATGCTTTGGGCCAGGCGCGGTACCTCACGGCTGTAATCCCAGCACTTTAGGAGGCTGGAATATATATACACACAATTTATGTATATTAAATATATACGTACATATACATATATATTTGTATATGTATATATACAAATACATATATATTTTTTGTATTTTTAGTAGGGACGGGGTTTCATCGTGTTAGCCAGGATGGTCTCGATCTCCTGACTTAGTGACCCACCTGCCTTGGCCTCCCAAAGTGCTGGGATTATAGGTGTGAGCCACCGTGCCCAGCCATATATGTATATTTATATATATTTACATATATATTTATATATTTTAATATATTTTTTATATATATAAACACTGTCATCTACAACAAGAGAAGAACATTTAAGTACCTTCTTTCATCATTTTCATGGGCATGTAACCGTTAAAAATGTGTATACAGAATTCAAATTAGGAGAAATTGCATATTATATGTGAAAAAACAGATTATAAAACTGTATATGGCCGGGCGCGGTGGCTCAAGCCTGTAATCCCAGCACTTTGGGAGGCCGAGATGGGCGGATCACGAGGTCAGGAGATTGAGACCATCCTGGCTAACACAGTGAAACCCTGTCTCTACTAAAAAATACAAAAAACTAGCTGGGCGAGGTGGCGGGCGCCTGTAGTCCCAGCTACTCGGGAGGCTGAGGCAGGAGAATGGCGCAAACCCGGGAGGCGGAGCTTGCAGTGAGCTGAGATCCAGCCACTGCACTCCAGCCTGGGCGACAGCACGAGACTCCGTCTCAAAAAAAAAAAAAAAAAACTGTATATAATCTAAACCTGTAGCCCAAGCTACTCAGGAGGCTGAGGTGGGAGGATCACTTGAACTCAGGAGTTCGAGGCCACCCTGGGCAACAAAGAAATGTCCCATGGGTTGGGGGGGAGGAATTGTATATAAACTAAACACAATGTTATAAAATTTAAAGCCAGAATGATTAAAGAGAATAATTTCCTTCATACGTTTTGGAGGAAACTAGAGGCTGCATGATATTTATCTTCATAAATAACTGTGGGCCTACTGTGTATGGAGCACCATGTAGGCAGTACAGAGGATAAACTATGAGCAGGAGAGAACTCTGGTAACTTATAATCTAATGGGCTAAAAAGAGGGTATTTTCCAAATTTGCTATGGTGAATGTGGAACATCTTTATAACGAAAGGAAGACTACTAAAACTGCCTTAAAAAGTATTTTATGGCATTCAAAATTTGCCAAAAATATCCACGTTTCTGACAAATTCAGCTTCTTCCTACAACACACATGCACTGGTGCTAGGATTCGTGATCAGCTTCAGCTAACAATGACAACAGCAATAGATGCTGCTGAAGTTGGTATAGATTACACTTCTATAATTGTGGTACAGCCTTTCATTCCACCTGCTTTTGTTCTTTTAAATACTGGTACTCGGAGTCTGCTTTAGAAATATATTTTTATTTGGCTGGGCGCAGTGGCTTATGCCTGTAATCCCAGCACTTTGAGAGGCCAAGGCGGGCAGATCACCTGAGGTCAGGAGTTTGAGACCAGCCTGGCCAACATGGTGAAACCCCGTCTCTACTTTAAAAAATACAAAAAATTAGCCGGGTGTGGTGGCATGCACCTGTAGTCCCAGCTACTCGGGAGGCTGAGGCAGGAAAATCACTTGAACCCGGGAGGCAGAGGTTGCAGCAAGCCGCGATCACGCCACTGCACTCCAGCCTGGGTGACAGAGCAAGGCTCCCTCTCAAAAAAAAAAAAATTATTGCATTCTACCTGTTTAACTCCTTTTGTGGATCTGTCAGAAGAAAACTGTGTTATCTTTGTATTGTTTTATCTTTGTTATTATTTTACCAGAAGTATCACAGTAGACAGATTTCAACACTCTTTTGGTTTCAGTTCCCTTATTTCACTGAGGTGGCTGGATAGATCATGTCTATGTTTACTTCCAGGTTTACAAATGTAAAGATTCTATAGCTTCAGGTCTTCCTCTCTTTCCATAAAAGCCCTTTCACTGTAAATTCAGAGCACCACTTACTGCACCGAATCTTTCCTTTCTTTCTCAGTTCTTATATTTTTTAGATCACATATCAGTCTGTCTTTGTGACGCTGTTATGATCAGCATCTGATTTTTTTTTAATGCCTGCACAATCTGTATTGGAGTAGCAGCAAATTTAGTCATCCTTCAACACTCAGATCTAGTCCTTTTCCACTATGTCTGACTTCTCAATCCAGCGTTTGTCTACTCTTCCATTCCTAAAGCATTCGGAGACGGTTCTTTTACAGCACTCATTTCAGTGTATCATCATCATTTCTTGGCCAGTGCGATTCCTTCTGTGGTTCCGGCCTTTGTTACAGTACCAACTATGTTATCTGGGAGGCACTTTCCTCATTCAAGTCTCACAACAACTTCATGAATTAGGTATTATTTATTCCCATTTTACAAATAAAACAACTGACTCTCAGTCTACTTTCTAATTCCTCTGACCTTATACCATGCTCTTGAATCAGTCCCCAATCTAGGAACATCTCTACAGTTCTCTTTCCCCTCTCCAGTGTCTATATGCAAAGGGATAAGGAAATATACAAAACTTAAACAATATAAATTCCATCTCCTTTTGAGCCCACTAGGTTATAAGTTACCAGAGTTCGGCCGGGCACAGTGGCTCACGCCTGTAATCCCAGCACTTTGGCTGCGGCAGGGGATCACCCGAGGTCAGGAGTTCGAGACCAGCCTGGCCAACACGGTGAAACCCCATCTCTACTAAAAAATACAATAATTAGCCAGGCATGATGGTGCACGTCTGTAATCCGAGCTACTTGGGAGGCTGAGGCAGGAGAATTGCTTGAACTCAGGAGGCGGAGACTGCAGTGAGCTGAGATCATGCCACTGCACTCCAGCCTGGGCAACAGAGTAAAACTCTGTCTCAAAAAAAATTAAAAAAAAAAAAAAAAGTTACCAGAGTTCTAAAATAGTCTCTCCTGCTCATAGTTTATCCTCCGTGGAGTCTACATGCTGCTTTGTACACAGAAGGCCCACAATTGTAAGGATAAATACCATTCAGCCTCCAAATGTACCCCCTTATAAAACTATCACTTCAATCCTGACCACACCACAGTAACTCTGCTAGACTTTTTCTTGCCTCTCAAATCACCAGATCAGTATATTGACTGGAAGAGCAAATACGGTGAACTTCTTTCCTTCTCAAAATAGATCCATCTGGAAGGAGTTTTCTCGAATTCATGTCAATATAATTCAGGCTCTTGGATTTTTTCATTTATCCACCTTCCAATCTCAGAAGAAAATGTGCTTCTTTCCTAAAGCCTGATTTAATCAACCCAAATCCACATGTCCATCTTACCATCCTTCTAACAGTTTTATAAAGTCATCGTTAAATCTGTTGCTACATCTCATCTTCATTATACTTGACGGCTCTAGGTGTGACCTATCACCCATCACATCTTTGTGAAATGTTCTTCCACCTCTGCTTTTATGATAGTGCCTCTTTGACTGTGATGATGCCCAAAGCTCAGGGTCTTTGCTTTCTGCATACTTTCTCTCGTGCTAACTTTCTATTCTCCCTCTCCAAGGTCCCTGACACTCCACACTGTATCTATAGTCCTAACTTCTTACTCCCCTTCTAGTTCCACATCTCCAACTATCATCAGTTGAATTCAGTTCACCACCTCAAATTTGATATGACAAAACCAAAGTTCCATCTTCTCTATGAAACCAACCTCTTCTAAATTTCCATTTTTCCTGTCACCCAGGATCAAAATTTAAAAGTCATCTTCAACCATAAGCTCCTTCATCTTTTTTTTTTTTCTTTTCTTTTTTTTGAGACAGCGTCTCACTCTGTCACCCAGGCTGGAGTGTAGTGGCACTATCATGCCACTTGACCTCCCAGGCTCAAGTGCAATGGCACTTACTGCAGCCTGATCCTCCCACCTCAGCCTCTAGAGTAACTGGGACTACACGCATGCACTACCATGCCCAGGTAATTTTTTTTATTTTTGTAGAGACGGGGTGTATCCCTATGTTACTCAGGCTGGTCTTGAACTCCTGGCCTCAAGTGATTCTCCTGCTTCCGCCTCCCAAAATGTTGGGATTACAGGCATGAGCCACCATGCATGGCCTCCTTTATCTTTAACATATCATCTGTTACCAAACCTGTCCACCCTTTGATTGCATTGTCATTTAACTCACTACTTCATTCCATTCCCCTGCTACCATGGCTCTCACTTCCAGAAGAGAACATCATTCTCCCAACCACTCCCTCTGGTAGCCCCCATTAAGTTCACCCTGCATTCCACTCTCACACAAACCTTTCCACAACCCTTCGAAGGACAACTGTGGTTCCCCACTGTGGGATCAAACCCAAACTCCTCATTATCTCAAATCAAGACTCTATACCCTTAGCTCCCTGCCAGCTGACATCCTCTATCACTCCCCATAGATACCCTGCCACACCACTATCCCAGACCCAGGTTCATATGCTCAGAGTCTCTGGCATGCAACAAACTCATTCCCACCCTTAGTCATGCTGGGTCCCCTTCTCCTAACATACTCTTTCCCCTTTGTACCTAAGTCCTATCAACTTCTTATAGCCCAAGATTGACTATTTCTGTATTCTGCATCCAAAATGAAGCACTCCGGAAGCACAGACTTTCCTACATTTTTTCTAACTGCTCCATGTACTTTATGTCCCACCTCTTTAATTTTTCTATCTGATCCCACCCAAGGCACATAGTGCGGCCACTTGTTCAACTGTACTGAAATGCCTGATGGTAATTTAATTAATTCATCAATTTAGAAAAGCATTCTTCCTGGAGAGCAGTGGACATGTCCACAGTTTTAAAACCATCACTGCATCAAGAATAATGTTTTGCAAAAAGTGAAGACTCAATAAATTCTTGTTAACCAAGACAGTACTTGGAGACTACAATATGTGTATAAGAAGCATCATACAGTTTTCATAAACTTGGATTTCAAAAATTCATTTAAAAAAATCTGGTTCTTGATACCCCCAACATTTAAAACATTAAGAATTTACACATTCTCAAATACTATTTAGGATAATTCTAAAAAGAGAATTTAAAAAGCGTGGAGAGGGCAGGGCACGTTGGCTCATGCCTGTAATCCCAGCACTTTGGGAAGCTGGGACAGACAGGTCATTTGAGGCCAGGAGTTTGAGATCAGCCTGGCAAATGTGGTAAAACACCGCTGCTGCTGAAAATACAAAAATTAGCCAGGTGTGGTGGTGCACCCCTGAACCCCAGCTACTTGGGAGGCTGAGGCATGAGAATTGCTTGACCCTGGGAGGCGGAGGTGGCAGTGAGCCAAGATCACACCACTGCACTGCAGCCTGGGTGACAGAGCGAGACTCTGTCTCAAAAAAAAAAAAAAAGTGTGGCGAGAGCATGACTATGCTGATAAGCATTTTATAAAAACACTGGCGTTCAGGTTACTGTTAGTTATAGTGCTCTGATTTGCTCTAATTTGACTGAATTACTTTTTTGCCATTTAAAATCAATTTTACAAACTTTAGCATGAAGAAATTTTTACCACAAAAAGCGGAAAAATGGCCAGGTGCAACGGCTCACACCTGTAATCCCAGCACTTTGGGAGGTCTAGGCAGGAGGACTGCTTGATCCCAGAAGTTTGAGACCAGCCTGGGCAACACAGCAAGATCTCATCTCTCTCACACACACACAAAAAAAAGCCAGATGAAGTGGCACACACCTGTAGTCTCAGCTACCTGGGAAGCTGAGGTGGGAGAACTGCTTGTGCCCAAGAGGATGAGGCTGCAGGGAGCCACGATCACATCACTGTACTCCAGCATGGGAGACAGAGCAAGATCCTGACTCGGGGGGAAAGAAAAGGAAAAATGTTAAAGTTTGCTTCATAAATAAAATGAAAAGCTCTTCCACACACAAAAAAATTTCTGACTCAACATGTATACGTTTCTTCTGGTGCACTGGATTAGTTGAGGAGTCTACCTTAAAAACTACTGAAGTGATATATTAGACAAAGTTCTTGGTTGCAAGCAAAAGAAACGAAGCCTGGCTGTCTGAAGCCAAAAATAATTTATTGGAAAAAATATCAAACGCTTAGAATATTGCAGTGGCAAGGACTATAGGGCAAAACCCCATCTCTACTAAAAATATAAAAATTAGTTGGGCGTGGTGGCAGCTGCCTGTAATCCCAGCTACTCAGGAGGCTGAAGCAGGAGAATCGCTTGAATCTGGGAGGCAGAGGTTGCAGTGAGCCAAGATCACACCACTGCACTCCAGCCTGGGCGACAGAGAGAGACTCCATCTCAAAAAAAGAAAAAAAAAAAAAAAAATTAAAGGTAATCCACAGAAGTTTTTTTGTAGAGACTGGGTCTTGCTATGTTACCCAGAGTGGTCTCAAACTCCTGGCCTCAAGCGATCATCCCACCTTGTCCTCCCAGGGTGCTGGGATTACAGGCTTGAGACACTGCACCTGGCACAGAGATTATATTTTAAAATTTATGCCAGGCGCGGTGGTTCATGCCTGTAATCCCAGCACTTTGGGGGGCCAAGGTGGGCAGATCCCTTGAGGTCAGGAGTTTGAGATCCCCTGGCCAACATGGTGAAACCCATCTCTACTAAAACTACAAAAATTAACCAGATGTGGTGGCACACACCTGTGATCCCAGCTACTTAGGAGGTGGAGGCAGGAAAATCCCTTGAACCTGGGAGGCAGAGGTTGCAACGAGCTGAGATTGAGCCATTACACTCCAGCCTGGGCAACAAGAGTGAAGCTCCATCTCAAAAAAAAAAAAAAAAAAAAGTAAATACATATTAAATCAATTTTCTTTTATGCAGTAAAGTACTAATTTTTATCTATTTATTTATTATTATTATTATTATTATTATTATTTTTGAGACAAAGTTTCGCTCTTGTTGCCCAGGCTGGAGTACAGTGGCACGATCTCGGCTCACTGCAACTTCTGCCTCCCAGGTCCACGCGATTCTACTCCCTCAGCCTCCATGGCTGGGATTACAGGCACCCACCACCATGCCCGGCTAATTTTTGTATATTTAGTAGAGACAGGGTTTCACTATGTTGACTAAGCTGGTCTTGAACTTCTGACCTCAGGTGATACACCCGCCTTGGCCTCCCAAAGTGCTGGGATTACAGGCGTGAGCCACCGTGCTCAGCCCTATTTTTTTTTTCTTTCTTTCTTTTTTTTTTTTAAAGAGAAAGGATCTTGCTCTGTCACCCAGGTTGGAGAATAGTGGCAAGATCAATGCTCACTGCAGCCTCAAACTCCTAGTCTCAAGTAATCCTCCTGCCTCAGCCTCTCGAGTAGGTAAGATTATAGGCAAGATCCACTGCAGCCAGTTAAAGTACTAATTTTTAGTGGTATATAGTATTCACACCATGAAATGAAAAGTAGGTGAAACCGAAATCACGGATTTTCCTGGTTGATTTCACTGTTAGTTACAGGGTTCAAAATGGATAGAATTCTCTGTTGAGATCTTTGTTTTCATGTCCTTGGGGATGAGAAAAAGGGTCATCACTCTCTCAGACACTGGATTGGGCCCTCTGACTTTCTCTCTTTCTCCCAGCACAGATTAGGGGGACAGGCAGGGCATAAGAGCTTTCTTTATCCACAATACGTTGATACGAACAGGCTTCCAAAGGCAGCATATCTGGGCCTCTGACTTTCCGTGGTCTAGCTGGCCCAGTGTCCTTCACCTAGGGTATTCTTCAACTACCCATACTCGACCAAGCTGTTCAAGTCTAGCCTGCTCCATAAAGTCATCCCTGACACTCTAGCCCATCTTTCTTCACAGGCTTCTCCAATTCCTATAAACACCTCCTATAAACTCTCCACACTTCTCTATTTTACACTCCAAACTGCATCTTATTTTTCTTTTGAGACAGCGTCTTACTCTGTCACCCAGGCTGAAGTGCAATGGCACAACCATGACTTACTGCAGCCTTGACCTCCCAGGCTCAAGTGATCCTCCCACCTCAGCCTCCCAAGTAGCTATATAATCTTTGGCGCATACCACCACACCAGGCTAATTTTTAATTTTTTTTATAGAGACAGGGTCCCACTACATTGCTCAGCCTTGTCGCAAACTCTTGAGCTCAAGTGATCCTTCCCCTCCACTTCCCAAAGTGCTAAGATTGCAGGTGTGAGCCACTGCATCCGGCCTAAATTCCATCTTGCCAGTAGACTGAAGCTCAGATTCTGTATTCTACACATTTAAAAACTCCTCAGTTTGAAGTATTCTTTATAGATATCACAATACAATTACTTTTGTAACCAAAAATAATAATTCCCTTTTGAAAAAAAAAATGACCCACACACCCTGGCAGAAGGATGATCATGCCCAGCTAGCTCCTCATAAAATAGTTATTGAACCTACAAAAGAACCCCACAGAAATACAATTATCATATACAGGAACTCTCTGGATTGTTTTCCTCACTTATTTTTTTTTTTTTTTTTTTTTTGAGACGGAGTCTCGCTCTGTAGCCCGGGCTGGAGTGCAGTGGCCGGATCTCAGCTCACTGCAAGCTCCGCCTCCCAGGTTTACGCCATTCTCCTGCCTCAGCCTCCCGAGTAGCTGGGACTACAGGCACCCGCCACCTCGCCCGGCTAGTTTTTTGTATTTTTTAGTAGAGACGGGGTTTCACGGTGTTCGCCAGGATGGTCTCGATCTCCTGACCTCGTGATCCGCCCGTCTCGGCCTCCCAAAGTGCTGGGATTACAGGCTTGAGCCACCGCGCCCGGCCTGTTTTCCTCACTTATATTGGCAATAAAATCTAAAAGTTTTGTCTTACTATTATTAAAGGCAAACTACCCAAACTGCAAAGCTTCTTAGGAAGAAATCAATACCACAGTCATAGGTGTAAAAGCTCTGAGTCAGGGCTCAGCACATTTGGTTAATGAGGGCTGAATATAAGTCTAGCAATCAAATCATTTCTGCAAAGAGGAAGCAAATAAAAGTACTAAATAATAGGCCGGACACGGTGGCTCACGCCTATAATCCCAGCACTTTGGGAGGCCGAGGCAGGCGGATAATGAGGTCAAGAGTTCAAGACCAGCCTGGCCAACATGGTGAAACCCCAACTCTACTAAAAATACAAAAATTAGCCGGGCTTGCTGGTGGGCGCCTATAACCCCAGCTACTCGGGAGGCTGAGGCAGGAAAATCACTTGAATCTGGGAGATAGGGGCTGCAGTGAGCCGAGATCGCACCACTGCACTCCAGCCTGGGCAACAGAGTGAGACTCCATCTCAAACAAACAAACAAAAAAAGCCAGGCACGGTGGCTCACATCTGTAATCCCAGCACTTTGTGAGGTCGAGGTGTGCGGATCACGAGGTCAGGAGATGGAGACCATCCTGGCTAACACGGTGAAACTCCGTCTCTACTAAAAAATACAAAAAATTAGCTGCGCATGGTGGCAGGCGCCTATAGTCCCAGCTACTCAGGAGGCTGAGGCAGGAGAATGGCGGGAACCCAGGAGGCAGAGCTTGCAGTGAGCCGAGATGGCGCCACTGCACTCCAGCCTGGGTGACAGAGTGAGACTCCATCTCAAACAAATAATCAATCAAAAAAAGCCAGGCGCGGTGGCTCACACCTGTAATCCCAGCACTTTGGGAGGCCGAGGCGGGCAGATCACGAGGTCAGGAGATCGAGACCAGCCTGGCTAACACGGTGAAACTCCGTCTCTCCTAAAAAATACAAAAAAATTAGCCGGGCGTGGTGGCGGGCGCCTGTAGTCCCAGGTACTCGGGAGGCTGAGGCAGGAGAATGGCGGGAACCCGGGAGGCAGAGCTTGCAGTGAGCCGAGATGGCGCCACTGCACTCCAGCCTGGGTGACAGAGTGAGACTCTGTCTCTAAAAAAAAAGAAAAAAAAAATTAAATAATCAAACAGGCCAGATGTGGTGGTTCGTGCATGCAATCCCAACATTTCGGGAAGGCAAGGAGGGAGGATCACTTGAGCCAGGAGTTCCAGACCAGTCTGGGCAACATAACAAAACCTCACCTCTACAAAAAATAAAAAATATATATTAGGAGGGTGTGGCAGCACATGCCTATAGTCCCAGCTACTCAGGAGGCTGAGGTGAGAGGATCACTTGTGCCCGGAGGGTTGGGGCTGCAGTGAGCTATGATCATGCCACTACACTCCAGTCTGGGTGGTGGACCCAGACCCTGTCTCAAAACACAAACAAATTTCCAAGTATAATAAGCACAATGTGATTTCTCTTGTTTTGTTTGTTTTGTAACTTCCCTTAATGTGTATTTTATTAGGATTCCTAAATATTCAAAGAAAAATCATGGTTAGGTATAGTGGCTCACACCTGTAATCCCAGCACTTTGGAATGTCAAGGCAGGAGGGCTGCTGCTTGAGCCCAGGAGTTTGAGACCAGTCTGAGGAACACAGCAAGACCCTGTCTCTATTAAAACTGAATTAGCCAGGCATGGTTGTGCATGCCTGTAATCTTAGCTACACAGGAGGCTGAGGAAGGAGGATCGCTTAAGCTCAGGAGGTCAAGGCTGCAGTGAGCCATGATTGCATCACAGCACTCCAGCCTGGATGACAGAGCAACACCCTGTCTCAAAAAAAAAAAAACGAAAGCCCGGGGCGGTGGTTCACGCCTGTAATCCCAGCACTTTGGGAGGCCGAGGAGGGTGGATCACGAGGTCAGGAGTTTGAGATCAGCCTGACCAAGATGGTGAAACCCACATCTCTACTAAAAATGCAAAAATTAGCCGGGTGTGGTAGTAGGCGACTGTAATCCCAGCTATGCGGGAGGCTGAGGCAGGAGAATCGTTTGAACCTGGGAGACGGAGGTTGCAGTGAGCCAAGATTGTGCCACTGCACTCCAGCCTAGACGACGGGGCTAGACTCCATTTCCAAAAAAAGAAAAATCACAATCCTTCTTCCTTTTAAGAAAAGTATAAGCACTATGTCTGAGTTTATATCCATTTTTATTCAACATTGCTAAGCTGCTCTTATAAAACACATCAGAAATATGTTAAAAAACCAAGTCAAAGAAAAGATTTTCTAAGCAGTTCTTTAAAAGGACTTTACTGTTTTATGAACAAAGAGATTAACTAATTGTATACAAAGAAAGCCTATTTAAGGAATCATTTCATTATTTTATTTTATTTTATTTTATTTTATTTTATTTTTTCTTTTTGGAGCCAGGGCCTCTCTCGCTGTTGCCCAGGCTGGAGTGCAATGATGCAAACACAGCTCACTGCATCCTAGACATCCCCAGCTCAAGTGACCCTCCCACATAGGCCTCCCAAAATGCTGAACAGTCTTATTTATCCATGTATTCCCACGGTCTTACACAGACACTCTGAAAATGTGTGCTGAAGAAATGAATAAACAGTGGGCCGGGCGCGGTGGCTCAAGCCTGTAATCCCGGCACTTTGGGAGGCCAAGACAGGCGGATCACGAGGTCAGGAGATTGAGACCATCCTGGCTAACACGGTGAAACCCTGTCTCTACTAAGAAAATACACAAAACTAGCCAGGCGACGCGGCGGGCACCTGTAGTCCCAGCTACTCGGGAGGCTGAGGCAGGAGAATGGCGTAAACCCAGGAGGCGGAGCTTGCAGTGAGCTGAGATCCGGCCACTGCACTCCAGCCTGGGTGGCAGACCGAGACTCCGTCTCAAAAAAAAAAAAAAAAGAAATGAATAAACAATCGTATTCCTGAAAAAGGGCCCTTCCTTTCTGTACTAGGCTATGAAGAAAGATATAGATTGCTTCACACAGCACACAGTAGATGTGCAGCACTATTTTTATTGAGAAATGAGAATTAAAGCAGAAGCAAAGAAGTAGGATTGGGGCAAGGAGTTAAAAGAATGGAGACTGCAGTATGAATTTAGACCAGAATTCACACCTTGGGAAGGAGGCAAAAAATAATGTAATGGAAGAAATGACTAACTGGTATTAGGCAAACAGAAGGGGAAGCAGGGGAAAAAAGCTTCCAGGAAAGATTTTGAGAAATGAGGAGTAGAAATGTCCAGTCATGACTGGATCAATGAACCCATCATGATCTTAGAGCAATGTAATATTGAACAGCGACCAAGATGTGTTACAAAAGGACTCCCTGACCACCTTGGGATCTACCAGAAGCCCTTTGTCATGGTTATTGCCTCTGGGATTGCTCCTTATGTCTTACTCCCTTCTCTAGAGCCTGCTGTCGGTTCACCTGCTCCTCTGGGGCATTTTACAGACAAACAGGCCACCAGTTTCTGCCCACTGAGGAGCTCCAATGTCAATCATCTCTCCATTCCAACCTGGTGAGCTGAAGGATCTGAGAAAATGTGAAGCAGCTCCCTGTTTGCCAAGAGACATAGGGCTTCTAGTGGAAAAGTACAACAAACAAACCTAACACCTTAGGAACAGCTTCATCCTTTCTTTATTAAAACAGCTTTAAGGCACAGGGAAATCTAACTCACACAATCCTATTAGTATTCATTTTTCTCCCTGGGTAAAAAACAGACCCGTTAGGAGCAGCTTTAACTTTCCTAGGCACTGTGATGTCATTTGTTGTATGTTCTGTATCATCTGGCCTTTCTAAGAATACAAACAAGCCCACCCCTGTCTCTCACTTCTCCTCACAGAGGCTCTAAAAAAGGAAAGACTGGGGGAAGAAGGATAATCTTACTGGAAGTACTTTAGGAGGGCCAAAGTTGAACAATATGACAGATGAATATCATATTACCCAATTTAGGATAATAAAATCTTACTCAAGAAGTTAGTCTTCTATACAGTTTATGCTAAAGTTCAAGTAAAGGATACTGTTGATTAAAAAATATAAATGTAGGCTGAGCGCAGTGGCACACGCATGTAATCCTAGCACTTTGGGAGGCTGAGGTGGGAAGATCGTTTGAGCTCAGGAGTTCAAAACCAGCCTGAGTAACAGAGTGAGACCCTGTCACCACACACACACACAAATTAGCTGGGCAAGGTGGCATGCACTTGTACTTCCATCTACTTGGGAGGCTAAGGTGGGAGGATCACTTGAGCCTGGGAGGTGGAAGCTGCAGTGACCTGAGATCGCATTACTGCACTCCAGCCTGGTCAACAGAGCAAGACCTTGCCTCCAAAAAACAAAAACAAAAACAAAAAACTCAAAACAAGATCTTGGCCCTAAGAACAAAGATTAGCAGATAAATATACATTTATATGTACATATGTCATATATTAATTATATATTATTTGCAAAAAGGAAGCAAATGAAAATATTAAATAATCAAACAGGCCAGATGTGATGGCTCATGCCTATAATCCCAACACTTTGAGAGGCCAAGTAGGGAGGATCACTTGAGCCAGGAGTCCCAGACCAGTCTGGGCAACATGAGACCTCATCTCCACAAAAAATAAAAAATATAGGCCGGGCGCGGTGGCTCAAGCCTGTAATCCCAGCACTTTGGGAGGCCGAGGCGGGTGGATCACGAGGTCAGGAGATCGAGACTATCCTGGCTAACATGGTGAAACCCCGTCTCTACTAAAAATACAAAAAACTAGCCGGGCGTGGTGGCGGGCGCCTGTAGTCTCAGCTACTTGGGAGGCTGAGGCGGGAGAATGGCGTGAACCCGGGAGGCGGAGCTTGCAGTGAGGAGATCACGCCACTGCACTCCAGCCTGGGAGACACAGCGAGACTCCGTCTCAAAAAAAAAAAATAAATAAAATAAAATAAAATAAAATAAAATAAAAAAATAAAAAATATGGCCAGGTGCAGTGGCTCACGCCTGTAATCCCAGCACTTTGGGAGGCCGAGGTGGGCGGATCACCTGAGGTCAGGAGTTTGAGACCAGCCTGACCAACATGGAGAAACCCCGTCTCTACTAAAAACACAAAATTAGCCAGGCATGGTGGTGTATACCTGCAATCCCAGCTACTTGGGAGGCTAAGGCAGGAGAATCGCTTGAACTCAGGAGGTGGAGGTTGCGGTGAGCCAAGATTGTGCCACTGCACTCCAGCCTAGGCAACGAGAGCGAAACTCTGTCTCAAAAAAAAAAAAAAAAATACATATACATATACACATACAGGCAAGGTAAGGTGGCACACACCTATAGTGTGTATGTATATAGTATATACATACATATAATGTATGTATAGAATACGTATATGTATACATATTGTGTATGTATATATGTATATGTATACATATTATATACATACATTATACAAATGTATATACGAATACATTATACAAAAGATTATACAAATAAATCTTTTATATGCATATAAACATGTATTTATTTGCTAATCTTTGTAGGGCCAAGATCTTGTTTTGAGTATGAGTCTACTGCTGAATTGTAAGTTGTCTTTCTTTCATATGCCACACCCATAATGAATGATCTATGTTTCCCAGTCCTAGTTTCTATAAAGAACAAAAATCTAAAAACATTCATGAAGTAATCTATGAGCAGAGTCCTAGACTTTTAAGATCCCCTCTCCAATCTTCTCCAGTTTATTTGTCCATATAAGTGAGCAGTAATTTATTTTCTTTTTCTTTTTCTTTTTTTTTTTGAGACAGACTCTCACTCTGGAGTGCAGTGGCGTGCTGTTTGCAACCTCCGTCTCCCGGGTTCAAGCAATTCTTGTGCCTCAGCCTCCCATGTAGCTGGGACTACAGGCACACACCACCGTGCCTGGCTAGTTTTATGTATTCAGTAAAGATGGGGTTTCACCATGTTGCCTAGGTTCGTCTCAAATTCCTGGGCTCACATGATCCGCCCACCTTGGTCTCCCAAAGTGCTGGGATTACAGGCATGAGTCACCATGCCCAGCCTTATTCTTTTCTGAACTCGAATTTCGCTGGTTAAGTTGCACAATTACAATAACAAGTACAATGAACATAAACAGATACAGGAATAAAGGTAACTAACTGTAATCACACAATTTGGCAGCTGGGAGGTCATCTGGTTGGGGTACACCAGACCCAGAAGCCTGCTGAGTAACTGTCAAGCATTCAGTGTACCAAGCTGGTTAAAGTAGTGGTTGGTTAAGAAACTGTATATCAGGTTCAACCTACTGTAATAAATGTTAGTTACCACAAATACCCAATTTAAAGATGTTATCAACATATCAATAACAATCAGTAGAACTTGTTAAGTGGGAGATTTTTTTCTGTTAAATTTTGTTTATCAACAAGAAGAGAAGCCAGAAAGAGAAAAGGGAACCATTTTCATCACGCTGTTGGGTCTGTATGTTGTTCTATCTCTCCCATTAGACTCTAAGCTCCCTGCATGGCTGTTTCCTTCATAACGGTATCACAGAACTCGGCACTCAATGAGTGTTCAATAAACTTACTATGTTGACACATCCTAACCTGGATCAGAATTTCAGCCTCTCATTGCTGGTCTATAAATAAAGTTTTCTGGAGCTGGGGGAAAAAAAAACCTAGAATGATAGGTTTGGCTACTCATGAGATATTATCTTCTAATATAGTCATGTACTACATAACATTTCAGTCAACTACAGACTACATATACAAGAGTAGTCCCAAGAGATTATAATGGAGCTGAGAAATTCCTATCCCATCGTAGCTGTGGTGTCATAGCACAATGTGCTACTCATGTGTTTATGGTGAGTACACAGTCAAACCTACTGTGCTGCCGGTCACATAAAAGTCTAGCACAGTTGAGCACGGTGGCTCATGCCTGTAATCCCAGCACTTAGGGAGGCTGAGGAGGCAGACTGCCTTAGTCCAGGAGCTCAAGACCAGCCTGGGTAAAATGCCAAAACCCTATCTCTACAAAAAAATACAAAAATTAGCCAGGCATGGTGGCGCGTGCCTGGAGTCCCAGATACTTGGGAGGCTGAGGTGCGAGGATCACTTGAGCCCAGAAGGTCAAGGCTACAGCGAGCTGTGATCACACCACTATACTCCAGCCTGGGCAACAGAGTAAGACCCTGTCTCAAAACAACAACAACAACAAAAATGTAGCACATATAATCACGTGCAGTACATAATACTTGATAGTAAATGTATTACTGGTTTATGTATTTACTATACTGTACTTTTTATTATGTTAGAGTGTATTCTCTCTACTTACTTACTTTTTTAAAAAGTTAATTGTAAAGCAGTCTCAGAAGAAAGGATTGTTATCATAGGAGATGACAGTTCCATGCCTGTTATTCTCCTGAAGACCTCCCAGTGGGATAAGATGCGGAGGTGGAAGACAGTGATACTGACGATCCTTGACCCTGTGTAGGCCTAGGTTAATGTGTGTTTGTGTCTTTGTTTTCAACCAAAGAAAAAGCTTAAAAAGCAAAATATGGGCCGGGCACAGTGGCTCACGCCTGCAATCCCAGCACTTTGGGAGGCCAGGGCGGGCGGATCACGAGGTCAGGAGATCGAGACCATCCTAGCTAACACGGTGAAATCCCATCTCTACTAAAAATACAAAAAATCAGCCGGGCATGGTGGCGAGCGCCTGTAGTCCCAGCTACTCAGGAGGCTGAGGCAGGAGAATGGCGTGAACCCAGGAGGCAAAGCTTGCAGTGAGCTGAGATCACGCCACTGCACTCCAGCCTGAGTGACAGAGCAAGACTTCGTCTCAAAAAAAAAAAAGTAAAGTAAAATATGGGTAGGCAGAGGAACAAAAAGTAAAACAAATAAATAATAAATAATATCTTTAAATAAAGTTTCTAGAATAAGGATATAACGAAGAAAACATTAGCCAGGCATGGTGGCATACACCAGTTGTCCTAGCTAGCTGTTGGGAGGCTGAGGTGGAAGGATCACTTGAGCCCAGGAGTTCAAGACCAGCCTGGGCTGTTGCCTGGGCAACAGAGCAAGAGCTCAACTCTTTTAAAAAAAAAAAAAAAAAAGTGATTTTAGTGTGACAGGAAAAAGAGAAAATATTTTTATACAGATGTACAAAGTGTTTTAAGCTAATATTACAAAAGAGTCAGAACGTTAAAAAATGTAAAAATTTATAAAGTAAAAAAATTACAGTAAGCTAAGGTTAATTTTTGAAAAAAATAATTTTTTGATTTAGTGCAACCTAAGCTGTACAGTGTTTCTAAAGTCTACAGTAGTGTACAGTAATGCCCTAAGCCTTCGCATTTACTCACCGCTCACTCACTGACGCATCCAGAGCAACTTCCAGTCGCGCAAGCACCATTCATAGTAAGTGTCCTGGTCAGGTGAACCATTTTTTATTTTTTGTACCGTATTTTTCCTGTACTTTGCTTGTTTAGATATGTTTAGAAACACAAATACTACTGCATTACAATTGCCTATTTATTCAGTACAGTCACATGCTGTACAGTTTTGCAGCTTAGGACCAACAGGTTATATACCATATAGCCTACATGTGCAGTAGGCTATACCAGCCAGGTATGTTTAAGTACATTCTATGATGTTCACACAACAACAAAATCACCTAATGATGCATTTCTCAGTATGTATCGCCAATGTTAAGCAACACACGGCTGTATTTTCATCTCTTTTTCTTCACATTGCATGTATGCTTCTTGACATTGCTTAAATTTATAAATCAAGGTCCTATATATACTTATATATATATTACTATCGTATTAATGCTAATAATATTCTGTAAACTATTCCATCTTGATTAAGGCCATCAGTGCCCATTAAAAATTTTTTTTAATTGGGTTGAATGCCCTATTCGGTTTGAATTTTACATTCCCACAATGTGTGGCAGCTAATGCTTCTGGCACATCTATTGAGAACATAAAAGTTCTCCTGGAACTAACAAATTACTTTCCTTCCAACACAATTATATAATCTGAGAGTTGAAAAGCACCCTAGAGATTATTCTGTGGTCCAAAATCCCTCCCGATTAAGGAATCTCATCTAAAACTACTCAACTCTGTCCGCAGGAAGGGATGCTAATCTTTAGATTCCCCATGACACAGTGCTGCCGCCATCGTAGGCTCTTTAATACATGCTTTTTGTTGTTTTTAATACACGTTTGTTGAACTGAAGAAATCTAAAATGGACGTATTTCACTCATTTTCTTTTTCTTCCCAGGCTCTAGCTGTAACACCCACTGCATTTGTAATTGAAAGCTTTGCATGATTCCTCTGCTCATTAACCAACATTCAAAAAGAAATTCAATAAAGGAAACTAAATGTTTCAATGCATTAAAGAAACTTCATTTTAACAGTTTAAAATTTTAAGCTCCTGGACTGGCAAAGTGGCTCTTGCCTATAATCCCAGCATTTTGGGAGGCTGAGATGGGAGGATCTCTTAAGCCCAGGAGTTTGACAATAGCCTGGGCAACAAAGGGAGAACCTGTGATATGGTATGGCTCTGTCTCCCCACCCAAATCTCATCTCGATTTGTAATCCCCACCTGTGGACGGAAGGACCTGTAATCCCTCCCATGTGTTGAGTGAGGGAAGTAACTGGATCATGGGGAGTTTCCCCCATGTGGTTCTCATGCTAGTGAGTGCTCACGAAATCCAATGGTTTTATAAGTGTTTGGGAGTTCCTCCTTCGCTTCTCTTTCTCCTGCTGCCTTGTGAAGAACGTTCTTACTTCCCCTTTGCCTTCCGCCATGACTGTAAGTTTCCTGAGGCTTCCCCAGTCATGTATAACTGTGAGTCAATTAAACCTTTTTCTTTATAAATTACTCAGTCTCAGGTATTTCTTTATAGCAGTGTGAAAATGGACTAATACACCCTGTCTCCACATAAAATTTAAAAATCAACCAGGTATGGTGGCTTGTGCATGTAGTCCCAGCTACTTGGGAGGCTGAGATGGGAGGATTGCTTGAGCACAGGAGGTTGAGGTTGCAGTGAGCCATGATCACACCACTACACTCCAACCTGCGTGACACAGTGAGACCCTGTCTCAAAAAAATAAATAAATAAAGGCCGGGCACGGTGGCTCATGCCTGTAATCCCAGCACTTTGGGAGGCCGAGGCGGGCGGATCACAAGGTCAGGAGATTGAGACCATCCTGGCTAACACGGTGAAATTCCGTCTCTACTACAAATACAAAAAATTAGCCGGGCATGGTCGCAGGCACCTGTAGTCCCAGCTACTCGGGAGGCTGAGGCAGGAGAATGGCGTGAATCCAGGAGGCAGAGCTTGCAGTGAGCTGAGATCGTGCCACTGCACTCCAGCATGGGAGACAGAGCCAAGACTCCGTCTCAAAAAAAATAAAAAATAAAAAATACAATATAAAAACTAGCCAAGCATTGTGGCAGGCGCCTGTAATCCCAGCTACTCAGGAGGCTGAGGCAGGGAGAACTGTTTGAACCCGGGAGGTGGAGGTTGCAGTGAGCTGAGATCAAGCCACTGCACCCCAGCCTGGGTGAAAGAGGACGACTCCGTCTCAAAATAAATAAATAAATAAATAAATAAATTTTTAAAAATAAAAATGTAAGCTCCTAGAATCTCCTGAACCTGGGAGGCGGAGGTTGCAGTGAGCCGAGATCCGGCCACTGCACTCCAGCCTGGGCGACATAGCGAGACTCTGTCTCAAAAAAAAAAAAAAAAAGAAAAAAAGTAAGCCCTAGAAGGCAAGTCTTATGCCTGGTCTGACTTGTAAGATGCCGTGAGGTAGCCTAAACAGACAAGTAAGCTTTCAACATTAATGTTCCTAATGTCAGTGCATAATAAAACATTTAACAGAAAATGGAAAATTAAGCCTTTGTTAGTTTGCTTATGATCTATAGTTTTCAATTGATCAAAAAGACGTTTTCCATTTCTAGTATGATTTATTATTATTATTTTTAATTTAGAGATGGGGGTCTGTTGGCCAGGTTGGTCTCGAACTCGTGGCCTCACCACCTTGGCCTCCCAAAGTGCTAGAATTACAGGCGTGAGCCACCGCGTCCGGCCTGGTGTGATTTTTCAAAACAAATAGTCTTGCATCATTTGTGCAACTAAACTATACTTATAATTGGGGTGCTCACAGATTTAGGCATACTAGTGTAGTAAGACATGCTATTATGCTAATCAGCTTTCCCTTCAGTTAAGAGCCTGTGATCCCATCTGATTTCCCATAACATGATATGATAATGAAGAGAATAAAGCCTCTGGAGCAGTAAGCACCACGAATAATTTTACTTTACTCAAATATGCATTCCAAAACAGTGTATAATTTACAGCACGGCCCTGGTTAGCTATTACAATGCATCTGTTTTGGGGACTTTTACAATATACAGTAGGATACAAAGCATACGTTTCCAAATCTCCTTTCTTTCTGTTTTGCTGAAAGGGCGCACACATGGGATCCCTTAACAGCACAATTCACTAACTAATTTTCTTCAGGCAGTAATTCAAATTCCCACTTCCTCCTAAATACCTCTGGACAGCAACTCCTGGCAATCCATCTGTCTCTTTCGCCACAGCTTCTTTTCATAACTAACGGGTCAAGTTCCTTTCCCCATTTCGACACCATGCACTGTACTGCGGCCCTGCCACCATAGCCCACTGCTGAATGCTGGAGTATAACATATTGGATTTCACTGTCCTTCACTGTTTGCAGTTTAACTGCCATTTTACCACAATGCACACAAGAGAAATGCATTCCCACAGGCATCTTATGAATTTCCAAAGCAGCTATTCTTTGTGGATTTACAAAACATGTGCTTCTCTGAACTCCCTTCATCACCACAGAAACGGCTTTGGGAAGCCGAGATTTTTGTTTAAAGTACCCTATCTATTATAAAAAGAAACTGATTCTAAAACATTTTTATTTTCCTAGCTAATTTAATTCTAAGGCTCTTCCCACAAGGCAGTGGAGGAACGTCAGAGCAAAAATATTAAATCCTGCTTTTGGTCTTCCCAATTAATATGAAACATTGTCAGCACACAAAGATTATTATATCAAATGTCCTTTCTTCTCAGACTACACCATAAAGGCTACCCAGCGCACTGTAAAATAAACAGCTGGCTGTGGCTTATGCACAACGCCCTAAATCTTCCGAAGACACCCCCACCCCCACTCCTCGGCTTTGGGCTCACAGACACCTAATCCCTCGGCAAACCCCAAACCTGCCAATGAAGCGCACTATTTCTCTGCCACAAAGGCCGGCCCGCGCCTCGTGCACACCAGCCTCCGCACACATGTGCCTGGCTGACAAGTGCGGAGCGGCTTCCTGGATCAAAGCCGTTGGCCTGAAACGAAAGCCGCACTCTTCCCAGCCCACCACCTTCTCCCGCGGCCGCTCTCCCCGGTAACAGGCGGCCGAACCGAAGCGCTCCGGCCGCAAGCCGGTCACCCCCTCCGCCCGGCGCGTCCCGTGCGGCCACACTCAGACCCGCTTCCCCTCAGCCCCAACGTCCTTGGTCCTTCCCCCCTTTTTCGCCTCAGGAAATTCCGTCGGAACATCATTCTGCACCAGCGGGGCGGCCCGGGCACACCCTCCTCCAGCGGCGGCGCCCCTCGCGCCTCCACCCGAAGGGGCCGGAGACCCGGCGACCCCGGCCAGCCCAGCCTGGCGCCTCACCTCCTCCTCGCTCTCGCTGCGGAAACATAGGCATGCGGCCCGCTTCTTGTAGCCGTCGCCGTCGTAGGTGCGGGTCTGGTTCGACTTGAGCTTCATCATCCTCTGGGCCCGGGTGGGGGTGCGGTGCGGGTCGCGGGAGTCGAGGGGTGGGGAGCCCGCTCTGGACGGCCGCGTGCGCGCGCGCCCCCGGCTCAGCCAAGGGAAGCAGGGAGGGGGAGCTTGTCCGCTACACGGCTCCGCCGCTGGCCTGCCGCGGCCGCCTCATTCCCCCCGGCCCAGGTCCCGCGCCGCCGCTGCCACCGTCACGGCTGCCGTCTCCGCTGCCGCCAGGGCCGCCGCCCCCTCTGCCACCGCCACCCCCGACGACGACCGCGCCGCCATCTTGGGCGCGATGCGTCAGCGGCGTAAGGCCGCACTGGCCTGCGGGACGACCGCGCGCTCGCAGCGCAGGCCGCGTTCGGGAATCGCGCCCTCCCAATCCGCGCGGCGGAAACCAGCGTCTGAAAGGAGCTGGCCGCGCGACTCCAGGCGCCCGCTACGCCGCCAGCGTAGGCGTAGAACTGGGGGGGCCGCGCGGAAGAAGCCGGGGGAGATAGGGTACCCGCGCAGGACGCCTAGCGGCCGGAGCGGAAACCCAGCTGTCCAGCCTCGCCAGTCAGCGGGTGGGGAAGCGGGGACTTGGCCAAGGTCACGCCGCGTCTGCGCGGCCGAGGATGAACCAAGGTCATGCCACCCGCCCCTGGGCCGTGCCTGTCGGTCTGGAAGGGGTTGAGGGGGAAGGTCTGAAGGAAAAGGCAGGATGTAGTTAAAGGCAAGGGAAGCTGCAGCTGGAAACACCTGAGATTTGGAACTGCACGGAAACGGGGCGTGGGAGGCGTGTGCACTTTCGTTGATAACCTGAACCTCCGGATGTCTTATGGGCTGGTGCATGTCGCCCATTACGAAGAACGAATATTTATGCTGCAATCCTTTATTGATGCTAAAAGCAATTGCTTCCTCTTACGGTAAACGAGGGCCAGAAAGGAAGACGCGCGCGTGTGTGCGTGTGTTACACACATAATGTAAATCATAAAACATCATCGTTTCTGGCAATAAATGAGGAGTGTGTGTTGTGGATGTCAAACAGATTCTCCAGAAAAAGATACACAGACAGAAGCTCTCCAGAAAGGAAAACTGGTGTATGACCTGTGAATGTTCTCAGCAACCCAGAACAAAGCTAGTACCATGCAGATGCCCTAAACGTACCAAAAATCCTGTGCAGTGTCTGTGAATTGCTTAATACCCTTTTTGTTTTTTTTACTTTTTTAATTTAATTTTTTGTTGAGATTGGGGGTGGGCCTCATTTTGTTGCCCAGGCTGGTCTGGAATTCGTGGCCTCAAAGCTATCCACCCTCGGGCTTCCAAAGCGCTGCGATTACGATTACTTGTGTGAACCACTGTGGCCGGCTAATCACCCTTTTTGAATTTGCTTGTATTTAGCATAGTCAAAAAGATCTGGGTTTGAAATCAAATACACCTTGGTTGTAACCTCAATTACATTTTTTTAATGTTCATACCACCCGATTACATCATTTTTTAACTTCTGCAAAATAAAGATGATAAACCCACTTGGCCCTGGCACATAGTAGGCACTCAGGGCACCCCAAATGCTATTAATAGTTTGTTTGCGTATTAAATATTCCTTTCTTCAAGAAAAGAGAATTAGAGTCCAGTAAATGTTGAATGAATAGGTAGCTGGAGGTTTTCTTTTGGTTCCTAATTCCTTACCCTGGCTTTTTTATGGGCATGATTTTGTTTGGGATTTTTTATTCGATTGTTTGTTTTTTGGAGACAGGGTCTTGCTGTGTCTATTAAGGTGGCACATAATCTCAGCTCAACTGCAGCCTAGACCTCGTGGGCTCAAGCAATCCTCCTACCTCAGCCTCCCAAGTAACTGGGACCACAGGCACCTGTCATGCGGCCGGGAGCACTACCACATCCAGCCAACTTTTGTATTTTTTTGTAGAGACAGGGTTTCACCATGTTCCCCAAGCTGGCCTCGAACTCCTGGGCTCAAGCAGTCTGCCTGCCTCAGCCACCCAAAGTACTGGTGTTACAGGCATGAGCCACTGCTCCCAGCCTATGGGCGTGTTTAGTTTCAAGAGCCAAAAAGATTACCCCCAGATTCCTTGACTGAGTAATAATTACTTTGTCTTTGTTGAGGGAACATTAACCAAGGGATTCTGTCCTTTCCTTGAAGACAATGGATAAGTAGTACATTTAAATTTGTTTTAAAAAATTATACTTGCCTGGGTGCAGTGGCTCAAGCCTGTAATCTCAGCACTCTGGGAGGCCAAGGCGGGTGGATCATCTGAGGTCAGGAGTTCGAGACCAGCCTGACCAACACGGTGAAACCCTGTCTCTACCAAAAATACAAAAATCAGCTGGGTATGGTGGCGCATGCCTGTAATCCCAGCTACTCGGAAGGCTGAGGCAGGAGAGTCGGTTGAACCTGGGAGGCGGAGGTTGCAGTGAGCCAAGATCATGCCATTGCACTCCAGCCTGGGCAACAGAGCGAAACTCTGTCTGGAAAAAAAAAATTATAGTTAACATTATTCCACTTAAATACCTCTCCAGAAGTCCTACAAGAAGCCAGGGCGTGGTAGTAGTTGCCTGTAAGTCCCAGCTACTCAGGAGGCTGAGACAGGGTGATCACTTGAGTCCAGGAGTTCAAAGCTACAGTGAGCCATGATCATGCCACTACTGCACTCCAGCCTGGGGGACAGAGTAAGACTCTGTTTCTTAAAAACAAAAAAAGTCACATGAGAAAACACCAATAGGTTATTTATTCATTTTGCTAAGCCAGAAACTTGGGAGGCATTGTCTTTTTTGTTTTCAGACAGAGTCTCACTCTGTCTCCCAGGCTAGAGTGCAGTGCAGTGGCACAACCTTGGCTCACTGCAACCTCCACCTCCCAGGTTCGAGCAATTCTCCTGCCTCAGCCTCCCCAAGTAACTGGGATTACAGGTGTGTGCCACTATGCCTGGCTGATTTTTGTATTTTTTTAGTAGACACGGGTTTTCACCATGTTGGCCAGGCTGGTCTCGAACTCCTGAGCTCAGGTGATCCACCCACCTCAGCCTCCCAAAGTGCTGGGTGTGAGCCACCACGCCCAGCCAACTGGGAGGCGTTGTTGACATGTTCTTTCCCACCATCCAGTTGATAATAAACTTCACTGCTTCTACCTGTCAACATCCTTGGGCCCAGCCCTTTCCTGCCTTGCCCTCTGTCATTACTTCATTGGGACTCTTCCCTCTGAACTGTGACCTTCCATCTGGTCATCTTGGCTCCTGTCCAGCCCTCCTCAGTCCCATCCACCCATTGCAGCAAGAGAAATCCTTCCCAAATGCAAATCTGATTAGGTCAAGCCCTTGATTAAAACACTGCAGTTGTTCCTCAGTGCTTTGAAGACAAAAATTAAAACCCTACCAGAAAATATAAGGCTGCAGGAACTAGGTCCCTGCCGACCTCACCCCTCCCTTCATTTCCTATATTCTAGGCATTCAGAAATACCTACAGTTTCTTAAACCTTTAGAGAACCTTCCATATATGCTTTCTCTAGTGTCAAGAAGGCTTTTCTTCCAAGACCATCCCACACTCCATTGTCCTATCCCTTCCTTTCACTCAGAGAGAGGCCAAATCATATTTATCCTTCAAAACTCGAAAGTCACCTCCTCCGGAAAGCTCCCCCTGACTACCTCCGTTCATACTAGTGGTCTGGGTTTGTCCTGATTAATTATATGGTTTTTCTTTTTTACCTTGAGACAAGGTCTCTCTCTGTTACCCAGGCTAGAGTGCAGTGGTGCAAAAACACTGCAGCTTCAACCCCTGGTCCCCCACCAGGCTCAAGTGATCCTCCCACCTCAGCCTCTCCAGTAGCTGGGACTGCGGGTACACATTACCATACCCACCTAATTCTTAAATTTTTTCATAGAGACAAGATTTCACTATGTTGCCCAGCTGGTGTTGAGCTCCTGGGCTGAAGCTCTCTGCCCACCTCAGCCTTCCATAGCACTGGGATTACAGGCATGAGCCACTGTGACTGGCCTTATCATACTATTTGTAGCATAGTATTGTCATTGTTTTCTTGATAATCTCCCCTACACTTGTGAAACTTCTTGAAAGCAGAGTCTGTGACTCACTTATCCTTGCTTAGTTCACCCAGCAGTTATCCCAGGGCTTAGCATAAAACAATTGAAAAAATGTTTTGTTAAAGAACAGATATTGGCTTGGTGCAGTGGCTCACGCCTGTAATCCCAACTCTTTGGGAGCCCAAAGCAAGAAGATTGCTTGAAGCCAGGAGTTCAAGACCATCCTGGCCAATATAGTGAGACCCCCATCTCTATTTAAAAAAAAAAAGAAAGAAAAGGCCGGGTACAGTGGCTGATGCCTGTAATCCCAGCACTTTGGGAGGCCAAGGCGGGCAGATCATGAGGTCAGGAGATCGAGACCATCCTGGCTAACACGGTGAAACCCTGTCTTTACCAAACATACAAAAAATTAGCTGGGCGTGGTGGCGGGCACCTGTAGTCCCAACTACTCGGGAGGCTGCGGCAAGAGAATCGCTTGAACCCGGGAGGCAGAAGTTGCAATGAGCTGAGATCGTGCCACTGCATTCTAGCCTGGGCAACAGAGTGAGACTTTGTCTCAAAAAATAAAAAATAAAAGAAAAGCTATTGCACTTCCAGAACCTGATCTTTATTGTAAAGCCCAATCACTTGTTCAGGATGAAATGAGACTAACTTGTCTGTAGGAACACCCCCACCTGACACAACCTAAAATCTGTCTTCCAAATAAAGATCACACAGCATTCTCTTGATCCTACATTTCAGGGACCATCTGTAATAACCTCTTAGAGCCAATCCTGGATGAAATGGTAAGTAAAATACAAATTGATTTCACAGGTTCTTTACTCCACTTTGCTCCCTTACCATGCCTCTCACTGCTCCCGCCTCCCCCAGCCTACCTTGCTATATCCCATCAAGTCCCCCAGGAGCACCTTCTATTTCTGATCTTTGCTTTTGTATTAGTTGCCTACTGCTGGATAATAAATCTTTCCCAAAATTTGGTGGCTTAAACCATGAATTGTTATTTCTTATGGTTTCTGTAGGTTAAGAATCCTGGGGTGAGGTAGGCACAGTGGTGCATACCTGTAGTCTTAACTATGTGGGAGGCTGAGTCGGGAGGCTTGTTTGGGCCCAGGAGGTCAAGTCCAGCCTGGGCAATAAAGTGACACCCTATCTCTAAAGACCATTCATGGTGGTGTACGCCTGTAACCCCAGCACTTTGGGAGGCCAAGAAGGGTAGATCACCTGAGCCCAGTAGTTTGAAACCAGCCTCTACCAAAACAAAAAATTAGCTGGGTGTCGTGGCACATACCTGTACTCCCAGCTACTCGGGAGACTGAGGTGGAAGTATCACTTGAGCCTGGGAGGTTGAGGCTACAATGAGCCAAGACCATGCCACTGTACTCCAGGTTGGGCGACAGAGTGAGACTCTGTCTCAGAAAAGAAAAAAAAAAAAAAGAAATGTGAAGAATCGTGAAGCAGCTTGGCTGGTTTGTTCTGGCTTAGAGTATTTCGTGAGATTGTAGTCAGGTGTTGGCTGAGGCTGCGGTCATCTGAAGCTGTGACTGCAGGTGGAGGATCAATTTCCAAGGTGGCTTCTCCCATGGCTGGCAGTTGGCAAGAGGCTGTAGTACCTTTTTTTTTTTTTTTTTTTGAGACAGAGTCTCACTCTGTCGCCCAGGCTGGAGTGCAGTGGCCGGATCTCAGCTCACTGCAAGCTCCGCCTCCCGGGTTTACGCCATTCTCCTGCCTCAGCCTCCCGAGTAGCTGGGACTACAGGCGCCCGCCACCTCGCCTGGCTAGTGCCACCTCGCCTGGCTAGTTTTTTGTATTTTTTAGTAGAGACGGGGTTTCACGGGGTTAGCCAGGATGGTCTCGATCTCCTGACCTCGTGATCCGCCCATCTCGGCCTCCCAAAGTGCTGGGATTACAGGCTTGAGCCACCGCGCCCGGCCGAGGCTGTAGTACCTTTGCATGTGGGCCTCTCCATGGAGCTACTTGAGCATCCTTACAGCATGGTGCCTGGATTCTCCTTAGAGTGAATGATACAAGATTCCAAGACTGAACTAGACTGCCTTTTATGACCTAGCCTTGAAAGTCACACTTTATCAATTCTACAGCTTTCTATTGCTCACATAAGTCAGCCTTGATTCAGTGTGGGAGGAGATTACTCAAAGGCATGAATACCAGCAGGCAAGGATCACTGGAGGCCGTATTAGAACCTTCTTACCACACCTCCCATAAAAGTTACTTGGTCTGTGGTTCAGTCATCCATTTTCCCTATACCCAGACAATGTTCTCAACAGAGGTGAAAGATAATTCTTGGGGGGAAGAGGGTATCCTTCCATAGGTGAGAGTGGATCATAATAGATTAAGTCAAAAAATGAATCCAAATGTCATTCTACTAAAAATGCCCAATTTTCCAAAAGCCGTCTAGGATAAAGCTCTAATAAATATATTTTAAGTCCCAGGGTATGCCTAAGAAGAGATTTTAAAATAGAGTTGGGAAATTGGACATGCTTATTTCTTCCAGGGTTCAGTCAGAAGTTTTGGCCCATGCCTCCCGTCTACTTTCATGCCACTGTATTTACCACTATGTAGTTCCTTCTGCTAAAAAATAGAGCTTCAAAATACGTAAAGTAAAAACCAGAACTAAAAGAAGAAATATACAAATCCATAGTCTTAGATGGAGATTGTTACCCCTTCTTTAGTAATTGATACAACAGCTCAACAAAAAGGAAGAATATTAAAGATCTGAACATTATCAACCATTTTTACCCAAATGACATTTATTGAGCACTATAACCAACGAGTACAGAATACACATTTGAAGTACACATAGAATATTTACCAACATAGGCCAGGTGTGGTGGCTCACGCCTGTAATCCCAGCAATTTGGGAGGCCAAGGCAGGCAGATTGCCTGAGCTCAGGAGTCCAAGACCAGCTTGGGCAACATGGTGAAACCCCATCTCTGCTAAAAAATACAAAATGTTACCCGGGCGTGATAGTGCCTGTAATCTCAGTTACTCAGGAGGCTAAGGCACAAGAATTGCTTGAACGTGGGAGGGGGAGGTTGCAGTGAGCCAAGATCGCACCATTGCTTTCTAGCCTGGGCAACAGTGAAAGGACTGTCTCAAAAAAAAAAAAAAAAAAAAAAAAAAAAAAAGAGCCAGGCACGGTGGCTCACTCCTGTAATCCCAGCACTTTGGGAGGCCGAGGCAAGTGGATCACGAGGTCAGGAGTTCTAGACCAGCCTGACCAACATGGTGAAACCCCATCTCTACTAAAAATACAAAAATAGCCAGGCATGGTGGTACGTGCCTGTAATCCCAGACACTCAGGAGGCTGAGACAGGGGAATTGCTTGAACCTGGGAGGCAGAGGTTGCAGTGAGCTAAGATCATGCCACTGCACTCCAGCCTGATGGACGGTGCGAGACTCTGTCTCAAAAAAAGAAAACATCTGTCAACATAGACTATAAGTTTGTCCATAAAATAAGCTTCAATAAATGTCAAAGGACTGAAGTTGCATAGAATATGTTCATGGGGAGAAGGACTTAAATTAGAAAAGACCAATAATAGGATATCTAGAAAAGCCTCAAATATTTGTAAATTAAATCTATTTCCAAGTAACCCATGAAACAAAAGTCACAAAAGATAAAATGTTTCTAACTGATATCAATATATATGAGGCTTAACTAAAGCTGTCTTCGCGCAGTGACTCACGCCTGTCGTCCCAGCACTTTGGGAGGCTGAGGCAGGCAGATTGCTTGAGTCCAGGAGTTTGGAGACCAGCCTGGGCAACATGGTGAAACCCCATCTCTACAAAAAAAAAAAAAAAAAAAAAAAAGCAGTGCTTAGAAGGAAATATATTCAACTAGTATTAGAAAGGAGGAAAAGTTTAAAATCAATAATATAGATTTCCACCTTAAGATGCGAGAAAAGGCTGAGTGCAGTGGCTCACACCTGTAATCCTAGCACTTTAGGAGGCTGAGACACGCAGACCACTTGAGCCCACGAGTTCAAGACCAGCCTCGGCAATATAGTGAAACCCCATTTCTATGAAAAATACAAACGTAGCTGGGTGTGGTGGCACCTGTAGTCCCAGCTACTCAGGAAGCTGAGGTAGGAGGATCACTTAAGCCTGAGAGGCGGAGGTTGCACTGAGCCAAGATCACACCACTGCACTCCAACCTGGGGAACAGAACAAGACCCTGTCTCAAAGTAAATAAATAAATAAAATAAGCTAGAAAAAAAGCAAACCCAAATTAAGTAGGGGAAGAAATTAATAAAAGAGAAGAAATCAATGAAATATAAATCAAACAATAGAAACAACAAAGCCAAAAGTTGGTTCTTTGAAAATATTAATTGTAAAAAATAAAAATAGCCAAGCGTGGTGGTGTGCACTTGTAGTCCCAGCTACTTGGGAGGCTGAGGTGGGAGGAGAGCTTGATCCCTGGAAGCAGAGGTGCAGTGAGCCAAGACTGCACCACTACACTCCAGTCTGGGCAACAGAGCAAGACCCTGTCTCAAAAATAATAATAATAATATACTGATATTGGTTGTGGCAAATGTACCATATTAATGTAAGATGTCAACAATAAGGAAAACTGGGTGTGGAGAACATGGGAACTCTACTATCTTCGCAACTTTTCTATAGACCTAAAGCTATTCTAAAATAAGTCTGTTCAAAAAAACTTGCCATAAAGAAAATTCCAGTGCCAGGTGGTAGCATTGGTAAAATCTATCAAATACCCAAGAAAGAAGGGATACAAATTCTACACAAGCTTTTTCAACAAACAGAGGTGGAAAGAATACTTTTCAACTTATTTTATGAAGCTGAAGTAATTCTGATATGCAAATCTGATAAAGACATTACAAGAAAAAAGTTACAGACCTGTATCCTTCATGAACACACACACACATACAAATCATGAAGAACAGATCAATAAATAGAATCCAGCAATATATGCAGTGAAATATATTATGACCAAAAAAAGTTTAATACAAGAAAATAATGTTAGTTTAACTTTACAAAAATCAAACGGTGAAATAAATCACATCAACATAATAAAAGAGAACAACTATATGATTGTCTTGATCCTAGAAAAGCACTTCACTTTTAAATAAAATTATTATTTCACAGTCAATACTCTCAGCAAGCTAGGAATGGAAGCAAACATTCCTCACCTGATAAAGGACACCTATGAACAACAGGTGAAATGGTGAAAGAATAAATGTTTTCCCATTAAGATCAAAAGCAAGGCAAGAATATCTCCTCTCACCACTATTATTAAATATTATATTAGAGATCCTAGCTAGTGAAATAAGACATGAAAAATAAATACAAGGCATAAAGACTAGCAAGGAAGTAAAACTGTCACTATTCACAGACAACCTATTTTTTATTTTATTTATTTATTTGTTTATTTATTTATTTATTTTGAGACAGAGTCTCACTCCATGAACCAGGCTGGAATGCAGTGGCACAATCTTGGCTCACTGCAGCCTCCACCTCCCGGGTTCAAGCAATTATTCTGCCTCAGCCTCCCAAGTAGCTGAGACTACAGGTGTGCACCACTGCACCCAGCTAATTTTTGTAGTTTTAGTAGAGAAGGGGTTTCATTATGTTGGCCAGGCTGGTCTCAAACTCCTAACCTCCAGTGATCCACCCACCTCAGCCTCCCAGAATGCTGGGATTCAGGCATGAGACACCGCGCCTGGCCGACAACCTATTTTTTAAGTAGAAAATCCAAAGGTAGGTACTAGCCAAATACCCAAAATAGTAGTATTAATAAGTGAAATTAGGCTGGGCATAGTGGCTCAGGAGAATGGCTTGAACCCGGGAGGCAGAGGTTGCAGTGAGCTGAGATCATGCCACTGTACTCCAGCCTAGGTGACAGAGCGAGACTCTTTCTTTTTTTTTTTTTTTTTGAGACAGAATTTCACTCTTATTGCCCAGGCTGGAGTGCAATGGCATGATCTTGACTCACTGCAACCTCTGCCTCCTGGGTCCAAGTGATTCTCCTGCCTCAGACTCCCAAGTAGCTGGGATTACAGGCATCTACCACCATGCCCGGCTAATTTTTGTATTTTTAGTAGAGACAGGGTTTCACCATGTTGGCCAGGCTGGTATTGAACTCCTGACCTCAGGTGATCCACCCACCTCGGCCTCCCAAAGTGCTGGGATTACAGGCGTGAGCCACCGTGCCTGGCCAGATCTTACACAATTCTTGTTAGGTTTACTCCTAGGTATTTGATATTTTTTGATGCTATTATAAATAGCATTCTGTTTTAAATTTAATTTTGCAATTGTTTGTTGCTAGTGTATATATACCTTATTTTTATTTATGACTTTGAGTCCTTTCACCTTAACTTCTTTTTTTTTTTTTTTTTTTTTGAGATAGCATTTCACTCTTGTCCCCTAGGCTGGAGTGCAATGGCACAATCTTGGCTCACTGCAACCTCTGCCTCTGGGTTCAAGCAATTCTCCTGTCTCAGCCTCCTGAGTAGCACGCACCACCATGCCCAGATAATGTTGGTATTTTTAGTAGAGACAGGGGGGTTCTCCATGTTGGTCAGGCTGGTCTCAAACTCCCAACCTCAGGTGATCTGCCCACCTTAGCCACCCAAGGTGCTGGGATTACAGGCGTGAGTCACCGTGCCTGGCCTAATTTTTTGTATTTTTAGTAGAGATGGAGTTTCACTATGTTGGTCAGGCTGGTCTTGAACTCCTGACCTCAGGTATTCCACCCACCTCAGCCTCCCAAAGGCTAGGATTACAAAGCCTGTAATCCCAGCACTTTGGAAGGCCAAGGTGGACAGATCACCTGAGGTCAGAAGTTCAACACCAGCCGGGCCAACTTAGTGAAACTCCATCTCTACTAAAAATACAAAAATTAGCCACATATGGTGATGGGCACCTGTAATCCCAGCTACTCGAGAGGCTGAGGCAGGAGAATTGCTTGGACCTGAGAGGCAGAGATTGCAGTGAGCCGAGACCATGCCATTGCACTCCAGCCTAGGCAACAAAAGCAAAACTCTAACTCAAAAAAAAAATTTAGAAACGCTCAGCACTTTGGGAGGCCAAGGCGGGCGCATCACGAGGTCAGGATATCGAGACCATCTTGGCTAACGTGGTGAAACCCCATCTCTACTAAAAACACACACAAAAAAGTAGCTGGGCGTGGTGGCTGGCGCCTGTAGTCTCAGTTACTAGGGAGGCTGAGGCAAGAGAATGACGTGAACCCGGGAGGCAGAGCTTGCAGCGAGCCGAGATCGCGCTACTGCATTCCAGCCTGAGCAACAGAGCAAGACTCTGTCTCAAAAAAAAAAAAAAAAAAAAAAAAAGAATTGTGTAAGATCTGTATATTGAAAACTACAAAATGTTGCTGAGAGAAATTCAAGAAGACCTAAACAAATGGAGACATACTCTATATTCATGGTTTAGGAAACTCAGTATTAAAAAGACATCCATTTTGCCTAATTGTCATACAGATTCAACACAATTCCTATAAAAATTCTGGGCCGGGCGCAGTGGCCCACGCCTATAATCCCAGCTCTTTGGGAGGCCGTGGCGGGTGGATCATGAGGTCAGGAGTTCGAGATCAGCCTGACTAAGATAGTAAAACCCTGTCTCTACTGAAAATACAAAAATTAGCCAGGTGTGATGGGGGGTGCCTTAGTCCCAGCTACTTGGGAGTCTGAGGCAGGAGAATCACTTGAACCCAGAAGGTGGAGGTTGCAGTGAGCAGAGATCATGCCATTGCACTCTAGCCTGGGCAACAAGAGAAACTCCGTCTTAAAAAAAAAGAAAAATCTGGTAGTTTTTTGGGAAGAAGTCGTCAAAATTATTCTAAAGTGCATATGAAAATGAAAAGGATGTAAAACAGCAAAAAAAAAAAAAAAAAAAAAACTTGAAAAAGAACAGAGTCAGAGGATTTATATAACTTATTTTTAATACTACAAAATGACAGCAATCAGTGTGTGGTGGCACTCGCCTGTAGTCCCAGCTACTTGGGAGGCTGAGGCATGAGAATCGCTTGAACCCAGGAGGCGGAGGTTGCAGTGAGCCAAAGTTGCGCTACTACACTCCAGCCTGGCTGACAGAGAGAGACTCTGTCTCAAAGAAAAAAATAAATAGTAATCAGGACAGTGTAACATTTGTGTAAGGATAGATTAATTGATCAATGGAACAGAATAGAGAATCCAGAAATAGACCCACACTTCATGGTTATTTATTTTCAACAAAGACACCAGAGCAATCCAATGAAGAAAGGACAAGTGCTTTTTAACAAATGGTGCTGGAATAAAGGGGTATCCATATGGACAAAAATGAACCATGACTCCTACCTCACATCATACACAAAGATTGATTCGAGATGGATTATAAACTTTAACATAAAACTGAAGACTTTAGACTATAGACTTGAACATAAAAACTAAAACCAAAACTTTTTTTTTTTTTTTTTGAGACGGAGTCTCGCGCTGTGTCACCCAGGCTGGAGTGCAGTGGCGCGATCTCGGCTCACTGCAAGCTCCGCCTCCCAGGTTCACGCCATTCTCCTGCCTCAGCCTCCGAGTAGCTGGGACTACAGGCGCCCGCCACCACGCCCGGCTAGTTTTTTTTTGTATTTTTAGTAGAGACGGGGTTTCACCATGTTAGCCAGGATGGTCTCGATCTCCTGACCTCGTGATCAACCCGCCTCGGCCTCCCAAAGTGCTGGGATTACAGGCTTGAGCCACCGCGCCCGGCCTAAAACCAAGACTTTTGTGGAAAACATAAGCCGTCTCTTCATGACTAAAAGGTAGAGAAGGACATAGGAAAACCCTGTCTCTACAAGTAATTTTTTTTTAATTAGTCAGCCATGGTGGCATATGCCTGTGGCCCCAGCTACTCAGAAGGCTGAGGTGGGAGGATCACTCAAGCCTGGGAGGTCGAGGCTGCTATGAGCTATGATCATACCACTGCACTGCAGTGTGTGCAGTGAGCTGTGATTGTACCAGTGCACTCCAGCGTGGGCAACAGAAAGAGACCCTGCTTCCAAAAAAACAAGGAGATGAGGCCAGGCATCATGGTTCACACCTTTAATCCAAATACTTTGGGAGGCAGAGGCAGGAGGATTGCTTCAGGCCAAAAGTTCAAGATTAGCCTGGGCAATATAGGAAGAACGCACCTCTACTAAAAATTTACAAATCAGTGGCCAGGCCCAAGGGCTCACACAGGTAATCCCATAACTTGGGGAGGCCAAGGTAGGAGGATTGCTTGAGCCCAGGAGCTCGAGACCAGACCTGACAACATGGAGAAACCCCATCTCTACAAAAAATACAAACATTAGCCAGGTGTGGTGGTGTGCGCCTGTAGTCCCAGCTACTTGGGAGGCTGAGGTAGGAGAATCGCTTCAGCCTGGGAAGTAGAGATTGCAGTGAGCTGAGACTGTGCCACTGCACTCCAGCCTGAGCAACAGAGACCCTGTCTCAAAAAAAAAGGAGGCTGAAGTGGGAGGATCACCTGAGCCAGGGGAGCTGGAGGCTGCGGTGAGCTGAGATCGTGCCACTGTACTCCAGCCTGGGCAACAGAGCGAGGTCTCGTCTCAAAAATCTGGTCTCAAAAAAAATTGGGGCTAGACGTGGTGTCTCACACGTGTAATCCCAGCACTTTGGGAGGTCCGAGGCAGGCGAATCATTTGAGGTCAGGAGTTTGAGACCAGCCTGGCCAGCTTTGTGAAACCCCATCTCTCTGTCTCTACTAAAAATACAAAAATTAGCCGGGTGTGGTGGCGGATGCCTGTAATCCCATCTACTTGGGGGGCTGAGGCAGAAGAATCTCTTGAACCCGGGAGACGGAGGCTGTAGTGAGCCAAGATCACACCACTGCACCACAGCCTGGGCAACAGAGCAAGACTCGTCTCAAAAAAAAAAGAAATTAGACATGGTAGTGCACACCTGTAATCCCAGCTACTCAGGAGGCTGAGGTGGGAGGATCACTTGAGCCCAGGAGTTTGAAACTAAAGTGAGCCACTTCATTCCAGCCTGGGTGACAGAGTGAGACACTGTCTCGGAAAAAAAAAAAAAAAAAAGTGAAATATTTTGTATCTTGACGGGGACATCAATGATCAATGCCTTCCAGGCACAGATTAGAAACATATTTGTAGTTGAACAAAGTTAGGATTTTGCTGGTTGTCATGAAAGAGAATACATATCGTGGAAAAGCATAGCGTATCTCAAAGAGGCTAATAAGAAGGATTTAGGATTTGGACTTGTGTTAGGTGGTTTTGGGGAAGGTTAAGGGACTGAGGCTTTGCTCTGGATTGGACGACCTCATGTGATCCACCTGCCTCAGCCTCCCAAAGTGCTGGGATCACTGGCACGAGCCACCGCACCTGGCAGTCTTGGTATTTTTGGTACACTTTATCAGGGTCACAAAGTGACCTTGTCTGATTGTTGATGTTTGATGATGATGTTTATGTCCACAGGAGAATGGCATGGCCTCGCTGTGAGCGCCAGGCCAGCTTCAAACATGCCAAGGCCTAGCTATAAGGATCAGGTCAGTTCCTGACATTAGGGGCTGCTTTTCTCTTTCTCAGGGGTATGAGTTACATGGTTGTATCCATCATCCAAGAGTAGAGTTAATATTTGTGTATTTCAATGTCAATTTGACTTAAAAATGCCTATATAAAAAATAAATAAACAGGCCGGGTGCGGTGGCTCACGCCTGTAATCCCAGCACTTAGGGAGGCCGAGGTGGGCAGATCACTTGCGGTCAGGAGTTTGAGACCAGCCTGGCCAACATGGTGAAACCCTGTCTCTACTAGAAGTACAAAAATTAGCTGGGTGTGTTGGCAGGCACCTGTAATCCCAGCTACTCAGGAGACTGAGGCAGAAGAATTGCTCAAACCAAGGGGGTGGAGTTTGCAGTGAGCTGAGATTGTGCCATTGCACTCCAGCCTGGGTGACAGAGTGAGACTCTGTCTCAAAAAAAAAAAAAAAAAAAAGAAAAAGAAAAAAAAAGAAAAAAAAAAAAAGAATAAACAAACTGTGGGCTGGATGCGATGGCTCATGTTTGTAATTCTAGCACTTTGGGAGGCCAAGGCAGGTGGATCACTTGAGGTCAGGAGTTCGAGACCAGCCTGGCCAACACGGTGAAACCCCATCTCTACTAAAAATACAAAAATTAGCTGGGTATGGTGGCGGGTGCCTGTAATCCCAGCTACTCAGGAGACTGAGGCAGGAGAATCACTTGAACCCAGGAGGAGAAAGTTGCAGTGAGCTGAGATCACATCACTGAACTAGAGCAAGACTTCATCTCAAACAAACAAAAAACCCTGTAATACATCCATGTAACAGAATACTACTCAGCAATAAATAGGAACAAACTACTGATGCATGATGCATGCAACATAATGGATGAATCCCTAAACACATGCTGAGCAACAGAAGCCAGTCCCAAGAGTACATACAATATGATTCCACATATCTGACATTCTAGAAAAGGCAAAATTATACTAAAGACCAAGAAGAGTGTTTGCCAGGGGGTTGACCACAAAGGGGCAGCATGTGGAAACACTTTTTAGGGTGATGGAAAAGCTCCATTGTTTCACTGTGATGTATATCTTTTTATCAAAACTCAGAACTCTATATCTAAAAAGTGAATTTTGGCCAGATGTGATGGCTCATGCGTAATCCCAGCACTTTGGGAGGCTGAGGTGGAAGGATCGCTTGAGCCCAGCAGTTTGAGACCAGCTAGGCAACATAGGGAGGCCCTATCTCTACAAAAATAAAAATAAAATATTAGCCAGGCATGGTGGTGCAACCTGTGGTCCCAACTACTTGGGAGGCTGAGGTGGGAGGATCACTTGGGCCTGGGAGGTAGAAGCTGCAGTGAGCCATGATGGTACCATTGCACTCCCGCCTGGATGACAGAGTGAGACTTTGTCTCGAAAAAACAAAGTGAATTTTACTGTATGTAAATTGTACCTCAATAAATCTGACTTAAAATAATAATCAAATTAGGGGTGGGAGTGGGCATAGGTATCAATGTAACAACAATGGCAGAGGCCATGCCTGTAGTCCCAGCTATTTGGAAGGCTGAGGTGTGAGGAGTTTGAGTACAGCCTGGGCAACACAGTGAGACTTCATCTCAAAACAAACAAAAAAGGAATGGCAGAATGCTGATGACTATTAAAGCTCAGTGATGGGTACACTGTGGTCCATTTCATTTCATTTCATTTCATTTCATCATTTCATTTCATTTCATTTCATTTCAGAGACGGAGTTTTGCTCTTGTTGCCCAGGCTGGAGTACAATGGCACGATCTCGGCTCACCTCAACCTCCACTTCCCGGGTTCAAGCGATTCTCCTGCTTCAGCCTCCCGAGTAGCTGGAATTACAGGCATGCGCCACCACACCCGGCTCATTTTGTATTTTTAGTAGAGATGGGGTTTCTCCAGGTTGGTCAGGATGGTCTCGAACTCCCAACCTCAGGTGATCTGACCGCCTCAGTCTCCCAAAGTGCTGGGATTACAGGTGTGAGTCACCATGCCCAACCTTAGTTTATTATACTTATTTTTATTTTATATGTTTGAAGTTTTCTATACTAAATGTTTTTTATTTTAGTGGAAGGGGAAATCTCTGTGTAATGGAGGCAAAGATGTCAAACAGTCAGTTGACTGTTCAGCCTCCCAGTGTACTTTTTGCACATTAATAAATGGATGCCCCTAGATTCTGAAACTGACCTTCTGCTTTTCACACACTTAAATAAACTAGAACTTAAATAAACTATTTGCTTTGACATTTCTTGCAGATACTCTTCAGAATTTCTTACTCTCATTTGATTTGTAACTTTCATAAATTTTGCCCCATTTTGAGGCCTCCTTAATTCCCTTAGCTTGGGTATCCTCTCTCATTTAATATTTCTTCATTTTTAAAGATGCCCTTTTCCTCACAATGGGCTCTTTGATATGTCAGTAAACCATGCAGGGCTTATTTTTCAAGTGGCTGTTCTCTTGGTCTGGTGCCATGCATTTATCACGGGCTTCCAATAAAGCACTTTTCAATAGAAATGGGCTCCCTGCTTTCTATGGGCTGTAACTTTTTAAACAATTCCTTTCATTCCCCCGCTACTGCCCTCATTCTGTCCTAGTTTCCCTTTCAAAAACTGAGCAATCAAATGATGGATTTTGTCCCCTCCCTTTCCTGGTAGCAGCCTGAATGTGTATTGTAGTCACCACTGACCAAGTGGCTTACCCATGAACACTCGCTGCCCCAGTGTGGTCACGGCGCAGACCCAGTCCAGCCTACAGTATTCCGCAGTGTGGGGTCGAGTACTTCCCAAGCATCCAGCATTCTTGGTTGTGTCAGTCCTCCCCTCCATATTGCTTTTAAGTTTTATTTATAATTGTATATGTTTATGGGGTACGATGTGATGTACATATTGTGGAATGATCAAATTAGGCTGATCAAATTAGGCTAATTTATCATTTCTTTGTGGTAAGGACATGTAAAAACCTCTCTTTTAGCTATTTTGAAGTATACAATACAGTGTTATTAACAAGAGTCACTGTGCTATGCAATCGAACACCAAAACTTATTCCTATCTAACTGAAACTTTGTACGCGTTGACCAACATCTCCCCTTTCCCCGTCCACTGTCCGCCTCCCACCTTCGTATTGTTCACTGGCTCATGATTGCCTGTGGGATAAAATCCAAACTCTTCATGCCTACTAGAATGGCTAAAATGAAAAGGCTGGCCAGACCAGGTGTTGGTGAAGATGAGAAGCAACTGAAACTCACACACTGCTAGAGGGAGTGTAGAATGATGCTTCTACTTTGGAAAGCAGTTTGGCAGTTCCTCTAAGTGTTAACCATAGAGTTACCGCATGACCCAGCAACTTCACTCCTAGGTATATACCTAAGAGAACTGAAAACACATGTCATCACAAAAGCTTGTACACAAATGTTCACATTAGTCACAATAGCCAAGCACTGGAAACAAACAACCCAAATGCCCAAGTACAAGTAAATGGATAAGCAAATCATGGTATAGCCACACAATGGGATGCTGCCCAGCACTAAGGAGGAACTACTGATACACGCGGCACTGATGAATCTCAAAACAATTATGCCAAAAGAAGTTGGACTAAAAAGAATGCATACCGTATGACTCCATTTATATAAAACTCTAGAAAATACAAACTATCCTAACAATGCCTAGCCTCAATGGGCCCACCCATGCCAGGCACCAGGTAGGGAGCGTTCTAGTGAGCCCTCATGTCTACAGAGCTACCTCCTCAAAAACAAGTATCTTATGGGATCTTTATTTTTTATTTATTTATTTTTTTTTGAGACAGAGTCTCGCTCTATGGCCCAGGCTGGAGTGCAGTGGCATGATCTTGGTTCACTGCAACCTCCGCCTCCTGGGTCCAAGTGATTCTCCTGACTCAGCCTCCTGAGTAGCTGGGATTACAGGCACACACCACCATGCCTGGCTAATTTTTTCCATTTTTAGTAGAGACGGGGTTTCACCAGGCTGGCCAGGCTGGTCTCGAACTCCTGACCTCGTGATTCGACCACCTCAGTTTCCCAAAGTGCTGGGACTTTTTTTTTTTTTTTTTGTATTTTTAGCAGAGACAGGGTTTCACCATGTTGGTCAGGCTGGTCTTGAACTCCTGACCTTTTGATCTGCCTGCCTCAGCCTCCCAAAGGGCTGGGATTACAGGCGTGAGCCACTGCGCCCGACCTCTTAGGGAATTTTTTTTTTTTTTTTTTTTTTACCAGACAGAGTCTTGCTCTGTTGCCCAGGCTGGAGTGCAACGGCGCGATCTTGGCTCACTGCAACCTCCGCCTCCCGAGTTCAAGCGATTCCCCTGGCTTAGCCTCCCGAGTAGCTGGGAGTACATGCATGTACCACCACGCCTGGCTAATTTTGTATTTTTAGTAGAGACCAGGTTTCTCTATGTTGGTCAGGCTGATCTCAAACTCCCCGACCTCAGGTGATCCTCGGCCTCCCAAAGTGCTGGGATTACAGGCGTGAGCCACCACACCCAGCCTCTTAGGGGATCTTTTAAGCTGCTCTATATTGCCTCCAAGCATCTAACATGCCTACATGATAGCTGCTTCCTGGTCTGTTTATTAATCAAAACAGAAGTGGTGCTTCAAAAGAGTCACTGAGACTTAAAGCTGTTGTTGGCACTGGCTGCAAGGGGATTCTGTTTTTCAGGGAAGGGGATTTGTGTCCCTATCAGGAAGTTTATGTTAAGTTAGGAAAATGTATCTTCAGCTATCAGCTTCCCAAATCCCTTGAAAAACCCTTTGGTAGGTAGTAATAGTGGTGGTTGGGATTATCTGATGAACCATTGGGCTGGTGGGTAGATTTGAGGCTAAGGTGCACCTGGAGATCAACCCTGGAAGATGGGTTAAACCTCTTCAAAGCTTTTCCCGAGTGATGGCTGGGCCCATGCAGCCTGCCCTGCAACTCACCTCTGGGCCACTTCAGCCTTCATTCATCTCCCTTGCCCTACACGTCCTTAGAATTCAGTCTGGATGCGATTTACCACTTATAGAATAGTTGTTGTTCTGGACTCTTAATGTATAGCTTTGGTTTTGTTTTCCCAACTCGACTGTCAGGTGCTTAAGGGCAAATTTTGAGCCTTGTTTCTCAGAGCTCTTATTCGTAATGATCCTTGAGCAGCTAATGAATGATTATTGATTGGAAGGGCTGTTTTCATCTACCAAGGTAGGGACAGAGCTGGCAGGCACCAAGATCCACTTCTACCTGCATGTTTTTATTCACATGCTCTTTTCTAGACTCCTCGGGTTTCCCCAGAGTCCATGGGTGATCTTGGAGTATATATTATGAAACTAATCTGAATCACGAGGAAAGAAGTTGGCAAAGAGCCCTAGCTGAAAAAGTAACATTTTAGGGCCAGAAAATCACTAAGGTCGTAGAGGAAACCTATTCACTAGCTGGCCTGTGGGAAACAGAAAGGCAGGAGCTCCTAACATTTCACAGTGGAATCCAGGTTAAACAATCACAAAGTGTGTGAACATGGGCAAACCACTTGACATCACTCGAGCCAGCAGAAAAATTGGATAAAAAGCAATCTTTGAAACGAGCCAAGGCCGTGCTGAAACGAGCTTCCCCAAACACTGCTGCTTTCTGCCAAAGCAAGCTTCTATTTTATTGGTGGCTCAGATTCCAAAGTTCACTTCCCAGGACTAACAGTTAAGTGCGTATTTGGAGTTGCCATCAGCTGCCACCTCGTGGTCTACATTACAACTGCCTATCAATACTGAAGGTGGTTTAGAATTCTCATCTGTGTAGTTTAGAATTGTCACAAATCTCATTTGACCAATTTTTTTTTTTTTTTTTGAGATTGGGTCTCAATGGATGGTTTCAACTCCTGGGCTCAAGTGATCCTTCTACCTCAGGCTCCTGAGTAGCTGGGACTACAGGTGTGTGCCACAGTGCTCAGCTTCATGAGATCAGTGATTATTATTGAGTCTTACTCTGTCGCCTAGGCTGGAGTGCAGTGGCACAATCTCAGCTCACTGCAACCTCTACTTCCTAGGCTCAAACAATCCTCCTGACTCAGCCTTCCAAGTAGCTGGAACTACAGGTGAGCACAACCATGCGAGGCTGATTTTTGTATTTTTTTTTGTGGAGATGGGGTTTCACTGTTACCCATGCCGGGTCTTTAACTCCTGGACTCAGGTGACCCACCCATCTTGCCCTCCCAAACTGCTGGGATTAAACGTGTGAACCACAATGCCGGGCCCCATTTCACCAATTATTGTCCATTTTTATACAATGCTTAAAGCACAGTACTCCACAAATGATTCCTAAGTTCCCAAAACCCATAAGATGCACTTCCAATTAGCTACCAGTTTTTCTGGCTGAAAAACACTACCTTGGGCCTGTCTTGAGCCACTGGTTGGTTCAGAGCTGTTACCTCAAATGCTTTAACCACCTCCATCCCAGTAACTTGTATTTACTGCAGATAGTCATGGTGACTGATCTGCAAGCCAAGGTTGGTGTCCTGCTCAGCAAATCTGCAGGATTGTCTCAGCTCTCACTGGGCTATGCCAAGTTTCCCTTCTGGCATTGTGCCAGGTATATAGTATATTTGCAGTCCCTTTCCTGCATCCATGCTGAGATCACACTTGAAGACTATATACACATCTCTAGTGCATTTAGTCATGCCATGACGGATCACCACTCGGAGACCAAGGAAAACTACAACTCTTATTCCTTCCTTAAAGGAACCCTGGACAGCAAAGCTCCTATTGCCCAATATTTATTCCAATTATGTTAAGACATAAAAATGTTGGTCAGGCATGGTGGCTCACACCTGTAATCCCAGCACTTTGGAGGGCCTAGGTGGGCATTTCACCTGAGGTCAGGAGTTCGAGACCAGCCTAACCAACACGCAGAAACCCCATCTGTACTAAAAATTCAAATTTAGCCAGGCATGGTGGCAGAAGCTTGTAATCCCAGTTACTCGGAAGGCTGAGAGAGAATTGCTTGACCTGGGAGGCGGAGGTTGCAATGAGCTGAGATTGCGCCATTGCACTCCAGCCTGGGCAACAAGAGCTAGGCTCCGTCTCAAAAAAAAAAGTTTTTAGATGAGTTTCAAATGTTTCGGTCCTTGAGACAGGGTCTTGCTATGTTTCTCAGGTTGGTCTCAAACTCCTAGCCTCGAGCAATCCTGTCTCAGGCTCCTGAGTAGCTGGGACTACAGGCCTTAGTCACTGTGAACAGTGGTTTTTGTGCATTGTTTTCTCCCTTGATTCTTGTCAACAAACGCCGAGCCTTGAAGACATATTAGTAATGCTGGCCTAAACACCATTCCTGTGCTGCTTCTCCATAAATTGAAGAACCATTTCCTTGGTTACCTTTCATCCTCCCTGCCCAGCACTTCTTATAGTTCCCGACAGCAGGCACAAATCACAACTCCCAGGCAACCAGCAACTTTCCCACCACGCAGAGCTGAGGCAGCATGGCTGGTCTGGAGAAGGAACCCAGTTTTCCAACTGCCTCCGAGGTGCAGCACCATATGGGACACCACTCTGCAGGGAGGCGCTGGCTAGAGAAAGCAGGGCACATGCCAAAGCCAAGGACAGCAGCAGCCGGTGTCACCCAGGACAACGACAACCCCCCAAACCAAGCCAGTACTGTCCCATTTACACTCTGACCCTTAAAACGTTCCTGTTAGGCTGCACAAAGCAAACAAAATGGACACAAGATTAAGGTTTTTTGGCTGTAAGTTTATTCAATGCAAAATAATCCTCTTCAATTTTACTGAGGTGGCTGACCACGTCCACGACCAAATCCGCCTCTCTGTAAGAGAAAGCACATCACATCAGCATGAGCAGCACTCTGGTTTGACCTTGTGGTTTTGCTAACTTTCAGGCCTCATTATAACTCCAGAGGCCCCCAAATGTAAACTGCTGGGAGAGAGCTGAGTACAGGCTGTAAATCCCAGCACTGCCCCTTACTGGATGTGGGGCCATATCCAACGTCTAGGCCCATTTCCTTGGTAGCTGTAATTACCTCTATTTTATAGATGGGGAAACATCATATGAAAAAAGATGGAGGATTTGATTTCATACCATCTTGGTTCTTAAGCCTACTCACCTTCCAGTGTTTAGTTCAATGTCAAGCATTAACAAAACAGAAAATAACAGCAGGCCACATGTACTGATTTCTGAGACTCATTTCAGTAATTTACATATTTACAAAAGTTTGCATGCTACATCTCAATGTAAAATTTGGAATTTGGAAAAAATCGGGAGGAGGGAACTGGCTGACAGGACCATACTATACGACATCCCCACAACTTGCCGAGAAACCAGACTGAGGCCAGAACAAATGATGGCTCATGGAAAACAAATAGGAAGATACTCACAAACTGGAATTCGGTTGCTGACCCAGCCCCAGCCTCGGCTTTCTTGTCAGCACCAGCTAGAAAGTGAAACATCGATTTAGAATCATCATATTATCCAATCTACTATAGAACAAGGGAAGACAACTCACCGACTCCAATCTTGCAGGAAAAGCCACGCACCACTCCATTAAATATAAGCAAATTACACCAGTGGTGGGGAACACCTACCTTCTCAGCCACCTTTGCCTCTCCTGGGGTGCCCTTCTCAGCCTTCCAATACTCACAGCCCAAACTACAAATCCTCCCAAAGGATTCCCACTTCTGACCACACTGACTGACTTACCCACTTCAGAGCAGCATCTAGATAACAAAGGGAGCGTAATTAGGGAAGAACTAACATGTAAAGGGGCAAGGGCCCACAAAAGCCTTAATTACCATGGGAGAAAAGCAGACAAGATGCCGCCCTGTCCTATATCCCAGTCACAGCTCAAATGGAGTCATGCAAAATTCACCAGTTTTCTTATACTTATTTGAGACAGGGTCTTTTTTTTTTTTTTTTTTGAGACGGAGTCTCGCTCTGTCGCCCAGGCTGGAGTGCAGTGGCCAGATCTCAGCTCACTGCAAGCTCCGCCTCCCGGGTTCACGCCATTCTCCTGCCTCAGCCTCCCAAGTCGCTGGGACTACAGGCGCCCGCCACCTCGCCGGGCTAGTTTTTTGTATTTTTTAGTAGAGACGGGGTTTCACCGTGTTCGCCAGGATGGTCTCAATCTCCTGACCTTGTGATCCGCCCATCTCAGCCTCCCAAAGTGCTGGGATTACAGGCTTGAGCCACCGCGCCTGGCCCGAGACAGGGTCTTACTCTGTCACCCAGGATGGAGTGCAGTGGCATGATCTCAGCTTACTACAACCTCTGCCTCATGGGCTCAAGCGATCCTTCCACCTCAGCTGGGACTGTAGGCAGCTAATTTTTATATTTTTTTGTTTGTTTGTTTGAGACAGAATTTTGCTCTTGTTGCCCAGGCTAGAGTGCAACGGCGTGATCTCGGCTCACTGCAACCTCTGCCTCCCAGGTTCAAGTGATTCTCCTGCCTCAGCCTCCTCAGTAGCTGGGATTACAGGCACGCGCCACCATGCATGGCTAATTTTTTTGTATTTTTAGTACAGACGAGGTTTCTCCATGTTGGTTTCTCCAGGCTGGTCTCAAACTCCCAACCTCAGGTGATCCGCCCGCCTCAGCCTCCCAAAATGTTGGGATTACAGGCATGAGCCAACTGCATCTGGCCCTAATTTTTATATTTTTTGTACAGATGGGTTCAGCCATGTTGCCCAGGCTGGTCTCAAACTCCTGAGCTCAAGTGATCTGCCTGCCTCGGCCTCCCAAAGTGCTAGAATTACAGGTGTGAGCCACTGCACCCAGCCAATTACAAAGACTTAAAGAAAAAAAGAATGTAAAATATTTCAATACTGTTTATACTGATTACATGTTAAATTAACACTTTTAGATATTTTAAAAATCAACTTATTTATATTTATTTATTTATTCTTTTTTTTTTGAGATGAACTCTCACTGTTGTTCCTGAGGCTGGAGTGCAATGGTGCCATCTCAGCTCACTGCAACCTCCACCTCTGGGGTTCAAGCAATTCTCCTCCCTCTGCCCCCTGAGTAGCTGGGATTACATGTGCATACCACCATGCCCGGCTAATTTTTTGGATTTTAAGTAGAAATGGGGTTTCACCATGTTGGCCAGGCTGGTCTTGAACTCCTGACCTCAGGTGATCTGCCCGTCTCAGCCTCCCAAAGTGCTGGGATTACAGGTGTGAGCCACCGCGCCTGGCCCTGACTTATTTGAGTTGGGGGGGGTCTCACTCTGTCGCCCAGGCTGGAGTGTAGCAACAAGATCATAGCTCACTGTATCTCAAACTCCTAGGCTCAAAACAATCCTCTTGCTTTGGCTTTCCAAGTAGCTAGGACTACAGGCACAGACCACCATTCCCAGCTCACTTCTACACATATTTGATTACATAAAAGACATTAGTAATCAAATAACCTGTTTCCACTTGCTTTTTCAAGTGTGGCTACCAGGAAATTTTGTATTAGATCTATGGCTCACATTGGGCACAAGGATAGGGGGAGGAAAGCAAATGCCAATAACAAATATGGTTTCAGTAATCATTAAATTTCTTTTTTTTTTGAGACAGGGTCTTGTTCTGTTGCCCAGGGTGGAGTGCAGTGGCATGATCTCGGCTCATTGCAACCTCCGCCTCCCAGGTTCAAGCAATTCTCCTGCCTCAGCCTCCCGAGTAGCTGAGATTATTACAGGCAGGCACATACCACCACACCAGGCTAATTTTTTCAAGTAGAGATGGGGTTTCACCACACTGGCCAGGCTGATCTTGAACTCTTGACCTCAAGTGATCCACCTGCCTCGGCCTCCCAAAGTGCTGGGATTATAGGCATGAGCCACTGTGCCTGGCCCATAATAATTGAACTTCCAATATCACCAACTTCCTCTCAACCAGGGGCTGGAGAAATCCCAGTTACTTGGGAGGCTGAGGCAGAAGAATGGGGTGAACCCAGGAGGCAGAGCTTGCAGTGAGCTAAGATCGTGCCACTGCACTCCAGCCTGGGCCACAGAACAAAGACTGTCTCAAAACCAAACCAAAACGAAACAAAACAAGTTGAATCCTATTATTCCTTTACAAAAATACTAACAAAGGCTCCTCATCTTACTGAAGTGTTTTTTTTTTTTTTTGAGACAGAGTCTTGCTCTGTCATCCAGGCTGGAGTACAATGGCATGATCTTAGCTCACTGCAACCTCTGCCTCCCAGGTTTAAGCAATTCTCATGCCTCAGCCTCCTAAGCAGCTGGGACTACAGACGCCCACCACCACAGCACCCTAATTTTTGTATTTTTAGTAGAGACAGGGTTTCATCATGTTGGCCAGGCTGGTCTCGAACTCCTGACTTCAAGTAATCTGCCCACTTCGACCCCCACCAAACTGCTGGGATTACAGACATGAGCCACTGAGCCTGGCCTGAGTTTTGTTTTTTAAAAAATTCCAGTCCCTAACTCAGAAGGCTTTCCTCCTAATTCTCATCTATGAAATCACTGCATAAGGAAAGAAGCACAAAGGACTCCAGCTGTTCTGATGCTCTGCAGAATTAAACCAAGAATCTTTCTGGTCATTTTGTCATCATCAAGGGCTGAGCCCCACCCAGCCAGAGCCAGCTGTGAGAATCCAGATATTTCACCCCAACACCCCTAATATAGGTGATGCATTTACTCACGTGGCACAGCACTCCGTCTGTAGGTATCTCTGTCAGCTTCCCCTCTTGTGAGTCTCGCAGGTCGCTCACCCTCCAGACCTATGTAAATCAAAACACACTGTGAACATAGGGCAATCTGGGAACTCTGTCCCTTAAAGCCAAGAAAACTGGCATTGCTCTCCAGTTTTCACTGAGCAACCACTTGGTTAAGATGGGTTAATGGGGACAGGAACTCCTTAAACCTATAACGTCGCTAGAAACAATTATTTCTCCATAGAAACTTATTGACAATCGTGGCTGCAAATCTGCAAAGGAAAAAAAAAAAAAAGGGGCTTCCATTTTGTTTCAACATAAAACCATTTTCCAATTATTGGACCAATCTAGACATCCAGCTATTTCTATGAACATCTGAATAGCCCTCTGAACCTGACCCACGTTAAGTGGAAAACTTAGTTAGTATATGCAAATGGAAAAGGAAGCATCCTAAGCTGAAAGTCCCAACTCCAATATTAAGTACATAATCTACGGGTTACCAAGAATCCTTTAGTTCCTCCTGGGCTTCTTCACATACCTGTTAGGCTGTGGGATACATATTAAGGTGGAAACTGTATTATTACCTTTTTTTGAGACGGACTCTCGCTCTGTCACCCAGGTTGGAGTGTGGTGGCACAATCTCAGCTCACTGCAACCTCTGCCTCCTGGGTTCAAGCAGTTCTCTCACCTCAGCCTCCCGAGTAGGTGGAATTACAGGCACGTGCCACCATGCCCAGCTAAGTTTTGTATTTTTAGTAGAAAGGGGCTTTCAATCTGTTGGCCAGGCTGGTCTCCAACTCCTGACCTCAAGTGATCCGCCTGCCTTGGCCTCCCAAAGTGCTGTGATTATAGGCGTGAGCCACCACGCCCAGGCTATTTTTTTTTTTTTTTGGTTGTTATCTTTAGTAGTGACAGGGTTTCACCATGTTGGACAGGCTGGTCTTGAACTCCTGGCCTCATGTGATCCTCCCACCTTGGCCTCCAAAAGTGCTGGGATTGCAGCTGTGAGCCACCACACCCTAAGGCACAAACTTTAAGAGCTACCTTTAAAAAATTATCATAGGCCGGTGCGGTGGCTCACGCCTGTAATCCCAGCACTTTGGGAGGCCAAGGCGGACGGATCACAAGGTCAGGAGATCAACACCATCCTGGTTAACATGGTGAAACTCTGTCTCTACTAAAAATACAAAAAAATTAGCTGGGCGCGGTGGCAGGCGCTTGTAGTCCCAGCTACTCAGGAGGCTGAGGCAGGAGAATGGCGTGAACCCAGGAGACGGAGCTTGCAGTGAGCCAAGATCGCGCCACAGCATTCCTGCCTGGGCGACAGAGTGAGACTCCGTCTCAAAACAAACAAACAAACAAAAAAAATCATAAATGGCCAGGCACAGTGGCTCATGCCTGTAATCCCAGCACTTTGGGAGGCCAAGGCAGGTGATCACTTGAGGCCAGGAGTTTAAGAACAGCCTGGCCAACATGGTAAAACCCTGTCTCTACTAAAATTACAAAAATTAGCCAGGTGTGGTGGTGTACGCCTGTGATCCCAGCTACTCAGGAAGCTGAGGCAGGAGAATCACTTGAACCTGAGAGGCAGAGGTTACAGTAAATTGGGATCGCACCACTGTACTCCAGCCTGGGTGACAGAATATAAACAAACACACACACACATTAAGTAACTGTTTAATCAAGTATTTCCTCTACCCAGTTACCTTGGAACTTACCCGGAGTCTGTGTGATTAGAATATGAACTATGTCTCTTTTTTTTTTCGAGACAGGGTCTTGCTCTGTTGCTCAGGGTGAGTGCAACGGCCAATCACAGCTCAATGCAGCCTGGAGTTCCTGGGCTCAACCACAGGTGTGCAGCACCATGCCTGGCTAATTTGGCCTCCCAAAGTGCTGGGATTACAGGAATGAGCCACTGCACTCAGGCAGAATGAACTGCTTTCAAAGCAGAAATAAATCATGTAATGAGTGGCAAAAATAAATGTCAGGCCCAACTAAATCAGAATGTATCAAGCACAGATAGGCAATGGCATTTTTTCCCCCAGAAGATGCCAAGATGTAGTAGAGAACTCTTGCTAAAAAGACGTATTATGGGCTGGGCACGGTGGCTAACCCCTGTAGTCCCAGCACTTTGGGAGGCTGAGGTGGGTGGATCACCTGAGGTCAGGAGTTTGAGCCCAGCCTGGCCAACAGAGTGAAATCCCATCTCCACTAAAAATCCAAAAATTAGCTGGGCATAGTTCTGGACGCCTATAATCCCAGTCTCAGGAGGCTGAGACAGGACAACTGCCTGAACCTGGGAGGTGGAGGTTGCAGTAAGCTGAGATCGCACCACTGCACTCCAGCCTTGGCAACAGATGTCTACCTGATCACCAGAATCCCTTGGGGAACTTTCCTAACAAATTCCTAAGCTCCATAAAGTAACTCTCCAGGGGAACCTGGACCCTCTGATGATCACGTTTAGGAATCTGTGCATTTTGTCACTCCAACCTATGCTCTCTGCAGCTCCTACAGTTTCGTAACAAAGAACCATAACCTAGACAAAATACAGGCCAGGCACAGTGGCTTACCACCGCATACCACCGCACCCCAGGCTGGGCAACAGAGCAAGACTCCGTCTCAAAAAAAAAAAAAAGGCAACTGTAAGCCAGCAATGATCTCAAGAATCAAAAGATAATTCTCCTCGCACTACACATGCGTGCATATCCTTTCACATCGTGGTATACACCATCCGTTCTCCACTCCACTGTTTCTAATTTTTTCCCCTGCTGGCAAGAAAACTACAAAACTCTTGTTTCTTTCAAGGTGGTAAATGGCTTTGCTTTGGACTTTTTGGGAAGAGTACAACACACACTGCTGGAAAAGTTACTCAATGTTCTATACCACATGTGTCTGGATGTTTGTACAGGTATGGGTGAAGAAAGCGACAGACTATCTGTGCTTAAGGCCATCTCATGGATGGCCTGAAGAACTGAGTCTAGTTCTATTCCAAGTCCCAAGTCATGGGACAAAGGTTCTAGCACTTGACCAAATGCCTGCAGGCCAGAGCCCTCTAAAGCTGACACCAGCTAAGAATGCTTCTGTCCCTTACACAAAAGAAACTATCTTCAAATAGCTGAAGGCATTTGTTTGGGCACCATACCTTTAGGCCGAGGCCTGCCAGTCTCTGGACGGCTACGGCGTAGGGTGGCAGGCACAATCTCCGGGGGCAGATGAAGGTAATCACGGAGATACTGGATACCCTCATTGGTAAGGTACCAGTAGAAATGTCTCCAGGCAAACTGTTCCTTCACGTAGCCTCGGGACTTGAGAGACTGTAAGGCAAAAAACTTACTGTTAAGGCATAAGTAGAAACTTGGATCATCCTAGACAAGTCTCCAGTCCCAGCCCTTCAAGTTAGCAAGCAGCCCCGGCAGTCCTGACCTCCCCTTTGGAACTTGCCTTGAACGTTAGGGGAAGATCCCTCCATCCCGTCCCAGTCTTCCTCCTCACCCTCCTACCTGCATGGCCTTCATGACATGAAGGTTGGGTACATTCTTGTCTGCCAGCTCCGGGTGCTTAGGCATGTGGACATCCTTCTTGGCCACCATGACTCCCTCCTTAAAAAGGAGTTCGTAAATGGCAATCCGGTTCTTCTTAGGCATCAACATCTGCAAAAAAGAGATGTCTGTCAAGAGCACTTCTGAGTAACGAGGCCGGGGCCCAGTAATCAAGTTCGTGACCCTAAAGTCACCCACAAAAAACCGTAGACAACATGCCGGTGGGAGGACTCAGCTTCACAAAACAGATTCGGCAGAGGCCAGCTCCGTCCCTCCCCATCCCCAAAAACAATTCAGGTGGAAAAGCTGTCAGCATGTTAAAACCAGCATAGTGGTGCACATTCGCGCCAAACTTCCTTAAGTTATCACAATTACAAAGGTCGATGGCGGGGTAAGAGGAGCAGACCCTGTATTATCGGGAGCAGCTGGAGGCCATCAGCGACTGTACCCAGCGCGGAATCGCGCGGCTGTACCATAAGGTACACAGGGAAGGCCCGGAGGAGTAAAACCCCGCTTCTTGGAGGCGGCAGACCCCAAACCGAAGGGCTAAGGCCTTCGCACCCTCGTTTCCTACCACACCTCCCCCAAAGCCGAGCTCCAGTGCCAGGCAAGCAGGCAGTCGGGGGAGTCCTGTCCCCAAGGAAAAAGGGTGTTGGCGGGACACTGTCTCCCTGGTCTCACCTGGCAGGTCTCCGCCACGCACTGCCTTCATCCTCCCCCTCTCGCTCGGACAATCTTCGCCTACCAGCGGCCCCCTACCCCATAAAATAAACCTCCAGCCCCTGTCGCTACTCAGAAATGGGTGTGTGGGGAGTGGGAGAGAGGCCCCCTGCCCGCATCCTGGGAAGGAGCAGCCGCTAAGGCGGCAAGATGGCCCGGATGGGAGCCGATGGAACTCGAACTCCACAGAAACTCACCTCGGCGGCTGCAGGGTCCGGGGCCGGGGCTGGAAAGGAAGGAGCATGCGCGGTGCTGCGTCTCTTCCGGGCTGGCGTGGGCCCGCCCCCCGCCAGGACCCGCGCGGAGCCTGGGGTGGCCTCGGCGGTGCCTGAAGGACTGGCGGATCTGACCGCAGAGCCCGACCGCTTGAGGGACGCACGCACACACTAGGAAACCGCCGCCGGGAACTTCTGAGCTTGCGTGCTTTATCAGTACAGGGTCACCTATTTTGGGCTGTCGTTTTAGAAACGCTGCTTCTTTTTTTCCCCGCCCAAAATTTATTATGCAAGTGATATATGCTCTTGGAGCAAGAAAAGAGAGAGAACATACAAATCAGATGACAATAAAAGACTAAAAAGGTAATCCCATCAACCAAAGAGAATCACTATTAACATTGTGGTATACATTTTTCCAAACTCATATGCACTCACACCAGTAGACTTTTTTTAAAAAAAATAAAATAAAAAAACAGAGGCCGGGCGCGGTGGCTCACGCCTATAATCCCAGCACTTTGGGAGGCCCAGGCGGGCAGGTCATAAGGTCAAGAGTTTGAGACCAGCTTGGCCAATATGGTGAAACCCTGTCTCTACTAAAAATACAAAAAAATTTAGCGGCAGGCGCCTGTAGTCCCAGCTACTCGGGAGGCTGAGGCAGGAGAATCGCTTGAACCCGGGAGGTGGAGGTTGCAATGAGCCGAGATCATGCCACTACACTTCAGCCTGGGCGACAGTGAGACTCCGTCTCAAAAAAAAAAAAAAAAAGTTGACTCAGCATTTGGGGAGGGTGATGCAGGAGAACTGCTTGAGCCCAGAAGGTCCAGACAAGCCTGAGCAACCGTGAGACTTAACCTCTACAATTTTTTTTTTTTTTTTTTTAGACGGAGGCTCACTCTATCGCCCAGGCTGGAGTGCAGTGGCGCAATCTTGGCTCACTGCAAACTCCGCCTCCCAGGTTTACGCCATTCTCCTGTCTCAGCCTCCCAAGTAGCTAGGACTACAGGCGACGGCCACCACGCCCAGCTAAGTTTTTGTATTTTTAGTAGAGACGGGGTTTCACCGTGTTAGCCAGGATGGTCTCGATCTCCTGACCTCGTGATCCACCCGCCTCGGCCTCCCAAAGTGCTGGGATTACAGGCGTGAGCCACCGCGCCTGGCCTTTTTTTTTTTTTTTTTAAATTAACTGACTGTGGTGGTGCACGCTTGTAGTCCCAGTTATTCACGAGGCTGAGGCGGGAGGATCGCTTGAGCCCTGAAAGTGGAGGGTGCAGTGAGCCGGGTTCATGCCTCTGCAGTGCAGCCTGGGTGACAGAGAAATACCCTGGCTCTATTTAAAAAAAAAAAAAAAAAAAAAAAGGAAAAAGAGGCCGGACGCAGCAGCTCAAGCCTGTAATTCCAGCACTTTGGAAGGCCGAGGTGGGTGGATCACGAGGTCAGGAGTTCAAGACCAGCTGGCCGACATCGTGAAACCCCATCTATACTAAAAATTCCAAAAAATTAGCCGGGCGTGTTGGTGTACGCCTGTGATTGAGGCAGGAGAATCGCTTGGACCCGGTATGCGAGGTTGCAGTGAGCCGAGATCACTCCCCTGCACTCCAGAGCTTGGGCGACAGAGCGACACTCCGTCTAAAAAGAAAGAAAGAAAAGGAAAGTGGGGCTGGGCGCAGTGGCTCACGCTTATAATCCCAGCAATTTGGGAGCCGGAATCGGGTGGATCACCTAAGGTCAGGCGGTCGAGACCACCCTGGCCAACGTGACAAAATCCGATCTCTACTAAAAAAAACCCCAAAAATTAGCCAGGCATGGTGGCGGGCGCCTGTAATTCCAGCTGCTTGGGAGGCTGAGGCAAGGAGAATCTCTTTGAACCTGGGAGGCGAAGGTTGCAGTGAGGCGGAGGTTGCAGTGAGTTGAGATTGCATCGTTGCACTCCAGCCTGGGTGACAAGAGCGAAACTCCGTCTCAAAAAAAAAAAAAAAAAAAAAAAAAGAAAGAAAGAAAGAAAAGAAAAGTGGACCTGGCACGGTGGCTCAGGCCTGTAATCCCAGAACTTTGGGAGGACGAGGTGGGCGGTTCACCTGAGGTCGGGAGTTCGAGACTAGCCTGACCAATGTGGTGAAACCCCCTCTCTACTAAAAATACAAAAATTAGCTGGGCGTAGTGGTGGGTACTTGTAATCCCAGCTACTCAGGAGGCTGAGGCAGGAGAATTCGCTGGAACCTGGAAGGCAGAGGTTGCAGTGAGTCAAGATCTCGCCACTGCACTCCAGCCTGGGTGACAGAGCAAGATTCCGTCTCAAAATAAAATAAAATAAAATAAAAAATTAGCCGGGCGTGGTGGTGGGCGGCTGTAATCCCAGCTACTCATGAAGCTGAGTTTTGAGGATCGCTTGAGCCCGTGGGTCAAGGCTACCGTGAGCTGAGACTGCACCACTGCCCTCCAGCCTGGCCAGCCTGGGTGACAGAGCAAAACTCTGTCATTAAAAAAAAAAAAAAAAGGCTGAGCGTGGTGGCTCACACCTGTAATCCCAGCACTTTGGGAGGCCAAGGCGGGCAGATCACGAGATCAGGAGATCGAGACCATCCTGGCTAACACGGTGAAACCCCGCCTCTACTAAAAATAGAAAAAAAATTAGCTAGGCGTGGTGGCGGGCGCCTGTAGTCCTAGCTACTCAGGAGGCTGAGGCTGGAGAATGGCCTGAACCTGGGAGGCGGAGCTTGCAGTGAGCCCAGATTGCTGCCACTGCACTCCAGCCTGGGCGGCAGAGTGAGACTGCGTCTCAGAGAAAAAAAAAAAAAAAAAAAAATAAATAGCCAGGTAAGGTGAGCTGTGAACCTGTAGTAGTCCTAACTACTTAAGAGGCTGAGGTGGTAGGATCACTTGAGCCCAGGAGTTGGAGAGCAGCCTGGGCAACATAGCAAGACCTCCTCTCTAAAAAAAAAAAAACAACTCCAAGAAAGTAAAAAAAAAAAAAGGCCCAAAAGACTGAACAATAGATTTGACAAACTGACACTTGAAGAGAAAAGTCAGTGAGATTAAAAGTAGAAATGAAAATATATATACAGATATACACAATGTAGTCCTGAGACTGAAAGAGAATATTTGATGGATTGTTTTTTTGTTTTTTTGTTAATACAGGGTGTCCCTTTTTTGCCAAGGGTGGAGAGCAGTGGCGCAGTCACGACTCACTGCAGCCCCGACCTTCAAGCCATCCTCCTGCTTCAGCCTCCCGAGTAGTTTGGTCTACAGGTGTACACCACCATACCCAGCTAAAGAAATAGAATATTTGAAAGAAAGGAAGAGACATGAGGGATAGAGTGAGAAAGTCTTCTAGGTGAAGTCCTACAAGAAAATAATAGAGAAAGTAGGGAAGAAACACTGTCAGAGTATTTTCCAGAATTACTGGAAGACAATGTGAATCCTGAAAGTCTGAGACAGGTCTGTTAATTTAGAAAGTTTATTTTGCCAGGGTTGAGGATGGGCCCACGATGCAGCCTCTGGAGGTCCTGATGACATGTGCCCAAGGTGGTCAGAGCACAGCTTGGTTTTATACATTTTAGGAAGACAAGAGATATCAATCAACATATGTAAAATGAACATTGGTTCCGTCCAGAAAGGTGAGATAACTCAAAGCAGGGAGGGGGCTTCCAGGTCACAGGTAGGTGAGAGACAAACAGTTGCATTCTTTTGAGTTTCTGGTTAGCCTTTCCAAAGGAGACAATCAGATACACATTTATCTCAGTGACCAGAGACAGGACTTAGGTTTTGTTTGTTTGTTGTTTTGAGACAGTCTCACTCTGTCACCCAGGCTGGAGTGCAGTGGCACAATCTTGACTCACTGCAAGCTCCGCCTCTGGGGTTCAAGTGATTCTCCTGCCTCAGCCTCCCAAGTAGCTGGGATTACAGGCATGTGCCACCACGCCTGGCTAATTTTTGTATTTTTAGTAGAGATGGAGTTTCACCATGTTGGCCAGGCTGGTCTCGAACTCCCGACCTTAGGTGATCCTTCCGCCTTGGCCTCCCAAAATGCTGGGGTTACAAGCATGAGCCCTTGCACCTGGCCAGAGGGATGATTTTGGGGAAAATCTTAAAAGCAGCCAGCAAGAAAAGACAGGTGTGACTGCCCACTTCCCTGCAGCAACGCTGGGATGCAGTCAACTGAAATATGGTCTCCCAGTTCTCTTCCCTTCCTAGAGCCATGGCGATCCTGCTGCAACATCAGACCATATCACTTCCCTGCTTAAATCCCGCTAATGGCTCCCCAGCTCACTTGAAAAAATACTCAGTCCTTTTTTTTTTGACAGAATCTCACTCTGTCACCCAGGCTGGAGTGCAGTGGCATGATCTCAGCTTAAGCAATTATTGTGCCTCAGCATCCCAAGTAGCTGGGATTACAGGCATGCACCACCAAGCCCAGCTGATTTTTTGTGTGTGTGTATTTTTAGCACAGACAAAGTTTCTCCATGTTACCTAGGCTGGTCTCGAACTCCTGAGCTCAATCGATCTTCCCACCTCGATCTCCCAAAGGGCTGGGATTACAGGCGTGAGCCACTGTGCACGGTTGGATTCATTTTTTATGTTTACATCTTTTATTCTCCTGGAATGTTCTCTGATGTAAAGCATTTTCCCTCCAAAGGGTTAGCCATTATCTCAACACCATTTCCCCAATGAGCTATGCTTCTATTTATCTGAAATACCACTGAATTGTTTATGAGAGATGAATTCAGTTTTAGATTTTGTTGCATTTGAGGTTCCCATGAGACACACTGGTGCAAATGCACAGTATAATTTCAGATAAAGGGTTCTGAATGTGTCCTGTGGAACAGCTGGGTCAGATGAGGAAAGGGCATCATCTAAGACCTTGTGAGGTTCTGAGGTCACCTAGAAAGGATAAGGAGTGAGGAGGAGGTCCACAGCACTGCCCAGCTCACCCTTGAATGATAGCATTCCCTTGGTATCTCCATCCTGGATGGCACTTCCCTGACGTCAGGAACCACGGCTTCCCCTCTCTCAGTGTCCTTTCCAGCATTTAGCATGATGTCTCACACGTTAGTTAATAAATGTTTCAAAATTAACAGTAACCGCATGGCAAGTGGAGGAAACAAGGGATGATGACTGACTGAGGAAGGAAGTGAATAATGCTATCTCTGCCATTACCAAAGCCTTCTGAGATGCCAGCGCTTCATGGAGTTTGCCAAATTCCATTCCGCACTTAGGCACTGGGTCCCTAGTCCTGGGCCAGATGATGGGGCTGACTGGGGACATGAGCACACAGGGATCCCATGACAAGCAACGTATACTTCTGTCATGTGCTGGGAGCTATGGAGAAAATGATCAGCCTGTGGTGATGGAGAGTAATGGCGAGTGAGGAGGTGATGTTTGATCTGAAACCTACAGAGAACTGGGAGAACTGGGAAGGGGGAACAGGGCCTCTGAAAGTCTCCGATGCAGGAAACAGCTTGAGCTGAAAGGCAGCCAGGATGGTTAGGACATGGTAACAAGGTGAAGCTGGACCGCACATCGACCTCACCTCAGGGAGGCATCAGGATTTTATTCAAAGTGCAACGAAAAGCCGTGGAAAGGTTTCAAGCAGTAATGGCAGGATTCAATGTATGTTTTAAAGATATTACTTTCATTCATTTATTTATTATGAGATGGACTTTCACTCTTGTCACCCAGGCTGGAGTGCAATGGCACGATCTCAGCTCACTGCAACCTCCGCCTCCTGGATTCAAGCGATTCTCCTGCCTTAGCCCCCCAAGTAGCTGGGATTACAGGCATATGCCTCCATGCTGGCTAATTTTTATATTTTTAGTAGACATGAGGTTTCATCATGTTGGCCAGGCTGGTCTTGAACTCCTGACCTCAAATGATCCACCCACCTTGGCCTCCCAAATTGCTGGGATTACAGGTGTAAGCCACTGTGCCCGGCCAAAAAATTACTTTTGTTGTGTTGTTTTTTGTTTTTTGAGACACAGTCTTGCTGTGTCGCCTGGCTGGAGTGCAATGGTGCAATCTTGGCTCACTACAACCTCCACCTCCCAGGTTCACACCATTCTCCTGCCTCAGCCTCCTGAGTAGCTAGGACTACAGGCACCCACCACCACGCCTGGCTAATTTTTCGTGTTTTTAGTAGAGACGAGGTTTCTCCGTGTTAGCCAGGATGGTCTTGATCTCCTGACCTTGTGATCCACCCACCTCAGCCTCCCAAGGTGCTGGGATTACAGGTGTGAGCCACCATGCCCAGCCAACTCAATGCATTTTTACATATATGTATGTGTGTGTATAAATCCATGTTAATTACCATCCAGACCAAGATATAGAATATGGCTAATACCGCAAGAATCCCCTGTGCAGACAGCCCACCCCACCTGCATTCCCAAGGGCACGTTCTGACCGATATGGCCACAGTATGCACTGGCGTCTGGCGATCTGCCCTTCCCTCTCTGTGAGGATCATGCATGTAGGTAGCTAATTTTTGCTGCTGAGCTGTGTTCTACCGTAAAGCTATACCATAATTTGTTTATCCATTCACCAGCTGATGGACATTTACGTTTTTCCAGGGTTTAGCTATTTATAAATAAAACTGCTAAGAATGTTCTTATGTGTGGCTTTTGGTGGACATAGGTATTGAGCAGCAGCTGTTTTCTCTTTTTTTTCTTTCTCTCTCTCTCTCTTTTTTTTTTTTTTTTTAAGAGATGGAGTCTTGCTCTGTTGCCCAGGCTGGAGTGTGGTGGTGGCGTGATCTTGGCTCACTGCAACCTCTGCCTCCTGGGTTCAAGAGATTCTCCTGCCTCAGCTTCCCAAGTAGCTGGGATTACAGGCATATGCCACCACACCCAGCTAATTTTTGTATTTTTTTTTAGTACAGATGGGATTTCACTATATGTTGGTCAGGCTGGTCTTGAACTCCTGACCTCAGGTGATCTGTCCCTTCTTGACCTCCCAAAGTGTTGGGATTACAAGTGTGAGCCACTGTGCACGGCCTTTTCTTTTTCTTTTTCTTTTTCTTTTTCTGAGTCAGGGTCTCCCTCTTTCGCCTGACTGGAGTGCAGTGGTGTGATCACAGGTCACTGCAGCCTTGACCTTCTGGGCTCAAGCGATCCTTCCTACCTTAGCTACCTGAATAGCTGGGACTATAGGTGTGCACCATGCCCAGCTAGTTTTTAAACTTGTGTAGAGACACAAGGGGCATGGGGTGGGTCTCACTATGTTGCCTAGGCTGGTCTTGAACTCCTGGGCTCATGTGATCCTCCCACATCGGCCTCAAAGAGTGGGATTATAGGTGTGAACCACCGTATCTGGCCTAAATGACTATTTCTAAAGCAGCCAAAGTTGTGAACTCGTGACTCTGAGGAACCTATGAACACCAAGGGAAGCCAGGGTTTAGGTCCCCAGTGACCCTGGGGGTCTCCTCAGGTTGGAAAAAAGTAAACTGTGGTTTCTAAAGATTTTCAAGTTGCAGTCCCTTGCCTTTTGAGATTCCTGGGTCTTTCATAAAATCTCTGGTGTCACAGCAGGAGTGCAGGGAGACCTAGAGGAGCAGTGCCCTCTGTGGCCAGCACTGCAGCCAGGAGATTTTTCTATTTCCCAGGCTCTGGGGATGGGGCGGAGGACACCAGTTCATGGCCCCAGTACAGCGATGCACTGGCTGTAAGAACACTGAAACAGACATTCCTCAAGAGACACCCTGGGTCTCACCTCTTCCCGCATCTCCTGGCACCACACCTAAAATAGCTTCCTAATGCTGTGGAACATTACCTCTTCCCACTCATCCAGAAACCCCTTCAAAAGAGCCATCTGTGCTGCAATCTTCATCTGTAGCTTGCACGGCATATGTGAGTTTGCGGATGTAGGTAGATGGCTACTGATGCATTCCCGGACACACACATACACACACACACACACACACGCATACACACACTTGACGCCATGGGCTGAAGGGCTGTTTTCTCCTCTAAATGGCACCTGCTCCCCTCCACATGAGATGTCCCCTCCCCTTCGGTGGGCCACCTCTTTTCCTATTGTGGTTTGCAGCAGCTCCTCTGACCTCACCTTCCTGATGCTGCTGTGATTATTTTCCTGAATTATTTGATTATGACCAGTATCAAAGTGAAAACAGAGTCCAGGGAATGTCACCTATTTATAGCCTGTTGGATCTGTCACTTTAGGCCTCGCTCTTGGGGAGATGATCCACACTGCTGTGGAGGTGGTCCACATTGGAGGCCATCACGTTATTGTCAAGGTCTATGCTCAAGGTATAAACCTCTGAGCATTTCTCCTACTTCTTAGATTCTTTTTAACTGTCTTTTCTTTTCTTTTGAGACATATAATAATAATAATTATTGTTATTATCTCCCAGGCTGGAGTGCAATGGTGTTATCTCGGCTCACTGCAACCTCCACCTCCCGGGTTCAAGCAATTCTGTCTCAGCCTCCCAAGTAGCTGGGATTACAGGCACCCACCACCACGCCCAGCTAATTTTATTTTTTGTATTTTTTTAGTAGAGGGACTTCACCATGTTGGCCAGGCTGCTCTCGAACTCCTGACCTCAGGTGATCCACCTGCCTTGGCCTCCCAAATGTTGGGATTACAGACATGAGCCACCATGCCCAGCCACAATTATTATTATTATTATTATTTTGTTATTTTTTTTTTTTCTTCGGAGACAGAGGCTTGCTCTGTTGCCCAGGCTGGAGTGCAGAGGCGCGATCTTGGCTCACTGCAACCTCTACTTCCCAGGTTCAAGTGATTCTCCTACCTCAGCCTCTCAAGTAGCTGGGATTACAGGTACACGCCGCCATGCCCGGCACATTTTTTGTACTTTAGTAGAGACAGGGTTTCACTGTGTTGCCTAGGCTGGTCTCGAACTCTTGAGCTCAGGCGATCTGCCCGCCTCGGCCTCCCAAAGTGCTGGGATTACAGGCATGAGCCACTGCGCCCAGCCTAAAATTTATTTGTAAACATTTAATTATAAGCTAAAATCAGATACGAGAAACTACAAAAAACAAAGATATAGCTTAGTGAACTTTTTTTTTTTTTGAGACAGAGTTTTGCTCTTGTTGCCCAGACTGGAGTGCAGTGGCTCGATCTCGGCTCGCTGCAACCTCCGCCTCCCAGGTTCAAGTGAATCTTCTGCCTCAGCCTTCCAAGTATCTGGGATTACAGGCATGCGCCACCATGCCCAGCTAATTTTGTATTTTTAGAAGAGACGGGGTTTCTCCATGTTGGTCAGGCTGGCCTCAAATTCCCAACCTCAGGTGATCCACCCTCCTCGGCATCCCAAAGTGTTGGGATTACAGGCATGAGCCACTGCCCCCGGCACCCCCCCACCTTTTTTTTTCTTTTTTTGAGACAGAGTCTCACTCTGTTGCTCAGGCTGGAGTAGAGTGGCACAATCTTGGCTCACTGCAACCTCTGCCTCCCAGGTTCAAGCAATTCTCCTGCCTCAGCCTCCCAGATAGCTGGGATTACAAGCGTGCACCATCATCAGTTAATTTTTTGTACTTTTAGTAGAGACGGAGTCTCCCTATGTTGGCCAGCCTGGTCTCGAATGCCTGACCTCAGGTGATCTGGCCCCCTCTGTCTTCCAAAGTGTTGGGAGTACAGGTGTGAGCCACCGTGCCTATTCATCTTAGTAAACTTTTATAAGGCAGACACCCTTGTAATCACCACCCAAGAACTAGAACTTTGGCATCCCCCCACTCTCCCCTCATAGAAGCCCTTCCCTGCCGCATCCCAGTTATAGTCTCTGACTCTCTCCAACTGAGCCCACCATCCTGACTCATAGGACTCACTTGCAGCGGGGTTCATCACCCAAGAGTGCCTCTCTAGACACCATACTTCAGTCTTACCGATTTAAAAAGACAACTTTATTCAGGTATAATTTACATCTAATAAAATCCATCCATTTTAAGGACACAATTTTGATGAGCTTGACAGGTGTATACAATCATGTAACCACCAATCCTGATTCAAGAACATTTCTATCACTCCCAAAATTCCCTTGTACCCCTTTATACCCACTCCCCTTCCCCTAGTCCTGGGCCCAGGCAACCACTAATTTGCTTTTTGTTGCTATAGATTAGATTTCCCTTTTCTAAAATTTTATATAACTAAAATCATGTTACATTCTCTTTTGGGTATAGCGTCTTTCACTAATGGTTTTGAAATTTATCGCTGTTCAGTATTTCCTTCCCTTTTTTTTTTTTTTTTTTTTTGAGACGGAGTCTCGTTCTGTTGCCAAAGCTGGAGTGCAGTGGTGTGATCTCGGCTCACTGCACCCTCCGCCTCCTGGGTTCAAGCAATTTTCCTGCCTCAGCCTCTCAAGTAGCTGGGGCTACAGGCGCACGCTGCCCCACCTCACTAATTTTTGCATTTTTAGTAGAAACGGGCTTTCTCCATGTTGCCCAAGCTGGCCTTGAACTCCTGACTTTGAGTGAGCTGCCAGCTTCAGCCTCCCAAAGTGCTGGGATTAAAGGTGTGAGCCACCGTGCCTGGCCTTCCTTCCTTTGTATTGCCAGGAAGTATTCCGCTGAATGAATATACCAAAATTGTTTACGCATTCTTCTTTTGAGGGACATTTGAGTTGTTATCAGTTTTTGGCTATCACCAATAAAGCTGCTACAAGCATTGGTTACAGACTTCTGTATGGACATCTACTTTAATACACTTGGGTAAATAAACACCTAGGAGTGGGATTACTAGGCTTTATAGGAGGTATGTGTTAAAATTTATACAAAACTGTCAAACTGTTTTCCAAAATGGCTGTGTGTTCAGGAAAAACTCTCAAACTGAGCTTATCTTCCACTCTTGGATCAATACAACAGTCAACGTAGAAGACTTCCATGACCCCAATATATATGGAGATTTCTCCTCACCAGCAAGCAAGCGATCAATTCTGCAGCACACACCAACTGGGTGCCAATTCCCACGCTATCTACCTGGAGATAGTGTCAGATTCCACAGATTTGGAGCTCAGTCCCCAACGCTGCCCCTGCCCCGCTCCCCTAGATACCAGTAGCAAGTCTGGGCCTCAGGAACTTCTGACTAACTGGCTTCAAGTTGGGGGGTTCCCACAACCCCAACTTTGAGTGCAATTACTTTGCTGAAGCAGCTCACAGAACTCGGGGAAACATTTACTTATGTTGACTGATTTATTACCGTAAATAAAAAATACAATCCTAAGTTCCCCAACTGACTGAACTGCTGAACAGACCCCTTCTAGCACCCGAGAAACCTGAAAAACTGAATTCCTGACCAAGACCGGAAGGGAGGTCACACTCCCTCCTTTTTAGAGTTTAGGCACAGCCGACCAGCATTAACATGAAAATAGAGAAGTAAGACTTAATACTGGCAGAACAGACTCTTCGGGGCAATAGGATACCAAACTACAACCTTATTCTGGTATAGCATCATGGGACAAACAGCGACCCTAAAGGAAATAACAATATTTCACCCCAAAATATATTTCATTGACATATTTTGAAATAGTTCTGCAAAGCCATCTTTTGTGGGGGAAATTTTCATCTGTAGAGAATCTCCATTAATGCAGCCAGGCTTCCCTTTCTAGGCCTTTCTGGAACCTATGAGAGATTAAATTCGAATCTGACACGTTTAAGTTCTTAAAAGAGATTTACCATCTATTCTTTCTGAAAGGGGCTACCTATGAGGCATCATCGATATAACAAGAAGTTTGGGCCTGGCACGGTGGCTCACGCCTGTAAATCCCAGCACTTTGGAAGGCCAAGGTGGGCGGATCACCTGAGGTCAGGAGTTCGAGACCAGCCTGGCCAACATGGCGAAACCATGTCTCTCCTAAAAATACAAAAATTAGCCAGGTGTGGTGGCACAGGCTTGTAATCCCAGGTGAACAGGAGGCTGAGGCAGGAGAATGGCGTGAACCTGGGAGGCAGAGGCTGCAGTGAGCCAAGATCATGCCACTGCACTCCAGCCTGGGCAACGGTGAGACTTCACATTAAAAAAAAAAAACAAAAAAACCACTTTGGCCTCCACACTCCCCTTATCTGAACTCGGTCATTTCCTTCTGCTAACTTCAAGTCTTTAGACAAAGCTTTAATTCTTTCAACCAACTGCCAATCAGAAAAATATTTGAATCTACCTAATGAAAGGTGAAGCCAGCTGGACTTCCTCGGTGGAGTGCAGACTTGGAGAACTTTTCTGTCTTACAAGAGGATTGTAAAATGCACCAATCAGCACTCTGTAGCTAGGATTGTAAAATGCACCAATCAGCGCTCTGTGGCTAGCTAGAGGTTTGTAAAATGTGCCAATCAGCACACTGTAAAATCGACCAATCAGTGCTCTGTAAAATGGACCAATCAGCATGCTGAAAAATGGACCAATCAGTAGGACATGGGTGGGGACAAATAAGGGAATAAAAGCTGCCCTCCCCCTGCCCCCCCAAACCAGCCCCCATACCTCACAGGAGGAGCAACCTGCTTGGGTCCCCTTCTGTGCTGTGGAAGCTTTGTTCTTTCGCTCTTCACAATAAATTTTGCTGCTGCTCACTCTTTGGGTCCATGCCACCTTTAAGAGCTGTAATACTCACCGCCAAGGTCCGTGACCTCATTTTTGAAGTCAGTGAGACCAAGAACCCACCGGAAGGAACCAATTCTAGACACACTGACCTGTAAACTCATCTCTCCTTCAAGATGTCCCAGCTCTTTTGGCTGAACCAATGTGCACCTTCCATGTATTGATTTATGATTTTACCTACAATTCCTCTCTCCCTAAAATGTATAAATCTACACTAACGTGACCACCTTGGGTACACTTTCTCACTTTCCCCAGGCCGTGGGGAACAATCATATTGGCTAAGGATAAACCTCTTTAAAATACTTTACAGAGTCTGGTTTTCCAGTAACATTACAAAGGCTATTACAAAAGATACCAGTGAATATGAGAGGTGAAGCCAGCTGGACTTCCTGGGTTGAGTGGGGACTTGGAGAACTTTTCTGTCTAGCTAGAGGATTGTAAACACACCAGTCAGCGCTCTGTGTCTAGCTAGAGAATTGTAAATGCACCAATCAGCACTCTGTAAAAACGCACCAATCAGTGCTCTGTGCCTAACTAAAGGATTGTAAATGCACCAATCAGCACGCTGTCAAAACACACCAATCAGCGCTCTGTGTTTAACTAAAGGATTGTAAACACACCAATCAGTATTCTGTAAAATGGACCACTCTGTAAAATGGACCAATGAGCAGGACATGGGTGGGGACAAATAAGGGAATAGAAACTGGCCACACCCCTCGCCATCCCCCCTGCAAGCAGCAGCAACCTGCTTGGGTCCCCTTCCACACTGTCACACTGTGGAAGCTTTATTCTTTCTCTCTTCACAATAAATCTTGCTACTGCTCACTCTTTGGGTCCGTGCCACCTGTAAGAGCTGTAACACTCACTGCGAAGGTCCGCAGCTTCATTCTTGAAGTAAGGGAGACCAAGAACCCACCGGAAGGAACCAACTCCGGACAGAAATGTGTAGGGTGAGGTACTGGGGGAAGGTGCACTGAGCTTCTAGGCCCTCCCCAGATGCAGCACCTTCCAGGAATCTTTATGTGTTCAGCTATCGAGGAGCTCTCTGAACCCTGTCCTCTTGGGTTTTTATAGACAACCTTGTTGAAATGAAGGTCTCCAGGGTATGGAGCAGGACCCTCTCTGGAATTAGAGTCCTGTGTCCCACAATCAGAAAGGTGGAGGAAGATTAGAGTTCTGCCATGGGGCAGGTGAAAGAAGGGCAGGAAAAAATCAAAGAGATTCTGTTTCATGAGGCCTGCTTCTGAGGCCCAGAGCACTCAGCATTATTATTTTTTATACATATCTTTTTCGAGACGAAGTCTTGCTCTGTCACCCAGGCTGGAGTGCAGAGGTGCGATCTCAGCTCACTGCAACCTCCGCCTCCTGGGTTCAAGCAATTCTTTGCCTCAGCTTCCCGGGTAGCTGAGATTACAGATGCCTGCCACCACGCCTGGCTAATTTTTGTATTTTTAGTAGAGATGGGGTTTCACCACGTTGGCCAGGCTGGTCTTGAACTCCTGACCTCATGATCCACCTGCCTCAGCCTCCCAAAGTGCTGGGATTACAGGCATGAGCCACCGGGCCTGGCCTACAGCACCCATCATTATAACAAAAGACTGTAACAAGGGCTATGGGAGTTACAAACCAGGAACCATGGAGGAAGCCAATACATATTAATATATATATGTAAAATGACACCACACTGTGCCATTGTACATTCTCACCAGCAATATATAAGAGCTCCAGGGTGCAATGGCTCATGCCTGTAATCCAGCACTTTGGGAGGCCGAGGCAGGCAGATCACCTGAAGTCAAGAGGTCAAGACCAGCCTGGCCAACATAGTGAAACCCCAACTCTACTAAAAATGCAAAATTAGCCCAGAGTGGTGGCATGCACCTGTAATCCCACGTACTCAGGAGGCTGAGGCAGGAGAATTGCTTGAACCCGGGAGGCAGAGATTGCAGTGAGCTGAGATCGCACCACTGCACTCCAGCCAGGGCGACAGAACAAGAATCTGTCTCAAATAAATAAATAAATAAATAAATAAATAAAGGCTGGACGCAGTGGCTCACGCCTGTAATCCCCACACTTTGGGAGGCTGAGGCGGGCAGATCACAAGATCAGGAGATCTAGACCATCCTGACTAACACGGTGAAACCCCATCTCCACTAAAAATACAAAAAAAAAAAAAATTAGCTGGGCGTGGTGGCGGGCACCTGTAGTCAGTCCCAGCTACTAGGGAGGCTGAGGCAGGAAAATGGCGTGAACCTGGGAGGTGGAGCTTGCAGTGAGCCAAGATTGCACAACTGCACTCCAGCCTGGGCGACAGAGTGAGACTCTATCTCAAAAATAAAATAAAATAATAAATAAAATAAAATAAAATAAAATGTACCATCTTAATCATGTTTAAGTCTCTCTCTCTCTCTCTTTCTCTCTCTCCCTCTCTCCCTGTCTCCCTCTCCCTCTCTTCTCTTCCTCTCTTTCTCTCTTTCTGTCATTCTATTTCCTGAGACAGGGGCTCACTGTGTCACCCATGCTGGAGTGCAGTGGCATGAACACAGCTCACTGCAGCCTCGACCTCCTGGGCTCAAGCAATCTTCCTGCCTCAGCCCCCCAAGTGGCTGGGTCTACAGGTGCATACCGCCACACTCTGCTATTTTTGTATTTTTTGTAGAGAAAGGGTTTTACTACATTGCCCAGGCTGGTCTTGAACTCCTGGGGCTCAAGCAATCCAACAACCTCGGCCTCCCAAAGTGTTGGGATTACAGGTGTGAGCCACTGCGTTCAGCCTACTTTTCAGTCTTTCGTCCATTTTAAAAACTGGGTCATTTGTCTTTTTGTTGAGTGTAGGAGTTATTTATATAATCTGGATATCCGTTCTTTTTTCGGATATATGTATTATGAATATTTTCTGTTACGTTGTGGCTCTTCATCTTCTTGACAGTGTCTTTTGAAGACCAGGGTTTTACATTTTGATCAAGTCTAATTTATTATTATTATTATTATTATTATTTGAGATGGAGTCTCACTCTGTCACCCAGGCTGGAGTGCAATGATGTGATCTCGGCTCACTGTAACCTCCATCTCCTGGGTTCAAGCGATTCTCCTGCCTCAGCTTCCTGAGTAGCTGGGATTACAGGCACGCACAACCATGCTCGGCTAATTTTTATATTTTTAGTAGAGATGGGGTTTCACCATCTTGGTCAGGCTGGTCTCGAACTCCTGACCTTGTGATCCGCCTGCCTTGGCCTCTCAAAGCACTGGGATTACAGGCGTGAGCCACTGTTCCTGGCCAAATTTATTATTTTTTATTATTATAATTTTTTTTTTTTTTTTTTTGAGATAGGGTCTCACTCTGTTGCCCAGGCAGGAGCGCAGTGGCAAAATCCCAGCTCACTGCAGCCTCGAGTTCCCGGGGCTCAAGTGATCCTCCCACCTCGGCCTCCTGAGTGGCTGGGACTACGGGCATGCACCACCATGCCTGGTTAATTTTTAAAATTTTTGGTAGAGACAGAGTCTCTGTGTTGCCTCAGCTGATTTTTTTTTTTTTTTGAGACGGAGTCTAGCTCTGTCGCCCAGGCTGGAGTGCAGTGGCGCGATCTCGGCTCACTGCAAGCTCCGCCTCCCAGGTTCGCACCATTCTCCTGCCTCAGCCTCCCGAATAGCTGGAACTGCAGGTGCCCGCCACCACACCTGGCTAATTTTTTTGTATTTTTAGTAGAGACGGGGTTTCACCGTGGTGTCGATCTTCTGACCTCGTGATCCGCCCGCCTCGGCCTTGCAAAGTGCTGGGATTACAGGCGTGAGCCACCACGCCCGGCCTTTTTTTTTTTTTTTTTTTTAACGATCCATGCTTTCCAAGTCCTAAGAAATCTTTGCCTACCCCAAGGTTACACGGACTTTCTCCTGTGTTTTCCTTTAGAAATTCCTTAGTTTTGACTTTTATGCCACAATTCATTTCAAATTAAATTTTGTTTATGGTATGAGATAAGAATCAAGATTTTTTTTTTTTCGAGATGAGGTGTTGCTATGTTGTCCAACAATGGTCTCAAACTTCTGAGCGCAAGAATTCTGCTGGCCTCAGCCTCCCACATAGTGCTGTCCACCACGCCCAGCTCAAGATGCTTTTTGTTTCAAACGGATATCTAGGCTGGCAGGATGGCTCACGCCTATAATCCCAGCCCTTTGGGAAGTCAAGGAGGGCGGATCACCTGACGTCAGGAGTTCGAGACCAGCCCGGTCAACATGGTGAAACCCCACCTCTACTAAAAATACAAAAATTAGCCAGGCGTGGTGGCACACACCTGTAATTCCAGCTACTTGGAGGCTGAGGCAGGAGAATCGCTTGAACCCAGGAGACGGAGGTTGCAGTGAGCCAAAACTGCACCACTGCATTCCAGCCTGGGCGACAGAGTGAGACTTTGTCTAAAAAAAAAAAAAAAAAAAAATTAGCCGGGCATGGTGGAGCATGCCTATAATCCCAGCTACTTGGGAAGCTGAGGCAGGAGAATCACTTGAACCCGGGAGGTGGAAGTTGCAGCGAGCCAACATCATGTCACTGCACTCCAGCCTAGGCAATAAGAGCAAAACTCTGTCTCAAAAAAAGAAAAAGAAAAAAAAAAAAAAGGATACCTAGTTCTTCCAGCATCATTTGTTGAAAAGACATTGAATTACCACATCGAATTACCTTGGCACCTTCGTTGAAAATCAAGAGACCACAGACCATGAATTTGTGAATCTACTTCTGGTATTCTCTTTTCTGTTCCATTGATTTACAGATCTATCCTTATCCTTACATGAATAGCACAGTTTCTTTCTTTTTTTTTTTTTTTTTTTTTTTGAGATGAAGTTTCGCTCCTGTTGGCCAGGCTGGAATGCAATGGTGTGATCTTTGCTCACTGCAACCTCCGCCTCCCAGGTTCAGATGATTCTTGGCCTTGGCCTCCTGAGTAGCTGGGATTACAGGCACGTGCCACCACCCAGCTAATTTCTGTATTTTTAGTAGAGACGGAGTTTCACCAGGTTGGCCAGGCTGGTCTCAAACTCCTAAACTTGTGATCCACCTGCCTTGGTCTCTCAAAGTGCTGGGATTACAGGCGTGAGCCACAGCGCCTGGCCGAATAGCACAGTTTCTTAACACTAACTTTACAGAACATCTTGAAATCAGGTGGTATAAGCTTTCCAACTTTGTTCTTTTTAAGAAATCATGAAATCATTTTGGCTTGCTCAAAACAAAACAATAAACAAACAAAACCCCAAAGCTTGCTAAGTGTCATAAGAAACAAAGGAAGACTTACAATTGAAGGAGACTAATGAGGAATAATAACTAAATGCAAAATGGGATTCCAGATCACATCCTGGAACCAAAAAGGGACATTAGTAAAAAATTCATGAAATTCAAGTCCTACAGTTTAATTAATCATATTGTTGGCCAGGAGCAGTGGCTCATGCCTATAATCCCAACACTTTGGGAGGATGAGGGGAGAAGATTGCTAGAGTCCAGGAGTACAAGACCAATCTGAGCAACATGGTGAAACCCTGTCTTTTTTAGAAAAAAATAGAAAAAAACAACTAGCTGGGCATGATGGCGTGTGCCTGTAGTCCCAGCTCCCTGAGAATCTGAGGTGAGAGAATTGCTTGAGCCCACAAGGTTGAGGTTGCAATGAGCCAAGATCATACCAGTGCACTCCAGCCTGGGCGACAGAGCACACCTGTCTTGAAAATAAAAATAATATTGAGGACGGAAGAGGTGGTTCATGCCTGTGATCCCAGCACTTTGGGAAGCTGAGGCAGGAGGATTGCTTGAACCCGGGAATTCAATACCAGCCTGGGCAACATAGAGAGGGCCCATCTCTATAAAAAATATAAAAAGTATGTGGGCATGGTGGCACATGCCTGTAATCCCAGCTACTCAGGAGGCTGAGATGGGAGGATGGCTTGAGCCTGAGAAGTAGAGGTTGCAGTGGGCTGAGATCATGCTACTGCACTCCAGTCTGGGCGACAGAGCGAGATCCTGTTGCAATAATAATAATAATATTGGCCCGGCATGGTGGCTCACACCTGTAATCCCAGCACTTTGGGAGCCGAGGCAGGCAGATCATGAGGTCAGGGTGGGTTCAAGACCAGCCTGGCCAATACGGTGAAACCCTGTCTCTACTAAAAATACAAAAATTAGCCTGGCGTGGTGGCACACGTCTGTAATTCCAGCTACTTGGGAGGCTGAGGCAAGAAAATCACTTGAACTCAGAAGGCATAGGTTGCAGCGAGCTGAGATCACACCACTGCACTCCAGCCTGGGCGACAGAGCAAGACTCTGTCTCAAATGATAATAACAATAATAATGTACTAATATTAATTTCCTATTTTTGGTTACATAAGATTATTAATACTAAGCAAGCAGGTTGAAAGATACAAGAAAACTCTACTATGTTTGCAACTTTTCTCTAACTTAAAAACTAGTTCAGGCTGGGCACAGTGGCTTTACAATCCCAGCACTCTGGGAGGCCGAGGCGGGTGGATCACCTGAGGTCAGGAGTTGGAGACAGCCTGGCCAACAGGCTCTACTAAAAATACAAAACGTATCTGGGTGTGGGGCACATGCCTGTAATCCCAGCTGCTCAGGAAGCTGAGGCAGGAGAATCGCTTGAACCTGGGAGGCAGAGGTTGCAGTGAGCCAAGAGCACGCCATTGCACTCCAACCTGGGCAACAGAGAGAGACCTTGTTTCAAAACAAACGAACAAACAAACAAACAACTCGTTCAAATAAAGTTTTTGAAATTCACAAGGCCGAGCATGCCTGTAATCCCAGCACTTTGTGGGATCTGTGTGGGAGGATCACTTGAGCCTGGGAGTTGGAGACCAGCCTGGGCAAAAGAGCAAGACCCTGTTTGAATTTAAAACAAAAACAAAAACAAAAACAAAAAACCACAATTGTCATCTCACAGCTTCCATGGGTCAAAAGGCTATGGCACAACTTAGCTAGATCCTCTGCTCAGGAGCTTATAGGCTGAAATTAACCTGTTATCTGGGCTGCATTCTCATCTGGAGGTTTCACGAGGGGAAGAATCCACTTCCAAACCCATTCAGGTTGTTGGCAGAATGAATTTCCTTGTGGTTGGATGACTGATGACAGCCAGATGTTTGCTGGCTATTGGTTGGAGGCTACCTTCAGGTCCCAGAGTCCTAGAAGCCATCCACAGTTCCCTGCTGCATGGCCCTCCCCATAAGCTGGTCATGGCATGGCTGTTTGCTTCTTCAAGACTAGCAGTAGCATCTCTCCCCACAGTTGGTTAAGACGAAATCTATAAAAAAACAGCAGGTGAGTCACATCCCATCACATATGCCCTACTCTGTGGGCCAGGAGCAACTCACAGTTCCTGCGCACACTCAAGAGGAAGGAATTACACAAGGGCAGGACCCACTGGGGGTCAGTTAGGGTGTGCTGGCCACACTCTCCATTCCCTTCATTCTTTACAACAAATTTGTCAAAGTACCTGGGCTGTGTAACCTGCAGAGTTTCCTATAGTCTGGATTTTGCTAATTGTACACTCCTGGTGCAATTCAGCATGTTCCTTTGTTCTCTGCATTTCTGGTGAATTGGCAGCTGGACACAGAGAATTGATCAGGCTCAGGTTGGATCCCGTTAGCAACATTTTAGGTAGTGATGTGTGGTCTTCACGCAGGAGGCACATAGCATCTGTCTTTTGGTGATGTTACTGGCTATTGAGACTTAATGCCTACGTTAATTAATTAACTAGGGGCAGCAAAATTATGGTATTCTAATTCCATTCTTTCTTTTTCTTTTATTCATTGTATTTATTTATTTGTTTTGGGATACAGTCTCGCTCTGTCACCCAGGCTGGAGTGCAGTGGAGTGATCTTGGCTCCCTGCAACCTCTGCCTCCCGGGTACAAGCAATTCTCCTGTCTCAGCCTCCCGAGTAGCTGAGACTACAGGTACACGCCACCGTGCCTAGCTAAATTTTGTATTTTTAGTAGAGATGGGGTTTCATCATATTGGTCAGGCTGGTCTTGTACTCCTGACCTCAGGTGATCCACCGCCTCGGCCTCCCAAAATGCTGGGATTACAGGTATGAGCCACTGCACCCAGCCTGTAATATTTTCATAAGATGATGCTTTCCTTCATCTATTATTTAAGTCTAGTTCATATAGGGAAGGAAGGATAAATGTTTGATTCACTTATTTACCAGTTTTTGAGATAAATATATTGGTGACCAGTTGTTTTTTAACAGTATTATGAACCCATAGATTTAAACCTCTTTGATTGATTTGAACTCATTGCAATTCTTGTCCTTACTAAAGCTCACATGGTCTAGTGGGAGCCTCTTCAAACTGGCTCCTGAGTCTTTTTGACATTATCCTATTAGTCTTTGAGAGCTGCCTTGTAAGCTGGTATGTAAAGGTGATCCTACTCTAGTCTTGAAGCAAAGCGTTTTGCCAAGAAGCCCTGTTTTTTTTTTTCTTAAGAGATGGGATCTTGCTCTGTTGCCCTGGCTTTAAGACATTGTAGCTCGCCGCAAACTTGAATACCTGGCTTTAAGCAATCCTCTCACCCGGGCCTCCCAAAGTGCTGGAATTACAGGCGTGACATTGTACCCAGCCCTTAATTGAAACAATATTTCAAGACCACAATCCAGGCTCTGGGGATGCTACTGTCACTGCATTAGCCTTTTTGGTGGACAAAAGTAGGAAAAAAGGCCAGGCATGGTGGCTCATGCCTGTAATCTCAGCACTTTGGGAGGCCAAGGTGGGAGGATCACCTCAAGTCAGGAGTTAGAGACCAGCCTGGTCAACATGGAGAAACCCCATCTCTACAAAAAAAATACAAAATTTAGTGGGATGTGATGGCATGCACCTGTAGTTCCAGCTACTTGGGAGGCTGAGGCAGGAGAATCACTTGAATCCCAGGGGAGCAGAGGTTGCAGTGAACTGAGATCACACTGTCGTACTCCAGCCTGGGCAACTCTGTCTCAAAAAAAAAAAAAAAGTAGGAAACATATATAATGTAATTATTTGGGAGCTCATCTGATATGAGGAAGAAGAGGGAGAGGTTGAAACCGAGAGGCAATAAATAACTGATACATCCACTCTTTTCTGGCCTTTCTGGCCTTCATTTCTGTGGTCCCCGTTCTGCTGCTTAATTTTATTCCATGGTCAGCAGTTTCTGCCGGGTCCTGTCTGCACAGAACAGGGAGCCCTGGAGGGTCTGTTTCAGGATGTGGAGAAGCTTGATCAACCCCATATGCTGCCTCAGCCCCTCCAAGCTCCCTGCGCTTGGTTGCAGTTTCAGCTGCTCTTCTCAAACTCACTGCCCAGCTTTCTCCTCAATGTCTGCTGCCTATTTCAGGATCCTCCTGTTTTCAGGTCCACCTGGTGCTACCCTGGTTGCCTCCCTCTCCTTCCTCCCCCATAAGTCTTATGACTGTCAGTGTTTTGTCCTCATTCACTCCTATTTTAGGCTTCACGGACATAGCTTGTCACCAGTTGTGTTATAAACCTTGTCCAGTGGTTTTTGGAGACAGCTAGGCTCATTCACTCAGCTGGTCGTTGGGTTAAGCTGCAAGGGCCACAAAAACTTCACTCAGCTTTCCCTATCATGCAGTAATCTGAGCTTCTTAAAGGCATGGCGGTGGCTTTCCCAGAAAGCACAAAAGGAGAAGCTTCTAGGTCTCCTAAAGTTCAGGCCGCCACTCCCTCCACCTTCTGGTAGTCAGAGCAAGTGGCAAGACCAGCCCGCAGTCAAGGGCAGGGACACAGACTCCGCCTCTCAGTGGGAGGAGCTGCAGGTGCACACAGGCAGAAAGGGGTGGATAGTGTCATCTTCAGAGATGCCAGCTCAGCCTTGTCTGACCCAGAGCCCAAGCAGGTGCCATCCCCCTTAGGAAGCTTGCTGCAGGCCAAATGAACACTGTACCTTAGCTGTCGCTAAAGGGTGGGGCGAGGGAGGGAAAGGATTCCTGCTGTTTCCACTATGGGATTCCACGTAGGTATGGAGTTTCCACCTCGGGCTATGGGGAGCACAGGGGGTGGCACAGGACTGGCACTGTGGAAAAGAATTAACTCCCATCTTTCCTCTCCACCCTTGTCGCTTGCAGGCCCTCCCAGGGCTGGCGGGGCATACGGCCCTGTCAGTGGTAAGTCAAGCCGGGAGCCCTGCCAGGGAGGGCCAGATGGAGAAGGAGGAAAGCACAAATCAGCCCTGTGGCCGGCACCATAAATAATGCTCCTGGGTGTGGGTGGCAGCTCTGCAGGCCCATTTGATCAGCCGTGGAGTGTCAGTGCCTCAGCCCTCCCTGTCTCTGGCCTGAAAGTCTTAATCCGCCTGGCATAACAGCTCCCTGCAGCCTGCGGTGGGGAGGACAGCTGAAGGGGAAGGCAGATAATCTGACGTATCAGGGCCACTCCAAAAGCCATTCTTTTGTTCCCTCCTGGCCGGGCGGGGGAGGTGCATGGGGCTGGCTGCGTGGGGAAGAGCCACTGCCTGGGGCCTTGACATTCTGATGGACCGAAGGGCAGGCATTTTCCTCTCTGATGCCTCAGCTGTTTTTCTGGGGCTGGCTTGGAGCACTGGCAAGGCTGATGCCATATGGCGGTCCCGCTTCCTCAGCCATGGAACTGGATCTTTGCAAATTGGAGAGCAGGCGCTGAGCCTCACTCCTGCTGTCTTCTGTACCTGACTGTCTCCCTTCAAGGTGGAGATTTGACTTTCTGCCTCAGGTCAAATTCCACAGGCTGCCCTTTTTATCCATAGGAACCAGAAACAGGGAATTCCGCCTGCCAGAACTCCCCAGATATTTTTGCCGTCAGGCTCCCAGTGAGCCAGAGCGGATCAGAGGGTGCAAAGATGAGAGAGGGTGAGGGAGGAAGTTGAGAGCTCTGTGCTGCTGGCATCTCGTGGTCCCCATTCTCCCTGCATTCAGTGTCACTGCATTTTTTTGAACAGGGAAACATTTGAGAGCTCTGATTGTCAAAGTGTAGCTTGAGTCCCATGGGAATCACCTGGGGGAAGCTTTAAAAAATGGCAGGTTCCTGGGCTACGCCAAGACCTGCCGAATCGTAATCCCTAGAGAAGAGGCACGCTGGAAACTGCATTTTAAACGAGCCCTCTGGCGATTCCTTAACCTTTCTTTTTTTTTTTTTTTTTTTTTTTGAGACGGAGTCTTGCTCTCTCTCCCGAGCTGGAGTGCAGTGGCCAGATCTCAGCTCACTGCAAGCTCTGCCTCCCGAGTTCACGCCATTCTCCTGCCTCAGCCTCCCGAGTAGCTGGGACTACAGGCACCCGCCACCTTGCCCGGCTAGTTTTTTGTATTTTTTTTTTTAGTAGAGACGGGGTTTCACCATGTTCGCCAGGACGGTCTCGATCTCCTGACCTCGTGATCCGCCCGTCTCGGCCTCCCAAAGTGCTGGGATTACAGGCTTGAGCCACCGCGCCCGGCCTCCTTAACCTTTCTTGTCTTTGATGGCGTTGTTAAGAAAATGGACTCTGAGGCAGGGCGTGGTAGCTCAAGCCTGTAATCTCAGCACTTTGGGAGGCTGAGGCGGGCGGATCATGAGGTCAGGATATCAAGACCATCCTGACTAACTCAGTGAAACCTCTTCTCTACTAAAAATACAAAAAACATTAGCTGGACCTGGTGGCAGGTGCATGTAGTCCCAGCTACTCGGAGGCTGAGGCAGGAGAATGGTGTGAACCCGGGAGACAGAGCTTGCAGTGAGCCAAGATCACTCCACTGCACTCCAGCCTGGGCAACAGGGTGAGACTCCATCTCAAAAAAAAAAAGAAAAAAAAAAAGAAAAGAAAAGAAAAGAAAATGGGCTCCGAAACCAAACTGCCTAGCACCCAAACCGAGCCTAGAAAAGCAACTTGTGTGGCCGGGTAGCTCATGCCTGTAATCCCAGCCCTTTGGAAGGCCAAGGCAGGGGGACTACTTGAGCCCAGGAGTTTGAGCCAAACCTAGACAACATACAGAGGTCCCTGTCTCCATTTAAAAAATAATAAATAGGCTGGGTACAGTGGCTCACGCCTGTAATCCCAACACTTCGGAAGGCTGGGGCAGGCGGATCACCTGAGATTGGGAGTTCGAGACCGGCCTGACCAACATGGAGAAACCCTGTCTCTATTAAAAATACAAACTTGTCCAGGCGTAGTGGTGCAAGCCTGTAATCCCTGCTACTCTGGAGGCTGACACAGGAGAATTGCTTGAACCTGGGAGATGGAGGTTGCGGTGAGCCGAGATCGTGCCATTGCACTCCAGCCTGGGCAACAATAGCGAAACTCCGTCTCAAAAAAAAAAAAGTAATAATAATAATTATAAGTAGGCCAGGTGTGGTGGCTCACGCCTGTAATTCCAACACTTTGAGAGGCCGAGACGAGCAGATCACCTGAGGTCAGGAATTCGAGACCAGTCTGGCCTACATGGTGAAACCCCGTCTCTACTAAAAATACAAAATTAGCTGGGCATGGTGGTGCATGCCTGTAATCCCAGCTATTCAGGAGGCTGAGGCAGGAGAATCACTTGAACCCAGGAGGCGGAGTTGGTCGTGAGCTGAGATTGCGCCACTGCACTCCAGCCTGTGCGACAACAGCAAAACTTCATCTCAAAAACAAACAAACAAAATAAATAAATAAATTAATTAACTAATAAGTTATATATATATTAAAAAGAAAAGCAACTTGTTCTTTCTGTATATCAGTTTTCTAATTTACACAACAGGGATGATAATAGCACCTACCCACAGTGTGGAGAGGGTTAAATGTAGATAACAATCATATATTATAATTATGATGATCAAGCACTTTGTTTTGTCCAAAGGCGGAAGGAGGAGGCTGGGAGAGGGGCCGTGCCTGTCTAAGTTCTCTCATCAGTGTGGTGCCAGAGACAGAGGAGGGCGCAGACCCAGGTCAGGTGCCCAGCTCACCTGCCATGTGTGCTGTCCTGGGCCTCAGTCCCTCAGGGCCCAGCCTGGACTGGGTGGTGACAATGAAACTGCAGAAAGACACAAACTGAACTCACTTGCCTTTCCCCAGGATGTTTCCAAAGTAACGCTGCATTAGCCCATTTCCCTGGCAGACAGGGCAAGGGCTTACTTTAGAAAAGTCAGGGACACTGGCGGTGGGGCTGGAGGAGCTGTGGGTATGTTGCCTGATGTCCTGGCTACTAGGGATGGTGTCAGCAGCATGGGATGGCACTGGTACAGAAGTATATAGAGCACAGCCTTCTGGGAGGGTCCCTGGTTCTGTGGAATAACTGTGCAAACAAATGCAACCTAACAAAGGTTTAGTATAACACTAGGAACAATAGCAGATAGAACAGGTTTCCTGTTTATTATATGCCAGCTCTGTTATGTTTATAATCTCATTTGACAGATGGTGAAACTGAGACACAAAGAGTTTAACCAATTCACACCAAGCCATAAAGCTGGTAAAGTGCAATAAGCCTGGGCGGCATCCTGAGGCCTGGGTTTGGGTTCCATCTTTACCCTGAGTAGGGGTGCAGTGAGGTCTATTGGAATGGCCTGTGTCCAAACTCCAGCTATGTTACTCACCACCCGTGTGACCTTGGGAAAGCCACTTAGCTTCCCTGAGCCTTGGTTTCTCCGTCTGTTAGATGGAAATAACCATTACCTTGCAAGGCTGATGCAACAGTTAAGAGTCTAGCAGCAGGTATTAATTTCCTACTGCTGCTACAATAATTACCACAAATTCAGTGGCTAGAAACATCATACCGGCCGGGCGCGGTGGCTCAAGCCTGTAATCCCAGCACTTTGGGAGGCCGAGATGGGTGGATCACGAGGTCAGGAGATCGAGACCATCCTGGCTAACACGGTGAAACTCCGTCTCTACTAAGAAATACAAAAAATAGCTGGGTGAGGTGGCGGGCACCTGTAGTCCCAGCTACTCGGGAGGCTGAGGCCGGAGAATGGCGTGAGCCCGGGAGGTGGAGCTTGCAGTGAGCTGAGATCCGGCCACTGCACTCCAGCCTGGGCGACAGAGCGAGACTCCGTCTCAAAAAAAAAAAAAAAAAAAAAAAAAAAAAAGAAACATCATACCTTCGTTCTCATACAGTTCTGGAGGACAGACGTCCAAAAATAAGTCCTACAGGGCTAAAATCAAGGCATCAGCAGGGCTGGCTCCTTCTGGCAGCTCCAGGGAAGAATCTGTTCTTTGCCCTTTTTTCTGGCTTCTACAGGCCTCTTGCATTCCTTGGGCACAGGCCACATCACACCAATCTCTGCTTCTGTTGTCACATTGCCATCCTCTCTTCTGTACTCAATCTCCCCCTGCTCCCTTCATGAGGACACTTGTGATTACACTGCCCCTGCTCCGATAATCTGGGATAATCTCCCCATATCAGAATCCTTCACTTCATCACATCTGGAAAAGTTTTTTTTTTTTTTAACCATGCAACAGAACATATTCACAGGTTCTGGGGATTCGGACATGACATCTTTGGGGGTCACCCTCCGGCCCACTGCACAGGAACTAGCAAAAAGGAGGGTGAGAGAGGTGGTCATTTTATATTCTAGCCTCAGGTCACTGCCAACTAGTATTGATTCTGGGCAAGGCATTTTACTTCCCTGAGTCTCGGCATCCTCCTCTGTGAAGTAGGGGCAATGATAGAGGCTGTCAAATGAGGGAACTGCATTCAGAGGTGAAGATGGTCGGTGGATATTTGTTGCATGAGTTTGAGAAATGATGCACAGACTCTGAGGTCCCTGTGCTTCTTAGTATATGCCCCGGACAGAGGAGGGGAGGCCTCAGGAGGGAGGCTCACTCCACAGCATGGAGGAATGGGGTCGGAACAGGGTGAATCAGAGGCCGCACTTCTGGAGGTGCATCTGGAGTGGTGGACACTGTTATTGCAAGCCTGCTGCTGGTGCTCGTGATGGGGGCACAGTCAAGCACAGTGGGATCTGATGGGTCTTGGCCCCTTGGTGTCTGATGGGTCTGGGCACTTAGCCACAGCACACCCCTGGTCTGGCTTGGTTTTTTTGTTGTTGTTTTGTTTTTTTTAGATGGAGTCTGGCTCTATTGCCCAGGCTGGAGTGCAGTGGCATGATCTCAGTTCACTGCAACCTCTGCCTCCCGGGTTCAAGCAATTCTCCTGCCTCAGCTTCCTGAATAGCTGGGACTACAGGCACGTGCCACCACGCCCGTCTAATTTTTTGTATTTCTAGTAAGGCAGGGTTTCACTGTGTTAGCCAGGATGGTCTCTATCTCCTGAGCTTGTGGTCCGCCCGCCTCAGCCTCCCAAAGTGCTGGGATTACAGACATGAACCACCGCGCCTGACCGCACTTCCTGATTTCAAAACTACAGGACCAGGTGCGGTGACTAATGCATGTAATTTCAGTACTTTGGGAGGCTGAGGCAGGAGGATCACTTGAGCCCAGGAGTTTGAGACCAGCCTGGGCAACAAAGGGAGATCCCGTATCTACAAAAATAAAATATAAAAAAAATTAGCCAGGCATGGTGGCAGGCTCCTGTGGTCCCATCTATTAGGGAGGCTGAGGTGGGAAGATTTCTTGAGCCCAGGAAATCAAGGCTGCAGTGAGCCACGATTAGTGCCACTGCAGTCCAGCCGGGGCAACAGAGGAAACTCCATCTCAAAAGTAAAAAAATAATTAAAATAAATTAATTAAATTAAAATGCATACAATTCCCCAGGATGGTGCTTACACTTGTAATCCCAGCTCTTTGGGGGACCAACAGGGAGGACTTCTTGAGGCCACAAACTTCAACATAGGGAGACCCCGTCTCTACCAAAACTAGGAAAACATTAGCTGGGCGTAGTGGCACGCACCTGTAGTTCCAGTTACTCAGGAGGCTGAGGTAGGAGGATTGCTTGAGCCAGGGAGGTTGAGGCTGAAGTGAGCCACGATGGCGCTGCTGCACTCCAGCTTGGGTGACTGAGTGAGGTCCTGTCTTAAAAAAAAAAAAAAAGTGTACAATTCAGTAGCGTTTATTACATTGAGAATGTTGTGCAACAATGACCACTACCTAATTCCAGAACATTTCTATCCCCTCAAAAGAAACCCCATATTCACAGTCATTTCCCATTCACCCCTCCCTTCAGCCCTTGGCAATTACGAATCCACTTTCTGTCTCTATGGATTTGCCTATTTGCCTACTGACCCCTTCCTTTTTTTTTTTTTTTTTTTTCTGAGACGGAGTCTCGCTCTGTTGCCCAGGCTGGAGTGCAGTAGCTCAATCTCGGCTCACTGCAACCTCCACCTCCCTGGTTCAAGCGATTCTGCTGCCTCAGCCTCCTGAGTAGCTGGGATTAGAGGCGCGCGTCACCACAGCTGGCTAATTTTTGTACTTTTTTCTTTTTTTTTTTTTTTGTATTTTTTTAGTAGAGACGGGGTTTCACCGTGTTAGCCAGGATGGTCTCGATCTCCTGACCTCGTGATCCGCCCGTCTCGGCCTCCCAAAGTGCTGGGATTACAGGCTTGAGCCACCGCGCCCGGCCATTTTTGTACTTTTAATAGAAACGGGGTTTCATCATGTTGGTCAGACTGATCTCAAACTCCTGACGTTGTGATCCGCCCACTTCGGCCTTCCAAAGTGCTGGGATTACAGGCGTGAGCCACCGTGCCCGGGCTCTATTGACCCTATTTTTAAAAATAGAATTTTAATCAGATTTATTTTCATTATCAATTTTCATTGAGAAAATATTTTCTGGAGTGAATAGTATTAAACAAGATAATTCCTTAAGTAATTTTCTATAGCATGCAGTAACTCTTTTGCCATTTTGATTTTTACCTTGCTGAGATTATTATCACTGGGATCAATTCTTTTGTAACAAATTTTATTTTATTTATTTATTTATTTATTTTTTGAGACTGAGTCTGGCTCTGTCGCCCAGGCTGGAGTGCGGTGGCCGGATCTCAGCTCACTGCAAGCTCCGCCTCCCGGGTTCACGCCATTCTCCTGCCTCAGCCTCCCGAGTAGCTGGGACTACAGGCGCCCGCCACTTCGCCCGGCTAGTTTTTTGTATTTTTTAGTAGAGACGGGGTTTCACCGTGTTAGCCAGGATGGTCTCGATCTCCTGACCTCGTGATCCGCCCGTCTCGGCCTCCCAAAGTGCTGGGATTACAGGCTTGAGCCACCGCGCCCGGCCTTGTAACAAATTTTAAAATCCCATGTGACTTATTGACTTTTTAGGGGGCCTGGGGGAGTTTCAAACTTACACAGCAAGTTTCATTGTTTAAATTTCCTCTAATTGTGAGTATTTTTTTGTGGCCATTATTTTTTACCAGGTATCATTTCTCCAATCAAATTTTGCAGATTCGAATTTCTTTGAGATGTTTTGATTCTTTCTTCTGGCCATTTTCAATTTTAATGCTTTTATTTATTTATTTATTTATTGGGGACAGAGTCTTGTGCTGTCATCCAGGCTGGAGTGCAGTGGTGCTACCTTGGCTCACTGCAACCTCTGCCTCCCAGGTTCAAGCGATTCTTGTTCCCCAGCTTCCCAAGTAGCTCAGATTACAGGTGTGTGCCACCACACACCGCTAATTTTTTGTATTTTAGTAGAGACAGGGTTTCACCATACTGCCCAGGCTAGTCTCGAACTCCTGAGTTCAGAGGCAATCCACCTTCCTTGGCTTCCCAAAGTGCTGGGGTTATAGGCGTGAGCCGCCACGCCCAGCTCTTCCAGTCATTTTTATGTTGTATTGATGATTTCTTGGGAGCATTCACTGACTTCCCCTCTAAAGAATATCTCTTAATATTCTCTAGCTCTCCAATCCCCTGTTATGCTTTGTAACATTTATCACCAGCTGATGTTATTTTATATTTACGTGTTTATCTGCTTATCATCTTCCTTTCCTTCCAGTCTTTGAGCCCCATGAGAGCAGGGATTTTGTCTGTCTTGTTCATGGCCATATTTCCAGCACTTAGAACAGTGCCCGGGACACAGGGGGCTCTCAACATGGAAAGAATGTACTGAAGGAATGAAGTATAGCTTGGATAGAACACTGATGGTCTGAATTTGTCCCTTGGTTGGTCCATGGGTAAAATCATGAGGAACCTTCTTAGACACACAGAGAGAAACAATGCCAGACAGAGAAGAGTCCAGGGCCCAAATGATGGGGCCAAGCCATCCCACTGCACACTGAAGATGAGCCAAGTTCCTAGGAGTTCCAGTTTTGCCAGGGAGACACAGGTAGCCAGCAGAGCAGCCTCGGCTTTTGTATTTGATTTACTGATGCTAAAAAATGGTGACTTATGGCTTAAGGGCAGCAGAGAACATTGTCAGTATGATCAGAAATGGTGTTAATGGTGCTACACAGACCATCAGGGCAAAAGGAGAGACCAAAACAGACAAGGAGGTGGAGCTTTGACAGCGTTTGAGCCAGCACCTTACGATAGCTGTTGTTGCTGGAGCTGACACTGAACAGCCTGGCTGGGGTCTCTGCCTTCTCTCCCACCATTTTGCCCAGTTGAACACTATTAACCAACAGAACCACAGCCAAGACCTGGGACCCACAATGAGTGATCTCATTTTTTAAAAAATTTAGGGGGCCGGGCATGGTGGCTCACACCTGTAATCCCCACACTTTGGGAGGCTGAGCCCGGAGGATCACGAGGTCAGGAGATCGAGACCATCCTGACTAACACGGTGAAACCCCATCTCTACTAAAAATACAAAAATTAGCTGGGCGTGGTGGCGGGCGCCTGTAGTCCCAGCTACTCGGGAAGCTGAGGCAGGAGAATGGTGTGAACCCGGGGGGCGGAGCTTGCAGTGAGCCAAGATGGCACCATTGCACTCCAGTCTGGGTGACAGAGCAAGACTCTGTCTCCAAAAAAAAAAAAAAAAAAAAGAAAATTAAAAAAAATTAGGGACAAGATCTCATGATGTTACCCAGGCTGGTCTCGAACTCCTGGGCTCAAGTGATCCTCCCACCTCAGCCTCCTGAGTAGCTGAGATTACATGTGCGAGCCACCATGGTGGGTAAGCCACTTCACTTTAAAGCCTCCATCTGGGCTGTCCCTTGCTGCATAACAAATCACCCCAAAGTTTAGTGGCATCAAACAACAATGTATGAGTATCTCTTCTGATTCTGTGGATTGACCCAGCTCAGCTGGGTGGAGTCTCTTGTGTTTTTGCAGTTGGTTTACTGCTGGGGCTGGAGTCTCTGAAGGCCTGATGGGGCTGCAAGTCTAGGACTTCCCTCTCTCTGTCACAGCTGTGGGTTGGTGGTGGCTGTCAGAGAGCTGCTGAAAGGAGGAGTATCCACACGAGGCAGGAAGCAGAAACTGCCGGCCGGTTAAGGGCTAGGCTGGGAACTAGCACATCACTCTGCCATCTTCTGTTGGTCAAAGTAGTAACAGCACCCTTCTTGAAAGAAGAAGATGGAGAACAGACCCTTCCCCCCCCACTTTTTTTTTTTGAGATGGAGTTTCACTCTGTTGCCCAGGCTGGAGTGCAGTGGCACAATCTTGGCTCACTGCAACCTCCGCCTCCTGGGTTCAAGTGATTCTCCTGCCTCAGCCTCCCAAGTCACTGGGATTACAGGTGTGTGCCACCACACCCAGCTGATTTTTGTATTTTTAGTAGAGACAGGGTCTCGCCATGTTGACCAGCCTGGTCTGCAACTCCTGACCCGAGGTAATATACCCACCTCGGCCTCCCAAAGTGCCGGGATTATAAGCGTGAGCCACCACACCCAGCCCAAAGTGAGTCATTTTTATTTTTATTTAATTAATTTATTTTTGAGACTGAGTTTCACTCTTGTTGCCCAGTCTGGAGTGCAATGGTGTGATCTTGGCTCACTGCAATACCTCTGCCTCCCGGGTTCAAGCAATTCTCCTGCCTCAGCATCCCGAGGAGCTGTGATTAATTATAGGTGTGTGTCGCCACGCCCAGCTAATTTTTGTACCTTTAGTAGAGACAGGGTTTCGCCATGTTGGCCAGGCTGGTCTTGAACTCCTGAACTCAGGTCACCTGCCCACCTTGGCCTCCCAAAGTGCTGGGATTACAGGTGTGAGCCACCACACCCGGCCCTGGGTGGTTTTCAGGCTTCAGCTCCAACACACCATGCTGCGAACCATCTTCACTGCATTGGTGAGGAAACCAAGGCTGAGAGGTGATGTCCCATCCCGGGTCACATGGTGAGTTGGTGGCGGAACCAGAATCAGATGCAGTCCCTGGCTCTAAACTCGGTGATGTATTCCATCTCATCTGGCCTGGGCCCTCCTGGCTCTCAGAAGAAGGGGAGCATGAAAAAAGGACAGGAGGCAGGAGGGCCAGGGCATACGCAGGCTGATCTGCCTGAACTATGGTTTTCTCCTCCTTGGGCTAATGCTTGGCTACTTGATGAAGGAGGCCCAGCAGGAAAGAAGACCCTGTGCTCCTAGACTGAAAAGCAGCAAAGAGATTGTGGGCTGGAAGGGGTGCTTTGCAGCTGTGAGCCTTGTAGGAGCAGACAGGTGTGATCTCTTTCCTCACCCATCCTAGGGATCATGCCAACACTCTATAACAAAAGACAGGTTAACAAGACAAAAGCATACCACATTTATTTAATCAAGGTTTTGTGTGACATAAAACTTTGTCACATAAAGTGACAAAGCCTTCAGAAATGAAGGGCCAAAGACCCCTGGGAAATGGTCTGTTTTTAAGCTTAGGTTGAAAAATGGACAGCCATGTAGAAATGGAATTGGCCAAAAGGGCATGATCTAGTGGTAACAGACTGAAAGGGGAAGCCTGGTGATGGCAGTGGCTGCTGCCCTCACACTGGCTGTAGCAGGGAGGCACGGCTGGGGCTGCACATTCTATGGAGCCGGTGGGGGTCCCACCCCTTCTGAGCTGGGGCGAGAGTTTCCTGGGTGCCCCTGCAGCTGCCCAAACCATGGCTGCAGAACCAGGCCTCCTGCTCTATGGAGCAGGCAGGAGCCCTTGCTCTCCTGAGCAGGGCTGCAGTTACCCAAACTGCGGCTGTGGATGCCAGCCTCCCTGTGCTCTTGGAGAGGGCCAGGAGCAGGTAAGATCTGCCCTCCTGGGTGCAGCTGCCGCCCCCGACCAACAGCTGCAGACCTGGGCCTCCTGCTCCATGGAGCAGGCAGGAGCTGGGGATGAGCAGGAGCCCTGCCCCTTCCGAGTTGGTGGGGTGGGAGCCCCGGGGTGCAGCTGCAGGTACAGGACCTGGGAGTCTCTGCAGCCTGCACCCTCAGGGGCCCCAGGACAGCCCCCCAACATCACCCTGTCCCTGCAGGCTCGAGGGTGTCTGCTGCTTCCACTGCCTGGCCTCTGTCCTCTCCTAGCACCTGCTCCGATCTCAGAGCAGGGTTGGGGCTGAGCCCTAGGGCCCAGGTCATGCAGGAAGCCTGGGCAGAAGGAGGCAGGTTCCTAGGCCCTACCTTCAGGCCAGGGAGGGCCTGAAAGCTGGCGGCTGGGCTGCCAGTCCCAGCAAACTGGAGTGGGGTCTCATGGTGCCTTTTTTGACCCGCCCATGGCCACCCTTGGACCAATCGGCAGACATTTCCTCCCCTCTGAGGTCCATAAAAGCCCTGGGCTCAGCCAGAGCAGGGCAGAGGATGGCCAGAGGACAAACAGGGCAGAGAGATAATGGGACACAACTAGCTGCATAGAGGAGCTACCCTCTCTACTTATAGCTGGAGACAAGAGGAACTACCCTCTGCTGATAGCTGGAGACGACTGGATGACCAGCTGCAGAGAGGCGCTCCTCTCTCTGCTGAAAGCTGCATAGCTGGAGACAACTGGACGACCTGCTACCCCCTCCAGGGCCTCCTCTCTGCTGAGAACTGAACACTTGACTGAGGGATGCCCTGCCTACAGAGAGGAGCTACCCACTGCCGGTCTCTTCTGGGCTGTTGTAACACTCGGTAAAGCTCATCTTCGTCTTGTTCACCTTCACTTGTCTGTGTACCGCAGGATGAGAGCTCAGGCAAAGGCACCGTGTCTGGCCAGAAAATCGACACCCCAAAGATCCTGTAATACCAGCAAGGCCCAGCCAGGCCTTCTGTTCAGATTCATCGTGGTCTCTCTGTGTAGCATTCCTTTCCCCAGGGTCTGGGGCAGGACCTTTCTGCAATGAGGGTCTTCAGGAGAGAAGGGAGAGAGTGATCTTTCTAGGTTTTATGGCTTGCTTTGGGGGAAAGGGGTTCTAGTTTCTATGTCTCACCTTGGAGAAAAGCACTTCTGGTTTCTATGACTTCCCTCGGGGAGAAAGAGGGGTGAGAGACAGGAGCGCAGGCACGAGAGAAAGGTGAGAGACTTTGTTTCTGAGGCTACTTTGGAGGCCTTCCCTTTAGTTCTAAGTACTTAACCTGCCAATGTGTCATACTCTGGGGTATTGTTTGCTCAGCCCAACAGCCTCATGGCAGTGCCTCTGCTTAACTCTTGTTTTCTTCTTAGGTGCATTTGCTTTGGAGGAAATAGAAGCTGAAACACAGCCCAGGATTGCAGAGGAACTCAGCCCTAAAATTCTGGAGACCAGGGCCTGAGGCCTAAGCCTGCCACAGACTCACTGGAACCCTTGGGCAACTCACCCAGCTTTTCTGGGCCTGGGACTTGGGAGCTTGACCCAATGGGGCCTCTCCAGTTACAAGATACAGATTCTGGCCATCAGGCTTGGGTTCAAAGACTAGCTCAATTGATGCTCCTTGGATGAGTCAATTTCTCATTAAAAAAAAAAAGTAGGAGTCAAATAATATTTGGCATGATAAGAGTCAAATGAAACAATGCATGTGGAGGCTCTTGGAAAACTGAAAAATCAATACTTTGTACAGATCCTCCCCTGCAACCCCACCATTAATTTTGAGGATGACATTACTAATGATGAATTCTGCCCAAGACCATATCTTAAATACAAAAGATGATTATTGGCCGGGCGCAGTAGCTTGCACTTGTAGTCCCAGCACTTTGGGAGGCTGAGGCGGGTGGATGGCTTGAGGTCAGTTCGAGACCGGTCTGGCCCACATGGCAAAACCCCGTCTCTACTAAAAATACAAAAATTAGCCGGGCATGGTGGTACATGTCTGTAATTCTAGCTACTCGGGAGGGTGAGGTGGGAGGATTGCTTGAGCCTGGGAGGCAGAGGTTGCAACGAGCCACGATTGTGCCACTGCACGCAAGCCTAGGAGACAGAGCAGGCCCTCGTTTCAAAAAAAAAAAAGAAAAGAAAGTTAAAATTACCTGGCATCCCAAACAAGCAAACAAAAATTGCAAAATCTGCCACGTGTTGAACCTGACGGCCAGCCTTCGCTTAGGTATTCTGCTTGCGTTTAAGGTACAGTGCCACTAGGTGGCGATGGTATCTGGGCCATAGAGGCTTGTTCCAGAGCCATTACCTTCAGGACAATCTCAAGTGTCCTTTCTTTTTATACTTGGAGACAGGCACCCCAGAAGGACCCACTGAGCCTCAATTTCCTCAGTTGTAAAATGAAGATAAGAGTACCTACATGAGGGCAAGTATGTAAGCTCTTCCTGTGCATAGTAATGCCTTTAGTAAATATTTGCTTCTTTCCTACCTGTATGATTAGGAACATGGCTTTTGGAACCAGACTGCCTGGGTTTGAATCCCAGCTCTACCACCTACCAGTTTTGTGACCTCAGGCAAGTTACCTAACCTCTGTGGGCCTCCATTTTCCTGTCCGTGAAATGGGGGCTGGTAATCCCTGTAGTTTCTATGTGTAAAGCTTAGAAAGTACCAAGGCCGGGTGTGGTGGCTCACCCCTGTAATCCCAGCACTTCGAGAAACTGAGGGTGGGCAGATCATCTAAGGTTGGGAGTTCGAGACCAGCCTGACCAACATGGAGAAACCCCGTCTCTACTAAAAATACAAAATTAGCTGGGCATGGTGGCACATGCCTGTAATCCCAGCTACTCAGGAGGCTGAGGCAGGAAAATAGCTTGAACCCGGGAGGCAGAGATTGCAGTGAGCCGAGATCATGACATTGCACTCCAGCCTGTGCAACAAGAGCAAAACTCCATCTCAAAAAGAAAGAAAGAAAGAAAGAAAGAAAGAAAGAAAGAAAGAAAGAAAGAAAGAAAGAAAGAGAAAGAAAGAAAGAAAGAAAGAAAGAAAGAAAGAAAGAAAGAAAGAAAGAGAAAGAAACCTGGTCCAGGAAAAGGGCTATGTTTGCCACAGTGTCTGTATGTCCTGGGGTGAGTAGGCTGGGTCTGGGTCTTAACTCTGGGCACCTCCCAAGACTGAGGGCCTTGTCAAGGTGAGACGTCATCTTCAGGGAGTTTTTAACCTCCCAGGCATGAGTCATGGACTGAGGAAGGCACAGTTCTGAGGCTCCTGATATCCTGGTTCAGGATTCAGGACACAGCTGGCAACAGCCTCTGTCCACCAGGCAGGTGATGGCATTCAGTTTGCCAGTGTGAAGCCAGCTGGTGGGAGGATAAAGCGAGGGCAGAAGGAGCTGTGAGGCTGTTTTTAAAGTACTTTTGTGCCTTGGGGGTGTCCTGCTCACGCCCCTGCGTGCTGCAGAAAGGCAGCTCAGAAAATACACCACCACACTGGGCGACTGGGCCAATTGCTTTCCATGCTCTGACCTGCCCACCTCCATGCAGGTTTGTGGGGGAGGAATCATGTGGCAAAGACAGCACCTGACCAGAAGTCAGGAGATCTGTTTTTAGCCCCAGCTCTGTCACGGATGTGCTGTGTGACCTTGAATGAGTCACTTTCCCTCTCTGGGCTTCAGAGTCCTGCTCTGCCAAAATTAGGGGAAAAAATCCATGTCCTTTCTTTTTACCCAGAGATGTGGTAAGAATAGAGAAACTCGTTAAAACCCCACCTCCTCCTTGAAGCCTTTCATATTGGATGGAACAAAAGGGAACCCACAGTGTTACCACCACCCTCCTGCTCTCCTAGCCTAAGCATGCAATATTAATTAGCATCCATTATTCATTTATTGGTTGGTTGATTTCACAGGCTTGTCCAGTGCTGGTCTGTCCTTTCCACATGTTATGTCTGCATGTGAAAAATCCTCTGGGGAGGTCTGTAGGCCTGCCTCATTGCCCTCTATGGTACAGACAGCCTAACGGAGGAGGCTGCTGATGGAGGGAGGGCTCGAAGCTCTCCGTGGGAAGGAAGGTACCATGGAAACTGAGGCTGGTCAGATCTTAATGGGACTGAGAAAAAGTGCACTGAGGCCGGGCACCGTGGCTCACGCCTGTAATTCCAGCACTTTGGGAGGCCAAGGTGGGCGGATCATGAGGTCAGGAGTTAGAGACCAGCGTGGCCAACATGGTGAAACCTGTCTCTACTAAAAATGGAAAAATTAGCCAAGCGTGGTGGCGGGCGCCTGTAATCCCAGCTACTCCAGAGGCTGAGGCAGGAGAATTGCTTGAACCTGGAAGGCGGAGGTTGCTGTTCGGAGGTTGCCGTTAGCCGAGATTGTGCTGCTGCACTCCAGCCTGGGCAACAGAGCAAGACTTTGTCTCGGAAAAAAGAAAAAAAAGTGCATTCAGGAGAAGAAAGATGTGAAAAGCACTTTGAAAAGTGAAAAGTGCTGTGCAAAAGGGAGAAAGTCTTATTCTCTGAGCAGGGGCACAAAACAATAAGAGAAAGAGGTGAGAGGAGAGAGAGATGGAGAGAGAGAAAGTTTATCGTTGATGAACATAAGTTTTGCAGACAGAAAATCTAGAAGAAAGCTAGTTTAATTTTAGGAGGCATGGAAGTTGTGTCAATTCCTAAAATAACAGTTTATTTTAGATTACACAGGACAGGGGTGTGTGTGTGTGTGCATGTGTGTGTATTCCACTCTCATTTTTTCAGGGCTTGAGGCTGCTAAGGCCTGAATTCAGCTTTAGGGAAGCCTCAACTCCTAAAGGAGTAAGCCCAGCTCAGTCTTCTCTCTCACCCCTTTCCCCACCCACCTCCTCCCTCTCCCTACCTCTGCCCAATCAGGTCTGCCCAGCCATTGCCCTTCCACACTGTCCCCAAGTGGCTCCACCCCTGTGAAGGCAGAGTCCTCCCTGTGCCCTCTGCATTACACCCCCTTCCCTGTGAATGTCCTCTTCCTGCTCTCGCCATCCTCCACCGACTGCCTGCGGCCGAGGAACATCGCGTGTCCTCTCTCAGTCAGTGTCCTGTGCTCTGGACTTCACTGCCTTTTCAAAATCTTCCAGGCCTGGGCTCCATTCCATCTACATCAAAGCTCCTGACGACACATTGAGCCAGGCTAATGTATTAGTAGGGGAGGGGCCAATTGTTAGTCTATCCATCCTAGATTGTCCTTTAAGAGCCTCTTGGGGAATTAGCTTCTTTACATTAAAAAAAGTCCTGGTAGGCCAAGCACGGTGGCTAATGCCTGTAATCCCACCACTTTGGGAGGCTGAGGTGGGCAGCTCACTTGAGCCCAGGAGTTTGAGACCAGCCTGGGCAACATAGCGAGACCCTGTCTCTACAAATAATTTTTAAAAATTAGCTAGGTGTGGTGGCATGCGCCTGTAGTCGCAGCTACCCGGGAAACTGAGGTGGAAGAGGATTGCTTGAGCCTAGGAGGTCGATGCTGCAGTGAACTGTGATTGCACCACTTTATTCCAGCCTGGTCGAAAGAGTAAGACCCTGTCTGAAAAAAATAAAAATAAAAATAAAGCTCTGTCTAAAGAGGGGTGTTTCATACCACTGTGGTAGACCAGAAAGGGAGAAATTTTGGGGTGCATGTAGTTGGTGATAATAATAATACCATTATTTTGGCACACCTACTAAGTCCCAGGCACTATGCTAGGTGACTTACGTTCTTTGTCTAATTGCAACAACCCTATGAGGCAAGTGTAATCATCATCATCAGCATCATCATCATCAGTACAACAAAATTAACGGAGTATGTATGTGCTAAGCAGTTCACCTAATTGTCTTGTGAGGTAGGTGCTGTTGCCATGCCCATTTTCCAAGCCGGGGAACCAAGGAACAGATCAAGTGAGCAACTTGCCGCATGGCTATTAAGATGAAAAGGCTGAATCCCAAGGGGTTGAGTTACCTGTCCATGTTCACCCAGCAAGCAAGCAACTAAGTGAAGTTGATGTTCCTCCCCACGGCTACCCACATGCTCATCACACCTCCTTCTGGGGCTACTGGGAAATTCTAGGTTGGGGTAAGGGCAGCTAGGACCAGGAACTGCTGGAGTGGGAGTGCAGGGTAGGGCTTCACCAACCCAAGACAAACAGCATACCTCTTGCATAGAGGGTGTCCAGCAGTGCTCCACGACCCAGCCCTAGCCACTTGCCAAATGTCCCCTGGCCTTGCTGGCCTTTCCCAGCAATTCATCCCTGCCTCCTGCCCTGTCTGGCTCATCAGAATCCCAGTTAACCTTTGGCACCCTGTTGGAATGCTGCCTCCTCCAGGAAGCCTTCCTGGATGGCCCTAAACCGGAATCTTATACTGACCTTCTCCAGAACATTGTCCACTCACTTGGCCGTCCTAGTCAGCCTTGAGGTACATACTACCATCTGGCTTCCCCAGCTAGGTGTTGAGTTCCCCCAGACTTCAACACCTAACATGCAATCAGTGCTCAGAGAATTCTTATTGCACGAATAAATACTGCATTCAGGCATTCCCCTGGGTCACTGGGGCATGAATTTCAGTGCCTCTGGTGAAGTGCGTGGAGAGGGAAGTCAGGAAATACAAACATGTGACTATTCCAGGCTCAAACAATAGGGAGTAGTTAGGTCTGTGGCAAACTAGAGTCTGCATGCCTACCTGAGGGGCTCACATTCAAATTCAGCCACCACTCTCACCCCCCAATCCCTACACATGTAAAGGGCAGGGACCCATTCTGGTCCTGAGCAATCTCACGTCCTTTCCCTTCCTCCGGCTCTATTTTTCTACTCTGTGCATACCACTTTAAAATACACTCTGGGCGGGGCGCAGTGGCTCACCCCTGTAATCCCAGCACTTTGGGAGGCCGAGGGGGCGGATCACCTGAGGTCGGGAGTTCGAGACTGGCCTGACCAACATGGACAAACCCCATCTCTACTAAAAATACAAAATTAGCCGCGCGTGGTGGCGCACGCCTGTAATCCCAGCTACTCGGGAGGCTGAGGCAGGAGAATCGCTTGAACCCGGGAGGCGGAGGTTGCGGTGAGCCGAGATCGCGCCATTGCACTCCAGCCTGGGCAACAAGAGCGAAACTCCGTCTCAAAAACAAAGCATAACAAAAAAACACTCTTAGCTGCTGATACTGAATATCTATCTTCCCTCACATGTGTGAACTATGAGACGGCAGAGTTTTGGTCTGTTCTGTCCTCTGCTGCAGTCCAGTTCCTCATCAGTGCCTGATACAGAACAGGCCTTCAATAGGTACGTGCCCCGCTCCCGCCTGCAGCGTCCAGGCTCCAGGCAGCATTCAGGGCTGAAGTTCGGAAGAGTGAAGGCCGTTGAGGGTCCCCTGTTAGGCCCCAAGCTCCCTAGAGAGCCCCAAGGACATGGCCTGGAGTTTGAATGGCGACAGACGGTCCTGCTGGAACTAGGACATAAGGGTTAGCGACCCTGCCCCATGGGGTCACAGGGCAGAAGCTGCGGGCGGGGGTGGGCATCGGTGGGGCAGTGGCGCAGCCGCCACGCAGGCACCCGCACGCACCAAGGGACGCCGAGGCTCGGGAGAGGAGGAAAGGCCAGGGCGGTGGGGAGATGGGGAAAGAGGCGGGGAGCAACACCCCGGGCTCCGAGCGCGCCAGTTGGGAGGGCTAGGGAGGAGGGCGCACGGGAGGAATCCCAGCACGCGCGGGGCCGCGGGCAGCCCCCGGAGGAGGGAACCAAGCAAGACTGCTGGGGCAGGGGTCCGCTGAAGCGGCGGGGAGCCGGACCCCACTCGCCACCCGCCACCCCCGGCGCCTGCCAAACTGGTTGCTGCCTCCCAGGCAGCAGCCGCGCGTCCACCTGCGCAGCCACCGCGCCGCCCTGCCGCGCTGCCATTGGCTCGCTAAAAATGCCTCTCTAATCTGCGCTGCTCTGTGCACGCCTCCTCCTCATCCTTCCCCCCTCTCCGCCTCGGCTCTGACCTTCCTCCTTCCCGCAGCCCCGGCGATATCCCAGAGAGACGCGGTGGCGGCGGGCGGCAGCGCCAGCCCCCTCCTCCCCCGGGAAGTCGACCGGGCTTGAGGCCGAGCCCCAGACGTCCCGCGTAGCCCGGAGGCGCCGCCGATGGTGCCCGGCTCTCCTGCCCCCAGGTAGGGGGTCTGGCCCTTGAATAGAGGGCGGGGGGGTTGTGTGTGTGGGTGTCCAGTTAGGGAGTGCGTGTTGGAAGTGGGCGCCGGGACTGACATCTCCCTGGGCCAGAGCCCTGGAAGGGTTGGGCAGTTGCCTGGAGAGAAGTGGGTGCGCGTCCGGGGATGTTTTCAGGGGACAGAGTTCTCGGGCATCACCCAGGCAGTGTCAGGATGCCCCTGCGCTGGGTCCCTTGGGGGAGCGAGCCGGCAACGGAGGCCCTTACCCCAGGAAAAGCGCCGGAAATAGGTTCCTTGGGAAGCTGGGGCCTGGGCCCGGGCGGTCCGGGTCTCTGGACTGCTACCAGAAGGGGTGGGTGGGCTGGTGTCAGCTTGGTGCGTAGGCTATTTATGGATCAGAGTGGGCTGGGGAGAAACACAGCAGATGATGCCTGTCTGGCTTATGGTTAAAGGTATTTCCTTCTGTCCCCTACCCCTTCCCCCACAGCTGGGATGGGAGCGGGGAGGGAGGAGGAGGCAAGAAGGAGGTGATGATGCTAAAAGGCCCGCAGATACAGAAGCCATGGGCTGCTGGGCACTGCCCTCCCCTGCAAGCCCCAGGTCACTTACTGCCTGTTGGAGCTGTCTCTGCCCCTTATTTTCACCTTACAAGAGGCCATGAAAAGGTTAAAGGGTCATCAGGGTGTAGGGGACATGGTGGCAAACCCAGGAGCTTGGCCAGACCCAGCTTCAAGCCCCAGCTGCCCCTACCCACAACAGCCCAGCTCTGCACCACATAGGCAGTGACACATATGGCCGCTTATTTCTAGGCACAACCATAAATAACCCACATTGCCCCAGCCCCTGGCACAGCTGGGGTGCAAACACGACTGTCTGTCAGCGATTTAGCTTCCATCCTCCATCCTGGCCTTTTTATCACATGTCCAAATCACCACTCTCAAGCCACCGCCTCCAGCAGCTTCCCTGATACCGCAGGTGAGATCCTTGCTCCCTGCCCTATGTTCTTGGACTGCCTTGTGGCTGCGTTATTCGTTTTGTTCATCTCCTTCTAGACTGGAAGTACCTACAGGCTGGGAATCTGTCTGATTCATCCCTGTCATTGCCCCTGCACCAAAGCAGGGTTTGGCACCAAGTAAATAATTTGTGGAATGAATGACTTATTGAATGAGTGAGTGTGAACTGTGGGAAATAGCTGGCAACCTGAGGGAGGGGGTCGAGCCCCTTCTTGGGCTTTCTCTCTATTCCCCAGGACCAAAGAGCCACTCAAACCAGGCGGTTCTCTTTAGGCCCTTCCTTTTTTTTGAGAGAGAGAGAGTTTCGCTCTTGTTGCTCAGGCTGGAGTGCAATGGCGCGATCTCAGCTCACCGCAACCTCTGCCTCCCAGGTTCAAGCGATTATCCTGCCTCAGCCTCCCAAGTAGCTGGAATTGCAGGCATGCACCACCACACCTGGCTAATTTTGCATTTTTGGTAGAGACAGGGTTTATTTATGTTGGTCAGGCTGGTCTTGAACTCCTGAACTCAGGTGATCTGCCCGCCTCGGCCTCCCAAAGTGCTAGGATTACAGGCCTGAGCCACCACGTCTGGCTAGGCCCTTCCTAAGCCTGGAGTTGATGGGCAGCTATGGCTTTTGGAGATAGTCTTGCAACCTGCTGGCTCCAGAGAGTCTTATGGGCCCCTGGTTTGAGTGTCCAGGCCTGCTCCTGGCTTGGGGGAAGGCCTGATGTGAAGGTCTGGCTCTCCTCAGGCTGCTGGGTTGGCACTTTCTTCCTGGGGTGCCAACCTTAGACCAGGGTCTCTGCCTCTGTCCCAGTCCTTGGGAAAATCCAGGTCAACATCAGGGAAGCTGGGAAGGCCCAAGCCAGGCCGTCCTCAGCCTCTGGGGTCTTCATAGCAAGCTCTCAGGGGTCTCATGACCCTAGTGTGTGGAGGAGCAAACCCACTTCAGAGGAAGAGGCTGCCACCAAGGGTTCTGGCCTAGCCACAGGCCTGTGTCTGTGAAGGACATCAACATTTCTAGGCTTAGGAAGGGCCTAAAGAGAACTGTCTGGTTTGGGTGGCTCTTTGGTCCTGGGGAATAGAGGGAAAGCCCAAGAGGGGACTCAATCCTCTCCTTTAGGTTGCCAGCTATTTCCCAGAGTTCACATTCAGTCACTCAATCTTTCATTCATTCCACAATGGCCCGCGTTACTATTTGACAGCCATGCAGTCTCCCTAGCATGGCTCTGCCACTGTTCCCACAGCCAGGCGGTTTCTCCCTTCTCGCCCTCCCTCTGCCCCCGGCTGCCCTGAGCTGCTTTCAGTTCCTCAGGCAAGTGGGGCTTCTGTCACCTGCAGGCTGTTGCACAGGCTGTTCCTGTCTCCTCCTCTCCCTCTTCCTTCCCACCCAAATCTCTCACCCTCGGGAGCCCACTGAGGCTCCTTTTCCCTCCAGAGGCTTCCCCAGTGGGCTGGGAGCCCCACCCATGAATCCCCTCCCCACAGCCTGGCTGCCTCCCCTCGGAACCCTCCCATCACGCAGTGTCCTCTCGGGCTTCTGATGGCCTCTCCCTGCTGGGCTGTGGGGTCTGTGGGGGCAGAGTCTGTGTGCTGTTTCCGGTGGCCCCATGGCCTGGCACAGAGTAAACCCAGCTCTGGCTTATGGACTGAGTGAGTGACTGTTGGTCCTATCATCTACTTTCTCTCCTCACCAATATCAGGACATATTTTGCACTCTTCTCCCATTAGGAGATGAGGAACCCATTCGGAAGTTTGCAGGTATCCCCACAGCAAGAATGAGTTGGTGGTAGAAAGCCTTCCCTGGAGAAGTGAAACTGGCTACAGGTCTGGAAGGACAGAAGGGACAGGAGAGGACATTAGGGGTGTGGGCATTCACTGATTTGGGGGGCCCTCCCTGGGGAACCAGGTGGAGGAGTTGGGGGAGGAGTGGGTATACCAGATAAGAAGGACGCTGCTTGGTTTGGTTTTACATTTTTCTTAAAGAAAAGTAGCTTTTATTATTTTTTCTTATTACCAAAATAATATGGGTTTGCTGTGGGCAATTTAGAATATACTGGAAAGATGAATGAAGGAAACCCATTAGCCACATCAGACCCACCCACCATGGGCACTTCATAGCTGGTTTCCAGCCAGGGGCAGGGTGGACTGGAGGGGAGGGCTGGGCTGCGGACCTGGGGGCAGGTTAGGGTCCCAGGAAGTAGCCATGAGGATTGGCAGGCAGGTAGGGGAGGAGTCCTAGAGCTTCACTGTGGAAAGCAGGGAAGGAAGTGGGACTGGATGAAGGGGAAGTGGACTCTGATGCAGTCCCAACAGGCAACAGGGTGCCCTGGGGCTAGAGTAGCCTTTCAGGTCATGCCCATTTTCTTGGGAGAGTCAGGCCCTAGACCCCAGCATCCTGTGCCCATCAGGCATTGGGTTTGGGCATGCCTTCTGGCAGGTGACTCTGTGGCAGCAGCAGTCCCTGAAGCATCTGCCCACTGAGGTCGCCTGCTGACAGCACCCACCCCATGGGGCAACAGATAGTGTTCACCACCAGGAAAGATGGGTTGGGAGGAACCCAGAGGTGGGCTGAAGGGACAAGATCAACTGGAGCCTGGCCTCAGCTGGCTCTGGGGAGACAGGACCTCTAATGCCAGGGAAGTTGCTGGTGCCATTTCCAGAAAGGGAGCGTGTCTGTGGGGAGCAATTTAGAATGTACTGGAAAGCCAAATGAAGAAAACCCATTAGCCACTTCAGACCCACCTGCTGTGGACACTTTGTGGCTGGTTTCCAGCCAGGGGCAGGGTGGCCTGGAGGGGAGGGCTGGGCTGGGGACTGGGGTGGGGGCTCCCCTCCACCCTCCCCTGGGTGCTGCCTCTGAAGACCTCAACCTTGGGTGTGAGGGGCTGCAGGATACCTGAAAACTGGGAGGGCAGAGGAGGCCTTGGCTATTATTATTATTATTATTATTAATTTTGAGACAGAGTCTCACTGTGTTGCCCAGGTTGGAGTGCAGTGGCGCCATCTTGGCTCACTGCAACCTCCGTCTCCTGGGTTCAAGCAATTCTCTGCCTCAGCCTCCTGAGTAGCTGGAATTACAAGTGCCCACCAGCACACCCGGCTAATTTTTGTATTTTTAGTAGTGCAGTGGCCGGATCTCAGCTCACTGCAAGCTCCGCCTCCCGGGTTTACGCTATTCTCCTGCCTCAGCCTCCCGAGTAGCTGGGACTACAGGCGCCCGCCACCTCGCCCGGCTAGTTTTTTGTATTTTTTAGTAGAGACGGGGTTTCACCGTGTTAGCTAGGATGGTCTCGATCTCCTAACCTCGTGATCCGCCCGTCTCGGCCTCCCAAAGTGCTAGGATTACAGGCTTGAGCCACCGCGCCCAGCCAAGGGTTTCACCATCTTGGCCAGGCTGGTCTCGAACTCCTGACATTGTGATCCACCTGCCTCAGCCTCCCAAAGTGCTGGGATTACAGGCGTGAGCCACTGTGCCCGGCCTACCTTGGTTATTATTTTAAAATCACTCCATATTATTATTATTATTTTATTTTTAGAGGCAGAGTCTTGCTCTGTCACCCAGGCTGGAGTGAGTGACACCATCATAGCTCACTGTAGCCTCGACCTCCTGGGCCCAAGGGATCTCCCACCTTAGCCTCCTGAGTAGCTGGAACTACAGGTGGTGTGCTACCATGCCCGGCTAATTTTTCAATTTTATTGTAGAGCTGGGGTCTTACTACATTGTCCAGGCTAAAAATCACTTGATATTAAAATGCTGGGTAGGGGCCAGGGTAGTCTTTCTATATAAAATGCAGGATACTCAGGGAATTTTAAATTTCAGAAAAACGACAGATGTGTTTTTGTTATTTTTTAGTCTAAGTATGTCCCAAACATTCCACAGGACATATTTTTAATAAAAAAAAAAAAAAACTGTATTTGTCATTTATCTGAAATTCAGATTTAACTAGGTGTCCTGAATTTTTATTTTATTTTATTTTATTTTATTTATTTATTTTTGAGACGCAGTTTTGCTCTTGTTGCCCAGGCTGGAGTGCAATGCCACGATCTCAACTCACTGAAACTTCCGCCTCCCAGGTTCAAGCTATTCTCCTGCCTCAGCCTCCTGAGTAACTAGGATTACAGGTGGCTGCCACCACGCCCACACCCAGCTAATTTTTGTATTTTCAGTAGAGATGGGGTTTCGCCATGTTGGCCAGGCTGGTCTCAAACTCCTGACCTCAAGTGATCTGCCCGCCTCAGCCTCCAAAAGTGCTGGGATTATAGGCATGAGCCACCGTCCCTGGCCCTGAATTTTTATTGACTAAATGTGGCCAGTGTAGGCTGGGATAGGGAGGAGTGGAGAGAGAGGGTGAGAATTTTCTCTTCTTGAGTGTGGGGGAAGAATCAATAGATACTTGTTTGAAGTTGACAGTTTTAAAACATTAACACATCCACTTTTAGAAACAGGTGAGATGTTCCAAATTTCCCATCTGTTAACTTTCTATACTGGCTAGAGAGTAGCCCCTTATTTGTGGATTTTGGCTCCTTACTGATGCTGAGAAATAATAAAACAGTACTTTTCTCATTTATGCAGGTGGGACAAAGGGAGATGTGGTGATCAAGGGTGGAATTGCTAAATAGGGTTAATCCATTTAAGAAATAAAAGTCCTCATCCTAAGAAAGCTCTCATCTGGCAGAGGGCGTGGGAAACTGGAACTCTCATGTCAGTCAGGGAGCATACGTTAGCACTGTGTTTTTGGCAACAGTGGTCACAGTTTTGACTTGGCAATTCCACTTTTTGGGACTTATCCCACAGGTACACTCTGAGCAGGGTGCAAAGATTAGCTGAGCAGAGACAGTCAGTGTAGCGAAACTAGATGTCTGTCAGGGGGACCAGTGACAAAGTCAAGACCTCTTTGTATGCTGTGATTTCAGGCAGTTGTTCGTTCTGGGATTTAGTCAGCGGATCTCTCTGGATGTCTGCTCCCTGCCAGGCACCACTTTAGGTGCTTGGGGACACTGAGACAAGACAGGGCGGAGCTTATTACCAGTGTGGAAAGATGGTCACGACGTACTGATAAGTTAAAGCAAGTGGCTTTGTAGAACAGTGTGTGTAGTATGATCCAATGTTTAAAGTACATGTACATGTGTTCCTCTCTGTTCATATTTAGATAACAATGCGTAGAAGGCTGCATACCTGATTGTGATTAGAGCTTACCTGCGGGGGAAGCCTATCGCCGGGATGGAGGGAGAATGCATCCACTTTCTTTCACCCATTCTGTGCTGTCTGCATTTTATAAACAAATATCATTACTCATGAGGAAACAAATTAAAACTGCACTTGATGATACTGGGAATTTTTTTCTTAGAAAGCTAAAAAAATGAGCACTGCATTCCCCTTAATCTGATGGCATTTGAGTCACATACTGCCACGTATGTTTGGAGAGTTTTTATTTGTGACTGGTTCTTAGCTGGTCCCCTCCTGGGCTTGTTTCCCCTCTCCCTCCTCCCAGACCTGTGGTGCCTGAAACCTGGCGGGATGGGAACGGGGGTAAGGTGAGGTAACATCTGGGTATCAGGAGGGTTGCAGAAGGAGTATGGTGGAAGTGGGGTATCTGGCAAAGTGGTGGTTGCGTACCACTGGGGAGTCCTGTAGGGACACAAAGGAGGGGCCAGGGATCCCTGACATGTGCCAGGCACTCTTTTGTTTATCCGTATTTATTAACTCATTTAGTCCTCTTAGTAACCTCATGCGGTTATCCCCATTTTACAGATGGGGCAACTGAGGTTAAGTGACTTGCCTGAGGTCACACAGTGAGTTAGTGGCTGAGCCAGATTCACAGCCATGCAGTCTGACTCCAGAAGCTGTGCTTGTGAGACTCTGTGTCTCGGCACCTGTCGTCAAGGAGTGGGGATAATCTCTTGTCTCAGAGACTGGAGGCAGGTGTGTTCTGGAAGACTGAAGGAGGGTTGTCTTCTGCAGAAGGCAGACCTGGAAGGAAAGGATGGTCAGATCCAGAGATGGGGGGAGTGCGGGGTACATTCCAGGCAGAGCGACAGCAGGGAAAAAGATGCAAAGGTGGAATGTGAGTGATGGGCTCAGGGGCTGGGGAGGAAATCAGCACAGGAACACGAGAGCGGACATGGGCGGTGAGGCTGGTGGGACAGCCAGCCTGGATTGCTGCTGCAGGCCTTTTTAAATGGTCCACCTCATTGGACCTTTTGGGACAGGTGGCCCAGGGCCTGCTTCTCCTTGCAGGGCCTGGCAAAGACCCTGCATACCTCAGCCCCACTCTGCCCAATCTGGGCCTTCCCTGAGGTCACATGTTTCATCCCTGGGTTCCTGGGGCCTAGCCTTGACAAGCCACTGAGGACAAGAGGGGCAGCCGAGGCGGGGCTGGAGGGCTGGGAGTTGGGGGTCTAGGCTGAGGTCCTGGCCCTGACAGTGACTCACTGAGGGGCCTAGGGCCACTCAACCCCCTCCCTTGGATTCTGTTTCCTCTTCTTTTATTTGCAAACTTTTTATTGTGAAACATTATAAGCATTTACAGAAGTAGAGAAAATGTTATATAACAGTCATAGACTCATGGCTTAGCATCAACAGATACCAACACATGTCCAGTCTCATCTCAATCAAGATATTTCTCTAAAAGATAAGGACTTTTCTAACATAATCACAATACCATTATTATACCCAATAAGTATTAATTCCTTTATATAGTCAAATATTCACTTAGTATTCACATTCCCTGTTGTCTGAGATATGTCTTCTTGTTTTTTAAATAGTTTGTTTAAATCAAGTTCCAGGTAAGGTTCACACATTGTGATTGATTGATATGTCTTAGTCTCTTTCAATCCACAGTTCTTCTCTCCATCTTTTCTTATTCTTTTGCAGTTTATCTATGGGAGAAAGCAGGTGGTTTGTCCTGCTGTGTTTCCTGCAGACTGGATTTTGTTGATTGCATCCCTTTGGTGTTGTTTAGTATGTTCTTCTGCCCTCTCTGTAAATTGGGAGTTGCATTTGTCTGTCTCTGACACCTCATCTTGTCATCAGTAAGTCCTTCAATTCTACATTCAAAACACCCAGAATCCACCCACTTCTTGTCACCTCCATTGCTGCCTTCCCTTCTCAGCCTCCACTATCCTCTCCTAGATGTTTGCAGCAGTCTTTACCTGGTCTTCCTGCCCTGTCCTTGCCTCACTAGCCAAAGGTCCTTTAAAACTTAAATCAGGGCCGGGCGCGGTGGCTCACGCCTGTAATCCCAGCACTTTGGGAGGCCGAGGCGGGCGGATCACAAGGTCAGGAGATCGAGACCACGGTGAAACCTCGTCTCTACTAAAAATACAAAAAATTAGCCGGGCGCGGTTGTGGGCGCCTGTAGTCCCAGCTACTCGGGAGGCTGAGGCAGGAGAATGGCGGGAACCCGGGAGGCGGAGCTTGCAGTGAGCTGAGATCCGGCCACTGCACTCCAGCCTGGGCGACAGAGCGAGACTCCGTCTCAAAAAAAAAAAAAAAAAAAAACTTAAATCAGATCACATCCTTCCTCTGCTAAAGCTCTTCAATGACTCCCCTGCCATTCAGAATAAAGCCCAAAGTCCTATAACAGGCCAGACGCAGTGGCTCATGCCTGTAATCCCAGCACTTTGGGAGGCCGAGGTGGGTGGATCACCTGAGGTCAGGAGTTCGAGACCAGCCTGGCCAACATGGTGAACCCTCATCTGTACTAAAATTACAAAAATTAGCCGGGCATGGTGGCACACAGCTGTAGTCCCAGCTACTCGGGAGCCTGAGGCAGGAGAATCTCTCAAACCTGGGAGGTGGAGGTTGCAGTGAGCTGAGATTATACCACTGCACTCCGGCCTGGGTGATAGAGCAAGACTCTGTCTCAGAAAAAAAAAAAAAAAAAAAAAAAAAAAAAGCCCTATAATTGCCTACAGGGCTCTATGTGATCCGGCTGCCCAGTACCTCAGACCTCCTCTTGTACATCCTAGCCTCACTGATCCCCAGGTCATTTCTTGGGCCCCTCAAACACCCTACCCCAGGGCCTTTGCACTCCTATTCCCTATGCCTGGAATTCTCTTCCCCAAAGGCCTGCATGGCTCATGATGTTCACATCTCCACCCACATCACCCTCTCGGAGAGGCCTCCCAGACCGTCTCATCAAAAATAGCCCTCGTTGTCCCCCATCCCCTGATCCTACTTTATCATCTTCATAGCACTTATCCCTGACATTATGCTCTTGTTGGTTTCTTGTCTGTCTCCCTTACCTGCCCAAGCGTTCCATGAAGGCAGGGTTTGGGTGGAGGCAGAGCAGCATGACTGGCCTTCCCCTGCCCCTCACCCCTGTCCACAGAGCTGACCGCCTCCTCCTCTCACATTGCTAACTCCTCTACTTTCAATGTTTCCTAAAATTAAAAAAAAAAAAAAATTTAAAAACACATATTTGTGCCTAGTGTGTCATTGTTTACAAAATACTTCCTGTCTCAGGTCTGGTCTTCTGGAAGCAGAGCTGAGACAGGAATTCCCGGGCAAATGACTTATTGCAGGCATGCTCATATTAGAGCAGGAAAAGATGTGCTTACAGCTAGGATCCCACGGAGAGCTCTAGATTATGAACAGCCAGTCTCACAGGGTTACCTTCCTCCAGACAAGGGGCCAGACCTTTGTCGCCCCTTAGCGGGTGGTCGTTGTCTGCAGGCTGCTCCCAGGGAAGGGCCTAGCCTCCCCCTGCATCTCCAGATGAGGCAGCTTCTGTAAACTGAGGGCAGCTCTCAGGGGAAGGGGGCAGCTGTGAGCTGTTGGCAGCCAGCACCCACAGCTGCTGAGAGATGGGTACCCCACCTGATAGAATGACACTGGCAGTACCCCCTCTATTTCCATATCCATTTCTGCTTTGAGCCTTGCCACAAGCCTGTGGGGATGGTATTTATTAATGATCATTATTCCCATTTCCTAGACGAGGAAGCTGAGGTTCTCAGGGCTGAAATGACTTGCTTGAGGTTGCACAGCCAGGAAGCGGTTAGATTTAAGCTCAGATTCTTACTCTGGATCCTCTGATTAGCTGACAAGCCGTCTTAGTGGCTGCTGGTTTGTAGTTTTACTCTCACGCGTTCATCCTTTTGAATGTTAAATGAATATGTATTGCGTGTGGTGTGCTGTGTGCTGAACTAGGCGTCGGGCCATTCAGCAGTGAATGACATACACTGTGTCCTTGTCCCTGGAGTTGCCAGTCAGTGGATCTGCCCAGTATTTAGCCGCCACCACCGTGGTTACCCCTACTGAGCCCTCAGCAGTCCCAGCTTCCATAATGACAACACGATGTCTATTGAGCATGAACTATGTGCTAGCACTGTGCCAGGCTCCCCTTTGCCTTCATAGCACTCCATCTTCAGATGGGTAAGCTGAGGCTGCGGAGGGACTTGCAGCTCCCTGCCAAGGTCTCTCGGTGAGTGTGTGATAGAGCTGGGATTCGAAAGCATGGGGCTGAATTTGGCTCTCCCGCTTCCTGCAGCCCCTTCCCCAGCCCTCCCCACGCTCCCCCGCCACCACCAGCAGGATATCTGGTGTCACCTCTATCATCAGCTTCATCGGACACTGGGCTGCCACTGCTGCCTGCTCCCCAGGTGTTGGATGACTGGCCACCATCTCACCTGCCCCACTTGGCCCTGCCCCAGACGGGGCACCTCTAATAGGAGGCCTCCCCTACCCTACAGGGCCCAGGATCCCTGCCTCTGCCCCCTTGCCAGCCCCTTGTCATTGGCCCTGACAGCTGGGTGGACCTTTCTGCCAGCCCCAGCATGGCCTGGGTGTTGACGGCCCCTCCCCCTTGCACCAGCTGTCCTGGTAAGCTGCAAAGCTGGCTTGGCTCAGCTTGGGGGCCCCTGGACAGGGCTGGGGGCGGGTGGCAAATCACAGGGGACTTCCTTCTTTCCTGCCAAACAAGGCCAAGACAATTTGGACAGGGAGCAACCAAATCACAAAATTGCCACCTGAGGAATGTAAGGGTGGAGAGGGCACCCCCCAGGACTGCCTTGGTAATGGGCGTCTATGAGGCAGTAGCTCGGGGATGGGCACTCCAGGCCTGTGTCAGCTCGGGATTTCCCTTCTCTCCCGAGGACCCCCTCGTTCCCTGGCCCTCGGGCCTCTCTGACCGTTGCTCATTTGGGCTGTGGCAGAGGAGGCCAGCACTCTGTTCCAAACGTCAGCCCTGTGGGCTTCCTCCAGGGGCTGCACTGAGGGACTGTGCCTCTCTTGGCAGAACTTCAGGAATATTTGTGTGAATTTTGGACATGAAATAGTATGTGAAACATAGGCAAATGAGCATGTCCAGGCCGGGCATGGTGGCTCATGCCTGTAATTCCAGCACTTTGGGAGGCCAAAGCAGGAGGATTGCTTGAGCCCAGGAGTTCAAGACCAACCTGGGCAACATAGGGAGATGCTGTCTCTATTAAGAAAAGAAAAGAGAAGAGAAGAGAAGAGAAGAGAAGAGAAAAGAAAGAAGAGAAAGAAAGAAAGAAAGAAAGAAAGAAAGGAAGGAAGGAAGGAAGGAAGGAAGGAAGGAAGGAAGGAAGGAAGGAAGGAAGGAAGGAAGGAAGGAAGGGAGAGAGAGAAAGAAACAAAGAAAGAGAATCATGTCCATCTCACTGTGGGTGTGGCCTGCTGGGGTATTGTGGTCTGCAGGGAACAGGCACTCCCTGCAACAGCTGGGGGACCAGGGGCACAGAAAGATGAGGACCCCTGAGGGCTCTGGCCATCGCATCTTTACTGCAAGCTCAAGTCCGATTTCCATCACACTTTCTCCTCTCCAGATGGTTACTTTTTTTCTAATTTGATCATTTTGTTTGTATTTATGAGCTAGATTTCTACAAAGAACTATTCCTCTTCACCTATTTTGTTATTCTGAAACATGGTGCATACTGAAGGATAAAAGCTCCATTCCTTCCCTTCATCCTTTTTTTGGTTTGCTTTTTGAGACAGGGTCTCACTCTGTTGCCCAGGCTGGAAAGCAGTGGCATGATCTTAGCTTACCACAGCCTCAACCTCCTGGGCTTCAGTGATCCTCACAATTCAGCCTCCACAGTAGCTGGAACTGCAGCTCTGTGCCACCAAGCCTGGCTATTTTTTTTTTTTTTTTTTTTTTTGTAGAGACAGGGTCTCCCCATGTTGCCCAGGCTGGTCTTGAACTCCTGGGCCCAAGTAATCCTCCCGCCTCAGCCTCCCAAAGTGCTAGGATTGCAGGCATGAGCCACCAAGCCCGGCCCCTTTATCCTTTTTTTTTTTTTGAAACAAAGTCTCGCTCTGTCGCCCAGGTTGGAGTGCAGTGGTGTGATCTTGGCTCATTGCAACCTCTGGCTCCCAGGTTCCAGTGATTCTCCTACCTCAGCCTCCCGAGTAGCTGGGACTACAGGTGCGTGCCACTGTGCCTGGATAATTTTTTGTGTTTTTAGTAGAGACGGGGTTTCACTATATTGGCCACGATGGTCTTGAACTCTTGACCTTGTGATCCACCTACCTCAGCCTCCCAAAGTGCTGGGATTACAGGCGTGAGCCACCACGCTGAGCCTATTTATCTTTTTTTTTTTTTTTTTGAGATGGAGTCTAGCTCTGTCACCCAGGCTGGAGTGCAGTGGCACCATCTCAGCTCACTGCAACATCCACCTCCCGGGTTCAAGTGATTCTCCTGCCTCAGGCTCCTGAGTAGCTGATTGCAGGCACGCGCCACCACTCCTGGCTAATTTTTGTGTGTTTAGTAAAGATGGAGTTTCATATGTTGGTCAGGCTGGTCTCGAACTCCTGACCTTGTGATCGGCCTTCCCCTTGGCCTGCCAAAGTGCTGGAATTACAGGTGTCAGTCACTGCACTCAGCCTATTTATCCATTTTTAAAGAAATGAGTTGGTGCTATAGCAACCTCCAATGGTGACCAATGAATATTTTTTCCTTTTTAAAAATATAAACATATATAAAATAAGTTGTACATTTGTCTTAGTCTTTTTTGTGTTGCTATAACAGAATACCTGAGCCTGGGTAATTTAAAAGGACAAGGAGCTTATTTGGCTCACAATTCTGGAGGCTGAGAAGTCCAAGCAGCATGGCATCGGGTCTGCGTGGCTTCTGGTGAGGACCACCTGGCTGCATTCTAATATGACAGGAGCAGGTGCCAGAGCGACAGTGAGCGAATGCAAAAGAGACACAGACGAGAGGCTAGGCTCACTTTATAACAGCGTGCTCTCATGGGAACTAATCCGTTCCCACAGCGCTCCCGCAAGGTGACATTAATCTAGTCCTGAGGACAGTGCCCTGTAATCCAAATGCCTCTCACTAGGCCCTGCCTCCCAACACAGCCACATTGGGAATCAAATTTCAACATGTGTTTTGGAGGGGACACACTCAAACCACAGCAACATTTTAACAAATTTAATATAAAGCCAGTGTCTCCATAATGTAGGTAAAACAAATCCGAACATTGCCACAGCACCAAAGGACCCCCTCAGACCCTTTCCCATCACAAGCCCCTGCCTCCCCAATTGGAACCTGCCATTCTAGATCATTAGGGTTATTCACTGCTTTGTTTTTGGTTTTATCACCTAAGTATGCATCCAAAACCAAAGAGTTCTGTTTCTTTTTGAATTTTCTGATTTTTCTTTCTTTCTTTCTTTTTTGAAACAGAGTCTTGCTCAGGCTGGGGCACAGTAGCGTGATCTTGGCCCATTTAGGCTCAAGCTCCTGGGCTCAAGCAATCCTCCCACCTCAGCCTTCTGAGAAGCTGGTGCCACAGGAGTGCACCACCATGCCCAGCTGTCTTTTTAATTTATTTTCATTTTTTTTTTTTTTTAGAGAAATGGGGATTCCCTCTGTTGCCCAGGCTGGCCTTGAACTCCTGGGCTCAAGTGATCATCCTGCTTCAGCCTCTCAAAGTGCTGGGATTATAGGCATGAGCCACCACACTTGGTCTTTTTAAATTTTAAGTAATGAATTATGTATTTCGTTAAAGTCTGTTCTTTTTTATTTTATTTTTAATTTTATTATTATTATTATTACTTTTTGAGACAGAGTCTTGCTCTGTCACCCAGGCTGGAGTGCAGTGGCGCAATCTCAGCTCACTGAAACCTCCGCCTCCTGGGCCCAAGTGATTCTCTTGCCTCAGCCTCTATAGTAGCTGGGACCACAGGCACATGCCACCACGCCCAGCTAATTTTTATATTTTTAATGGAGATGGGGTTTCACCATGTTGGCCAGGCTGGTCTCGAACTCCTGACCTCAGGTGATTCACCCACTTCGGCCTCCCAAAGTGCTGGGATTACAGGCATGAGCCTCCACTCCTGGAATCTAAAGTTTGTTCTTTTTTTAAACTAACATTTTCTTTTTACCAGGCATCTGGGTTGTTATTTGTAGCATCAGTCCTTTCATTTTCTTTTCTTTTCTTTTTTTTTTTTTGAGAAAGGATCTCACCCTGTCACCCAGGCTGGAGTGTAGTGGTGCCATCACGGCTCAGTGTAACCTCTGCCTCCCGGGCTCAAAACCTCTGCCACCTCAGCCTCTCAAGTGGCTGAGACCACAGGTGTGCACCACCACACCCAGGTAATTTTAAACTTTTTTTGTAGAGATGGGACTCTCCCTATGTTGCCCAGGCTGGTCTTCAACTCCTGGGCTCAAGCAATCTGCCCATCTCGGCCTCCCAAAGTGCTGGGATTACAGGCATGAGCCACTGTACCTGGCATCTCATTTTTCCTTATATATAATAGTTTCTAATATGTGAATAAACCATGATATACTTGTCTAGTCTGTTTAAGACATCAGGGTTTTTTTCTGATTTCTGTCTACTAGGAAAAGTTCTGCTGGCTTCCATGAAGGGATAAAATAAAAAGTACTTAAAAAAAATTTCTGCTCTATACATATCCCCAGGTAAACATATGCATGCAGCTCTCCAGGGTTTATGCAAAGGAATGGAATCACTAGGTCATGGGGTGTGCGATCTTCAACCTTATAGATAATGTGAAACTGTTTTGCAGAGTGCTTGTACCAAATCACACCTACACAAAGCAGTGTGTGCAGAATCCAGTGGCCCACATTCTTGCAGATATGTGGTTACTCGCAGCCTTTTTTTCTTTTTTTTAGAATTTGGTTTTCATTATCATTATGGATTTTTATAAATTTGATGCATTTTAGCACTTGCACTCATTATTCTCAGTAATGCTCAAATTGTCTCATCTTTGGCCAGTGGGAACTTCTTCAAGTGGACTCTGACATCATTTTCTTTCTTTCTTTTCTTTGTTTTTAGACAAGTTCTCACTCTGTTGCCCAGACTGGAGTGCAGTGGTGTGATCTCGGCTCACTGCAACCTCCACCTCCCTGGGTTCAAGTGATTCTTCTGCCTCAGCCCCCCGAGTAGCTGGGGCTGCAGGTGTGCGTCACCATGCCTGGCTAATTTTTGTATCTTCAGTATCTTTAGATGGGATTTCACCATGTTGGCCAGGGTGGTCTCAAACTCCTGATCTCAAATGATCCAGCCACCTTGGCTTCCCAAAGTGCTGGGATTACATGCGCAAGCCACCGCGCCCGGCTTCTGACATCCTTTTCATACGTTAACACCAGTCTTTGAAAATGCCCGTGCTTTCAGGTGTGAAGATGTTCCATGTTCCTCAGAGATGGACTCAGCCAGCTCTCCAAGGAGCTGTGGATCTTTTATATAAACATATTTTTTTATTGAAATATGATTCATATACTATAATATTTACCCTTTTCAAATGTACACTTCAGTGGCTTTTAGTATATTTACAAAGTTGGGTAACCACTATCTAATTCCAGAATGTTCCATAACTCCAAAAAAAAACTCCATATCCATTAACAGCTACTTCCTAATTCCCCCTCCCTCAGCTCTGGAAACCACCAAACAACTTTCTGTCTCTATAAATTTGCTTATTCTGGAAGATTCACATAAATTGAATCATATGAGCCTTTTGTCACTGGCTTCTTTTTTTGTTTGTTTGTTTGTTTTGAGACGGAATTTCGCTCTTGTTGCCCAGGCTCGAGTGCAATGGTGTGATCTCGGCTCACCGCAAGCTCTGCCTCCTGGATTCAAGCGATTCTCCTGCCTCAGCCTCCCGAGTAACTGGGATTACAGGCATGCACCACCACACCTGGCCAATTTTGTATTTTTAGTAGAGATGGGGTTTCTCCAGGTTGGTCAGGATGGTCTTGAACTCCTGACCTCAGGTGATCTGCCCACCTTGGCCTCCCAAAATGCTGGGGTTACAGGCGTGAGCCACCACGCCTGGCCTATGTTTTTGTGTTTTTGAGAAGAAGTCTTGCTCTGTTGCCCAGGCTGGAGTGCAGTGGCATAATCTCAGCTCACTGTCATCTCTCCACCTCCCGGGTTCAAGAGATTCTCCTGCCTCAGCCTCCCAAGTAGCTGGGATTACAGGCACATGCCACCCTGCCTGGCTAATTTTTGTATTTTTAGTAGACATGGGGTTTCACCATGTTGGGCAGGCTAGTCTTAAACTCCTGACCTCAGCTGATCTGCCTGCCTCGGCCTCCCAAAGTGCTGGGATTGCAGGTGTGAGCCACCGCGCCCGGCCTTGGTTTCTTTCACTTAGTATAATGTTTCTAAGGGTCACCCCTCTTTGTAGCGTGCAACTGCGTTCCTTTTCATGGTTGATTCATATTGCCTTGTGTGAATATACTACGTTTTGTTTATCCGTTCATCCATTGATGGACATTTGAGTTGTTTCCACTTTTTGGTTTTTATGAATAATGCATCTAAGAGCATTTATATGCGTGTTTTTCTGTGAACATGTGTTTTCATTTCTCTTGGATATATACCTAGGAGTAGAATTGCCGGGTCGTATGGTAACTATGTTTTTGTTTTTTTGTTTTTTTTGTTTGAGATGGAGTCTCACTCTGTTGCCCAGGCTGGAGTGCAATGTCATGATATCGGCTCACTGCAACCTCTTGCCTCCCGGGTTCAATTAATTCTCCTTACCTCAGCCTCCTGAGTAGCTGGGATTACATGTGCCTGCCACCACGCCCGGCTAATTTTTGTATTTTTTAGTAGATACAGGGTTTCGCCATGTTGGCCAGGCTGGTCTTGAACTCCTGACCTCAGGTGGTCTGCCCACTTTGGCCTCCCACTCCCACAGTGCTGGGATTACAGTTGTGAGCCACAGTGCCCAGCCAACTCCATGTTTTAACCTTTTTTTTTTTTTTTTTTTTTTTGAGACAGGGTCTCACTCTTGTTGCCCAGGCTGGAGTGCAGTGGCACAATCATGGCTCCCTGCAGCCTCGACTTCCTGGGTTCAAGTGATCCTCCCACCTCAGCCTTCCAAGTAGCTGGGACTACAGGTGTAAGCAACCACACCTGGCTAATGTTTTGTATTTTCAGTAGATACGGAGTTTTGCCATGTTATCCAGGCTGATCTCGAACTCCTGGGCTCAAGTGATCTGCCCACCTTGGCCTCCCAAAGTGCTGGGATTACAGGCGTGAGCCACCACGCCCGACCCAGACTTTTTGAATTCTAGAAGTCAACCTAAGGTCTCATCTAAGAGCCTCTGAAGCTCTGGACAAAGGGCCCTGGGCTGTAGGACCAACCTTGCTCAGCCCCTTCATCTTGCAGTAATGCTGCAGGACAGAGGAGGGGAGTGGCTTGCACAGGGCCACATAGCCTGTGGGCACCAGAGTTGGGTTGCAGTTTAGTTCCTACTGCTCCTCTAGGGGTCCTCACCCCAGCTGGGCACATGTGCTCCAAACCTCCAAATTCCCCCTTTCCCTTTACGTGGGTTCTGGCGCCCTGCTCTGTGGCTCTTAGCCACAGTCTTTCTCCTTCAAGGACTTTTTTTCTTTTTTTTTTTTTTGAGACGGAGCTTTACTCCTGTTGCCCAGTCTGGAGTGCAATGGTGTGATCTCGGCTCACTGCAACCTCCGCCTCCCGGGTTCAAGCGATTCTCCTGCCTCAGCCTCCCGAGTAGCTGAGATTACAGGCATGTGCCACCATGCCAGGCTAATTTTTAATTTTTAGTAGAGACGGGGTTTCTCCATTTTGGTCAGGCTGGTCTCGAACTCTCAACCTCAGGTGATCCACCTGCCTCGGCCTCCCAAAGTGTTGGGATTACAGGCGTGAGCCACCACGCTCAGCCCCTTCAAGGACTTTATGGGCTGCCCCAGCTGAGAGAGGGGACTTGTCATCCTAGTGTGAGCTCCTGTGGCACCCAGGAGGTGGGAGGTAGCACCTGGACAGATTGTCCGTGGTCAAATTTGGGAAATTTACTTTTAGGTTCAACCCAAGTAAAGGGTGCTCTTCAGTGTAGGCCTCATCAGGGCCTTTTTTTTTTTTTTGAGATGAAGTCTTGCTCTGTCGCCCAGGCTAGAGTGCAGTGGCACATTCTTGCCTCACTGCAAGCTCTGCCTCCCTGGTTCAAGCGATTCTCCTGCTTCAGCCTCCTGAGTAGCTGGGATAATAGGCACCTGCCACCGTGCCTGGCTAATTTTTGTATTTTTAGTAGAGATGAGGTTTCACCATCTTGGTCTGGCTGGCCTCGAACTCCTGACCTCGTGATCCACCCGCCTCAGCCTCCCAAAGTGTTGGGATTACAGGCGTGAGCCACCGTGCCCGGCCCATCAGGGCCTTTATCATGCTGCTGTGTCCTGTGAATGTCAAGACATTTCATTGCCAACATTTAGAAGCAATCAAGATGTCCTTCAGTAGGCGAATGGTTATATAAACTGTGGCACATCCTGGCAATGGAATATTATTCAGTGTTCAAAATAAATGAGCTATCAAGCCATGAAAAGACAAGGAGGAACCTTAAATACGTTTTACTAAGTGAAAGAAGCCAACCTGAAAAGGCCACATACTGTGTGATTCCAACTAGGTGACATTCTGGAAAAGGAAAAACTATGGAGATAGTGAAAAGATCAGTGGTTATCAGAGATTGGGGTGGGGCAGGGAGAGATAAATAGGTAGAAAGCACAGAGGATTTTTAGGGCAGGGCAACTTTTCTGTATGATACTACAATGGTAGTTACCTGTCATCAATCTATAGTCAAACCTATAGAATACACACCACCAAGAGTGAACCCTAATGTAAACTATGGACTCTGGGTGATAATGATGTGTCAATGTCGGTTCATCAGTCCTAACAAATGTACCACACAGATGCACGGTATGGACAGTAAGGGTGGCTACTGTGTGGGTGGGAGGGGGTGTATGGGAACTCTCTGTACTTTCTAGTCAATTTTTCTGTGAGCCTAAAACTGCTCTAAAAAATAAAATCTATTAATTAAAAAAATATATATATCCACATACACACACAAATATATTAGGAAGTGACAAGTGTTACAAAGGAAAAATAAAGCTGGGTGAGGGTTTAAGTAAGGGGTGTGGGGCATGGGCTGGCTGTTCTGGATGGGGCAAAAGTGGGGGTCAGGATCATGAATCAGAGACTGAATGCAAGGAAATGTGCCCTGCAGATATCAAGGGAGGAGGATCTCGGGACAGGAAGCCGCAGGTGCTAGCTCCGAGGCAGGGAAGAGGAAGCACAGGGGGTCTGGGGTGGAGTGAGGCGTGGAGAGTGGTCGTGGGGAGTGGGGGAGGATGAGTCAACAGGTTGGGGCCCGGAGGCACAGCCAACCTGTTCTCAGATGGGTGAGTCACTCGCTGGAGGGTTTCGGCAGGGGTGTGATGTGTCAAAATTATATTTGTGTTTTTATTTTTCAATTTTAAAAAAAGCCAGTCAAATTTAGCAGTGGGGGGTTGTGTATCAACTTTAGTGACATTATTTATGTTTTAAAAAGATGACTGCAGCTGCCGTCTGGCAGATAGACAGTAGGGGGCGAGGGTGGAAGCAGGGGGGCTCATTAGAAGGCCACACAGCCCTCCGGGTGGGAGAGGGGGCTGGGGCAGACCCTGGCGTCTGTGGCCGACAGGTGAGAGGTGGCTGGATTCTGCGTATATTTTGAAGGGAGAGTCAACAGGGTGTAGGGTGAGGGAGATTCCTAAGTTCTTGGGTGAACAGTGGTGTTGTGTCCTGAGATGGCAAAGGCCAGCGTTGGGGCAGGCTGGGGGCTGTCAGATGGGGACATGGTAAGTTGGCCTGTGCCTACATCCAAGTGGGGCTGTTGAGGAGGTGGGTGGATGTGTGAGGCTGGAGTTCAGGGAGATCTAAGGCCACTGCTCTGATGAGATCCCAGAGGGAGTGGACATGAGTGGGGAAGAGAAGAGGCCCCAGGCCTGAGTCCTGGCCCCGTGAGGGCCCACCCAGGGAGACGGAGGTGCGACACAGAGTGGGAGTGTGGTGTCTGAGGAGCCCGGAGGCACGGGTGCCAGGGCGGACAGCGTGCTGCCAAGGAGGAGGACTGGAGACTGGCCATGGGGGTCAGCAGTGGCTGGTGAGGGCCAGAGGCCGACTGGAAAGGCTTCGGAGGGAGTGGAGGTGGAGAGGATGGGCGGGCCTTTCCAGGAGTGTCCTCTGCCACCGGAGGGAGGAGACACATGGGCCCACAACGTGGGGGGCACTGGGCGGTCTAGGGGACCCTTTTGACTTTCTCTTAAATGAGAGAAACAACAGCATGATTGTCTCTGGATGGGACAGATTCTATGTGAGGGAAAACCAATCATTCGGGAGAGGGGAGAGCACATCCCAGCCCGGCAGCAGGAGTGCCCAGCCTAAGGGGTAAGGGGTGGAGGGACAGGGGGCCTGGGAACCCAGCGGGAGGGCGGCAGGGCCTAGGGGTGGGGTGAGGTGGGTGTGGGGCTGCAGTGTCTCTAGGTGCCTCCCTTTTTCTCAGAGAAATAAGCGGCACAGCTGTCAGCTGAGAGGGAGGGAGGAGGAGGTGTTGTAAAATATTTGTCTCCAATGCAGTTCTCACAGCCACTGGGTGAAGTAGGCGCCATCACCCCCGCTCTGCAGATGAGAAAACAGGAAGGGGGCCAGGTAAGTTGCCAGCTAGGGCAGGACTGAGGTCTGAACGGGGCCTGGAGGGCATGGGGTATGGAACTGGGATTCGACTACACCCTGTCCCTCCCGCCTCCCATTCCAGTCCAGTGCTGCACCAGCAGGGAGCACACTGGGGTCCAGACAGGGAAAGTGATGTCCCAAGGCCAGACAGCGAGAAGGTGACGTTGTCATTGCTGGTCCTCTTCCTCCCTCCCTTAAGCTCTAGGGGCACAACACACCTGGGCCACTCTGTTCCCACCGCTACCCTGTCAGCCGTGGAAGGCTGCCTTCCGGGGCCCTGCTCCGTGGGCCCCTCTCTCTCCTCCTGCCTTGGAGCCTCAGTACAGCCGCTCTGCACGTCGGGACAGCGCCTGTCTCCGCTGCAGCAGACCCCAGCCTAGGGTCTTCTGGACCCTGGCCGCACATTAGAATTTTCTGATTTAACTGGGCTGGGGCCTGGGCATTGGTATTTTTTAAATTGAGATATAGCTGGCTGTGGTGGCTCACGCCTGTAATCCCAGCACCTTGGGAGGCTGAGGCAGGCAAATTACTTGAATTCAGGAGTTTGAGACCAGTGTGGGCAACATGGCACTGGTCTGTACCCCCCGCAAAAAAAAAAAAAAAAATTAGCTGGGTGTGTGCGCCTGTAATCCCAGCTGCTTAGGAGGCTGAGGTGGGAGGATCAGCTAAGCCCAGGGAGGTTGAGGCTGCAGTGAGCTATGATTGCACCACTGTACTCCAGCCTGGGCGATGGAGTGAGACCCTGTCTCGATCAATCCATCAGTTAATCAATTAATTAAAGTATAAAGTGCATGTCAGTGAACATGAGCCACTACACAGAACAGGATCCCGCATCCCGGAAGGTTCCCTCCTGCCCCTTCCCAGTTCATGTCTGCCCCTGGTAACCACTCTCCTGTCAGGACCAGGTTTGCCTGTTCTGGAACTTCATAGACATGGAATCACGTGGAATGTGCTGTTTGGCGCTCAGTGCTCCATCTGTGAGAGTCCGCCGTGCTCCGGTGGGCTGAGTGGTTTGCCCTTCTCCACCACTGTGTAGTTGGCGTAGGTCTAGTCTCTGGAAAAAATAGTCTGAGCTGAAGGTTTGGATGCAGGAGGTTTGGATTCAGGAGGTTGCTGCTGGAATCAACAGGATTGAAGGATGGAGGACTGGGCTGAAGGAGAAGTCACAGTAGAGGCCTCAGCTGACCCCACATGGAGCCCTGAAGCTGGGGTGACTCTTGAACATCATACCATATTAAGGCCAGGGGCCAGGGCTTTGCACCCCTGCATTGACCAGTCACTGGTCAGTGCGGCCGGTCAGTGCAGTCACTGGTCAGTGCAGTCACTGGTCAGTGCAGGCTGTCTCTGGGGAGGAGGCATAACCTTGGACGAGGGGGCTCCCTTCAGCCCAGGGCAATGCCCAGAGAAGGACTCAGGCGTGGGCCATCAGCAGGCAACACCCCCAACAGCTGGGGTCAAAAGCGACCTCACCCTGAGGAGGTGGCAAACCTACAGCACCCACCGCAGCCTGCCCCTCGCACTACTTGGAAATCTGAGCCCTTATCATAATTAATCCCACCTGGGAACAGCTTCTTCAGAGTCCTGGTTGGTCTCTTTTCCTGGGGAAGCTAATAAGGGGAAGGTCAGTGAGACGAGCGACAGTCCTGCTGCTGCAGCAGGACTCTGGGCCACAACAGACACTTGCAATCTCCCTCCTCAGTGACCCTGACCTTGGCTAGCACCTCTGTTGGTCTAGGTGGCTTACCTTGTGAGGGGACCCGGCCCCTCATGTCTGAGGGAGTCTGAGTCTCTGACCTTCCTGCTCTTCTCAAACCGTGACCATTGCCCTTGCCCATTTCCCATCAATACCAGGCAAGGGAGCACCAAGAGATGTCCCAGGGAATTGCCTGGCTGCCAATGCTATTCTTCTTCCCTGGCCCTTGCTGTACAAACAGTGTGAGGCTTTTACAGAAGGCGCCTGTGGATGATCAGGGCCAGTCATTCCTGCCAGGATGGTGACTCTGTGTTGTTGTTGTTTTTTCCCTGCTGGTTTCTTGCCACAAGGGACCTGAAGGGAAGTGGTGGTAGTTATAGCTGAAAGTTTAATCTGACTCTTGCTGTCTCTTGGTGGAACTATTTTCCCTTTGGGAACCAGGATTTCTAACCTTGCAGTGCCCAGAGTTGTCCCTGGGCGTGATGGTGAGTGGGGCTCCTCCTACTTCTACCCTGTAGTTCTTAGATGCATCTATTCTGGTCCCATTAGGGACTCAGCACCATACAGTAGTCATTACGAAGACAGCTCACCATCCTTGCAGGGGATCAGCTCCAAGCTGACACCTCATCTGCATCTTTTTATTATTATTTATTTGATTGACTGGTTGGTTGATTTGTTGCCCAGGCTGGTCTTGAGTTCCTGGGCTCAAGCAATCCTCCCGCCTTGGCCTCCCAGAATGCTGGGATTACAGGCATGAGCCACCTTACCTGGCCTATTATTTTTTAAAGTGACAAATAAAAATTGTCTGTATTGGCTGTGCACAGTGGCTCACACCCATAAACCTAATACTTTGGGAGGCCGAGGCAGGCGGATCACTTGAGCTCAGAAGTTCAAGACCAGCCTGGGCAACATGATGAAACCCTGTCTCTACTAAAAATACAAAAATTAGCCAGGTGTGGTGGCATGTGCCTGTAGTTCCGGCTACATGGGGGGCTGAGGCAGGAGAATCGCTGGAGCCAGGGAGGTGGAGGTTGTAGTGAGCTGAGATGGTGCCACTGCACTCCAGCCTGGGTGACAGAGTGAGAGTTTGTCTCAAAAAAAAAAAAAAGTATATTTTTATGGTGTGAAACATGATGTTTTGAAATTGTGGAATGGCTAAATCAAGCTAATTAACATATGCATGACCTCACATACTTTTATAGTGAGAACACTTAAAATCTATTCTTGTAGCAATGCTCAACAATACAGCACATTGTCAGGAATTACAGTCACCATCCTGTACAGTAGAGCTCTTGGTCAGCTGCATCCAAAGGGCTGTTACATCACCCCATCCAGCGGCAGTGCTGGGTGGTGCTGTGTGTGGTGAGACCGGCAGGTTCGACGTCAAAAACCCACAGCCACACTTCCTTTGATGGCAGGTAGTTTCAGAGGCAGTTTCAGAGGCTTCCAAGAGCTATCATAGTAGCTCTTGCCCCACGGGCCAAAGCACCAGTGTGGGGGTTCTGCAATGTGTGTCTATTCCAATTATACACTCAGGGACCAGCGAGACCACCACTGGATGTCCTGTGGATCCACTGGACTCCCTGTGAGCCAAAGCCGGGCTGGGACTCCACTCATCACCTGCCCCCATATGCTTCCACCCTAACAGGGGGCCATGAGGCCTCTTTGGGTCCCCAGACCAATGTCCATGTGGACCCTGTGTCTGACAGTCTTTGAAATGCCTGAGTACTCATCTTTCTCCCACATATGGTTACTCAAGTAAAAGGCATGTACGCCCTTCTCAGGAAGGATGATGGAATCATCATCACATGTGCTGATTCGGGGGTTGCAGGGTCCTTCCTTCTGGGGACCTGGTCTCTCCTTCAGTCAGTTGGATGTGAAACCTTACTCAGGTCTGGAAACTTCTCAAAGGACCAGGACTTTTCATTGGGTTACTGCTCTCAACCCCCATCATCAAGCCTTGGATGTTCTCTCTTTTTTGTTTTTTTTGGGAGGACAGGGTCTCACTCTGTCACCCAGGCTGGAGTGCAGTAGTGTGATCAGGGCTCACTGATTGCAGCCTTGACCTCTGGGTTCAAGTGAGCCTCCCGCCCCAGCCTCTTGAGTAGCTGGGACCATAGGCATGCACCACCACACCTGGCTAATTTAAAAACTTTTTTTTTTTTTTTTTGAGACAAGGTCTCCCTGTGTTGCCCAGGCTGATCTTGAACTCCTAGGCTCAAGGGATCCTCCCACTTAGGCCTCCCAAAGTGCCGGGATTACAGGTGTCAGCCACCATGCCCAGTCCTTGGACTCTTTTGATTGCATCGGGTGGGCGGTGTCCTTGTTGGCTGCCCATCTGGCTTGCCCTGGGACACGGAGTCGATGAACCATTTCCATGGCTTGGCGGGTCCAGCAGCTCTGACCTGGCTGCTAGCGGTGGGAACTGCCTCCACCTGAAGACCCCTGAGCCTGCGCTTCTGATGACCAGGCGCCGCCACCTGGCCTCTTTCTTCGGGATCCTGTCATCCCCGCTATTGTCAGGGCGCCCAGTTCTGTAACTGCAGCTCCAACTAGCAGGTCTTCAAAGGACATTCACCTGGGCTTCTTAGGGCTTTCCCGTTGGCCTTGGTAAATGAGGTGGCTGCCCGGCCTTCCTGCAGAAGACCGATAGTGAGTGGGTTTCTGGCCAGACACGGCAGACACCCAAGCATGCCCTCTTCTCCAGGCCTTTGGATGCTTTCTTCCGCGGCCTGACACCGCATCCCTGGTGACTTCTACTGTGGGCTTTCGTTTTCTCCAAGCAGCATGTTAAGCCCTCTTGCCAGGGTGTTAATCCTCGTATTATGGGATTGACTCTCCTTTATCCCACTTGATGTCCCACCTTGGCCTTGGGCCAGCCCCTGAGCCTATCTGCATAGTCTTCAAGCAGGGGAAGTGCTCGCCGGGGGTCCCTTCCGCACCTCACTCTTTCCCAAGCAGGTTCTGCACTTGACGCAGCCAGCTCATCGTGGGCTGAGCACTGAACTTCTTCTGTTTTACGCTCCACTCATAACTACGCCCTGGCCTGCTCCTCAGCTTTTTCCTCCCCTCCAGCTGCAGGAGAGGAGGATTTATTTGCTGCTAAGGAGGCCCTTGGCTTTCTCACTTGGCCTTAAATTAGTGCTGAGTCACACTCAGCCTTGCGTTGTCTTTCTTTAGTGCACGCGGGCCCCAGCACAGCCATCCCCTTCCACAGACTTTATAATTAATTACCACTCCCCCGGCCTCTCCAATTCGGGAGCTCTTGTCCCTGCAGTGCGGTCTCTTCCCTGCTACCTGCTGGGTGCCAGCTCTCCTAGCACCAGCGACAGTGGGCGACCCAGCTTCTGGGTCCCAGGGTTCAGAGGCTGCTTCCTAGAATCAGTCCTGATACCAACTGGGGTAGGTTAGGTTCTGACTTGGAGACTTGTGTGCAGGAGGGTCGCTAGGAAGTGCTCGTTGGAACACCACGTATAAAAGGAGAGGGCTGTGTGCTCCGTGGTGTAAATGCACCACATTTTCTTTAATCCACCATGTTGATTCCCTTTTTTGCTATTGTGACTAGTGTAGAGATGAACATACAAATGCATGTTCTTTTTGGTAGAATGATGTGTTTTTCTCTGGGTATATGCCCCAGTGATGGCGTTGCGGGTCAGATGGTAATTCTGTTTTCAGTTCTTTAAGAAATCTCTAAACTGCTCTCCATAGTGGCTGAACTCATTTACATTCCCACCAACAGTGTATATGTGTTCCCTTCTGTCCTCAGCCTTGCCTGCATCTGTTCTTTTTTGACCTTTATAATAGCCATTCTGACTGGTGTGAGATGGTATGTCACTGTGGAATATTATGCAACTATGAAAAAGAATAAAATCATGTCCTTTGCAGCAACATGGATGGAGCTGGAGGCCATAATTCTTTTTTTTTTTTTTGGGGACAGAGTCTTACTCTGTTGCCCAGGCTGTAGTGCAGTGGTGCAATTTCTGCTCATTGCAACCTCCTCCTCCTGGGTTCAAGCAATTCTCCTGCCTTAGCCTCCCCAGTGGCTGTAGCTACAGGCGCGCATCACTATGCCCAGCTAATTTTTATTTACTGTTATTTATTTTGAGACAGAGTTTCGCTCTTGTTGCCCAGGCTGGAGTGCAATGGCTCGATCTCAGCTCACCGCAACCTCCACCTCCTGGGTCCAAGCGATTCTCCTGCCTCAGCCTCCTGAGTAGCTGGGATTACAGGCACGCGCCACCATGCCCGGCTAATTTTGTATTTTTGTAGAGATGGGGTTTTGCCATGTTGGTCAGGCTGGTCTCGAACTCCTGACCTCAAGTGATCTACCCACCTCAGCCTCCCAAAGTGCTGGGATTATAGGCATGAGCCACTGTGCTCGGCCTGGAGGCCATAATTCTAAGTAAATTAACGCATAAACGGAAAACCAAACAGTGCATGCTCACTTATAAGTGGGAGCTAAACATTGAGCATCCAAGAACATAAACATGGGAATAGTAGATATCATGGACTTCTAGAGGAGGGAAGGAGGGAACTGTGGGTCATGAAACTACCTATTGGATACTGTGCTCACTACCTGGGTGCAATATATACCCATGTAACAAACCTGCACATGTACCTGTATCTAAAATAAAAGTTACAAATAAATAAAAACCACACACATGAGAAAAGAGGATAGGGAAGTGGGACAGGGCAGAGAGTGCGAGAGGGTGAGCTAAGATGCCCTTTTAACACAGGCCTCAGTTGATCCCACATGGAGTGCTGGGGCTGGCAGGGCGCTTCAGAGTTGTCCTGAATCAAGCAAGGGATCCAGGCCTGGGTCAAGCACTTGTTGGATATGAGTTGCCCCTGGGAGGGGGCCAGCAAGAGGAGAGGAATTCTCGGAAAAGAACTCTCAGAACTGTCAGCAGTAAACAGCCCCTGCAGCTGGGGGATGGAGGGTCTTCACTCTGATGCTGGGCTTTGGGGTGGCACAGGGCATAGCACTGGACACAGTGTATCTGCTTAGTCTTTCAGCTATTGGGGGACACGTGGATTTTGGGGGGCTACTATGAATATGGCTGCTGCAGGCATTCATGTGCATGTCTTTTGGTGGCCTGGGCACTCACTTCTGCTGCATGTAAGCCCAAGGGTGGAAGTGCTGGTCTAAGGGGTATGTGTGCTGAACTTCAATAGAGATTGCTGCATAGTTTTCAACATGGCTGATCCCATTTTACAATCCCACCAGCAGTGTTTGAGAGTTCTGATTACTCTGCATCCTCACCAACGCTTGATATTATCTGTCTTTTCATTTTAGTCACCCTGATGGTCCAGATATCACTGATTCTGTCGTGCAGCCTGGTGGGGAACCAATGCTCCCCAGTGGGTAGGAGGATGTGAGATATGGGGAGCCCTTGGACCACCCTCACTTGGCTACCTGATTCTAATCCCAAGGGTCTTCCAAACCAAATCCTAGCAGACACATTAAAGTATTGTGAGATCATAACATCCTCAAGTGCCCAGGCTTGTCCAGCTCCTTTCAGCATGGGATTCCAGCTGTCAGGTGTGGGAAGGGAGCAAGGGTAAGCTTTGCTGCCTGGGAGGTCAGGCTTCTGTGGACACTAGGAAGCAGCCGCTTGGCTTGCCCTGTCCAGCGTTTCATGGCCTCCAATGCACTTTTTCTCATCTTAGCTCCTTTGGTTCTCATAATATCTCTAAAGGCAGCAAGAGAATAGAATATCAGCTCTATTTGACAGAAGACAAAACCGAGGTCAGTTACTTGGGCAAAGTCACACAGAAATCAGTAAAACTGACCCTGAAACCAAGCTGTAGATTCCAAGTCCAGGACACAAAATTTAGCTACTTGTTAGTTTTATTGGCCTATCTTACCCTCCCCTTCCTTTAGAAAGCAACTCAGGCTAGCTCCTTGGCAGAGTTAACGTGCTCTGCCCAGTTCCCCAGTGCCCACCCCCATTCTTTGTTTCATGGTCTGCCCCTACCTCTTGCTCATCAATGTCCTCTTCGAAGCAGGTCATTCCCAGAGCTCCCTGTGCTTAAATGTTAGACCAGAGCTTCTCCAACCTTAATGCACACAGGTGTCTCCTGGGGACCTTTTTAAAAGATTCTGATTCAGTAGGTCTGGTGGTCCTAAGAGCCTGCATTTCTTTTCTTTGTTCTTTTTTTTTTTTTTTTTTTTTTTGGAGACAGAGTCTCGCTGTCGCCCAGGCTGGAGTGCAGTGGCGCTATCGCGGCCCACTGCAACCTCCGCCTCCCGGGTTCATGCCATTCTCCTGCCTCAGCCTCCCGAGTAGCTGGGACTACAGGCGCCTGCCACCATGCCCAGCTAATTTTTTTTGTATTTTTGGTAGAGACGGGGTTTCACCATGTTAGCCAGGATGGTCTTGATCTTCTGTCCTCGTGATCCGCCCGCCTCGGCCTCCCAAAGTGCTGGGATTACAGGCGTGAGCCACCACCGAGCCCGACCTCTTTTCTTTGTTCTTTTTTGAGACAGAGTCTTGCTGTGTTGCCCAGGCCTGAGTGCAGTGGTGCATTCACAGCTCACTGCAGCCTAAACCTCTTGGGCTCCAGCAATCCTCCCACCTCAGCTTCCCAAATAACTGGAACCACAGGTGTGTACCACTATGCCTGGCTAATTTTTAAATTTTTTGTAGAGACGGTGTTTGGCTGTGTTGCCCGGGCTGCTCTTGAACTCCTGGGGTCAAGCAATCCTCCTGCCTTGGCCTCCCAAAGTGCTAGGGTATGAGCCACCGAGCCTAGCCACAGCCCGCATTTCTAACAAACTCCCAGGTGATGCCAGTACTGCTGGTCCTTGGACCATACTTTGAGTATTGAGGCGTTAGATCACTCCCCCAGCTATCAGCTGTATAGGCAGGCTTTTATGCTGTGCTCGTCCTCTCCCTCAGAGCTCCAGCAAACACTGGTTAGTTGCTGTCTGAACTCTGGCACTAGTGCTAGTTGCTGTAAGTCCAAGCCTCTTTCTGGTTTTCCCATTACGGTATTTACCATTCAAGTCATTTGGCTCAGTTCAAGGCGCCTCACTCTTAACACCTCTCTCAGAAGCACCTCTATTCCCTCCCTCTTCCGGCTCTCTTCTCTTTCCTCCTCCATCAACACTCCTAATTCTTACCCTCTCCTCCCCCAAAATGGGCAGGATCTCAGCTAGGCATTAGGCAAAAAGCTAGCTGAGTGAGCTTATTTATACTAAAGTGTGAATGACTCACATCTCTTCCCTTAACTCTCTCAGTGGTTATTTAGATGTGCAAAAGAAGGAGCTTTTGGTTGTTGGAAATGGTGACAGTGAGGGAAAGAACAAGAAATATTCAGGAATTCTTTCCTTTATCACCTAACATTTCCCATATATGGGCTAATGATTGAAATCACATGAAGGAACTTTATAAGTGAAAACCAAAACAGGGACACTTGGATTTTACCCTAGATCAGCAGAATCAGAATCTCCAACGTGGGGATCAGGAATATGTTTTTTTTTTTTTTCCAGACGGAGTCTCGCTCTGTCACCTAGGCTGGAGTGCAATGGCATGATCTTGCCTCTCTGCGGCCTCCACCTCCTGGGTTAAAGTAATTCCCCTGCCTCAGCCTCCTGAGTAGCTGGGACTACAGGCGCTGCCACCACACCAGGCTAATTTTTGTATTTTTAGTAGAGACAGGGTTTCACCCTGTTGGCCAGGCTGGTCTTGAATTCCTGACCTCAGGTGATTCACCCACCTTGGCCTCCCAAAGTGCTGGGATTACAGGTGTGAGCCACCATGCCTGGCCAGGAATGTGCATTTTTTAAAGGAGATTTTGTTGCACATACAGGTTTAGAAACTACTTTCCTAAATCGTCCTAGTTGTGCTTCCATCTCCCCAGTGTTTCTGAAGGAGAGATTACTCAGGGTCCCTCTGTGTCGCCCAGGCCCAGGAGAATGTAGAGTGGGAAGAAATGGGGTGTAGGTGAGGTGTTAAGGTCTAACTCCTATCAGAACTCAACTGCTTACAGACCCCTTATCCTTGGTGAGGCCGAGCCTCAGTTTCCCCATCCCTACAACAGGGATGAAGTCAGCTCCCTGTGTGCTGTGTGGTTGTAGCTGGAGAGCAGAGAGGCAGCAGTTGTGCAGGTGATTGTGCCACGGGACTAAAGGCAGCCTATGATGGGAAGGGTGAGGGACCAAAACCTGGCTGGAGAGGCTCAGCACCTGGGCTGAGTGAAGCCTTGGTCACAGTGGCTCATTGGGGATAATTGCCGTGGTAATTATGAAGATTGCACAGGAAAATGGATTCTAGTTTACATTCTGCTCTCCTGCAAAGGTCATCTGTAATTGCCTGACTTCCTCCCCACAGTGGGGAGGAGGCTGCGGTGGGGGCCTGTCAGAGGGTCTCTGGGCTGCAGGCCCAGGCTGAGAGGGATAGGGGCTGGGGGCTTCTGGGGTGATCTCTGCCAGCCTGAGGCGGGAGGCAGATGGTGAGCTCTTGGCGCAGAGGCTGCTCGTCCTCCTCCTCCTGGATGGTACCCCAGCTCCTTAGTATGCCTTCAGCTGTGTTGGCTGGAGATGGGAGAGGCAGAGCTTGCTGACTCGTGGGGAGACTGATGCTGAGGCCAAGGCCATGGCTTGTCCTGCCTGTCAGTCTGTTTAGAAGCCTGAGCTCTGTACCCTCCTCAATCTGACATGCTCTCTTCTCTGGTCATCTTTCTCTACAAATGAAATGGTTAGACCAGACAAAATGGCTTTCAGTGACCCCTTCCAAGTCTGGATTCCTGGATTCCAGGACTCCAGCCTCTGGTCCCCAAGTTTTGTGGAAGATTTGTGCATGGGCTTTGGAGCTGGATACAATAGAGTCCTGGCTCATTCCTGCTGTGTGACATTGGACAATTGACTTCACCTTTCTGAGCTCCAGTTTCAACTTAAAAAAAAAAAAATAGAGATAATGATATGCATCTCTCTCTCTCTCTTTTTTTTTTTTTTTTTTTTTTGAGACAGAGTCTGATCTTGCTCTGTTGCCCAGGCTGGAGTGGAATCTTGACTCACTGCATCCTCCACTTCCCGGGTTCAAGCAATTCTCATGGTTCAGCCTCCCAAGTAGCTGGGAATACAGGCGCCCACCACAATGCCTGGCTAATTTTTTTTTATCTTTAGTAGAGACAGGGTTTCACCATGTTGGCCAGGCTGGTTTCGAACTCCTGAGCTCAGGTGATCCTCCTGCCTCGGCCTCCCAAAGTGCTGGGATTACAGGCTGAGCCCCACGCCCAGCCAATGGTATGTATCTCTTAGGGTTGTTGAGATTAAAGGAGATAATGATGGAATATATAACTGACAATATTGAGTGCTTCCTGTGTGTCAGGCACCGTTCCGGGTGCTTTTCATGCCTTAGCTCAGGTATCCTCCCAGTTGACCAGTGAGGTAGGTGCTGCTTTCATCCCTGGTTAAAGATGAGGAGGCACCGTGGAAAGCATGGGCAGACAGGCTTTTGCAGAAGTTAGCTGCTGCAACAATTGGGAAGCTTCTCCAACAAGGCTCCTCGCAGGCTCACCTCCAGCTCTTCCTCCTTCTTGCAATCCCATCCAAGGGTGTGTGTGCCCCAGCCCTGCCCCCAGGCAACCACACCTCTCTGATTCTGTGAACAGACACCCTGCCCCACACTGTCCATCACTCTGTTGCTATCCGACTCTATAGTCTCTCTCGATCCCTCCCACACTCTGCTGGGACTGAACCCATGGTCAGTTCTTGTTCATCTTCTTGAATGCACCTGGCAAAGCAGTGGGCATGGCATGGTGCTGGGGGGCCCATTTATTTGATAATTTCTAGGAATAGAATCTCCCAAAGTCCCCACGGGGCCCAGTGTACACCCTATTCTGTGTGTCCATGGGCCACACCTCATGCTAGAAACTGAGAATACAGAGACCAATACAATTGGGACTAAAATTTCAGTGTCATAGACAATGGTTTTATTCCGGGCTGCCCATGGGAATCACCTGGGAAACCTTGAGTTCTGATGCCTGTGCCCCACCACAGAGATTCTGGGGTGCAGAAAAGTCTTTTGCCTGTTTTTTGTTTGTTTGTTTTGGGTTTTTTTTTTTTTTGGAGACTTAGTCTCCCTATGTCGCCAGGCTGGAGTGCAGTGGCATGATCTTGGCTCACTGCAACCTCTGCCTCCTGGGTTCAAGCGATTTTTCTGTCTCAGCCTCCCAAGTAGCTGGGACTACAGTGTGTGCCGCCACGCCTGGCTAATTTTTGTATTTTTAGTAGAGACGGGGTTTCACAATATTGGCCAGGCTGGTCGATCTCCTGACCTTGTGATCCACCCGCCTCGGCCTCCCAAAGTGCTGGGATTACAGGCACGAGCCACCACACCCAGCCCTTTTGCGTGTTTTTTAACTGGGTTGTTTGGTATTTTGTTATTAAGTTGTAGAAGTTCTGTATATATTCTGAGTATTAATCCCTCATCATATGATATATCATCAGATATATGATTTGCAAGTACTTTTTCCCATGCAACAGCCTGGTCTTGAGGAGTTTTAAAAGTGTCCTGGCTGGGCACACCTGTAATCCCAACACTTTGGGAGGCCGAGGCGGGTGGATTGCCAGTCTGGGCAACATGGCAAAACCTTGTCTTAACTAAATATACAAAAAATTAGTCAGGCATGGTGGCACACACCTGTAGTCCCAGCTACTCTGGAGGCTGAGGTGGGAGGATCACCTGACCCCAGGAAGGTCATGGCTGCAGTGAGCTGTGATTGCACCACTGCACTTCAGCCTAGGCCACAAAGCAAGACTTTGTCTAAAAAAGAAAAAAAATAAGTGTCCCAGGTAAGAAAACTGGATATCCACATGCAGAAGAATGAAATTGGATACATACCTTGTACCACAGCAGTTCCCAACCTTTTTGGCACCGGGGACTGATTTTGTGGAAAACAGTTTTTCCACAGACTGGGGTTGGGGAATGGTTTTCCACAGACCAGGGTTGGGGGAGGTTTGGGGGATGATTCAAGCACGTTACAATTATTGGATACTTTATTTCCATTATTATTACATTATAATATATAATGAAATAATTATACAACTGGCCATAATATAGAATCAGTGGGAGCCCTGCCTGGGCTTTTCCTGCAACATGACAGTCCTATCTCGGGGTGATGGGAGATAGCGACAGATCCTGAGGCATTAGATTCTCATAAGGAGCGTGCAACCTAGATCCCTCACGTTCACAGTTCACAGTAGGGTTTGCGCTCCCATCAGAATCTAATGCTGCCAGACAGGAGGCAGAGCTTAGGTGGTAATGTGAGTGAGGGGGAGTGGCTAAATACAAGGTTCCTTGCTCACCACTTACCTCCTGGTGTGCAGCCTGGTTTCCAACAGGGGGTTGGGGACTCTTGTTATACTACATACAAAAATTAACTCAAAATGAACCAAAGACATAAATATAAGAACTAAATTTTTTAAATTCTTGGAAGAAAATACAGGGACGAGCTGGACACAGTGGCTCACGCCTGTATTCGCAGCACTTTGGGAGGCTGAGGTGGGAGGATCACTTGAGGTCAGGAGTTTGAGACCAGCCTGGCCAATGTGGTGAAACCCCGTCCCTACTAAAAGTACAAAAAAATTACGCAGGCATAGTGACGGGCGCCTGTAATCCCAGGTATTCAGGAGGCTAATTGCTTAACCAGGGAGGTGGAGGCTGCAGTGAGTTGAGATGGTACCACTGCACTCCAGCCTGAGCGACATAGTGAAGCTTTGTCTCAAAAAAAAAAAAAGAAAAAAGAAAAAAGAAAATATAGGGAAGAATCTTTATGACATTGGATTTGGCAATAGTTTCTTGGATATAACACCAAAAGCACAGGCAACAAAAGGAAAAAAATAAATTGAACTTCATTAAAATTTAAGACTTTTGTACATCAGGGGACACTATCAAAAGGGTGAAAAGCAGCCCCCAAAATGGGAGAAAATATTTGCAAATCATGTATCTAATGAGGGGTTAATATCCAGACTATGTATAGAACTGCAACTCAATAGCAAAAAACACAAACAACCCAGTTAAAAAACAGGTAAAGGACTTTTCTCCAAAGAAGATGTATAGTTGGTCAATAAGCACATGAAAAGATGTTCAACATCACTGATCATTAGTGAAATGCAAATAAAAAACACAGTGAGATACCACTTCACACCCGTTATGATGGCCACTATAAAAACAGAAAATAACAAGTGTTAGGCGTCTCTGAGCCTACTCTGGTTTGAGAGGTTGCCTGATTCACAAATAAAAATAAAAATAAAATAAAATAAAAAACCGAGTGTTGCAGGGAAGTGTAGAAATTGAAACACTTGTATATTGCTGATGGGAATGTAAACTGGTACAGCCACTGTGGAAAACAGTTTGGTGATTCATTAAAAAGTTAATTATAGACCGGGCATCGTGGCTCACTCCGGTAATCCCAGCACTTTGGGAGGCCAGATAATTTTTGTATTTTTAGTAGAGACAGGGTTTCGCCATGTTGGCTTGGCTGATCTTGAACTCCTGACCTCAAGTGATCCACCTGCCTTGGGCTCCCCAAGTGCTGGGATTACAGGCGTGAGCCACCACGCCCGGCCACAATGTTATAATTTTTGCTTCAACCCTCAAACATAATTTAGAAAGCTCAAGAGAAGGAAAGTTGATCATATTTACCCCTATTTTTACTCTTTCCATTTTTTTTTCCTGCTCCCCAATGTTCCAGGAGGATTCCTTCTTTTATCTTTCCTTTCAGTTTCAAGAACTTCCTTTAATTATTATTTTAGGGTAGGTCTGCTAACAAAAAATTCTCTTAGTTTTTCTTTATCTGAGAATACCTTGATTTTCCTTCATTCCTGAAGGATACTTTCTCTGGATATATGGCTCTGCAGTTCTTTTCTTTCAGCACTTGAAAACTGTTTTGCCACTTCTTGCTGGCTTCTGTGGTTTCTGAGTTTAAAAAAATCTGCTGTAATTTGTTTTTTCCTTTTATTTATTTATTTATTTTTAGATTTTTTTTTAGGAATGAGGTCTCACTCTGTTGGAGTGTCGTGGCATAATCATAGTTCACTGAAGCCTTGAACTCCTGGGCTCAAGTAATCCTTGGGCCCAGGAGGCCTCAGCCTCCCAAATAGTCAGGACTACAAGTGCACGCCACCACACCCAGCTGATTTAAAAAAATTTTTTTGTAGAGATAGTGTCTTGCTATGTTGCTCGGCCCGTTTTTCCCTTTTAAATAAAGTGTCGTTTCTCTCTCTCTCTCTGCTTTCAAGATTTTTTCATTGTCTTTAGTTTTCAAGAGTTTGACCATGACGTGCCTTGGAGTGGATTTCTTGGGGTTTTACCTCTTCAGAGTTCACTTAACTTCTTAAATCCATTGTTTGTCTTTTGCCAAGTTCAGGATTGCTTTCAGCTACTATTTCTTTGACTATTTTTTCAGCCCCCACTTTTTCTCCGCTTCCTCTTGGACTCTAAAAACATGAATGTCAGAGCTTCTGTTTTAGTTCCACAGGTTCCTGAGGTTCTGTCCTTTTCTTTTTTTTTTTTTTTTTTTTTGTCTGTTTTCTCTCTGTTGTTCAGATTGGGTAATTTCTATTGTTCTATCTTCAAATTCAATGACTTTTTTTTTTAATCTCTTACCTCCGTACTATTTTTTTTTTTTTTTTTGAGATGAAGTCTCACTCTGTCACCCGCCAGGCTGGAGTACAGTGGCACAATCTCAGCTCACTGCAACCTCTGCCTCCCTGGTTCAAGAGATTTCCGTACCTCAGCCTCCCCGGTAGCTGGGATTACAGGTGTGCACCAACGTGCCTGGCTGATTTTTGTAATTTTAGTAAAGATGGGGTTTCACCATGTTGCCCAGGCTGGTCTCGAACTCCTGCCCTCAAACAATCTGCCTGCCTTGGACTTCCAAAGTGCTGGGATTACAGGCGTGAGGCAACACACCCAGCCTCCATTCTATTTACAAAGCTCACTGGATGTTGAGCCCATCCAGTCAGCTTTCTAAAATTCTATCAATTTGGTTCTTCTTTGTAGTGTCTATTTATTTGCTTAGGCTTTCTATTTTTCATTTGTTTCGAACATGTTCGTAACTGCTTGCCAAAGCATTTTTAAGATGGCAGCTTTAAAATCCTTCTCAGATAATTCCAGTATTTGTGTCTTGGTGTTGTTGGCATCTGTTGGTTGCCTTTTCTCATTAAATTTGAGATTTTCCTGGTTCTTGGTGTGACAGAAGTTTTTCCTTTTTTATTTTTTTGAGACAGTCTTGCTCTGTTGCCCAGGCTGGAGTGCAATGGCACAATCACAATTTATTGCTGCCTCAACCTACTGGGCGCAAGCAATCCTCCCACCTAAGCTTTTAAGTATCTGGGACTGCAGGCATGCACCACTATGCCAGGCTAATTTTTTCATTTTGTAGAGACAGGGTCTCACTATGTTGCCCAGGCTGGTCTCAAACTCCTGGCCTCAAGCGATCCTCCTGCCGTGGTCTCCTAAAGTGCTAGAATTGCAGGTGTGAGCCATTGCTCATGGCCACAAATTATTTTTGTATTATACCCTGGACATTTGGGGTATTATGTTCTGAGATGCTGGATCCTCTTGTAATCTATTTCAGCAGGCCTCCTTTAACCCTGGGCCTTATTAATGCCAGGTGGGGGTAGAAATCCAGGTCCCCTACTTGACCTTGGTTGACACCCTGGTGGGGGTCAGGGGTACCTCCTTACTTCTGGGCAGTGGTGGGAGGTCTGGCTTCAATGATCCTTCCCTGCATGGGAAGGGAGGGTGCCTTGTTACTGCTCCTATGTGGTCTCCACTGACCTGATTACTCTTGGGTGGGGGTGAAAGTCATCCCAGCATGGAGAGGGAGGGGCACCTTGTTGTTGCTGGGTGGAGTGGAAGTCCTGGCTCTCCCTCATTCTTCACTGTTATTGCCCTGGCGCTGGGGGATGGGGCTCGTTGTTATGGCCAGGCAGGGCTCCCCACCCGGCCTGTCCTCACAGGGCAGCACGGGCCTGGGGCTGTAGTTTCTTCCATGCTGTTTGGCTAGAGTAGGGAGGTCATTGTTTTAAAGGTTTTCGTCTTGCTAGGCTGGGTCTCTGCTGATCCTTTGGCTAAAGAGAGCAGGTTTTCCTCTTTTTTATTTTTGTTTTGTTCTTTTTTATTATGTTTTAGACCCGTCAGCAGGAAGCAAAGAGCAGGTTTTTCTTGGGGCTGTTTTTGTCTATGTTTATTGGTATTTCCGGGTTGCTGATTTCTTCCACCTCCAAATCTGGCATGTATTGGGCAAAAAGAAAACCCAGGGAACTCACTGCTGTGCCACTGTTTGGTCCTGAGGTCTCTAGTCAGTCTGCCTTCTCTCTACCTTTTAGAGTCTTCTTCTGTTTGTTTTATATATAGGGGTGGCTTTAGCAGGAGGAATGGGGAGAAGTGTGTCTACTCCATCTTGTTCAGAATCAGAAGTCCAGATTCATCTATTCTTGAACTTCACATAAATAGAATCTACTGTGTGTGCTCTTTTAAGTTTGGCTTCTCTTGCTTGGCATGATGTCTTTTCAAAAAAACTTTTATTGTGGTAAAAAAAAAAAACCCACATAACATGAGATCTACCCTTCTAACAAAATCTTAAATGTACAGTATTAACTATAGGCCCGATGTCGTGCAACAGATCTCTAGAACTTTTTCATTTTGCAAAGATGAAGCTTTATACCCATTGAATAGCAACTCCCCATTTCTTCCTCGCCTCGGCCCCTGGCAACCACCATTCTCCTTCCTGTTTCTATGGATTTGACTACTTTAGATACCTCAAATAAGTGGAATAATGCAGTATTTGTCCTTCTATGACTGGCTTATTTAAGTTATCATAGTATCCTCAAGGTTCACCCATTTTGTGGCATGAGATAGAATTTCCTTTTTTAAGGCTAAATACTATTCTACTGTGTGTATATACCACATTTTCTTTATCCATTCATCTGTTGATGGACATTTAGATTGTTTCCATATCTTGGCTATTGTGAGTAATGCTGTGATGAACACAGCAGTACAAATTTGTCTTTGAGACCCTGATTTCAATTCTTTTGGATAAATACCCAGAAGTGGTATAGTGGTATTGATGGATCATATGGTAGTTTTTTTTTTTTTTTTTTTTTGAAACGGAGTTACGCACTTGTTGCCCAAGCTGGAGTGCAATGACACAATCTCAGCTCACTGCAACCTCTACCTCCCGGGTTCAAGCAATTCGCCTGCCTCAGCCTCCCAATTAGCTGGGATTACAGACATGTGCCACCACACCCGGCCATTTTTTTCTATTTTTAGTAGAGATGGGGTTTCACCATGTTGGCCAGGCTGGTCTTGAACTCCTGACCTCAGGTGATCCACCACCTCGGCCTTCCAAAGTGCTGGGATTACAGGTGTGAGCAACCATGCCTGGCAGTAGTTATTTTTTAAGTTTTCTTTATTTTTATTTTTATTTTTAGTAGAGATGAAGTCTCATTATGTTGTCCAGGCTGATCTTGAACTCCTGAGCTCAAGCAATCCTCTTGCCTCTGCCATTCAAAATGCTGGGATTACAGGCGTGAGTCACCATGCCCGGCCTATTTTTAATTTTTTGAAAAACCTTCATACTGTTTTTTATAGCAGCTGCACCATTACACATTCCTACCAACAATGCACAAGTGTTCAAATTTATCCACATCCTTGCCAACACTTGTTATTTTATTATAATAACACTTTTAAAATAATGGCCATCCTGACAGGTATGAGGTGATATCTCATTGTGGTTTTGATTTGCCTTTCCACAACGATTAGTGATATTGAGCTTTTTTTTTAATTTTTTTTTTTTTTTTTTTTTTTTGAGACAGAGTGTTGCTTTGTCGCCCAGGCTGGAGTGCAGTGGCGCGATCTCAGCTCACTGCAAGCTCCGCCTTCCGGGTTCACGCCATTCTCTTGCCTCAGCCTCCCATTCTCTTGCCTCAGCCTCCCGAGTAGCTGGGACCCGCCACCACGCCCGGCTAATTTTTTGTGTTTTGGTAGAGACGGGGTTTCACCGAGTTAGCCGGATGTTCTCCATCTCGACCTCGTGATCTGCCATGCCTCGGCCTCCCAAAGTGCTGGGATTACAAGCGTGAGCTACCACGCCCGGCTGAGCTTTTTTAATTTTTATTTGTTTATTTTTTTGAGACGGAGTCTCGCTCTGTCACCCAGGCTGGAGTGCAGTGGCACGATCTCGGCTCACTGCAAGCTCCGCCTCCCGGCTTCATGCCATTCTCCTGCCTCAGCCTCCCAGTAGCTGGGACTACAGGCGTCCGCCACCACGCCCGGCTAATTTTTTGTATTTTTAGTAGAGACGGGGTTTCACCATGTTAGCCAGGATGGTCTGGATCTCCTGACCTCATGATCTGCCTGCCTCGGCCTCCCAAAGTGCTGGGATTACAGGCGTGAACCACTGTGCCCAGCCCCAGCTGAGCATTTTTAAATATACCAGTTGGTCATTTGTCTGCCTTCTTTGGAGAAATGTGTGTTCAAGCTCTTTGCTCATTTTTAAACTTTTTAAAGCTATCCAGTTATAGGAGTTTCTTATATATTTTGGATCCTAGTCCCTTGTTAGATATGTGGTTTGCAATTTTTTTTTCCCATTCAGCAGGTTACATTTTCACTCTGCTTTTTCCTTTGCAGTGCTTAGGCTTTTTAGTTTGATAGGTAGTCCTATTTGTCTATTTTTGTTTTTGTTGCCTGTGCTTTTGGTGTCAGATCTAAGAAATCATTGCCAAGGTCAATGTCCTGAAATTTTTTCCTATGTTTTCTTCTAGGAATTTTATGGTTTCTGGTTTTATGTTTAAGTTTTTAATCTACTTCGAGCTGATTTTTGTCTATGGTATAAGATAATGATTCAGTTTCATCCTTTTGCATGTAGAAAGCAGTTTTCCCATCACCATTTGTTGAAGAAGAACTATCCTTCCTATCATTTCCCCACTGTGTATGCTTGGCACCCTCACTGAAGATCTGTTGACCATATATGTGTGGGTTTATTTCTGGGCTCTTCATTCTGTTCCATTGGTCTGTATGTCTTTATTTATTTATTTATTTATTTATTTATTTATTTATTTATTTATTGCTAGTGACCATAATATGCATATATGGCTGTCTTTATGACAGTACCATACTGTTTTAATTACTGTAGCTTAGTAATATGTGTTGAAATCAGGAAGTATGGGGCCTCCAGCTTTGTTCTTCTCAATTTTTTTTTGGCTATTTTGGGGGTCTTTGTGGTTCCTATGATTTTAGGATTTTTTTTTTTTCTATTGCTATACAAATGCCATTAAGATTTTAAGAGGGATTACATTGAATCTGTAGATTGCTTGGGGTAGTATGGATATTTTAAGAATATTAAGGGCCGGGCGTGGTGGCTCACACCTGTAATCCCAGCACTTTGGGAGGCTGAGGCAGGTGGATCACGGGGTCAGGAGATTGAGACCATCCTGGCTAACATGGTGAAACCAGTGGTGGGTGCCTGTAGTCCCAGCTATTCAGGAGGCTGAGGCAGGAGAATGGCGGGAACCCAGGAGGCAGAGCTTGCAATGAGCCGAGATTGTGCCACTGCACTCCAACTGGGGTGACAGAGCAAGACTCCGTCTCTAAAAAAAAAAAATAAATAAGTAAAGAATATTAAGTCTTCCAATCCATGAACATGAGATGTTTTTGTTTATTTGTGTCTTCTTTAATTTCTTTCATCAATATTTTATAGTTTTCAGTTTACAAGTATTTCATCTCCTAGGTTAACTTTATTCCTAAGTATTTGATTCTTTTTGATGTTATTATAAATAGAATTGGTTTCTTAAATTTTTTTCAGAAATTCAGAAATTTTAGAAAACTTTCAGAATTTGTCAGAAATTCTTTGTTATTAGTGTACAGAATCAGCATGATGTCTTGAGATTTATCCATGTGATTATGTGTAGTGGGATTTTTTTCATTGCTGTGTAGTATTTCACTATGTGAACAAACCACACAGTAGAATTTATACAGTGAAATCCCACACAGCAAACTACCTCAACTACACGCAGTAAACTGCACAATTTGTTTGTCAGCCCCTCTGTGGGTGGGCATTTGGGTTGCTTCCAATTTGGAGATATTAAGAATGAAGCTTCTATGAACATTCTTGGACATGCGTTTTTATGGCTATTAGCACTAAATATTGCAAAAGCTTCTTAACTGGTCTCCTTGCCTCCGCTCTGGTCTCTTCTAATCACTTCTCCATGTAAAAACCACTGTGATCTTCTGAAAACATAATTTAGATCCCTTTCTACCCTTGCTCAAAAGTACCAATGGCTTCCCTTCATACTTAGAATAAAATTCAGAGTCCTCATAATGGCCTACAAGGCCCTCTGGGAGCCAGCCCCTGCCTGCCTCTTCTTTATCGCTACCTCGTTTGCCACCTCTCTCTGTCTGGTTTGCTCTACCTACCATCCATTCATCCATCCTCCCATCCACCCATCCAACCATTCAGCTGTGGGCTGCTTTCATTGTGCTCAGCTTACTCCCACCTCTAGGACATTTGCCCTTGCTGTTCCCTCTGCCAGAAATACTCTTCCTTCAAATCATCACATACCTCCCTTTCTCCCTTTATTTAGATCTCTGTTCAAATGTCATCTCTTCAAAGGGGGATTCTAAAATGTTCCTGCCTCATACTCTCTGTCTCTTTAACCCACATTATTAATATTATTATTATTGTTATTATTATTTTGAGACAGAGTCTCGCTCTCACCCGAGTTGGAGTGCAGTGGTGCGATCTCGGCTCACTGCAACCTCTGCCTCCCGGGTTCAGGCAATTCTCCTGCCTCAGTCTCCCGAGTAGCTAGGACTACAGGTGCATGCCGCCACGCCTGGCTAATTTTTTGTATTTTAGTAGAGACATGGTTTCTCCGTGTTGCCCAGGCTGGTCGAGAACTCCTGAACTCAGGCAATCTGCCCGCCTCGGCCTCCCAAAATGTTGGGATTACTGGCGTGAGCCATTGCACACAGCCCACATTATTTTTCTTGGTAGCACTGCTCACCATTTGAACATATTTATTTATGATGTGTCTCCCTTTGGCATGAAATCTCCCTGAGGTCATGGACGTCGTCTGTTTATCTACCGTGCTCCACCCTAGAGCAGTGCTGCACATAGCTGCAGTCAGGAAATGCTTGTTAAATGCACGAAGAAACTAGCATGGGATTTAGTCAGACACCTCAGTATTGACACCAGCTTCATCTTGCAGCTGTGTATTACAGTATGGGGCCAGCCCCTTAACCTAGGAGTCTCACACTCTAATCACCTGGGATCTTGTGAAAATGCAGATTCTGATGCAGGAAGTCTGGGGTGGGACCTGAAATGCCGCATTTCTGACCAGCTTCCAGGTGGTGCACAGGCTGCTGGGCCTTGGATAGCCAGGCCTTAACTGCCCGGAGCCTCAGTTTCCATACCTGTAAAATGGCTCATTGTGAAAAAAAAGTGGATACGGTATAAAGCACCATGCACAGTGCCTAGATGTAGCAGGGACTCAGTGATTGTAATATTTGTTGCTCCTCCTCCGGGTGCCTGCCAGGGCCACTGGACATTTTCTCCCCTGATCTTCCCCCTCCCAAGTACCCACTCCACGTGCTCAGCCGCCCACACAGAATCCCACTAAAGCCTTTCCATTTTCTTTCTCTAGAGCTGGCCAGCCCTGCCTATTGTGGGCTGGGGTTGGGGAGGATTCTGGCATTTTGACAGTCATGGGAATATTATGCAGATGAGATGCAAAGCAGCAGCTAATGAGCACTGATTGCATTTTCCCTGGCTCTGGGGAACACGTGGGATAACTGTGCCGAGCTGGGGAGAGGGGGCAATGAATGCTTTTGGGGAGCTGGATAAGGAGGCAAGGAGGGGGTTGACAGAAGGAGTAGGCATCTCCCACGGGCATGAGGGCCGCTGCCTTGTGGTGTGGGCCAGACACCCTCCTCTGATCTCGCCTATGGGACAGGAGCATGGCTAAGGTTCAGGAACAGGAGCTGAGGTTGGGCATGGAGTGTGTGTGTGCGTGTACGTGTGTGTGTATGCATACGTGTGTGTGTGTATACATAATGTAGGGGGTGTCCCTGGGCCAGTGTGGGACCTGCAAGTGGGAGAGTAGAGGGCCTTCATTCCCAGCAGCAGATGGGGCCAGATTAGGCTGCCAGTGGGGGTGGGGTGGGGGTGGATCCTCTCTGGGCTGGGGAAGGAGGGGGAGACAGAAGGGGTCAGCTTCTTCCACAGGACCTGTCTGGAATCCGTGAGTGTGGGAGGACAGGACGTGGGGTCTGCTAGGCAGCAGATGGGGCCGGATCAGGCTGACGGAGGGGTGGGTGGGAGGGCAGCTGTCTTTGGTATCCTTGGATGGAGCCCGGCTCTTTAGGAGAAAGATGATCCAGGGCTGGGGGCCGGCAGGTGGGCAGGGGGCTCTGCTTACAGCACCTGGGAACTCAATCCCTCCCTGTCCCCCAGCTGAGGCCTCCTCACTCTCTAGGAAGCCTCTGCTCTTGGGCACTGGGAGTCCCCACCCTCCTGGCCTAGGCCTTGACCTGAACTCCCTGCCAAGGACCTCCAGGCCTGGGGATGGCTGACATCAGACTTCTGGCCCAAGGAAGGCAAGGATGGAAGTCCCTTCTGAGGTTGATTGTGGGGTCCTTGTGCCCACCACTTGATTGGAACTTCAAGTACTTACGATCTCATCCTACCTTTGATCTAAGGATAGAAGCGAACTTGGCTATGAAACTTTTAGAAACTGAGTGGCTGGTGCCGTGTTTCCCAATCAGATCTTTCTTAATGGAATCAACGTGAGGCACTGGAAAAGGCTTGGCAGGCCGAGGGCTCGAATCCCAGCCTAGCCACTGGCTGCCTTTGTCACTGTGGACAAACTGTTCAATCTCTCAGAGCCTATTTCCTAATCAGTCCAGTAGCCTCACCATGCAAGGCCCTGTGACAGCCAAAGACTGTGGGAGAGCCCCTGAGACAGGCCCAGGCTTTCCGGGAACCCACTAGCTCATCATCTCCTCAAGGGCAGGGACTCTGTTTTGCTCACAGCTGTATCTCAGTGTCTAGAACCATCTCTGACACATGGTAGATGCCGAGTCAGTGTCTGTTGGATGGATGAAATGCCCCATTTCTCTATCCAGAGATGATTTTTCTCTTATCTCTTGACATCTCTAATACTGGGATGCGTCATGCAATTATGTCTGAGTTTCACCAGCAGCAGCCTTGTGACTGAGAGGGGTCTTGGAAGTGATGAATACGGAGGAGCTATCATTATTATTAAAAGAGGGCCTTTCTCTTAATTTGTGGTGGCTTCTGGTTCCTTTCTGTTGTATCTGCCCTCTCTGGGGAGCGTGGGGTCCCTGAAAATTACCCTGGGGCACAGGGGCTGCAGTGACCGTTGCCTGAGGCCCTGCGGTGGTGCTGGGCTGGGGACAGCACGTCCTGTGGGGCATGCTGTGTGTCCGGGGCCCCAGTCCCCACTCTGGTCTCCTGCCACCCACCACCCACACTGTCCCTCCTGGGGGGTGGCAGAAGTCTAGAAGCCTGTGTGAAGCCTGGAATTCTCTTCTTGGGGAGAGTCATTTTACTGTGCCCTGTCATAACTCCAAGTACCGATGCTAGAGGGGTGAGTAGGGATATGTGTGAGCCCCCTAGGCTGAGGGGGCTCTAGGGGGGATCTAGAGTGGATTTTCAGAATGAGAGTAAGGGAGGGTGGGCCCGGTCTCCACCCCCACTGCATTCCCCTTCAGCAGCAGAGCTGAGACACTGCTGAGATCAGATTAGTGCCTGATCCCCAGGTGGGGCGGAGCGGACAGGCAAATCCTCCCCGGGAGGCCACTCGTTATTCAGCCCCTTGATCCTGACACTTCTACTCCCATCACTGAACCCCGCCCATGAGGCTAGCATCAGGGCTTGTGTGTGCCACGGTGAGTTTGTGTAGGAAGGGTTTGTGTGTTACAGGTTCTGAATCCATGTAGATGTGTGTGCACGTGTCTTCAAGATGTGCATATGCTGATATTAGTGACACAGTTACGTGTGTGTGTTATAGGTGCGTGTGTAGGAAGATACAAAGACTTGTGGAAATGCATGTGTGCAAATATATGTAATGGGTGTTTGTATCTGTAAGTGTGTCATTGGGGTGCACATGTCCTGGACACACATGAGTGTGTATGGGCCACCCCTGTGTGCGCTTGACTGGTGTGTGGCAGCCATGGCCTGTGGGAGAAGCGTCGGAACTGGCATCACAAGGTCTCAGTGCCGACAGCTAGCCCAGGAACCTTGGACACTCAAATTCTTTTACTGCTGTGGCCCTCAGCTTCCAATCTGTAAAATGGGTATGAAGTCTCATGGCACGAGGTTGTGCATGAGCGTCTCTCACACTCAGCCTGGCCTAGAAAAAACTCAAAATTTTGAGTTTTCATCAAATGAGAGAATAAATGATTAAACAAATAGAAATGCCTCACAGAGCAGCATGCGCTGAGATTTTAAGGACCCAAGCGAAGTGCATGGAAATGTGCAGCTGTCTGGAAGGACGGTTGGGAGGTGGGATCTTGGGGAGAAAGGGGAGAAAGGGGATGGAGCAGGGCTCCCCAGGCGAGGGCGGCGGCTGAGCCTGTGTACCCACCAGCCTGTCTGTGGCCGTGAGGTGTGTGCGTGTGTGCCCATGTTGATGCGGCGCCGTGCAGGAGGCGGGCGTCCCCTGCTGTACATGGGAGGGAGGCTGTCTGTGCAGAGCATTGCCCAGTTGCCATAGAAACGAGCAGAAGGAGGTGGGTGGCTGGAGAAGGAGGCGGGTCGGGAGGGGGGAGTGGGGAGGAGGCAGCAGTGGAGGGAGCTGGCTCCTGCAGTTCTGGCGCTGCTGCCTTCCTGAGTGAGCAGTGGAGGGAACCCTAGAGGACAGAGCCCCCAGCCCGGCGCCAGGCCCCCTCTCCGCCCGCCACCACGGAGGAGAAGGAGGACAGCCAGCCCCTCCAGCCCTGGCCTGGCCCAGCGGGGGCAGTAAACTCCTACCTGCCCGCAGCTTGGTGCCCACACGGGCCCAGGTAGGCATTTCGATGGCTGTAAGAGGCTGTGTGGAGAGTGGGGAACGGGACTGCCCTGCCTTCCTACCGGCGGCACCTGGTAGGAGCCAAACAGGCCATCCGGAGGGGCTGGGCCAGGGACCTGCTGGGGAGTGGGCTGTGGGGTGCAGCCAGCATCCTGAGAGGTCTTGTCAGAACCTTGATCTTCCTCATCGGGGGACTGTCCCTGTTGCCTTTCCTCCTCTGTACCTCTTGTCTCCACCACCGCCACAGGTCCTGACTTTGCAGCCATGCCCCCTCCTTGGGGCAGCAGGCCGACGGAGGCTGGAGCCTCCAGGGACCCACAGTCTGAAGCTAGACAGGGTAGGCGGCAGAGGGCAGGGAGGAGTAAGGATGCCCCAGTCCCACTCAAGGCACTGCTAGGCTCTGGCTGTTTGGGATAAGCAGACTCACCTCCCACCATCTCCCGATGACGCCAGAGCCTCCCTGCTGGCCCTGGATGGTCTCAGGCACTGGGCTTAGAGCCCCCTGGGCAGGTCAGAGGCATCTACCTCCTGCCCCATCCTCAGGCCCTTGCCCTTCCTCGTTCTCCCTGGAGACTTAGTGAACTTTCCCCAACCCTTGATCTCCCAAAGAACCCCCGTGCCCATCCCCAGCAAGCCCAGGGCCTCCAAGTTGGGGCACCAGGGAGCAGGCCTCTGATGGGATGAGAGTGCCTGTGGCCCTCCCTCCTGCGCTCTCCGTCCCTCTGCTGCAGTGATCCTGGGGACAGACTCCTGCTGCTGGGGGAGCTCTCCGGCACTGCCACTGCGGAGGAGCCTCTGCCAGCTGCTCAGGAGGGGGCGGGGTGGGGTGCAGGGGAGGAGCTGGGCCCTCTGTCCCAACTCTGGGCAGGGAGGGGACAGGAGGGGGCCCACAGGAGTGCGTGGGTGGGGCACACCTGGTCCAGGTTTGCCCTGGTTGGAGCTGAGCCTCCTTGGGTGGCATAGGGAGGAGATGCTAGCCTGAGAGGGGGCAGAAGGTTGATGTGTGCAACTATGGGCGTGCTTAAGGTCCTGCCCTTCTCTACCTGCTTTCTCTGCCGCACCCCCTGAGAGCCCAGCTGGGTCTTTTGCTGGACCACAGTGTGGGGTGACCCCTTCCCCTGGCACTCGGGTCAGAGGGCCTGGTGCAGGGGCTGAGGAGGGGGTCGCATGATGGGGAAGGGAATACACGCTGAGAAGCTGGTGTGGCTCTGCTCACTTCTGCAAACGTTAGATGCACATCCGCAGAGTGCTGGACTTGGGGGCTCCCACTTTGGGATCAAGGGCCTAGGAGGGAGAAGGGCAGGTCTCGGGTTGGCAGAAATGGGATGCAGATTTGCCTGTGGCACTGACACTGCCTGCCCCTGCTCCTCCGAACCCTGCACTCTCCTCCTCCCCGACCAGGGTGGGAGCTGGTATCTGCCCTGCCTCACCTCCTGCAGCAGGGCCTGCTGGCTTCAGTCGCCTGTCAGCAGCCGCCCCCACCTCCATGGAGCAGGGGCTGGTGAGGCCTGGAGGGCAGGTTCTTCAGGTGAGAGCTGAAGGAGTGTCTGTCCACTCAGCAGGCCCTCCAGGCCTGGCCCCGACCTCCCGCCCCTGGCCTGCCTCCTCTGGGCCCAAGCCCCTCCCCGTCAGGTTGCTGCTTCACAGGTCGGCTTGGGGCTGCCTGTGCTTGCTCTGTCTTTCTCCCACATTCTTGCCACCAGATTCTGGGGCAGTGAGTCCACCAGGATGGGCTTCTGGGACACATTTCCCTGCCCCACTTCATTGCACACAACGCACCCACAGCCCAGGGCACCCACCTGGAAGCCGGATTGAGACTTGACCTCCCCTGGCAGGCCTTCTCATGTGAAAGGGAGCTTGAGGGAGGCCCCAGGAGCACTGAGAGGCCTAGAGCTCAGCAGGGGCTGGGGCCTGAGACACAGGAACAGTCTGGCTCCTAGCTGGTCCCTCCTCACTGCCCTTGACCCCCGTGCAGGAGCTGGCAAGGGTGAGGAGGTATCTCCAGCTGGCTGTCCATGGGCATCTCAGGGCTCCAGAACTGAGCTCCCATCCCCTCCAACACCGTTCCTCCCTCAGTATCCCCAGCTCAGTAAACAGCAGCTCTATCTGCCAGCTGGTCCGGCAGGAGCCATCCTTGACTTCTCATCTCACCGTCACATCCAAAACCATTGGCAGATCCTGTTGGCTGGAATGCCACAGCACTTCCAGACTCCAGCCTCTTCCCACTCCTTCTAACATTACCTCCTTATTCTGAGCCCCCATATTCCCTCACCTGGGGGACGGCAGCCACCTCCTAGAGCTTCCCTGCCCACTCTGCCCCACCGTGGTTTGCTCTTCCCCCAGCAGCCATAGATCCTTTAAAACAGAAGCCAGATCACATCCCACCTCTTCCCAAACCCTGCAGTGGCTCCCATCTCACTCTGCTAAAGGCCTCCTTCTGACCTACAAGGCCCTCCCCAGTCCCCTCCCTCAACCTCTTCAGCCTCACCCCTCCCCTTCCCTCATCTGCGCAGGCCACATGACCCCCTTGCTCCTCAACCCTGGCAGCCGGCTTCTGCCCCAGGGCCTTTGCACGGGCTGTTCAGGCTGCCTGAGTGCTCTGCCTGGCTCTCTCCCCACCTCCCTCAGGCCTTTGCTCCAAGGCCACCTGCTCAGAATGACCTTCTGTGACCATCCTGCAAACAAAAGCACCACTCCTCTCCCCCATCTTCCCTCCCTGTCCCCTCCCCTGCCTTGCTTTCCTTCACAGCCTGTCACCTTCTAACATCCTTGATTACCACTTATTTATCTCGTTTCTTGCCTGCTCAGCCCCTCTATAATGTCAGCCCCACAAGGAAGGGGGTTTTCTGTCTTATTCACTGCTATAGCCCAGCTCCGCACTGAGAATCAGGGCTGCAGTGTAAAGCCAGGAGTGTCTCCCTTGGGGGCTGGCTCAGCATCTGTGCTGTCGTGGGGGCCTATGATTCCGTCCTCACAGGGGAAGATGATGCCCGCCTACCTGGGCCATTGCCTCAGGGACATTGGGTCAGACAGGACGCTGGGCCTGCCCTGGGTCCACACGTCTTCCTTTTCTCTACTCCAGCTGTGGCCACAGCAGCTGTGCCAGGCCAGGCCCGGGAAGAGAGCGAGCCGCAAGCATCCCAACGCAAGCCACTGAAGCGGGAGGGCCACGGCCGCTTCTTCCTGGTCGGAACTCATCCCTGTGTTCCCTGTGTTGCAAAAACATGCTGCGCTTCCACCAGGAGTGCTGCCCACAGAGGGGGCGGCGTGGCCCCTGCTCTCTAGGCAGCCACAGAGGCAGTGGGCTCAGGACAGACAGACACACCCCGGCAGAGCGGCCAAGTGTGTGCTGACTGGTCTTGAGAAAAGAGATGCCCCAGAGCAGACAGGAGGGGGCCCTGCCTTCCCAACAAGCTCCTGCCCCTGCCTCCCTATCTGTGGGCATCTCACTTTGGGTTCCCCCAGAAGCCAACCCCAAGACAAGGATATGATTCATTTAGGAGGTGGCCCACAGAAACACTGAGGGTGGGGAAATGAGATAGGGAAATAGGCGGCCAAAACAGGGTGCTTTACCAAGCAAGTTACCATTGCAGGTAATTCAGCTCACTCCAGTTGGGGAGTTCTGGGAGAGATTTTGAACACACCTTTGACTCAGTCCAGGAGGGCAGGAGAGCTGGGGTATGTATACACCACCTTCCAGCGGCTCTCCACTACCCTTTGCCCTGTCCCTCACGCTGGCTGAGTTTTCTCTGAACTGTTGTCACCACCTAATGTGGTGATATTTATTATATTTGCTTCTTGGCTTTTTGCCTGTGCTGGAGTGTAAGCTCCATGAGGGAAGGGCTGGTCTTATTCCCTGATGAACCTGCCCCACCTGAAACAGGCTTAGAGGCCCTCTAAAGATGTGGGCTGTGCAAAATGGTGTCTTGTCTACTTGACTTGAAAGTGGGCTTTTTGGGGTGATTTTCGGGAGGAGAGAGAGAGGGTCTGGGCTCTTAAGAGGGTGGCCAGAGGAGGAGAGCACAGGGATGGTGAAGGGTGAAAGGTCAGACCAGGAGTGGGCTAGGGAGGAGGAAGGGCCAGCCACAGAGGCTGGGGTGCCTGAGGCTGTGTCTGAGGCTTGCCTGTTCTCACAGGTGGACCACCAAGGGATGCCTTGGGTCCCTTCCTAGCTGGGATGAGCCCACCTGGTCCCCTCTGCCTTGGGCCTCTCTGGAGCCCTCCAACCTTGAGTAAGGTTTGAGCTCTGCCTCCCTGAGTCTCCCTATTTGTGTTTCCATCCTCCTCCTTCCTCCTCACCTTGGGATCATCATTTCTAATGAGCAGGCTCCTTGGGGACTGCCTGGAACACCCCAGGTTAGAAGGGATGGAGGTCCAGGGGACTGGTTTTCAGACCCAAAGAGAAAGCAAGAGGAAGCCAGGCCTGAGATCTTCCTTTCATGGGAGACCTGGAGATCTGAAGGTCCCAGGTGAGGCCCAACAGTCCTGGAAGGACTCTGGGGGTGTTAGCTGAGGAGGGGAGAAGGGGAGCCAGGTGATCCAGAGAGATGAGGCTCCTGTCATGAAGACTCTGTACCTGTTAATACCCATAATACTGCAGGTGAACTCTGGACCTTATGTGCACTCATTTCCTCCTACACCAATCCCACGGTGTAGGTGCTAGCATCGCCTCCATTTTGCAGATGAGGAAACTGAGGCACAGAAAGTTTAACTAACTTGCCAAGGTCAGTGGCAGAGCCGGGATTTGAACCTCATCTCCAGACATTCTGTCTGGCCCCTTGGTGCTGTTAGCTATTGTGCTAATCGACTTTTTGGGACAGCAGGTTGCCACTCCTGAACCAGCAAGACTGTTTAGGGCAGAGCATGCCTAAGAATGGCACCACAGGGTTGGTGTCAGATGAGGGGAGGGGTAGGCGAGGGCTGGGGTATTTGGGGAAGGCTTCTTGGAGGGACAGGGACTGAGCTGGCCCTTGACGGGAAGCAGGCTTTTTCTGGGGGAGGGGTGAGTGACAGGAGGGAGGATGGCATATGCCCTAGGCTGGGTTATGGGGAGACATGAGAAAGGGGCAGAGGCTCTAGTGGACGCGGTGCGTCTCAGCTGACTTGAATCCTCCCCGCTGCATTCGGAGCCCCAGCTCCCAGAGATGGTTCAGAGGCGCTGTGTGGCCCAGGCCGGGCGCTGTGAGCCTGTCGGTCTATCTCTGGGTGAGGTGAGGGGTGGGTGAGGGGGCTGCTGGGAATGTCTGTGGGACCTGAGACCCTGGGGGAGAGGCAGGCAGCTCTGGTTTCCCCATGGCCCTGTCCCTGAGCTGAGCCTGTTCCAGGCAGGGGAGAAGGCCTTAGGCCAGGAGGGCTGGAGTGACACCCACAGAGAGCTGGGAGCAGGGGCAGGGGAAGGACCACCCCTGTGTCTGAGTCTGGCTCTGACTCCTCCCTGCTGTGTGACCTTGGACAAGTTATCTAACTTCTCTAAGACTCAGGTACTCGTCTGTAGACTAGGGAAGGCAACAGCCATCTCAGTGGGCTGTGAGGTTTGGAGATAAAGCGTGTGAGGAGGTGCTCACAACAGCACACAGTAGGCACTCAAAATTGCTGTGTCGTTGATGCTGCCTGCGTGCTGCAGCACCCCTGAGGACGGAGGGCGCCATGCTGAGGGCAGGATGGTCCTGGGACCACAGGGAGGAGGAGACCCTGGAACCGGACCCTGAGGGCTGGCCAAGAGGAGGGAAGGGATCTCCAGGAGAAGCCCGGCCTGGAGACAGAGGGTGGGTGGGACTTGGGACCTCCTCCTGGCTCCTGGCTCTGGTTGTGTCATCATCATCATTGTCAACATTGGCTGGGTGCCCACCGTGTGCAGGTAGCTGTGTCTGGCTCTGGGATAGAAAATTCATCATTTCTGCGGTTTATTAAGTCAATGTTCAGAAGGTCCTTGACATTTATTCATTCATTCATTCAACAAAAGTGCACTGCGCACATACTCTGTGGCCAGCACTGCACTGGATGCTGGGAATACGGCAGAGAACCAGACAGATAAACACCGCTGACCAGACTGAGTGACATTCCTGTAGGAAGGAGGACACACAACGTGATGAATGCCGTGCTGTGGATGGCGTGTCTGGTGGTGACGAGGGCTGTGGAGAATAATATAGCAAGGACAGGGAGGAGGTGGAGGCTCAGGACCTGCCGGTGTCTGGGAGCAGCTGGGTGACTCCCAGGCCTGTGGTTGGTGACCACTGAGGTAGGAATCCACACAGCGCCTTGGTCCACACCAGGCCTGGCCTCTCCAGGCTCATGCTCTTAATTCCTCTCTCCCTTCCTCAAGCCAGGAGTAGGTGGAACACAGCTGAGGGCCCTGCCTTCCAGGTTCTCCTAGAGGCAGCTGTCAGGAGATGCCTGGGCCTGAGGAGAGACGCTTTTCACCCTGGGGCTCCTTTGTCACTGAGGCCTCCATTACAGACTTGGCCCACATCTCACTGGTAGTAGTTGGGGTTGCTGGCTCCAGAGCCCTGCACCCCCCCATTCTGCACTTCACAGGCTGCATCATCCTCATGGACAAGAAAGGCAAGATCCTTCCTGGCTCCACAGAAAGAGAGGGCTACCCCTGAGATGGAGCTGTTGCCCACAGGCAACGGCAGTGGTGGATGGATAGTGAGCGCCGACACTTGTGGAAAGCTCACCGTGTGTCAGGCGCGGTCCGGTGGCCCAAGGTCTAGTGCTCCGTTTAATCCTTGCAACAGCCCATTTTACCAATGAGGGCGCCGGGGCCTGGGAAGAGGAAGAGATCCACGCACAGTCTCACAGCCCATACATGAGACAGCCAGGGCTCGAATCCAGGTTATTTGGCTCCAGAGTCTGGGTTGTAATCCTATTTTGTGCTGCACAGGCCCCAGGGTCAGTCCTCACTCTGCCACCCTGTAGCCTTGTGATCTTGGTTTACCTCTGAGTGTTGGTCTCTGCAAGAAGAAAAAGAGGAAGCCCCTCCCTGTGAGGACTGCTGCGAGAATGAATGAGGTGCTGATGCGAGGGCCTGTCCTGAGGAAGTGCTCAGTAAGCCTTGCTTCTGCTCTCCCGCAGGGCTCCCGGGGAATGAGGCTCAGCAGGGGCCATGCAGCAGGGGCTTTGGCTGGAGTGAGGATTGAATCCCAGCTCCGCTGTTTACTGTCTCAAAGGCCATGGGTGCACTATTTTAATCACTCCGTGCCTCAGTTTCCCCATCTGTAAATGAAAATAAGGCACACATAAAGCATCTAGAGCAGTACCTAGCACACAGTAGGCACTCGGTAAACACTAGCTAGTGATAGCCAATGTTAATGTCAACACCTCTCTATGTAATGATAGTATGGTGGTCAGGAGTGTGCGCACTGGATCTGGACGCTTGGCTCAAATCCCAGTTTCACCTTTCCTTAGCTGTGTGTATTAGGCTCCCCAGAGAGACAGAACCAATTGGATGGATGGGTGGATGGATGGATGGATGGATGATAGATGGATAGATAGGTAGGTAGAAAAGGATGGATGAGAGGGGATTTGGTAGGGGAGCTGACTCACATGATTGTGAAGAAGTCCCATGTTACGCCGTCTGTGAGCTGCTGAGCCAGGTGAGCCAGTACCATGGCTCCAAGTCCAAAGGCCTGAGAACCGGGGGGCCAGTGGGGTAACTCTCAATCTGCGGCCAAAGGCCTGAGGACCTCAGGGGCTGCTCATGCAAAGTCCCTGAGTCCAAAGGCCACAGAACCTGGAGATCTGATGTCCAGGGGCAGGAGGAGCGTGTCAGCTCCAGAAGAGAGTCAGAACTCACCTTTCCTCTGCCTCTTCCTTCTCTCTGGGCCCTCAGCCAACTGGGTGGTGCCCGCCCACACTGCATGAGGGCAGATCTTCCTTCCTCAGTCCACTGATGGCAATGCCATCCTCTTTCCAAAACACCCTCACAGGCATACCCAGAAATAATGCTTCACCAGCTCTCCAGGTATCACCTAATCCCATCAAGCTGACCCCAGAAATTAATCATCACACTTAGCAACCTCTGGCAGGTTACCTCGCTGCTCAGTGTAACAGCAGTTCCCATGTCACATGGCCGTTGTCTATTCATTGAGCTCCCACACGCAGTGCTGTGCACCGTGTGTGGGACATTCGGCCCTCACTGCCTGCTGGCCACTGTCATTGCTGTGACAGCCTTAAATCATAAGATCACGCAGGGATGGATGCTGTGATGCCCTGGGCTCACTTCTCCTCTTGGTACCTGGACAAGCTCTGTCCCTGTTACATCCCTGAGTCCCTGGATTCTCAGCTACAGTGTGGGGTGACAGCAGAATCTGCCTGGTCAGATTGTGGTGAGGATTACAGGAGGTAGATTCGACATGTGAATGGTACGTGCCCAATCAATGCCAGCTGTCATTTATTGAGACACTAAAGGGTCTTCAGGGCTGAGTTAGCCTCATAGCCACTGGTGAGAGAAGGCAGATGGGCCTCGTGCCCCTTTGAAAGGTTGAGGAAGGTTAAGAGCATGTCGAGTTTGCCCACAGGGAGTGCCAGGTGCCAGCCACATCCCTTTCTGATGGTGAGAGATGCCACCTTTTTAGTGACAGCAGGTACCGACTGCCCTTCAAGAAGGACATGGCATTTGTCCCGAGTTGAGCCTCCTGCCTGCCCCCAGGGTGGGGGTGTGAGGCTAGTTTGGAAGAGGCAGAGGCGGGGTGGGAACGTGTGTCTAGCCACATGATAGGGGGTTCACACACTGTCTCCTGGCTTTTGTTCCTGAGCCCACCCCTGTGTGGGTCAGAACTGAGGCTGGAGTTGGGAGGGCCTGGAGTCTGCCATGGGCTGGACACTAACCACCTCATCTAATCCTTAAGTCAGTCATATCAACCTCATTTCCCAGCAAGGCCCAGAAAGGCCTGCGAATTGCCCATGGCCACACAGCAGGTTGGTAGCAGAGCAGGGACCCCGAGGTTGGAGCTGTTCCACTACGCATGCTCCCTCAGCTGGAAGCTGGAGAGACACATTACCTGCCAACACCAAGGGTGGACCCCAGCAAGTTCCAAGAGCCCTGGGCCTGGCCCGTTCTGCACGAGGTGGAGAGTGGTCTCAGCCATCGGGCATTTTGGCCTGACATACCAGGTCTCAGCTGCACTGTCCCTTCCCTCCATGCTGACAGCACCCTCCATCCTGGTTCCCAGCTCCCTCAGCTCTCCCCCAACACAGGCCGGAGGGTTTCAAAAATATACACACGAGGCACATTAAAAAATTCATGCACATGAGGCAAAATTAAAAGGGCACGAAAGGACCTACAGAGAAAAGTTTCCCTCCCCCTGCATACCCTGGCCACCCCATTCCCTGAAGACGATTGCCATCACCAGTTTCTCTTGTGGTCCTCCCAAAACACTCCCTACCTATGTCTTTTCCCCAGCCACACGGGTCAACACCTTGCTCTTTTTGCTTTAGTGATGTGGTCTGGGGAAGGTTCCATTCAGGAATAGAGCTTCCTAGACAGCCCTGCACCATACCTTACTGACCCGGCCCTCTGTGGACGGGTATTTGGGCTGTTTCTAGCCTTTTGCGTTTACAAGCAGTACTGTAGTAAATAATCTTGTGCATCATCTGGCTGACTGACTGGAAGTAAATTCCTAGAAGTGGTGTTGCTGGGTGAAGGGTGTGTACCCCATAATTGTATCAATGACAATTGTATGGTATTAAGTTACTTTCCCATTACCGTGGGTGAGAGACAAATGGCTCAGGTTCTACCTTTGTTCCCACAAGGGAATGCCTGTACCCTCCACCCAACTCCTGCCCACCCCCCACCAGCCCCCTGGCAGCTATGCATTACCAGGGGTCGGGGCAGAGTTCTGTGTGACATTAAGGGTTCTAGAAGGGACTGTGGCCCCAGGGATACCTAGCTCACCTGGCTGACCATGCTTCCTTAAACATCCCTGCTTTTTACTTCTCTGTATCTAAATTTAAAATGTTCCTTATGAAGCAAGTACTGCTTTATAAGTGAAAAGTGCCAAGTTAAGAAAAGAAAAATTCAGACTCATTTATTTGTCCCTTGATGAAATCCAGCCGTCCTCCCTCTCACCCACCCCCACTGTGCGCGAGTTTATGGGAAAGTCTGTCTGTGGTTCTTCTAAAAGGGAGGGAACAAAATATGTTTAGATGCATGAGGGGTGCAAGAGGCAATACGGGGTTATTACTGGGAAAGAGCCCCAGGCCCTGGACAGATGGGGAACTCTAGGGGAAGGGACATCCTCAGCCAACCATTCTTACATGTTATTGCCCCTGCCCTGAGCCTGAGAGCCAGCTGCTGGTAACGGCTGGGGGTTCCCTGGACCCCCAGGTTGGGCTGAATCTTGCAGAGGTCAGCCCTCCCTGAGCATCCACACTATCAGGGTTCATAGTCCTGGGACTGCAGTGCAGAAGCAAGAAGGTGTCCCCTGGTGCCTGGATCCAGCTAGAGGCTGGCAGCTCACAGCCGGGCCAGGCCCAGCCTGGACTCTGCTGCCTCTTTGAAAACCAGGCCCCTGGCCCTCTTGAGTCCTGGCTCCTGACTACTGAGCCATTCTTGCCTGGGGTAACAGCGAGGGCTGGCTGGGGGAGGGGAGGAGGGGAGTACCCACCTTGGCCCTGGGGCAGCGCACGGCCTAGATTGGATAACCGTGATGCCTGCTGACAGATCCAGGGCAGACACAGCCACCCTAGATGCTCCCATAGATCTCGGTGGTGTGACCTGTGAGATCTCGGTGGTGTGACCTGTGGGCCAGGACGCCACACATTGGGATTCCCAGGAGATTTGTAAGGAGCTAATGGGGGCTGCTGAGGTTGGCAGCAAGGGCAGCCAGAAGGGCATTTACAGGGTCCCGGGGCTCAGATAACTGAGGAGGCGCTGAGCCTGGGCTCCAACAGTTCAGGAGACAGAACCAGCTCTAGGGGCTGGGGCTGGGGCTGGCTTCTGAGTGGCGGTGCTCATACTGGAGCTAGAGGATGGATTCGAGGGAGGGGGAAGGAGGAGGGATGGGGAGTTGGGCATGAGGGTGCTACAGGGCGACTCTTGGGGTTACCCTAGGTCTGGTGAGCTAGTTTCTGGACAGGAAGCTGACATCCTAATGCAAGCCTCCTCCCATGGAGCCCCTATCCCATCGGGTTGGGGACCCAGGACTGGAATGGGGCAAAGGGTGGAAGGCCCTTCTCTCATCTCCATGGATCTCTCTCCTGCCCTCCCAGTGCATGAGCAGCTGAGCCTGCTAACCGCAGCTCCACACTTGTCCATCCCCCTGCGGCTACACCATGTCCGGCTCCTACGATGAGGCCTCACTGGCTCCAGAGGAGACCACCGACAGCTTCTGGGAGGTGAGGCTCTCATGATCTCCAGGTTCTGGGGACCAGACAGCCTGGCTGTTTGGAGGTCAGGTTCCCCTATTACTCACCCCATGACCTCAGGCCCCACTCCCCAGTCCCCCAGGCCCCTCCAAAGCCCTGGGTGTCCAACAGGCAGCGGTAGCCATGAAGTGGCCCAAGAGCACTGCCCACTGAGCCAGGAGCCCCTCTCTCCCCACAGCTGCCCCCAGAGAGAGCCTGTGGCATTTCACAATGTGGGAACAGGCCCTTTGTGACTCTGGCACTTCCGTCAGGCAGGTACAGCACAGCCTTTCCCAGCTGTTCCTGTTTCCCTTGCTCTCCCCCGATGCTGAGGTGGGCAGGGGTGGAGCGCTGGACACAGAGAGAGGGAGTGAGCTCCCAGGGCCCCACGGGGCCCCTTCAGGCGCGGCCAGAAGCCAGCATTTTCAGAGCCTTCGGAAATATTTGAGACCTGGAGGAAAAAAATTGCTATTGGCTCCTGAAACCCAAGACGAAAACTGCCAAACCTAAATTAATAAGCGTTTAATGAGATGTCTACAAAACATAATATTATGTCAAGAAGCTGCAGCTCAACTCAACGCTTATATGACTCTATATAAATATAATAGATTTAACTCGCAAAAACAAAATGAGTAATTCATTCCAGCCCAAGTCCAAATTCTAAAAATCCTTCTGCATTTTGTGGCAGCGAGGAAATCATGTTTAAATTGGGGTGAGGGTGCGTGTAGACGGTGGGGCCTGACGCAGGGTGCTGGAGCCTCCGAAAGTCAGTTTCCCTGCTGCGTTGCGGCTGGGCCGCGGGGCTGGGGGCGGGGGCGGGGCCGGAGGCCGTGGGCGGGACGGCGGGGCGGGAGACAGTGGGCGTGGCCGTGCTGGTTGCGGCGGGCGGGGCAGGGGACGCTAGGAACCCGCGGGAGTGGTGCTCGCTGCTTGGCCGCCAGGTGGGGAACTACAAGCGGACCGTGAAGCGCATCGATGACGGCCACCGTCTATGCAACGACCTGATGAACTGCGTGCAGGAGCGCGCCAAGATCGAGAAGGCGTACGGGCAGCAGCTCACGGACTGGGCCAAGCGTTGGCGCCAGCTCATCGAGAAAGGTGCTCCCCCAGGCTCACATCGTGCGCGCCCCCAGGCCATCACCCACCCGCTCGGTCTGGGTCCTGGGAGCCCTGGATACTTGCATGCACCATGCCCTGCATCTACCAGCCATAGGACCTTTTCAGGCTCTGTTCCCTCCTAGATCAAACCAGGCTTACCTGTTCATCTGTATTTTGTACAACTTTAGGTTGGATTAAAAAAAAAGCAAAACACTTTTTATCTTGAAATAATTCAAACTTTGTGAAAGCTGCAACAGTAGCACAGAGAATTCCTACACACCCTTCCCTCAGACTCACTGGCCCCACGTTTGTTTTCTCACCGACTGTTTATTGATATGCATCTGTTCCGAACCTTTTGAGAGTAAGCTGGAGCCATTATCCGTTTACCCCTAAATTCTTCATTATCTTCTAAGAACAAGAGCATTTGCTTATGTAACCAGAGTCCAACTACCAAATTTGGGACATGAATACAACTCATACACACATTTACCATAACAATTGTGCTTGCTAGTCCAGGATCTAGCGCAGTCGCACATTGCATCTATGCATCGTGTCTTCAGGTTCCTTTAATCTAGAACAGTTTCAAGTTGCGGTTTACATATACTTGTTCATGTTATTCTCTTGCAGTATACTCTAAACCCCATGAGAGCAGGGGCTGGGCCTGCACCACCTAGCACAGTGCCCTGCACAGAGCTGGTGCCAGTACACAAACAACAAGTCAATGTGGAATGACTGGTCCCCAGTGGCCTCCTGGCATCTGTCACAAGCTTCAGCTAACATTCCTAGAGCACCTACTGTGTGCTTGGCGCTGTGCTGGGCTTGTCAGAGCTCACAGGGTCCAGGCTGCCCCCCTCTGACCCCACTCTGTGGGGCTCACACGTTGACGGGAGAGATAAAGAGGAGGGTGGTACAGCTGCAGATACTGTGAGAAGAATGCAGCAAGGGCTGCAGGCCGTGGCAGTTGGGTAGAGCAGTCAGGGAAGGCTTCCTGGAGATAGTGGTTGATGTGGGCCCTAGAGGATGGGGCCATGTAGAGCAGAAGAGGGCATTTCTGTTGCTATGGCAGGAAGGGGAAAGCCTCAGAGAAGGGAGGTGTGAGGGGGGCCTCTGGGCAGGGGGCAGTGAGGTTCCTGTGACCTATTGCCACTCCCTCAGGCCCACAGTATGGCAGCCTGGAGCGGGCCTGGGGTGCCATAATGACGGAGGCAGACAAGGTGAGCGAGCTGCACCAGGAGGTGAAGAACAACCTGCTGAATGAGGACCTGGAGAAGGTGAAGAACTGGCAGAAGGACGCCTATCACAAGCAGATCATGGGTGGCTTCAAGGAGACAAAGGAGGCTGAAGATGGCTTCCGCAAGGCCCAGAAGCCTTGGGCCAAGAAGATGAAAGAGGTGCTCAGTGGGTGCTGCCACGGGTGGGGTGGGGTGGGCCCGTCTGATCAGAGGGTGCTGATCCCAAGGAGGGCATCTATGGATGGGTGGGCTGGGCACTGCCCTCCGGGATTGTGCCCACAGGGGAGCAGCACTGCCTTCCAGGAAGAAATATTCACAGATGGGTGGGCAGTGCCCACTGGGTAAGGAGACCCATGGGCAAAAGGGCACTGTCCCCAGGAAAGATACCAGCAGCGCAGACGGGCACATTGGCCCCTGGCTCCCCAGATGGGGTGGGCACTGCACTGCCTGACAGGAGGGTATCTGCAGGGGAGCAGGCAGTGCTAAGCAGAGACACAGCCACAAATGGAGGAGTGCTGCTCCTGAACATCTGGAGCCAGGGCTTGCATCCCTTCTGGCTCTTAAGAGTGTGGGCTCACAGCTCCCAGGGAGTGGGCAGGGGAGGAGTTGATGGATGACCATGTTTGCTGCTGGTCACAGATGAAAACCCTACTCCCTATTCCCCCCTCCCCACAGCTGGAGGCAGCCAAGAAGGCCTACCATTTGGCTTGCAAAGAGGAGAAGCTGGCCATGACACGGGAGATGAACAGCAAGACAGAGCAATCGGTCACACCTGAGCAACAAAAGAAGCTGCAGGACAAAGTGGACAAGTGCAAGCAGGATGTGCAGAAGGTGCTGGCGGGCGGGGATGGCAGCAGGGGGTCTGGGGGGTCCCCTTGCAAAGGATGGTGGCTGGGAGCTGCAGGCCTGGTTAGGTGTCACCTTCTCTCCATTCTGGTGCCCACAGACACAGGAGAAGTACGAGAAAGTGCTGGAAGATGTGGGCAAGACCACACCCCAGTACATGGAGAACATGGAGCAGGTGTTTGAGCAGTGCCAGCAATTCGAGGAAAAGCGGCTGGTCTTCCTCAAGGAGGTGCTGCTGGATATCAAACGGCACCTCAACCTGGCTGAGAACAGCAGGTACCTGGGCATGGCAAGCACTGAGGGCACAGGCACAGCCAGCAGATGGTGTGACTGGTATGCAGGGCATCCCAGCCCTACATCATAGTGACGGAAAGGGGAGGCAGAGCTGCAGGGGTCAAGAGGGATGAGGCTTCAAACACAGCGGCTGTTGGGTGCAAGATGACGCACACTGCGTACTCTAGAAATACATGCAGGGTGATGGGTGAATGGCTAAGGTGGGAGGGAGAAGGGAGTTCACTGAGCATGCCCGGAGCTGCTTCTTGCAAAGCCCACATGATTCCTGGCTGGGCAGCATGCCCAGCACCCTGCTTCCCTGAGTGGACTCCGGCCCCTCACCCAGGATGAGAAGGGGCCATGGTGAATCTGTGCCCTCCACCTCCCCCATTTCCCTGAGCACAGCTACATCCATGTGTATCGTGAGCTGGAGCAGGCCATCCGGGGGGCTGACGCCCAGGAAGACCTCAGATGGTTCCGCAGCACCAGTGGCCCCGGCATGCCCATGAACTGGCCCCAGTTTGAGGTGAGGATATGTGGGGATGGGAAGGGGAGCCTGAAGAGGCTGAAAGGTGCCTCAGGGCATAGTCCCCCAGCCTGACTGCTCCACTGGCCCCACCAGGAGTGGAACCCAGACCTCCCTCACACCACCACCAAGAAGGAGAAACAGTCCAAGAAGGCAGAGGGAGTGGCGCTGACCAATGCCACTGGGGCAGTAGAGTCCACATCCCAGGCTGGGGACCGCGGCAGGTGAGTGCCTCCTGTGGAGCTTCCTGGGGCCAAGAGGGACCCACACTCTGGGGCAGCTGAGTTGTGCTTCAGAAGACAAGAAATGATCTAGATCATAGCAACTATGTCTCCTCTCTAAAGGAGAGTGGTAGTTCATCACTCTAAAGCAGCGGTCCCCAATCTTTTTGGGACCAGGGACCAGTTTTGTGGAAGACAATTTTTCCACCGATGGGAGCGGGGTGGTTTTGGGATGAAACTGTTCCACCTCAGATCATCAGGCATTAGATTATCATAAGGAACGTGCAACCTGGATCCCTCGAATGTGCAGTTCACGATAGGGGTTTGCGCTCTTATGAGAATCTAACGGTGCGGCTGATCTAACAGGAGGTGGAACTCGGGCGATAATGCTCCCTTGCCTGTCACTCATCTCCTGCTGCGCTGCCTGGTTCCTAACAGGCCACGGACTGTCTGCAGCCCCAGGATTAGGGATCCCTGGTCTAGATCATAGGAACCAAGCCTCCTCTCTAAAAGATAGTGGTAGCGGATCCTTCTAGAGCACCTGCTGTGTGTGGCGCGGTTCAAGTGTGTAAATATTCCCGTTTTACAGATGGAGAAACTGAAACCCAGAGAGGTTAAGTGACTTGCCCAAGGTCACATTGCTAGTTAATAAACCTCAGAGCCAGATATGATGCCCAGGAGGTCTGACTCCAGGATCCTTGCTCTTAATCATAGGTGGTACTCCTCCTCCCGGATGAAGACTCAGACTTGCCCTGGGGTCCCCTTAAATGCCCTCTCCCTCTTGGGCTGAATAATAACGCAAATGGCCCTGCATTTAAACATCTGTTTAAAGAGCTCATGAGGGTCACCCCTCCTATGTGGCCAATCCTTGCTCTAGACTTGGTAGAATTCAGGGTCAGAGCTCTGATTAGGAGTGGTTAGCCCTCGGGGTGTGGTGCGGGGAGACATTGAAGCTGGGTCCTCCCTCCGCGTCTCAGTGTTAGCAGCTACGACAGAGGCCAACCCTACGCCACCGAGTGGTCAGACGACGAGAGTGGGAACCCCTTTGGGGGCAGTGAGGCCAACGGGGGTGCCAACCCCTTTGAGGACGACTCCAAGGGAGTGCGCGTGCGGGCACTCTACGACTATGACGGCCAGGAGCAGGATGAGCTCAGCTTTAAGGCCGGTAGGGCGGCTGGGCGGGACAGTGCCTGAGCGAGGCTTGGGCCTGGATTGGGTGTGTGGTGGGGCAGGGGCGGTGCCTGAAAGAGAGGCTTGGGCCTGGATTGGGTATGTGGTGGGCCAGGGGCGGTGAAATAGAGGCCTGGGCCTGGATTGGGTGTGTAGTGGGGCAGGGGCGGTGCCTGAAAGAGAGGCTTGGGCCTGGACTGGGTATGTGGTGGGGCAGAGGCAGGATTTGAAGACGGGTTACGAGGATTTGCAGGGAACTAAATGGGGCGTGGCCTGGGTTGTGGGCGTGACCTGGGCCCAGGATGGGAGTGGGAGCAAGATTTAGATTGGTTGGTGCCAGGGGCGGAGTCAGAACCTGAGAATAGTGTGGATGCGAGGTCTGATTTTGGGGGCGGACCCGACACCCAGATTAGGTGAGTGGCTGAAGTAGGCCAGGACCCCTATGCCAAGGGTGGCATGTGAATGTTGGCATGGAACTGGGGCTGGTCTCCAGGGGCAGGGCCTAAGAATCTAAGACCCAGTGCAGTAACCGGGAGGGGGGTATTGGAGGGCTCCCTTTGCAACTGGTGTGTTGAGGGAGAGGCAGCCTTCTCTCTGAGCCCTCCCCCCACCGCCCCGTGTTCTTTTTCCTAGGAGACGAACTCACGAAGCTGGGCGAGGAGGATGAACAGGGCTGGTGCCGTGGGCGGCTGGACAGCGGGCAGCTGGGCCTCTACCCTGCCAACTACGTGGAGGCTATCTAGAGGCCCTCCCTCCATACTCCCCTCACTCCTCCCCACTGCCTCCCCTCCCCTCCCACTCTCGTCTCCTTCCCCTCGCCATAGAGTTCCAGACATATTTTCCGATCAAGCTTTTATTTTTTTAAAAGTCAAAACAGAACAAAACAAAGTATACAGAGACAGAGCATTTGCAGGGCCACCTGGAGGCTGCGGTGCTGGGGCTTGGGATGATGGTCCCAGGGTAGGTAACAGGCTTAGGACTTAGCCCAACATCACAACATCTGCTCTTTAGGTTCCACCAAAGAGACTCCTGAGCCCTGAGAGATGTCTCCTGACCCTTCCACCCTGCCTCACTCCCTCTGTCCCACTCCACTCCAGGCTGCCGGCACCTGCCCCATTCCCTGGCCTGGTTTCCTAACCTTTTCTTCCTCCCCTGCCCTGCTTCCCTTCCTCCACCACCCTGCCCTCAAAGGCCTCCTCTCCAGACCCCAGGAAGGGAGGCTTCCCCATCTTTAGTCTTCCACTCTACCCTGGGGAGCATCCTTCTACTCCTAGCTGCGTCCCTTGGGCCCAGTGGGACTGGAGGAGGAACAGTCACCCTCCTCCCCGCTGGAGGTTCCCAGGGGTCCCCCAGACATGAAAGAGGGGTGAGCTGGAGGAAGTCATGGTGTCACTGGGGTACAGGAGGGTGAATGAAGGGCATGCAGGCTCTCAGCCCGGGTTGTGCCAGCCCTCCCAGCCCCAGGCCCATCTGAGGGACCAAGACCCTGTTACCCAGGCCCTTCTTTCCAGCCATCAGCACTTTGAGCATCGGCTCTTCAGCAGATCCAAACCCCCTCAGCAACTTGCAGAGGACCTGTCCCCTCTCATAAGTCCCCTGGCCTAGGGTGGGGACCCCCAAACTGATGGCAAAGCCAGCAACAGTAGCAGCCTCCTCCTATTTGCTGGGGAGGAGGTCATCTTGTCCCCCTGGCCCCCCACGCTCCCTCCATGTCCATCCAAAAACCATAAAATCACTGGGTTCCACATCAGCCTCCATGAGGCCAAGCCTTGTACCTGCAAAGCTCTTGGCCTAACCATCTCTCCTCTTCTCTGACCTGCCTGGGGAGCCTGCAAGGGCCCCATGGGTGCCTCCAGCCTGAGACATCAGGGGAGAACCTGCAGCTGAGTTTGGCAGAAAGGAGGAACCCTGGCCCTCAAGAGGAAGATAGTCACATCATGTATTTCTTCCTTGTCCCCGCAGCCACCGGAACAACATTCCCCCTGCTGGCAGCCCTTCCATCTCTCCAAGCCTGGGTCAGAGTGAAAGGACCTTCAGGGGTGGGTGGAAGCAAAGGGCCCAGCTGCTGGTTGGTGAGCAGTAGTGCCGGAGTGCTAGGTACCAGCCTCTCCCGCACGAGAGGGTACGGGGGCTTGGGAAGCAGACCAGGGTTGGACAAAACCCCATGAGGGAGGGGAGCTGGAAGAAAAGTCTCTTGGGGACCTCTGGAGCAAGGAGCTGAGAAGTCCTGCAGCACCAGGTGAGACTTGCTTACGGTGGATGCCACTTCTAGGCCTCTGGACCGCAGATGCCCTCCTTCCTCCTGCACACCTGGCCTCCTGGGCCTCCAGGTAAAGAGAGAGAGCCAGCCCAGCCCTGTTCCCCCTCAGTCCTCCTTTGCTCTTGCTGCTTCTCCCAACAGCCCACTGTTAGGAGGTAGTAGACCCCAGCCTCAAGGTTCTGACCTCCGTGTGGGCACGGAGGGTCCTGACACTCTGGCAGGGGCCTGAGCTGGGGCAGGCCTCCCTCAGGGCCAGGGGCAATGGCATCCCAGGGACAGGCAGACCTCCTTCCTGCTGCCAGCACCCCCTTCCTTATAACTGTCTGGTCTCTGGGCCTTGGCTGCAGCCTGAGATGAGCCTGAAGCCAAGATGAGCCTCCTCAGCGCCTGAAGCAAGCTTTTGGAAGCCTGAGATGTGTCCTGGGCTCCTCAGAGCCTGAAGCAAGCTGTTGGAAGCCTGAGATGTGTCCTGGGCTCCTCAAAGCCTGAAGCAAGCTGTTGGAAGCCTGAGATGTGTCCTGGGCTCCTCAGCGCCTGAAGCAAGCTTTTGGAAGCCTGAGATGTGTCCTGGGCTCCTCAGCGCCTGAAGAAAGCTTTTGGAAGCCTGCAGTCCTCCTGGCTCCGGCGCGGAAGTCTCTCCAGCCTTTCCCCAGGCAGGAGCTGGGGTAGGGGGCATCTGTCCCTCATCACTTACCTTGGAAAGGTGGGAAGCTGCCAATCTGCATCTTGGGGCCTGGGCTCCCCCTCTCTGTGCCAGCAGCTTCCCAGCACCTGGGGAGGGGCTGCAGCCCCAGCTGGACTCCACCCTGTCCCTCTTAGCACTCTAGCTGCCCACTCCAGGACAGGGACTCGAAACCCCCTCCATCCTGAGCAGCCACCTCCAGGGCCCTGTTTGGGACCACTCTCTCAGTCCCCAGGCTCCTCAGGGCTCCAGAGCAGGAGGGTCTCCTACCTGGAAGTCCCCTTGAGCTCCAGGGCCCAGCCCTACCTGCCAGTGCTGGTGTCAGGGCACTCAACACCGAGGGTGGGGGCCGCGCCCCTTGCCATGCCCACGGCCTCCTCCTGTAGCCCCTGCCCGCATCCTCGATGCTGCACGGGCCCGCCCTGGCGGGGCTTGGCGAGTAATGTGTTTTGTCCCGAGTTAACCACCATTCTGCGGCCTGGTTCTGTAAGGAACCGGGGCTGCCCCACCACCCGCCGTCTGCCACCCTAGGCTTCCTGAACCCATTAGTTCCGACACTTGTGAAACTCCGAGAAGTGCTGTGGTCTCAGCAATGCACCTGTTTTGTACATGATTGTGTAATTTAAAGGTATATAAATACAAATATATATATATATCAGTTGTGATTGTATGACTGTGGATAAAATCCAGAACTGTGTCAACCTGGCTGCGCATTGTCATCTTGAGTCTTGTGCGCCTTCTTCAGTCCTGGGGGTTTCTGAGCCCTTTGAGAGCTATTTGTGGTTGGGATGCAGGAGGGCAGGGGTGGTGCCTGAGCAGGGCTGGGTGCTGTCCTGGCCGACCATCCATAGACTGGGCCACTGAGGCCTGGTCCCTTCACCCTGCAGGGGCCTGGGTCTTGTCTGGACTGGGGAGGGTGATACTGGAGGCTCCTGGAGCTCTGGCCCATTCAGGTTCCGGGTGCCTGGTGACAGGCCCTGACCAGGAGAGCTGGGGCGTTCAGGTTTCCACACTCATGGATTAAGAGTGAATGAAGCTCTCAAATAGGTTTTGCTTTTTAAAGCAGAATTCTAAAAGTGACCGCTGAGGCCCATGGTTCCTGGTTGTCCACAGTGCCAAGCTCCCTGTGTGGTGACGTTGGGCCGTGCCACACCTTCCTGCACCCAGCCTGGCTCTGAAGGCATTTCTGTGTGGGACCCGTGGGAGGGCTCCTTGGGGAGAATTTCTCAGGGGCATAGGCAGGACCAGAGCTCTGGGTTCTCGGCTGTTCTTCCAGCCCCAGGCCCAGCTCTTGCTCCGGCTCCCTGACTCCCCCTGCACCCCAGCCTCTGGGGATCTCTTCTGGGGCAGCACAGGAGTCCAAGGGCCAGTCCCAGTTCTGCCATCAGCTCACTGTGTTCCCACCCTCACCCGGGTCTCAGCTTCCCCAGTCGGGTGAGATGTCTCTCCGAGGGTCCTCTGGCCCTGGCAGCCTGGCAGGGCCGTCACACAAGCCCATGACTCAGGGCAAATATACCCCAGCCCCTCCCTGACACCCCGTGCCCCAGCCTCAGGGTGTGCCAGGCAGGGAAAAAGGTTGAGATGGAGATTGAATCTATCAGCCATCCCATCTTCCTTACTCCTCCAAACCTACCTCCATGTGAAGCCCGGTTTTAGCCAAACAGAGAAATCTTCAAATAAAGACAAAAGGTTGTTGTATTGTCTTACCTGCACAGGCTGTTCCATTTAGTGATGGGGGGCCCTGAGGGTGGGGCCCCCATGGAGAAGGGTCAGAGAATCCCCAGCCAGGTGGGGTTCTGCTGGGGAGGTGTTTGGAGGAGGGAGAGGAAGCTGCAGATCGCTGCCAGCTCACAAGGTGTCACTGGATGGGCGTGTGCCTGCCAAGGTTCATGGGCAGGGAGCTGCCTCACCCGGGCCCCCACATCTACCCTTTCCAGAGCTGCTCCAGCTTTGTACTCTTAGCATCCACTGCCCATACCTATCCTCCTGTCCAAACCGTGACTGAGATCTGAGGCCTTTCCAGGCCCAGGCCCAGCTGGGGACATACAAGCAAGTGGCTCCAGGGACTCAGTCAGGAGCAGGCCAGGCTGGCTGGAGACAAAACCAGTTCAGCAGAGCCTGGTTCTGGCCAGGGTCCCAGGCTCCCCCTGGCACTCCTCCCTCCAAGGGAGTGAGAGACAGCAGGGGCCCAGCGAGGCACAGGCCTGGGGCAGGGCCCCCTCCTCCCTGCAGTGCAAGCCCAGCTGACAGATGCCAAGGTGCTATTTGCTCACTCTTAGGAGCAAACTTTCTTCTGGACAACAAAATTGCTGAGGGCGGAAGGCAGCAGTACAGGGTAGCAATTAACCCTTGGTGGTCTGGATGGTGCTGGCTCCCCTGCTGTTTCCTGGAAGCCAGGCCTCAGAGGATAAGGGTGAAAGAGGACCAAGGGTGCTGGCCAGTCAGGAAGCCGGAGGGCTGGAGGGGCAGAGAGAGCCCTGTTCTTGTGGAAAGCCAGGTATGAGTTACTCTGTCAATCAGCTGTGTGACCATCAGCAAGTCACTGCAGCACTCTGAGCCTCGGTTTCATCATCTGCAAAATGGGGGAGTAGCCCCTACTTCATAGTTTTGTTGGGAAGATAAATGACAAAGCACCTGGCACACAGTAGACCATAAGGACACTGAGCCGGATGATAAATGTGAGGGAAGTGGGAGGAAGCTGGATGAGTTGCTTTGCCCAGGAGAGTGGGTGGCGGGTCCTGGTCACCCCCAGCATGCCCACAGACACCAATGCACACCCTCTTCCATCACGCACAGGGGTCTCACACCCACTCACAGGAGCTCACATCTTCACAGACGGTACTGCTGAGGCCTTCAGGAAACAGAAACGGGAGCCGACCAACCTCTCTTCCACCCTGTTAGCTGCAAAGCCCTGCTCTGCAACAGAGCAAAAGGATGCGAAAGATACCTTCCCCATTCGGGTCCTGCATGAAGAACCTCTTTAGCACCAGCCTTACCACCCGCCTCTCAGCCCGAACAGGGATAGGGAAGATAAGGTGGCTGTTCTAGCCCCTCCTTGACTTTGAAGGCTCACTCTCTCTCTCCCAGAAGCATCTACCAGTCAATTATCCCTTTCCCTTTAGGCTCAGCCCAAAGCCGCCTCCTCCAGAAAGCCTCCCTTGACTACTCCAGGCCCTGTGACCACAACCACATTTGACCATTGATGACCTCGGGGCTGTGCCATTCACTTCGCAGACACTGGGGACATGTCAGTTCTCTAGTATCTTTATTATCCATTCCCGGGGGCACTCCTGGCTCCCTAACTCAGGGGTGCAGATGTCTCCCTGCACCATGCCAGGTGTGGTGAGGATTGGGAGGCAGGGGGATGGAGCAGAGAGAGCCCTGGACTGCCTGTGGCCTTCGCTGAGTCACTGCCCTTCTGTAGGCTCTGCTCTGGAAATGCTGGGGTCAGAGGCAGGTGGAGGGATCCTTTGTTGGGGAGCAGCCCTGGCTCCCTCTGTCCTCCAGGGGAGCAGCTGGGCCTGAGGAGGAAGCACCCCTGCCCTGGGGTCCCGAAGGCCCCAGAAGGCCCATCTCCCCCTGAGAGCAGCGGGCCGCCCCTCCCTGACCTTGGGCTCTGGAAGGTCAGAGCAGCAGAGCAGACTGCCCGTTTCCCCCAGCTCAGGGCCTGGCTGAGGCAGGACAGGCAGGAGGGAGGCCCCGGAGGGCGGGTTTTAGGCCCTGGGCCGGGCACTCAGATGGGGTGCACGAACTGGTAGACGAGGCGCTGGGAGATGTCTGGCTTCCGGATGATGCCCTTCTTGTAATACTGGCGGATGGAGCGGCTTAGCTTGTCATAGTTCATGGCGGGACGGTTCTTGCGGATGCCCCACAGCCGGGCCACCTGGGCTGAGTCCTCAATTTTGAAGATGCCTGGAAGAGTAGGAGGGCCCCGAGAGAGCCAGCGGTATGAGTGAGTCGGCAAGAAGGAGAAAGACGCAGACCACCAGGTCAGCCTCATGGCGAACCAAGAGACCCCGTGCAGAGGCCTCCTTCTGCTCGGGTGGGGCGGGGTGACCAGGGACCCGAATGCTTACTCCCAAGGTGCAGTTGCGGTTAGGGTTAAAGAGATGTGTGCAAAGCAGGTGCCACAGGCCCCAGTGAATGGCAGAGAATACTCTGGAGTCACAAACCTCCCGGCACAGGTGAGTCTGTGTACCTTAGTGGGTTCCCTGGGGCCCTGCAGGCCTGGCCCTTGCCAGCCCCTGCTCCTGTGTGGGGTTTGCATGCCCTAATCCAAAGTCCTGTGTGGCTCCCAGCAGTGCCCACAGCTCACTTGGCAAGAGCACTCCTCCCCCATTACAGGTGTCCCTGTAGTTCCCAAGCCTGAAACAACATCTTTGCTATTCCCAGGCAGTTTTGGCCTGCGCAGCCCTTTCTGGTGGGATTAATTAATACGAGACGGTGGAGGGAGAGTCGATTTGGAGCTCGTTCCAGGAGCTGTGCTGTACTAAAGCTCCTAAGTGAGACAGAGTCTAGCAGGAGACAGATATGGACACAAATTGCACACAGACCCCCCAGGGCCATCTCATGAAAGCTGTGTATTTGGCATCCAGGACAAAGGTGGAGATCAGCTTCACTCCTCTGCCCGCCCCTGCCCCCATGCACAGTGCCTGGCAGGAGCCCCCACAACCTCCATGCTCACTGGCCCTGCAGTGCCCCTTGGGCACCCTGCTCACCCTTCTCCTTGTTGAGCCACCTAATGAAGCGGCCATAGCTGTGGGGCTTGAGTAGCAGCTCCTTGAGGAACTGCCACAGGTGGATGGGCTGCCCGGAGCATGACGAGTCCACCTCGCTGTCGGTCCAGCTCTCCTCACTGGTCGAGGCTGGGTGGCCAGGGAGGGGGGCAGTGAGTGGGAAGGGGAGGCCAGTCCCTGCTTCAGTGGCAGCCACCCCTCCACCCTACCCGAGCCCCCGCCCCCGCCCTGCCCCTGCCTGGCTCACCGCAGTAGTGAATCGCCCCAGGTGAAGTCCGCTCTTTCATCCAGGCCGCTGCAGGGCAAGGAGAGGGGGTTGGGGACCCAGGAGAGGTGGAGGAGGGGAGGCGTTTGGGTGGGACTGTGGGGCCACAGGAGCCCCTTTGTGGCTGGGGGTTGCCCCTGAGGCTCCCTGCCACAGTCCCTGCCTCCTGCCAACCTGGGGAGGCAAGCTGGTTACAAGAAGCTGCTTCCTGGAAGAAAATTCAGGATTTCAGAGCTGGGAGGGGCCGTAGAGGGCTTGCACGCATCCGCTTGTTCAGATGAGGACATCTGACATGAGGGCTTGCCGGGGCTGGGGCAGGGCACTCGTCTCTGACAGGGTCATATGAGTGGGCCCTGCTTCTTACTCCTTGACTCATCCAGCAGGCACTATCTCCTCCAAAGCACCCGGCCCTGTGCAGGCAGCAGTGGGTGCCCAGTGAGATTGAGACAATTTAGACACTCAGGGGCTGACACGCAGCCATTAGAAACTTAGGGCAGGCCGGGCGCGGAGGCTCACGCCTGTAGTCCCAGCACTTCAGGAGGGCGAGGTGGGTGGACTGCTCGAGCCCAGGAGTTTGAGACCAGCCTGGCCAACATGGTGAAAACCCGTCTCTACCAAAAAATACAAAAGTGAGCAGTGTGGTGGTGCACCTGTAGACTCAGCTACTCAGGAGATTGGGGTGGGAGGATCCAGTGAAACCAGGAAGTCGAGGCTACAGTGAGCTGTAACTGTGCCACTGTACTCCAGCCTGGGCAACAGAGTAAGACCCTGTCTCAAAAAACAAAAACTAAAATTAAAGCAGGGCCGCTGTGTACAGACTGACAGGGGCAATACCCAAGACATACTGTGGTGTGCAGAGCAGTATAATACTCTGCTACTATTTATGTCAAAAAAAAAAAAATAAGAAGAAGAAGAACTGCATATATGTGTATGTGCTTGAATATTCATAGACTTTCCCTGGAGAGATACTCAAGAAACTGGTAAGAGTGGTTGCCTCTAGGGAGGGGGTTGGAAGCTGGGGGTCAGGAGCAGGAGGGAGAAACTGTTTATGGTACACTAGTTTTCACTATAGTCTATTTTATAACATGCACGTTTATTACTTATTTAATAAAAAAACAAACAAACAAACAAACAAAAACAAGGAAAAACAAAATTTTAAAAGGAAAAAGGACTTCCTAGTGTCCACGGTTGTCCCCAGCTCTGACATCCTGCATCCTCACAGTCTGACTTCTACCTTTTAACCTCCCAGGTGCTCTGTCCCAAAGCTCTGGGGCCTTGACCAGGACTGGGAGTGGGTTGGGGTGAAGAGTGCACTAGGATCCAGGAGGCAGCTGAAACTGGGGCTGAGATTCAGAGTGGAGTCCAGCTGGGGGCCACGGGGCTGCTGCCCCAGCAGAGGGCAAACTCCTGGCCAGCATCCTGTCCCTGGCTTGGAGCCTGGGAGGGGCTGCTCCCACCCACGCCACATCCTACCTGACTTCCAGATGTCCAGGTGGGCGTGCAGCACATCCCCACCCAGGGGCGAGCGCTGGCGGAACTGCTCCTCCGACATGGCGCACAGCTCCTTGCCCGCCAGCTCCTGGAACGCCTTGCCCACGGGGGGCAGCCGGTATTGGTGCTCTGTCCACAGGAGCCACTTCTGCACATTGCCGGGACTCCAGTCCACGGGATCTGGGCAAGAGGCATCCCCTCAGCTCAGGGGCGGCCTGAGAGCACCACCCCAAATATGGCCCCCCCTGCTGTGATGGGGCACCCACGGGAACCTGTGGCCTGAGACCTTGTGCTCCTGGGGGTGGGGGTAGGTCAGCCCCTGAGGGCACCTGTGGAAGTGGGTACCCAAGAAGAGAGTGGGGCGAGAGGAAGGAACCAGGGCCCTAAAAAATGAACTTGGTTCAGGGCAGGGTAACCTGGTGCATCTGTACTGCCCGCCTCACTCAGGCCTTGGGTCCTCCCAGATCCCTCCAGCCTCTCCAAAGGACCTTTCGAGGGAGCCCCAGCCCCGGAGGGACAGTGACACTCTACCGGAAACACCTGGGCTTCTCCATCAAGTACTTCTTGCCTTTCCCAAACCCCTCAAGGAACCAGAGAAACACCTATCTGGGAATTAGTCTTAGAGGCCCACCATTCCCTCCAGCCCCTGTATCTTACAGATGAGGAAACTGAGGCACAGGGCACTCTATCCCCTTGTCCTCCACGGAATAAAGGGCTGGACGCACAGGAGCTGCTCCGTGCACGTGTTAAATAAGTAAATGGCAGGGCACAGGGTGGTCATGGGGCAGCCACAGGCCCCAGAGGCCAGGAGGGGAGCCCTTGGCTAGGTCCTAGATATCCCCCTGGGGTGCTCCCCTGGGGTGAGCCTCATAGGCCTACAGGTGGGGGATAGGCTGGTGGGCATGGTCACAATAGGGCCTCCAAGTGAACACCATGGTCCAGCCAGTGTCCCAGCTGAGTGACCTGCAGGCTGGGCTGCCCCCACTTAATAAGCCCATTTTCCTCCCCGAGGTCAAAGCCATTTGTTCCTGTTCCCATTGTTCAGGGAGCAGGGCCCTCCCCTCCCTAGCCCTGTGGGTGGGGAGGAGGCCTGTGGGAGAACTCCTGGAGTCGGCCTGGCATGGGCATTGGGAAACTGGAGGACTGGGGCATCGGCAGGAGCAGCTTCAAATGAGGACATCAACGGGGCAGCTTTGGGGACAGGGGCCAGGCCTGAGGAATGTGTGAAGACCCCTGCTTCCCAGGGAAAGGTGCACAGAGTTGAGTGCTGCAATGTCAGGGCCTGAAGACCGAGGGACATGGGTCAGGCCTGCCTGAAGCTGGAGAGGTGACGGCAGGACAGAGGACTAGAGACTCAGCAGCCCCACCACCCACAGCATCAGCTCCATAATCACACCTTCCAGGTCTGGCTGATAGACACATGTATGCCAGGCCCTGGGAGGTCCCCTCCTCATCAGGGCCTTCCATCCCACCAGACCAGTGACACATTTCTCTATTTATTTGTGATCTGTTTCCCTCACTATAATGTCAGCCCTACAAACACAGGGACTTTGTGTTCTGTTCACCACTCAATTCCCCAGTCCTAGAATAAGGCTTGGCATATTAGGAACTGCTTTTTGGCCCAGAGAGGTAGCTCATGCCTGTAATCCCAGCACTTTGGGAGGTCAAGGCAGACAGATCACCTGAGGTCAGAAGTTTGAGACCAGCCTGGCCAACATGGTGATACCCCCGTCTCTACTAAAAATACAAAAATTAGCTGGGTGTGGTGGTGGGCACCTGTAATCCCAGCTACTCAGGAGGCTGAGGCAGGAGAATCGCTTGAACCCAGAGGCGGAGGTGGCAGTGAACTGAGATCACGCCACTGCACTCCAGCCTTGGTGATAGAGCGAGATCCTGTCAAAAAAAAAAAAAAAAAAAAAAGAGGCCGGGCGCGGTAGCTCAGGCCTGTAATCCCAGCACTCTGGGAGGCCGAGGTGGGCGGATCATGAGGTCAGGGATGGAGACCATCCTGGCTAACACGGTGAAACCTCGTCTCTACTAAAAATACAAAAATTAACTGGGCGTGGTGGCGGGCACCTGTAGTCCCAGCTATTCTGGAGGCTGAGGCAGGAGAATTGCATGAACCCCGGAGGCAGAGCTTGCAGTGAGCCGAGATTGCGCCATTGCACTCCAGCCTGGGCGACAGAGCGAGACTCCGTCTCAGAAAGAAGGAAGAAGGAAGGAGGAAGAAATGCTTCTTATTGAACAACTGTTTATTGAGCATCAATTATGTTCAAGGTGCTATCCTAGCATCTGGGGATGGAGTGATGAACAAAACACATGAAAATCCCTGCCTTTGTGGAGTGTACATTCCAGTAGAGGACACAGAGAGTGAGCGAGGTCAATAGATATGGTGCAGCACGACTGAGGAGAGTAAGTGCTATGAGAGGAAGCAGGTGGGAACAGGAGGTAGGGGTGTGGGCAGAAATTTTAGAAATTTTTCTTCTTTCTTTTTTCTTTTTTTTTTTTCCCATTTTTTGTTTGTTTTCTTTACCATGTCCTGTGCTCATGGGCAGCAATTTTAATGGAGGGGTCAGGGAAGGCCTCAGGTGGATGGTGCCATCTGAGCCAAGACCTGAAGGAAGTGAGCCACGCAGATATTTGGGGGAAGAGCGTTCTAGGCTGAAGAAGCAGCAGCGTAGTGAGTGTTGTGGGAACAAAGAGGCCAGTGTGGCTGGAGCAGAGTGAATGAGGGGAGAGCGGAGTCCAAGAGGAGGTGGGGGGGCACAGAGCTTGAATTCATATCATTCAGCACCTACCAGTGGGGACACTAGGCTGGCATGATTGGGACACTAGAGATGGATAGAAACCTTCCCAGCCCTGGCTCACAGCTGACTGTGTGTAGAAGTGCCAGCATCCCTGAAGTTGCCCGTGGCTGGGCCAGAGGTGGCCAGAGTCCATCCAGCAGTACCCCGACCCACCCCAGCAACCTCAGCCTTGCCTGCGACCCCTCTTACGGAAGCGGGCACAGGGAGAGGGCTCACCTGCGGTGAAAGCGGGCACAGGGAGAGGGCTCACCTGCGGTGAAAGCGGGCACAGGGAGAGGCCTCACCTGCGGTGATGTTGAGCAGCTTGCAGGCCGTCTCGATGTCCTTGAGCACTTCGCCCACCACCATGGACTGCACCTGCTCCAGTGAGTGCTCCTCCAAGGTCAGCCCGCCGGGCGCCAAGTCCAGGCTGCCCCCTGGGGCTTGGCTGTCAATGACCGGGCACTGCTCAGGCTCCTCAGGTGGCTCCTCCCTACTGCTGGCCCCAGGCACCTTGGCTGCCCAGCTGCTGTCCTCGGAGTACAGCATGTCAAAGTAGGAGAGGTAGAAGGCGGACAGGCCCTGCTCGGGCGTGGCGGGTGGACTGGGACTCCAGTCCCGTCTCTCGAGACCCACTGCCCCCGCTGCCACCTTCTCCAAGCCTGTCCGGGACACTGTGTCGGGGGGCAGCAGGAGGTGGCTGGGGGACACGCTGCTCAGACCCGGGCTGGCGCTGCCCATGCCGCTGCTGTTCGGGCTGGCGGCTGTGTCTACGGAAATGAAAGAGGACTCAGGTTTGACGGCTTCTCCATCCCTGTGGGGGCCGCTAAGCTGGTTATGGGGATGAGGGGCCCTGTGGACAGTGGGCTGGGCCTGGGACAGAGTTCGGGGCTTCCGGGTCACTGGGCAGCCAGGACATGGTTGGGCAGACAGGCCTTCTGTCTGGGAAAGACAGCGAGGTAGGAGTGGGCGCAGGACTGGAAATGGATCGCTCCCTCGATCCCCAAGGAAGCCAGGCTGGCTGGGACAGCAAAGCTCCACACATACTGTGCTTAGAACAGCCTTCTGAGGTTCCTGACCTCATTCAGCCCTCACAATGGAAGGCATGATTGCCCCATTTGGTGGATGAGCAAACTGAGGTGGGGACAAGGGGCCCTCAATGTCCACATCTTTCCTGCTGTAGCAAAGCTTGTTTTTCTTCTGCCCTTGACAAGGATAGGAGTGGAGGTGGCAGGCAGAGGCCACCATCCTAAAGGTGGCCATCATCTTCACCAGCAGGGGAAAGAAGAGAGGAACAAGGCGGGGGTGTGATGGGGTAGAAACCCTCCCACACGCTGGGCAGTTGGCCAGCCCTTGCCCTCCCACGGGGCCATCTGGGGGATCTAAGTAAACTCAGCACTCTCGAGGTGGCCTCTGAGCAAGAGCTCATGGGTGTGCGTCTCCCCATACCCCGGGTTGGTGCATGGTACCCACCTCCCCTTATCCTCCCTTGGAAGGTGCTGCCCCCAGGGCCCCTTCCAGCTCCCAGAGCCCTCTACTATCCCCGATGCCTGGAGGAGCATGTGGCCACCCAGAGGCAGTGCCACATGCCAGGCTTTCCAGGGGGAGCAGCGGTGGTGGCGAGATGGGGCAGGGCTCCAGGAAACACCTAAAACCCTTAGCAACTCAGCCACCTGCTCCTCACTGCTGCCCCAAGGCCCTCCAGGGGGAACCATCTGGCCTCAACACAAGCAGTCAGAGGCCTTGCTCCCCACGGGTTCCCCAAGGGCTGCCCAAGCCCTTTTCCCTGAACCCCCATCAGAGTGCACAGTTTGGGTGAGAAGGGGGACTGGAGAGGTGCGCAAGCACTGATACCCCAGGATATTCTGGGATGGTAATGATGTGGGGACCTGAGACTTAAGAATACATCAAGACAGGCCCGGCGCAGTAGCTCACGCCTGTAAGCCCAGCACTTAGGCAGAGGCGGGCGGATCACCTGAGGCCAGGAGTTTGAGACCAGCCTGGCCAACATGGTGAAACCCCGTCCCTACTAAAAATACAAAAATTAGCTGGGCAGGTGGTGGGTGCCTGATTCTCCTGTCTCAGCTACTCCGGAGGCTGGAACGCAGGAGGTGGCTGCAGTAAGGCGAGATCGTGCCACTGCACTCCAGCCTGGGCGACAGAGCAAAACTCTGTCTCAACAACAACAACAACAACAACAACAACAACAACAACAAAACAAAGAATACATCAAGCCAGAGGCAGACGATTACCAGCAGATATACACTCCTAATAATACAGAGAACCAGTTAGGGAGGAGGAAAGGAGCAGATCAACCTGTTAAGGGCAAGTTAATTTGTGTCCTTTCTCAAGGGTTATTTATATTTTCAAGCGGTGGTTCTCAAAATGTGCTGTCTGGGCCAGCAGAACCAGCGCCACCTGGGAGCTTGCTAGAAACCTGGATTCTCAGGTACTTCAGAACCACTGAATCAGCAGCTCTGGGGGAGACTCCGCAGTCTGGTTTAACTGGCCTCTGGGTGATTCTCACGCATGTTCAAATTTAAGGATCTCTGCTTTAAAGGCAACTGGCCAGTGTCGGGGAAGGCTTTAATCAAAACACTGAAATCCTCTCTAACGGTGACATTTATGGTGCCCTACTGGGACAGCGGGCGGGGAAGGGGGCTCCCCGATCCATCTCCAGTTACCCTGTGGGACTGACCCGCACAGCCTCCGTATGCAGCTGGCATTTGCTTCTGCAGGTGGGACAAGGGAAAGAAGCCAGTTTGGAAGACACCTCCCCTTTGGTAGGGCCACAGCTAACCCATTTAATTTCACACAACTGAGAAAATGACATCCCTTCCCCCTGGATAGCATAGCTTGACGAATGGAGCCCGGGTAGAGTTTCAGCTCCCTCTGCCCACCCTCCTTGTACAGTGCAACCTTCCCAGTGTTACATGGCAGCCCTGCAGCTTCCTGTGGGGGAGAAAATGCCAGCAGGAGGGAAGGGTGTTCCCTTTGATTTCAACTCTCCCATTCAAGGGCTCCTTTAAGTGACAAGGAAGGAAAGGTCAGGGTGGGGTGGGGTGGGCAGAGACTGAGGCGGGGCTGGGGATGTGGGGGACAGAGGGCAGACCTGGAATCATGTCAAGTCCTTCTGTGCAAACACTCGTGTGTGCTGTGGGCTCACATTATTGACTCAGGCAGTGCCAACAGCTCGCTCTGCCCCTGGGCCCCACCCTGGCCAGTGCCCATGTCCTACCCGCTAGGTGGCTCCACCCCTGGGGACTCCCCCCTGCAGCCCCCCACCCCTCCTTCATCACCCCCTGCCTGCCTCCCGCCCCGTCCACATCCCCAGAGCCCCCATGCCTGCCACGTTAGGACAGTCTCTGCCAACACCCTGGGCGCCATGCCAGGGAGACAGAAGCTTTTCCAAGAAGCAGAACTCGCTTCCCTTGCAGCCCTCCTGTTTGCTTGGCCTCAGCCACAGGTAGGACGGGAGGCAGCTTCTGTGTTTCAGGCATGGTTGTGTGAGGGGTCGGTGGGGATGAATGGGCAGGGCAGGTGGCAGCATTTGCCAGGAAGGGATATAATGACACATCTTTGACACATTTGCTGAGTGCGTGCGAAGCCCTCACATCCGTCCCCTCACCAGTAGAAAGGCAGCACAGGCCTTATTCTCTTTTATTTGAGACAGGGTCTCGCTCTGCTGCCCAGGCTAGAATGCAGGGGTGCAATCATGGCTCACTGCAGCCTTGACCTCCTGGGCTCAAGTGATCCTCCTGTTTCAGCCTCCCAAGTAGCTGGGACTACAGGCGTGCGCCATCATGCCTGGCTAATTTTTTAAATCTGTTGTAGAGACATGGTCTCACTATGTTGCCCAGGCTGGTCTCGAGCTCCTGGGCTCAAGGGATCCCCCCGCTTCAGCCTCCCAAAGTGCTGGGACTACAGGCACAAGCTACCTCGTCTGGCCCAGCTCTTATTCTTATCCCTATTTTGCTAACGGGGAAGTCAAGGTGCAGAGAGGTAAATCCCCAAATCCATGTCTTCTGACTCCTGGCTCAGGCTGCTTCCCCCTCTACACCCCACATTCCAGCTTGACCTTGCCCTGTACCTAAATGCCAAGGAATCTACTCCCCACCAAGCCTCAGTCCTAGCTCCAACGCTTCCCTGATGAAAAATAAGTTAATGGTTAACTGTGTGGCCGGAGGAAAGGTTCGACTCTCTGCAGATTGTGGGTGGTGGGGAATGCTCCGTCCCCAGGGCAGCCCAGGCCTGGAGTAGGGGGGCTCGGTTTACTGGTCAGGGAGCCAGGGCTGGTGTGCCCAACCTACAACTAGGCATCTCCAGGTTCTGGGCTGGCCTCTGGAGGGAAGAAGAGAGGACAGCATTGCGAGCCCCTGGCAGTGAGCACCAGTGCCATGTCCAGGGCTTTCACCCACATCACCTGCTTTCCTACCCACAGCCCCAGCGTGACATGGACTCCAGAGCCCTGCTTTATAGATGCTGACAGTGAGGCTCAGGGAGTCTGTGCAGCTTGCCCAGGGTTCTTCCTGACCAGGCGTGGGTTCTGCTCACTGGACCACACTCTCTCTGAGGCGCATGCTCTGGCCAGTCCCATCTTCCTAGGGGATCTGCCCACCTCCTGACTGGGTTCCTTGATGCTCTAAAGTCTGTCCCCAGCTCTTGGCTGTTCATTCCACCCCACTGTTCACTTCCCTGCAGCAGCCTTTCATCAGACCCCCCTGTGCTCAAGAACCTCGCATGGCTCCCCACTGCCTCCCCTGCCCCACCCCAGTGGCTGGCGCCCACCTCTGAGTCCACCTCCTACCTAGCCCAGATAATCAGAGCTGGAAGGGGCCATATATTATGTGATTGTTTCATAGAATGGGAACAAGGAAGCTCAGAGTGGGGAAGCGATTCATGTGCTTCTTAGCAGCAGGGTCCAGACCAGAACCAGGGATTGACATAGTGACCACAAATCCAAGCTCTAATGAGAATGGCATTTCATATCCGCCCCTGTGCTGTGGGCACAACATGGCTATTTTGTAAGACGCCCCTTCCTTCTCATCACAATTCATCCCAAAGCCCTCCTGTCCCAGCAAGCCCTTCCTAACAGCTCCTTCCTGCGACTTTCCAGGCTCACCTCATCTGTGCCATGCAATTCAGCCCAGGATTAAATCCATCAGTGACGGTCTGCCCATGGGGACACATGTGCACTGGAAAAGCTGAGGCTCAAAGAATGGCAGGGAGGTGCCCATAGTCACACAGTACAGCCAAGGCCAGACCAGAGGCCTCCTGACACTCAGGCCACTGCTCCGTAGGCCGAGGGTCCTGGGACGTGCCAGGCGTCTGCCATGTCCATGGTCCTCAGATGGCAGGCCCCAGCGTTCCTACAGCCTTGGCCTGCCAGCCCCATGGGCTGCCGTCTCCTGAGCGATGCCTCCAGCTCCCAAACCTCGAGTTGATCTCTTCTGGATTAAGCCACATGTCTGGATTAAGGCTCAGCGTGTCCTGGCTCCCTCCTGCTCCAGAGGCCCCGGATCCCACTCCAGACAAAGAAAGTTTGGTAACAGCTGGTGGAGGCCAAGGCCCAGAGACAGGAGCAGATTGGTGGGGTGGCGGCCAGGGGGATTAGCCACCTTGGGCCCCTTCTCTCAGCGCCTTCCATTCCCCCAGGAAGGAAGATTAAGGAAAGAGAGCAGAGGGACCCAAAATGAGAGATTTAGTGCAGCTTTTCCTGCCACTACCCTCTGCCTACTCTCACCCCTCAGGGCTAGGAATGTGCCCCTTGAACCCTTTGCCTCCCAGGTTTTCACTCCCACACCCCAAGTGGCACTAGCAAAAGATGCCCTCCCTGACAGCTCCCGAAACACGGTTTCCGGGAATGGAGTCACCTGGGAGGCCTTTGCTAAGGACCCAGGTTGCTGTGGGGGTTGGAGCCTGTCTTCCACATCCTGCTTGGTCCCAGCTCTCAGGCCCTACCTCCTGGCGGGGTGGTGTGGGGTAAATGTACCCTCGCCTCCACCTCAATCCTGAGACCCAATGCCAGCCCACCCAGAGCCCAGGACCCCGGCTTTAGTCCCCACTGAGAAGAGCGCTGAGGGAATGACAGAGATGGTCACTCTGGCCCTGGTGCTCAGCCCCCAGCCAGCGTCACTCCAGGAGGAAGAGGTCTGATGGGGAACAGACCTCCTCTGGCTTTCCCACGTGGCCTGCTGAGCTGGCTGTCAGCCCCTCCCTCCACCCATCCAAGCCTCTGGGCCCCCTTAAATGGGCTGGAGTCAGGGGCCATGGAGGTGGGGCCAGGACTTGACCAGGAGCCATGCAGAGTGGGCAGGGGCCACACGGGCCTTCCCCGGTCAGCACCTTGGAGAAGACCTGGGCTACCCAGGCCGCAGGAAGTCCCAGCCAAGGCCACGACCAGGCCCAGCCACAGCAGCATATCTGGCTTCTCTGAACCCCCTGACCCCTGCCCTACCCCATCCCCTCAGGGCCCCCGCCTCTCTCTTGCCCTGTCGTTCCTCCCACCCCTTCTCTCCTCCTCCAACCCTCCCATAGGGAGGACCTCGCCGCAACCTCGCCCTTCAAACTGCTCTTCAAACTAGCTGGACCCAAGAGAAGCGCCAGACCCCCTCCTCATGGCTCACCATTCACTGCCCAGAGCACCGCCTCTGCCCACTGGACAGACCACTCCTCTGCCCAGGAAGGGGGCCCAGGCTGCCACCTCTGGGCCAGCAGCTCCTGCCCTGTCAAGCACTGCATTGTGGCCATCTCCAAGCGCCTGCTTCCCCAGGGTCTCCCAGGGCAGAAGAAGGGAGCGGGGCGGTGGCTGAGTGAGAGAGACCTTGCTGTCTTGGACTCAGCATGAGAGTAGAGGAGGTGGGTTTCTTCTAGACCTCCTGGCTTTCCCCACCTCCTCTGGGCACAGGCCTGTCCAGGCCACCTGTCCCCCTAACTTTTGCAGGAGCCCTGATCTGTGTGAGTTTCACCTTGGGGAGCTAGCTAGTGGGCCCAGGAGTTGGGTTCTGTGGGGGGAAGTACAGGGGAGTGGGTGAGGCTTTGTGGGGTGGGAAGCTGGGGGCGGGGCCACGTGGCAGGAGGACGGGGCACAGGAAGCCAAAGTGGAGGGCCAGGGGACCCCAGTGGTTTTGCTCTTCCCACAGTTTCCACGGGCAGCAGGAACACATCTGCATCGGTGAAGCCTCCCCTGTGCCGTGCTGCGTGGGCAGCCCGGGTGTCCACACACACCCTCACTGACACCACGTCCAGCGCTTTCTGGGACAGGAGGAAGGTCAAACTGAATAAACTGCTTTGCCAGGCCCTCCCAGCTGGGGCAGCCAGCATTATTCCCACTTGATGGACAAGGGCGCTGTGACCTGCTATGGGGCACCTGTCCATGCGTGAGCGAGCAGGGACTCGAACTCAAGACTCGGCTCCACCTTCCTTTCTGCTGGTGCTGACAGACCCGGCACCTTCTGGCTCCTAAGGTCGCCCCTGTTGACCATCCCCTTTGCCTCTGCTCAGGCCACCTGCCAACCCAGCCCCACAGCGGTCGCCTTGGTGGGGTGTGGGTGGCACAGGTGCCCGTAGCCTGGAGGTACAGAGGCCCAATGCAGCCCCAAGTGGACCATCGTGGCTGAGTTTGCTCCAAAGGGGAATGTGGACTGGAAAGAACTGAAGACCTCCACTTCAGGAGATTCGGTGACACCCAGCCCTATTCCCTCTGTAGGCGAGACCCTGGGTGAGTCCCTGGTCCCTCCAGCCCTCAGTCTCCTGCTCTGTAGGCCAAGTCATCTGTGAGGACTTTTCTAGCCCGGGCACCGTCTGGATTCTATGATCCATGAATCTTGCCATCAGCCTGGCTTTGGGGACTTAAAGAAGGATGGTGGGGACACAGAGGTGGACACCTGGGGCTCCCCTTGTAAGCAGAGGCATACTCCCTTTACAGCCGACACTTTTGGCAGGATGAGGGGTGTGGCTGGGTGTCCCCCACTGTCCCTGGAGTTGGTGTCTGGAGGCTCTGAAAGACTCAGCCCACCCTTCCGAAGAAGCAGAGGTGGCTTCAGGCTGTCCTGCACCTCACGAGCTGCCGTCAGGCCTGGCTCCCACCCCAGCAGCAGCACCTCCCCGCCTCCTCCAGCCAGCAGGGACCCCAGCCCAGACAAACCTGGGGCTTGCAGTGAGTCGTGCTGATGGGGCGGGGACAGAACCCGGTTTCCCACCATAGCAAGTACAATTCTGCTCAACTTTCAGGGCTTTCCAGAAATTGCCATTCATGTCTTCCTTCAGCCCTGGTTGAGCCCATGTGTATGTAAACACATTTCACTTCTCAGCGCCCCAGTCAGGCCTCTTGGCCCCACCAAGGCTGCCACGCCCCCACTACCTGCACATCCCCACTCCTCGAAGGGCCGGCCACAACACCTTCCCTCTTCCCTACCCTCCTCCAGCCCCGCATATGCCGTACCTTCCAGCTTGCCACCGAACAGGGGCCGTGAGGTTTCCTGGATCTCTTGCTCCCCACAGCCCTGCCCAGCCAGGCAGCCGGGTCATTGAGGGCATGAGAACACATGGATGTCACCAGAGCTCTGCTGCTCCTGCCTGAGGCACCTTGGCCAATCCTCTTGGCCTCAGCCTCTTCAACAGCGAAATGGGGACTCATAAAGACAGCTGTGTGTCTGGATTTTGAAGTCACCAGGCAGGACAGTGATGTGAGAAGGCTTCACCATCTCCCAAGAGGTGTGTGTCCACAGTGGTGACTGCTGTCTATCTTGTGTGTTTCTGCGGCCCCCTCCAGACCCAGCACAGGCCAGGGAAGGCAGAGGCCCTCCACACACCTGGTTGTTGATCTGTAAAATCTTGATGGGCTGAAGGGAAAAAACATTCCTGTGCCCTGATCCTCAGGCCCTGGAGCACACCTCCAGGCTTGGAGAGGGGTGTTAGGACAAAGTGAAGGACTCCAACATTACAGAAGAGAAAAGTCCAGAAAGAACTGTCCTGACAGGCTAAGAACAGAAATTGCTTCAAACAAGGTTGAGATGGGCGGGAGTGGGTTATTAAGGGGCTATCAGGACTGGTTCCCACCTGTGAAGTGTCAGCAGAGACACATCCCCCTTTTGTCCTGGCACAGAGGGTGGGGTGGGGCAGAAGGAGCCAGGTCCCAGCAGCCCTCAGAGCAACTTGCTACCCCAGCAGCAGAGAGGCCTGGGTCTTGCCCCGCAACCAGTCTCAGGTGCTGGAGCCCCGGGCTGGGCAGTCCCTCCAGCCACGTCTCCCCTGTGCCAGAGCTAGAGGGAGAAGGTGGGGGGGTCTTTATCCTGGTGGTGCCCCGTTATAATCCTGGGGAGGTCCTGGTCCCATCCGACCCCCAGCAGAGTCACACTAAGGTCCCTGGCTGGGGAGGAAGGATGAGCCTCTACCTCCCCAAGTCTGGAGGCCCCCTTCTACCCACCCCCAACCCCAGCCGCTGAGAGGTGGGAGAGCAGAATCTGCAGAATCTGGCAGGGGGCGCCTCCCAGGCTGAAAACATGCAAACTAGCCAGCAGCAGGAGCTTGGCATTAAATGTCAGGAAGAGCCCAGGGCAACTCGGCTTGTGCAAAGTTTGCTTTGGGAAGAGTTGTTCCACCTGACAGGCCACTCGCTTGGCTGGGGGCACAGGGTGGGGCACGAACGGGGTGGGGGTGGGGACGAGGAGAGGGTCCCAGCCCAGGTTTGATCCCTGACTGCTCTCTAGCTCTGGGGCTGGGGCCAGTGACTCGGCCCCCTCTGAGGCTCAGTTGTCTTGTCTGTTAAATGGGGTGTCAAGAGCATGTCTTAAAGGGGTTGTGGAGATTGAGATGGAGGGTGAATGGAAATCATTGATGATGGGCTGAGCGTATGTGAGGGGGGCCCTGGGTGCAGGTGAGGGGATCAGCTGGAGAAGAGGAAACAGAGAGGGAATGGGGTGAGGAAACTGGGGAGCAAAGGAAGAAGCAGGAAGTGATGGAGAGTAGAGGGGGTGGGCCAGAGGGTGGAGTCCGGGGGGAGCTGAGGATGGTGATGAGAGAGGCTGGGGCCCTGTCCTGCTCTCTAGCCCAGTCCAGGCAGCTGCAGGCTTCACCCACCCTCCCTGCCCTCTAGGAGGAGCCAGAACCAAGAATTCTTGCCCCACCCATTTCCCCCACCGCCCAATGCCCAGGAGACAGGCTGGCAAATCCAACTCCTACACAGCCTTCAAGGTCCTGCTCCAGGCTGTCTCCTCCATGAAGCCTGCTTTAATAGACAATAGCCTTGTCTAACCTTCTTGTTTCACAGACAAGGTGTTGCAAGTACAGTGAGGAAAAGTGACCCACCCACGGTCCCACATGGCGGGACCTCACCTGTTTCTTCTTGCCCTCCACCTAGAGGGTCTTTGTCCCCCTGTCAGCCTAAATTAACTTCCCCAGGTTACACTCAGGCTGCAACAAGTCATTTAGCACAAAACTGCTCTAATGGTTTCAGGGCTATTCACTTCATACTTGCAACGACCTCAGTGGTAAAAAGTGGGTTCTCCCGGTTTTTGCTCCTGCCAGCATCACACTTTCTGAGCATTGACTGAGCACTACTGAGTGCAGCCCTATTCCCTCAGACTTGGTTGACAGAGAAGTCCGACTAATTCAGAGGGTCCTTGTGAAAACCGAAGTGTTTTACAGCTGACAGTGTGCAATAAGCAAGTCTGGTAGTTTTCAGCTCTGGATCCCCCTCATGGGGCCTCGCTCAGAGGAAATGTTTGTACATGCACTGTCAGCCTCTCAAAGGCGAGGGTGGGTCCCCTACGCAGTGAGACCACCTCCTCCACACAGCCCCACCTGCCTGGGAGCTCCAAGGATGCCCCCCACCATTTGTTTGTGAATTTGGGGTGGTGGGAATCCAAGTTGGGGGTCCTTGGCTCTGGCCCTTCTTGCAGGTGGGTGGAGTGAAGCTCAGCCCAGCTGGCCTGGCTGAACCATGTCCTGGGCCTACCTGCCTGGTGGGGCGTCTCCTCCCCATCCCTGCCCACCAGCTTGGGCCTGGGGCAGCCTGGACGCCTGTTTGCTTTGTTACTCAGCTGAGCAGCTGGTGATGGGGAGATGGAGCTTTATTGGGGGAGGTTGGGGCAGGAAATGAGGCAAGTCCCAGCCCTGGCTGAGGAGGAGGAGAAAGCCCATGGCCATCATAAAGGACACAGGCTACGCGGGGCTCATGGCCTGGGTGTGGGCTGCTGGGTGGCCCCAGCTGATAGGTGAGGTGAGGGATCTGGGTCTGCCCATCCCCAACATGCATTCACACACACACACACACACACACATATGCACATGCACACACACGCACATGCGCACACACACCTTGGCCAGCCTCGGGGGCACCCAGTCGCCCCAGCCCTTCAGCTTGCCACTCTGTCATCCCACCACCCACTTCCTCTCTCTACTGCAGGAATCTGGCAAATTTTATAAATGAGCACCTTCGAGGGACCGCTACTGTTGCTTTCCTTGTGTGCCAAGACCGGGACCCAAGGCTCTCAGCTTCCCCCGGTGTCCAAGGGCTCAGACGGTGTGCTCGGCAGTGACCCCCGCCCCGTTTCCTGTGCCCGTCTCTGCCCAGCCTAGCTCCTGGGCTCTGGACCTGTCTCCCCTGCCCCGACCTGGACCCGGCCTTAGCCTCAGCGCTGACCCATCAGGCTCCAGCAAGCCCCTGCCCACTGGTGGCCTGGCACCAGGAAGACCCTTCCCTCAGCAGGGCAGCTGGGCTGGCAGCAGCAGGAAAGCCGCTTGTGTTTTGCCAGCCAAGCAGAACCGGCTGGGTCTCAGGGGCTGCGGCTCTGCATTTGCATAGCGGCCTCCCCTCAAGCTGGGCACACTGGGCTCAGTGTGGGGTACCCCAGGCCTTGCCAGGCAAGGGGGCTCACCCAGCATGTAGAGTTGGCCCAGGGAAGCAGTCTGGGGAGCATGAGGAGGGGGCAGGGAATTCTGAGGGTAAAGGGACCCAGGTCACAGGGTCACTGATGACAGGGAGATGAGCTCTGAGCTGGCAAAGTGCGCCCCCTCCAAGTCCTGCCTGCAGTCACCCACCCCTAAGGTGGCAGGGAAAGACCCCATGCCAGGGTACCCACACCTCCCGTCAGACTCACCTGTTAGCTGCCTGGTGCCCAGGGAGCTGTCTGCTGCAGTGCCAACTTCAGGGACTGGGAAGAGGTGTGGGCAGCTGAGGCCACTGGTGTGTCTCAGCCAGGCATCTGGGGGGCCAGCGGAACCAGGGGCCAGCAGGGCTGGTGGCAGAGGCAGCACTCAGATTGGCCACTGAGGGCCTGGCCACCCTTAAAGGGTGGCACTCTGAGGTCTCAGGGCTGCGTGCCTGTAGAGAGTCCCCTACTCCTAGCCCAGGGCTGCCTGCTGGCACGGTGGCAAGGCCAACCTGAGGGGTTTGCAGGGGGCTGGCAGCAGGCTTGGAGGACTGGGTCTGTGGGGCAGTGTGGACGCGGCACAGTGCAGGAATGTGCTGGGAGGAAGTCAGACAGCCGCGAGATGAAGAGTTGGCCAGGGCCTGATTTCCCATTATAAGTAATCCTTCCTTATTTACCTGAACAAATACACTCCTTGCTTACCTCAGACCACAGGCAGGCTCCCGGTTAACCCTTGCAGGTCTCCCCCTCCTTGCTGGGGGATTCATGCCCTGACAGCCAGCGGACTCATTCATTCACTTGCTCTTTCACTCGTTCATTGGTTGCTGCATAGCCACTCAGCTCATATTATGTGCAAGGTGCCGGAGATACGTCAAGTGGGTCCAGGGCTGGAGTTCTAAGATGGATCAGCTGAGGGCCAGGGACAGAGAAGCAAACAGCAGTGGAGATTCAGAGCCACCCATGCCCTGATGGAGGGACTCTGAGGGTGGGCACCAACCAGGGAAATCAGTGAGGGCTTCCTGGAGGAGGTACTGTCTGGCTACTCAGGCCAGGGATGGAGAGAGCTTCAGAGAACCCTGGGGAGGGGTCCCGAGGCTTGTGGGCCAACCATGACCTGGTGGGAACTGTGTTCTCCATGCCCCACAGGGTCCTCATGCAGACCTATCACACAGTGGTGGTGAGGAAGGACTCCTAGCTCGCTTTCCGAGGCCCACAGTGGGGGGCCAGCCAGCAGCAACTTACTCTCCCACCACCCCAAAGGGTGATGGCAGGGACGCCACGCAGGACAGAGGTACCCACCACCAAGTGCTTGCTGCCCTAGCCCCTCCACCTCCCTGAGTCCAGCAGGGGCCACACATTCCAGCTTTTGGCTTCTTCCATGTCCTGCCAGGTGGGCTGAGGGCTGTCCCTGGAGGGTGGGCCTTCCTTTCTCCAAATCATCTCAGAAGGGCTCCATGTACCTGCTACCTCCATTCTGACAGGGGAGAAAGTTCTAGATAATGCTGATTCTTCTCTTGTTTCAGGAGTAACTGTGTAACTGCCCACAGCATGAGGATTCTGGGGCTGCAGGGGATCCCAAGGCCTTTAGAACTAGCCCCTCACCTTCACCAATATCCACATTCTCCAACGTAAGGTTGCACTTTGCACCCCCAGGGTGCCCTGTACTTGGCTGTTATCGTCACTGGCACCTTGGTTGAGGATCAGTTATCAGTCACTCCCCAGAGAAGTCTGAGGCAGGACGGAGTGGAGGAAGGGGAGGTAAGACAAGGTCCTGAAATGGTACACTCGACCATTCCTAATCCCCAGTGGTCCAGCCCTCCAGGGTCAATAAAGAAAGACACGCTATGTTTCCAGGCGGACCTCCTTCCCCTAGAGTGCGTTTTTGTGCCTGCTTCTCTGCCGGCCAGGCCTCCCTCCTCCCTCTTCTCACAGAAGCCTGGCTTATATCACAGCATTCTGATGCATTAATAATAATGGCCACTGCTTAACAGGCACCTACTGTATGCCTGGCACTGTTTGGTACTCATGAGATGCTAAGCTGTTAATCATACTATAAGCACTATAATGTGCATAAGTACGATGAATACCTAATTAAATGTTTATTGAGGCCGGGCGCAGTGGCTCATGCCTGTAATCCTAACACTTTGGGAGGCCAAGGTGGGCAGATCACTTGAGATCAGGAGTTCAAAACCAGCCTGTCCAACGTGGTGAAACTCCGTCTCTACTAAACATACAAAAAAATTAGCTGGGCGTGGTGGTGGGTGCCTGTAATCCCAGCTACTTGGGAGACTGAAGCAGGAGAATCGCTCGAACCCAGCAGGCAGAGGTTGCAGTGAGCCAAGATCGTGCCACTGTACTCCAGTCTGGGCAACAGAGCAAAGCTCAAAAAAAAAAAAAATTGTTTATTGAGTGGATAAGGTGTCAGACATAGCTGTCCATTCTCCCCTTTTCCTCAGTAAACAAGGCTTGATTTTTATTTTGTATTTGATTTATTTTTGTAGAGACAGGGTCTCCCTATGTTGCCCAGGCTGGTCTCAAACTCCTGGCCTCAAGCAATCCTTGTACCTTGGCCTCCTAAAGTGCTGGAATTACAAGCATGAGCCACTGTACCTGGCCAAGGCCTGGTTTTTAACTGGGCACAAGCCTGCCTAGAATTAAGACTATCCCAGCCTCCCTTGCAGCTAGATGTGACTATATGACCAAGCAGAATGTTATGTGCCAAGATTTCTAGGAATCTTTCTTAAAAGTAAGCTGGCATGTACCATTTACTCCATTCTTATTTATCCTTCCTCCGTCTTGCTAGGTGGAATGCAGCTGTGATAGCTGGCATTCTGGCTGCCCATCTTAGACCATGAGGACAAGATAGTAGAGCAGCGAGCTAGAAGGAGCCTGGGTCTCTCAGGATTATGTAAAACCTCCATACCAGCTGCAGACTGCCTGCCTCAGGACTTTTATGAGAGAAATGGACTTTTCACTTTTATTAAGTGGGAATTCTTATTGGTGTGGCCTCACTCAAGGCCCAAGGGAGCACTTCACAGGGGTCTCCTGAATGGATGGGCCCAGCTAAGCTGTACCAGCTGTGGACAGGGTCTCTACCCATTTAAGCCTGGAGTAGGGAAACAAATGTTGCCTCTGGAAGCTGGAAAAGGTCCACCAAGAGGGAGCAAGGGAGGGCTCCTCCATCTGCTCAGCTGGGCTCACACAGGCCCAGCCTCCAAGAGGCTGCCTGGGGTGGACGTCAGTGATGTGCCCAAGGTGGGTTGGGTGCCCATCTAAGGCAATGCTGGTGGGCTTCAGGGGAGGAAAGACCAACTTTCCCAATGAGGGAACTCTGGGTGACACATCCTCTTGATACCCTGATCCACTGGGCATGGTGTCTTGGCACCAGCTTGGGATTTGATCAAGTACATGTCCTGGTTCTGTCATTTTCCAGCTTTGTGACTTGAGGAAAGTGTCTGAAATCTGCTGAACAGTCACCTCCCATATCCAGAGAACCCTGAAGCTACTGTGAGGAGGGAGATAATGCTGGTCAAAGTGCTCCATGAGCCTGGCTGCCCTGTTCCAGTGCCTTGCTGACCACGAACCCGGCCACGTGTTTGATAAATGCCATCTTACTCTTCACAGCAACATTTACAGGTAGATGTTGCTATGCCCATTTTTCTTTTCTTTTGTTCTTTTTTTTTTTTTTAAGACAGAGTCTCACTCTGTCACCCAGGCTGGAGTGCAGTGGCCCAGTCTGAGCTCACTGCCACCTCCACCTCCCGGATTCAAGCGATTCTCTTGCCTCAGCCTCTCGAGTAGCTGGGATTACAGGCACGCACCACCACGCCTGGCTAATTTTTGTACTTTTAGTAGAGACGGGGTTTTGCCATGTTGACCAGGCTGGTCTTGAGCTCCTGACCTCAAGCTATCCGCCTGCCTCAGCCTCCAAAAGCATGAGCCACTGGGCCAGGCATATGCCCATTTTTCAAGTGAAGAAATTCAGGCTTGTACATGCCCAAGGTCATAGCTGGGAAGCAGATTCAAACTCAAATCCCTAATTTCCATGACTGCCCCATGCCCAGTAAAACCCTGTTGCTACTCTCACGTCCTCTCAGGGCCAAGTCCAGGGTCCCTGGAACAGGTCACTGGGTCCACTAGGCTTCCTGCCTCCAGCTCCCTGGGCTGGACTCCTCTCTAATCCTCCTCTGGCCAGCTCTCAGCTGGTTAAATGTGCCCCCTCCTGTTTGCCCTCCATCCAGATCCCACTCATCTGTTGTGGGCGATGCCTGCTCCGTGTCCACCCCTTCCAGATCTGGGGTCCAGTACACAACCCCAGTTGGCCCAGTGTGACTCTGTCCTGGAACTTTTCTCCAATCTTAGATAACAAATTCTCTCTTGCCACTAGAGTTTCCAAGCCTTGACGTGTTAAGTCAGGAGCTGTTACCCCCAGGGAGAATATGGACAGCCCAGAAGAGGAGGAGCCAGCGGGAGCCAGACACCCTCCTGACGTCGCTGTGGGAACACCTGGACGAAGCAGCCATTCCCTTTTTCTGTCGTTCAAATGGACTTGAGTCCCTCCTATTTTGGTGGAGAGACTCCCCATCCTTCAGAGGCCCGTTTCAAGAGCCCTCTCCTCCAGAAAACCTTTCCCTGTCCCCCGAGTCCTTGCAGACCTCACATGTCCCAAGTCTTTGCTCTCTAATTCTTTTCCCAGTATTTCTTATTTCTTTCTTCCCAAGATTCTAACTCCTTGAAGGCAGGGATTCTAGGGCAGCTGGCAGCAGCAGACCCAACACACCAATTTCTGGAGCGGTTGGCCTGAGCTTCCTCCCCACATTGGTCCTCTCCGGCCACTGGCCCATCAGAGGCCAGTGTGGAGAGCACCATGTGGAACTCAGGCCCACGTCTCGGTTTCTGTGCAGCGCTGTCATTGACGAGCGGTGGGATCACGAGCGAGTCTCAAGCACTCTGGGCCTCCCTCGCCTCCTCTGTGAATGGCGATAACAACACTTGCCCTGCTGACCTTGCGGGTGGAGCACTGTGATGAGCGAATGTCAACTGGCAGCAGAAGTGGACACGCTTTGGAAAGGGCAGTCTGTCTGAGCCAGTCTGTTGGTCGGATTCCTGCCTTCCTAGCTTTCTTTCTGCCTCCATCTGTCTGCGCTCCCGTCCTCGCTGCGTCCTGCTCTCTGATGAGCCAGACTGGGGATGGTGGCAGAGACAAAGCTGGGACGCATGCCAGCCACAGGGACATGCAGCTGCCAGTTAGTTCCCGACTGACACAAGGCCCCACCCCCAGACCCAGGCTCTAGCTGCGAAAAGGCTGGACAGCTTGGGGGAGAGTGCCCACTGCTGGGGTGTGGAGAGCCTGAGGCTGGTCACCTAGACAGGGTCAGAGGGGACAGGATGGGCAGGAAGCTTGGTTGGTGGGATCCCAGAAACCACCCAGCTGTCTTGTGGTACAAAGACCTTGGGACCAGAGAGGCCAGGCACCAGGCCCAAGGACACACAGCAGGGCTGGGATCTGAATCCAGACCCCAATCTGTGCTCCCACATGGCATGCGTTATCTCATTCAATCCTAGCGAGTCTACTGCCAGAGGGGTTCACTGCCTGTCTCACTCACAGACAGGGAAAAGAGGCTCACTGACATTCCCAATCAAGCCTGGATAAGGGCAGAGGAAGGATTCAGGCTGGATCTGTTGGAATCCTCTTTCCAGGACACCATGTTGCAGCTGGATGGTGAACAAGGACTGGGAAATAGCCCAGGAGGTGGTGGCTGTGTTCTCAGGGCCATACAATGAGGTACTTTCAGCAACTGCAGCATGCCAGGGCTCCCCTTGGGCACACTTGGGCCACGACACGTTGCTCTGCCCAGACCAGCACCTACTCTGTGCCGCCAGGCCCTATATAGGCACTGGGGCCAGGGTGGCCAGGCACAGTGGCTGGGCACAGCCTGCCTTTGAGGATAGTTCAAGGCCTGGTGGCCACAACTGCTCAGGGTCTTCTTGCCTCGGAGGGCAGTGATGACTCCCAAGGGTAGCCATCTGCGGGCTTACTAGTTTCATGAACACCTACTAGATGCAGTCCCAGTGAGTGACCCTCTCCGTTCTAGGGAAAAATGACAGGTGGAAGGGCTTCAGGCCTTGTTCCATCAATGCCATCTCCTACCCTTCCACAGACTGACTCCTCAGAGAGCGACCCCAAGCTCCTGACGGGGGCTGAGCGAATGGACCCCAAGCTTCTGATAGGGGCTGAGCAAATGGACCGTTTCTTCCAGTAGCCAAGGGCTAACTGTACCCACCCCCATTGCCATTTCACACCTGAGAGGCCATCTGAAGAGGCCTCATCCCATGCCAGGGCCTCAGCCCTTGGGGTCCTCAGAGTTCCCGCGTGGACACAGCCAGGCAGGGCTCCTGCCAGAGTTAGGCGCCAAGCCTGAGAACCCTGCAGCCCTAGCTTGGGGGACAGACAGGACACACAGATGGCATCGTCTTTATCACCTCCACCCTATGATGGGGAGCAGGGTGGCCTGCGCCTGCCCGCATGAATCCATTCCCTCCACAGGCATGTGCTGGAGGGCTACTGGGGGCCAGGCACAGTTCACTGCATACAGCAGAGCCTCACTGGGCTTACATTCTAGAGAAGGACTGTCAACAGGAAAGGTGCAAATGAGTAAAATGAGTAAATTGCATAGCACACTGGAGGGTGATGCGTGCATGACAGGAAGGGCCTAGGATGCCTGGAGCGGTGGGTGGGCTGTGGGAGCAGCGCTGAATACCGTGGTCAGGGCAGATCCCTTTGGGGAGGTGGGATTTGAGCGAGGCACAAAGGATGCGAGGGTGTGAGCTCTGCAGGTCTCTGTGTGCATTCCAGGTGGCGGGAGGTGAAGTGAGGAGGCACCGTGGAGTTAGATTGTGGGGGCCTTGAAGCCCTGGCCGCGCATTTCCCGGGTCCCCTGGCCAAGCATCTCACCTCTCCGTGCTCACTGGGAGCCAAGCGCCATGCTGGTTGCTTCAGAGCAGTTAGCTTATTTAATTATCTTAATGGCCCTTTGAGGTAGCACCCCTATCGTTAGCATCCCTATTTTAACCTCAGGGAGGAAACTGAGACACGGGGGGAGGGGCTTAGTACTTTGCACAATGAGGGGAGGAGCCAGGATCTGGTGCAAAGCCCCACTCTTAGCCACCACTGCATAGGGTCTGGTGTGTCTGCTGCCCCTCCCTGACCCACCCCCCTCAACAGAGCACCAGGTGCACCCCCAGCCCAGCAGGCCCGTCGTGGGGGGTGGAGGGGCCCCACATCACTGCTCACACCCTAGAGCTGACCGCTGCCTTTCCCCCATTAATGCACAGCCAGCCAGGCCTTACAAAACCGCAGGCCCAGATAAGAGCACAATCGGAACCTGTTTTGCTCACAGGCCGGCTAGGGGGCTGGGCCCGCCGGGTGGTGGGAAGTTTGGGGGGAGGCTGCTGGCAGCACTCTGGCCCCGTTATCAGTAGCCTTCTCCCCCCGCCCATTAGCCCCTTTGAAATTTACCCAACTTATCAGAGGTGCGAGCTTTCCAGCTTTCAGAGGGAGGGCTGTTATGCCTTTGTGTCCAGCCGCCGCTGCCTTCCGCCTCAGCTCAGAGAGGACTACGTCTGGGGGTAGGGAGGGTAGTGGGGTGGAAGTGGTGGGAACTTACAGGGAAGGAAGGCCTGGCCCTCCAACCCCTAAGGGGGCCCCTGCACTCACACACATGGACTTCGGCAGCCCCATCACTGCCACGTGGGCACTTCCCGGACACTCCTTCCCTCCTTACCCTGAACAACACACACCCACCCTAAGTCTGCAGCACCCCCAACTCTCATCCTTCTCTCAGCCAAGCGGTGAGCACACCTTCCTCCCCCTCCTCATGCCCCTATCCAGCTTGCTCAGAAACTCAGGCCTGATTCTAGCACCCCTCGCCCCCCTCACTCCCGTCACACCTTCAGCAAATGTTTATTGAGCACCTACTACACTCCGGGCACGGGGGACACGGCAGTGAACAGGACAGACCAATCTTGCTCTCCCATGGAGCTGACGTGCTAGTGCTGGAAACGGGGTAAATAAACACAAAGAAGTGGATATTGCTTGTTGGGAGGTGGGAACTGCTGCGGTAGGGCCAGAATGAAGCAGGAAAGGAGTGTGGGAAGTGTTGAGGGCAATTTTAAGTGTGTTGGGTGGAGCGTGGGGGTGACATTTGTTTTGTTTTGTTTTTTTGAGACAGAGTCTTGCTCTGTTGCCCAGGCTGAAGTACAGTGGTGCCATCTCAGTCTCAGTTCACCACCGCCTCCGCCTCCTGGGTTCAAGCGATTCTCCTGCCTCAGGCTCCCGAGTAGCTGGGATTACAGGTGCCCGCCACCACGCCCAGCTAAGCCACCACGCCCAGCTGATTTTTTTTTTTTGTATTTTTAGTAGAGACGGGGTTTTACCATGTTGGCCAGGCTGGTCTCGAAGTCCTGACCTCAGGTGGTCCACCTGCCTCCCAGAGTGCTGGGATTACAGGCATAAGTCACCGCGCTCGCCTTCAGGTGACGTTTGATTCAAGACCCGAAGGAGTCTAGCCCTGTCCCACTGTGCAGTTAGAATCACAAACACAGGAGGGAAGAGCCAAGAGATGGAGATCCACCAGTCTAACATGCTTCCTTTTTTCTTTTTTTTAGTGAGGCTCAGAGAGTGCAGCGAGCTGCCTGAGGCCACACAGCATGATGGCAGCAGAACCAAGCAGAAGTTAGAGCCCAGGACCTCAGTGGCCCAGACAGGACTCTTCCCCCTATTCCTGCTACCCCCAGGCTGGGGCAGTGTCAGGGCCCTGGGCAAGACAGTTCTGGCTATCTCGGGATGAGGGGTGGGGGAATTGAGCATGGGGGTACAAATGTCCACAGCCATTTGGCCGCCTTTTGCAGCCTAGCGGGGTGGGCAGGACTTGTTTGGAGCTGAGAGTTGGGGCTCAGGTGCTGGTGCAGGGACTGCAGAGTGCACATGGATGGCGTTACGACCTGGGAGGCCTGGCTTCAGCACCCCAGCTCCCTCAGAGTCTCAGCAGTCCCTGCCCGGTGTCAGTCCTCTGTTCCCCTCACTTCTGGTCCACCAGTGGCCTGACCTCGAGGGCTTGTTCTTCCAGGAGAAGCTCCTTTCTATGGCCCCTTCCTCCTGTCTCCCACCCTCTCACTCCCAGTATGTACCTGCCCTTCTGTGAAGGGATGAATTGTCTGGAGGGGAGAAGGGAGCAGCCTTGGGCATGGTGGAGGGTGGGGTCATGAGCCAGGATGGATGGGCACTCCCCAGGGGCCTGGCTCCTGCTGGATGAGCTTTCAGGAGACAGATGAGAAGTGGGTGCTAAAGGGAGCTCGCTAATAGGCTCCTGTGCGCGCTGTCACCTCTGGGCCCTGGGGAGGTGGTGGTGTTCAGAGGCCCTCAGGGCAATGTTCCTATGGAGTTGGAGAAGCCTAAGGTAGTTAGGCTGTTGGGGAAAGAGCACTGAGTGTGGAGACTGAGTTCAAGTCCCAGTTCTGCTGTGTTCTTGCTGAGTGTCCTCAGGCAAGTCACTTCCCCTCTCAGCCTTAGTTTCCTTTATTGGTGAAAGAGGATCAAGGATCCCTTCTTCAAAGGGATACTGTAAGGAGGGAATGAGGAGAAGTGCAGCGCCTGGCACGCAGCCGGGACTCTGTCAACAGCGGGCTCTCTCCCCTCAGGGACCTCTGTCTCACCCTCAACTGATTACGGCTGGAGTTTAGGGCCATGCAGACGGGCACTCAGCAGGTGACAAGCACTTCAGAGGCTTTTTTCAGGACCTCGGGTGCACACTGGATTAACCGTAACCCTTGGTTTATGACACACACTCCCCAGGATCCACGTGTAGCCACCTCTTAATTTTTAATAATACAATGAATACTGGGAACCCACTGGCAGCCCAAGATCACAATTATTTTATTTTATTTTATTTTTTGAGACGGAGTCTGGCTCTGTCGCCCAGGCTGGAGTGCAGTGGCCAGATCTCCGCTCACTGCAAGCTCCGCCTCCCGGGTTCGCGCCATTCTCCTGCCTCAGCCTCCCGAGCAGCTGGGACTACAGGCGCCCACCACCTCGCCCGGCTTATTTTTTTTTGTATTTTTAGTAGAGACGGGGTTTCACCGTGTTAGCCAGGATGGTCTCGATCTCCTGACCTCGTGATCCGCCCGTCTCGGCCTCCCAAAGTGCTGGGATTATAGGCTTGAGCCACCGCGCCCGGCCCCAAGATCACAATTATTACCAGTAATGTCACATGGATCAACTCACTTATTTTTGTCCTCAGCCTTATAGTTTTGTGTCTACATTGTCCCCATTTTACAGAAGAGGAAATTGAGGCATAATTGAGAGTTCGGGGCATCCTCTCTGCTGGACAATGCTGAGATGCACTGGGTACATTCTTCCCACAAACTCCTCCTGCTCTGGGCTCCAGGCAGACAGAACCCTGAGGAATAACATCATCATATAACCTCCACTGCATCCCGCCGTGTTCTGTAGCGCCTTCAAATCCCACCCAGCCCCTCTCCCCCTGCAGGGCCCCACCTTCTACAACGCTGACCCCTGGGGTGAGGGGACCTCAGGGAGGAGCCTGCCTGGCCCTGTGCTCCCTGCCTGCCTGGGCCTCCCCTGGCTCCTCTCAGCCCCCCAGTGACCTCACAACTCTGCTCAGTGACACAAGAGCTTGGTGCTCCTAACACTCTCACGTCTTTCTTCTAAGTGGTGCCCAAGAATAAATGAAAGTAATAAATGTGGGGCCAGGGGTGGCAGCTCACACCTGTAATCCCAGCACTTTGGGAGGCTGAGGCAGGGGGATAGCTTGAGGCCAAGAGTTTGATACCCGCTTGGGCACCATTGTGAGACTCTCATCTCTACATAAAATTAAAAAATAAATGAGCTGAATGTGGTGGCCTGGGTCCCAGCTACTCTGGAGGCTGAGGTGGGAGGATCATTTGAGTCCAGGAGGTTGAGGCTGTAGTGAGCTATGATCACTACAGAGCAAGACCCTGTCTCAAAAAAGAAAGCAAGAAAACGAAAGGAAGAAAGGAGGAGGAAAGGAAAGAAGGGAGGGAGGGAGGGAGAGAGGGGAGGGAGAGAAAGAAATAAAAAAAATCAAATGAATGAACAAATGAGCCAGGCACGGTGGCTCACACCTGTAATCCCAGCACTTTGGGAGGCCGAGGCAGACAGATAACATGAGGCCAGGAGTTCGAGACCAGCCTGACCAACATGGTGAAACCCCGTCTCTACTAAAAATACAACACTTAGCCAGGCGTGCTGGTGCACGTCTGTAATCCCAGCTACTCAGGAGGCTGAGGCATGAAAACTGCTTGAACCCAGGAGGTGGAGGTTGCAGTGAGCCAAGATCACGCCGCTGCACTCCAGCCTGGTTGACAGAGTGAGACCCTGTCTTAAATAATAAACAAATAAACAAATGAATGAGGATGGTGGAAGGGGAAAGGGACATTAAAGGAAAAAAATCACTGCATGGCTCTGAGCACTGGGGTGGGCAAGGAAGGAAGGCGGGACTGTGTTGAAAGATGCCCCTCTGCCAGCTGCCACACTCAGGGAGCATCTGTGCCCCTTTGGTTGTGTTGGTCTGACCCACTGATCCTACTGCCCTTGCCCTGTCCCTGGCCTGAGACCTGCCCCTCCGCCACAGTGACTTCCCAGACAGAGTGACAGCCAGAGTTCCCAGGAACCATCCTAAGCCGAAACAGCTGAAGCTGCCCCACAGGGCCTGGGCTGGGCAGGACGCTCCTGCCAGACAGCAGCACCACCGCTACATGGACGTGCTTGGTGCCCTCACCTGCTGCTGGGAATGGGGTGGGGTTGGGGTCCACATGCAATGCCAGGGAAAGCAACCTCTTCCCCACACATGTGGGTCTTGACCTGTATGGGTGGGTTCTGGTCACTTCAGAATCTGCTTAAGAGCTATGGAACCTCAGAACACACACACACACACACACACAAACACACGCGCATGCGTGCGCAATCCCAGGGGTTCACAGACTGCCCCCCACCAGCTGAAGCACCTCCACAAACCCCACATTCCGAGTCCCCGTCCTGGATTGTGGGTAATGTGTGGGCAGGACTGTTGGACTCACCTCCAGCTACAGCACAACAATGGCATGCAGTAGGTGTTTACTATGTGCCTATTTCAACAAATCAACAGATACCGACTTCTTGGATGAAGGAAAGGACAGCTGGGGGGACCATGCGCTGGATCAAGTCAGAGTCAGGGGAAGGGAATGGAGGGTGAGGTGGGGGCTGCCCCTCTGGTAACCATCTCCCATGGCTCCCACCGCCCTATGAGAAAGCACGAGTAGTTTTAGGGCAGGAAGGCCCTTGTGATCCTGCCCCAGTTGCCCATTTTGCTTCACTTTACAACCATGTGTGTTGGTTCAGCCCTAGAGGCTGCCAGCAGCTCTCGCCAAACATTTACTTATTCTAACATTTACCGAGATGTTCTAGGCACTGGGGATACAACCGTCAACAAAACAGGCCCTGCCATCGTAGGGCTGACAGCGGTTCTTGCTTCCAGACTTTTTTTTTTCTTTTTGAGACGAAGTCTTGCTCTTGTCGCCCAGGCTGGAGTGTAGTGGTGCGATCTCAGCTCACTGTAACCTCTGCCTCAGGCAATTCTCCTGCCTCAGCCTCCCTAGTAGCTGGGATTACAGGCGCACGCCACCAAGCGTGGCTAACTATTGTATTTTTTTTTTTTAAATAAGATGGGATTTCACCATGTTGGCCAGGCTGGTCTCAAACTCCTGACCTCAAGTGATCCACCTGCCTCGGTCTCCTAAAGTTCTGGGATTACAGGTGTGAGTCACTGTGCCCGGCCATATCCGGCATTATTCAACAGTCCTCCTTGTCTGCTGGCCTCGTGGTCTGGGAGCCCATGGACACAGGGTTCTTTCTCATGTGCCTGGCATCCTTGGACCCCAGTGCAGTGCCTGGCCGATAGCTGTGCGTGGACTGAAGGAATGAACAGGATGGACGGACTTTGCTGGGGCCGGGGGTACCAATGGAGAGGCAGGAGGTGAGTTGGGGCTGGGGCTGAGGTGGGTCTGAAAACGTCCCTGAGGAGGGCAGAGGGTGTGGGCTAGGTTCCCTCTTCCCGGTTCCCATGTAAGATCTGATTGCCTTGGGCAACAATGGCCACAGGCTTGTGGGGAGGAGGAGGATGGGGAGGGGTGACGGGGAATAGGGTTTGCTTCCTGGTGTGGGGTTTCTACCCGCTTCCACCTCACCCTGGGGTTCCAGTCAGGGGCACCACTCCCCTGAAGTGACTCAAGCCTTGTCGAGTAGGAGGGGCGAAGGGGAGGAGGGTGATGCAGACCACCCAAGTCAGGCCCTGGGGCTGGGGGACACTGAGCTCTTACTTCCCTGGGTGGTGACTCCTATCACCAGTTCCACAGGAGGGGCTGAGACACGGCCTGCCCTGCGCTCGGACCCCAAGACAGGCTCAGAGAGAGTAAGGGGTCTGCCTGAGTCACACAGCAGGGTCAGGGCTTGACTCATAGACTCTGTTTTCATTCCCAGGCAGCACCTGCCCAGCTCTACGGGGCCAAGGAGGGGGAGAGGGCTTCTCTGAGGGTCCCCTCCCAAGGGAGGGGCAAGCCAGGCTTGCCTGTGAGGGCACCACCCCACTTGGAGATGTGCAGGGGCCTGGCCCAACTGCCCAGCTGTGAGGACAGAGGGTACTAGTGGAAGCAGGAACAGGACGGAAGGCTGGTAGGAGGAAATTCATCACCTCTCCTCTCCCAACCCTACTGTCCCAACCGTATGACTGACACCCACTACCCAGCTCCTTCACTACTAGGGATGCCGCTCTCCTTCCGCTGCCAGCCTTAAGGAGGGGAAAGGAGACAGAGAGAGGGAGGACAGAGACTGCGGGGGACCCTGTCCTCAGGCATGTGGGAACTGTAAAAATAGGAGGTGGTGTTTGCGCCCAGTGTGACTCCCCTCCCCAGAACTACCGACCTCAGAGCCCGGAGGAGCCTCAGGCTGAACCTGTCTAATGATTCATTTTACAGGGATGTGGTGGAGGCCCAGAGAGGAGAGAGGCTTGCTCAAGGTCACACAGCACTGTGTCTGCTGAGCCTATGGAGTGTTTTCTTTGTACAAAGCACTCTTCCACGTGCTTCACACATACTAACTCCAGAATCCTCTGCACAACCCTATGAGGCAGGTGCGCTACTATAATCTCTATTCTACAGATGGGGACACTGAGGCACAGAGAGGTTAAGGAGGTTGCCTGAGGTAACACATCCTGTGAGTGAGGCAGAGCTATCTGGGAGCCCAGGCAGCCTGGCTCCAGAGCCTCGTGCACAACCCCATGCTTTGCTGCCTCTAGCTGGAGTCACCAAGTAGGAGTCTTGGTCTCGCCTTGGCTTCTGCCTCCTGAGTGCCTTCAATTTGGTCTCTCATGATCTCTGTGCCTTTATTAATGTAATAATAATATTGCTATTTGAATTTATCGAAACTTTATGTGGTGCAGGCACTGTGGACTCATGCTTTTCTACATATTACTTCTCAAAATAACCCTATAGAGTATCATACTCCCATCTGCCGATGAGGAAACAGGCCCAGAGAGGTTCATTAACTTGCTCAGGGATGCAGAGCTGATAAGAAACAGCCAGGCCATGACTCTGTCCTGCCCATACAGGGGCCAACCTGAATGAGGGATCCCAGGGTCAGTCGGTCCCAGGAAGGCTGTTCTGTCCAGCCCTTTTCTCCACTTTTGGTTTTGACCTCTTGTCATCTGTGCCCTTCACTGGACCCAGCAGCCCTGCGTGACCTCAGAAGCTGCCCGCCCCCACCCCCCGCTGGCCGGTGACCCTTAAACTCTTCTGCCCTCTTGACACGGCTTTTGCGTCATGTCAGAGAAGCCAGGATCCCCGCACCCAGTCTGGGACACAGTTGGCAGCAGCTGCAGGAAGCAGGACCCACCCAGCATCTCGGGTGTCACTCACAAACCTCCCAGGTGTCCCTACCGGCAGGTGAGGAAACCTCACACACCACCCCCCCCTCCTTCACCCCCTCGCTCCCTCACTCACACAGTCATTCGTTACTTCCTTTTTTTTTTTTTTCAAGCTGGGGTCTCACTCAGCCACCTAGGTGGAGTGCAGGGGCGCGATCATAGCTCACTGCAGCCTCCAACTCAAGCGATCAAACAATCCTCCCACCTCAGCCTCCCAAGTAACTAGGACCATGGGTACACACACCCCTGGTTAGTTAGAAAAAAATTTTTTTTTTTTTTTTTTGGTGGAGATGGGGTCTTGCTATGTTGCCAAGGCTGGTTTTGAACTCCTACATCAGCCTCCCAAGTAGCTGGGACTGCAGGTGTGAGCCACTGTGACCTTGGGAGCTCACGGTCTGACTAGGGAGGTGAGAACAGCATCTGGCACCTGGCAAGTGTCAGGGAAACAGGGACAGGAAGAACCCCAGGAGTGGGAAAAGGGGCCACGTGGGGTCTGAGAGGCTGGGAGGCAGAGGCAGACTGGGAGCCGGGCTGTAAAGACTGGGCCAAGCCTTGGAGAGGTGTGAGGAAGGGGAAGGAAACAAGCATGTGCTGAGCCTTCTGTGCAGGGTTTCTCACCTGTGAGGCACATACATGAATGAGGCGGGTGGACAGACAACTTCTGTGACCTCAGGAGCCCCTTCATCTCCCCGGGCTCGGTTTCCTCAGGCACGGAGACAACCCTGCTGACCTCTTAGGTCGAAGATCAACCTTTGCGCGAACACGTGGACAGCAGAGAACACAGGGTGAGTGCTGTGAGGGCTGGGGAGGCCTTGTATCACTCCTTCACCACTAGGGATGCCTCCCAAAGCATCCTTCAGCCCTCACAGCCAGCCAAGGAAGGGGCTGCCGAGCGCTTATCCCCATTTCAGAGGGAAAAACTCGAGCTCAGACAGATTGGCCTGCCCAGGGTCACACAGCTGACTGGAAGAGGGTCAGTTTGCCTCTCCAGAAGGGGAGGACCAGAGAACTGAGAGAGGAAGGAGGATGAGGAAGAGAAAGGCGAGGGGGTGGCTGAGGTCTCAGGACCTCCCAGCTCTCACAGCTCCCTGCTCAGACTGGCTTCCCTCCCCCTTCCCAGAAAGGAGGAGCCCGCTCTGAACTGCTGCCCCTCACACCTGTCCCCAGGCATCCTTCAACGGGAACATGCTGCTGTGGTCGCCAGCAGGGTGTGGCCTCCTGGGAGGGGCTGTTTGCTTCCGTGTGGGCCAGGTTCGGGGATGGCTTTATGGTGCCATCTGGAAGATGAGGCCTGGGCGGGCCTAGCTGGCATAGGGCCAGGACAGGGAAGGGGGCACCAGGCACAGTGGGGAGCTGCCCCACCCCCCCCCCCCAGCTGTTGCTTAGCCCCCAGAGTAGTGCTGTGAGGGTTGGGGAGGTCTTGTATCCCCAGAGGAGGGCGGGGGCCTCAGTGAGCCTAAGTCCAGCATAGTCTGACCCTGTGAAGCAGGAAGTAGCTCCATTTCATGGGTGACAACACTGAGGCCCAGCAGATCAGCAAACTGCCCAAGTTCATACCTGGCAGGTACGAACTCAGGCCAGGTGTAAGTGACATTAGAGCCTATGTCCTACCCACCTCTCAGCACTGCCATACATGGGTGATGGGGCAAAGGGCAGGTCTGGGGCAGAGGACCTAGCCCAGACACCCTGAAGCCTGGAGTAGGGTCTCAGTCTCCTTGGCACTCGGTTTCCTGTGCTGTAGAAGGGGGATAACGTACTACAGCTTCTGGACAGACAGGAGAAAAGTGGAGATTGTATTTGTGCACACTCTCAGGATAGACAGTAGTCCCAGGGACGGATGTGAGGGTGTGAGAGAGGGCTGCTGGTTTTTATCATGGGGATATATATGATACCCCCACAGCGCTCACTGCTGCCACAGGACACAGTCCTCAGCCGACATCGATGACCCTTGGCTGTAGGATCCAACCCCAACCCCCCACAGCCACTGCCCCTTTCCCGGGGCAGGGGCGGGGGGTTGAGCAATTTACCTCCCGTCTGAGTCTCAGTCTTCTCAAGGGTCAGGTGGGGATGAGCATTCTCTATAGACTGTCCGTGTGAAGCTCCAGGGAGCTCCTGCCTGAGAACACGCATGGCCTGTGGAGGTGAGGCATTAATTCGTGATAACAGCATCAACACCTTCAACAGTGAGTTCATTCCATCTTCCTAAGGGCCTCAGAGGTACTGTGTCCAGAGACAAGGTCGGGAGCTGCAGGACTTGCAGAAGGAGAATTCAGGGAGCCGGCCAGCGTCCTTTCTTCCTCAGCACCCTGGGCGTCTTTCTCCACCAAGAAGGATGCTCAGGGCATAGCGGCTGTGCCCTGGTGGTGAAAGGGTTGCTTGTCCCACATCATCGGTTTGGGGTTAGGGCTGGTTTCCCTCCAAGCCCAGGCAGCTGCCCGGAGGGCCTGTCCTGGGCACGGAATGTTGAGGGGGGGCCCTACCTGCCTTCCCCAGTAGATCTTGGAGTTTACCACTCATCTGCACACCCAGGGCCCACCCAGACCACTAGGGAAAACTGTGAAGGGGGCCACAGTCCTGGACTTTTGGCATTTGCTGGGTCTCTGGACCCAGCAGCTCCTCTGAGAAATCCCGGTACTAGGGCAGGACTAGGGCAGGACTCCCCCACAGCCTAGGATCTCTCCTCCCTTCTCCAGGCCTGGGTGAGGCCCCAGGCTGAGGGCCTCGGTCCCTGACATCTGGAGTGTTCCATCGGAGCTGTGATCTGAGGGCTCCTCCCCTGCGCCGTGAGGGTCTACAGCCCTGGGTTCCGGGCCCCTTTCCTGAGGGCTGCCTTCAGTACACATTTCCCGAGTGCTGGCGGTGCGCCTGGTGCTCCCTAGACACCTGCTTTCTCTCTCCCACGCTAAGCTGTTCATCTTCTTGGCACCAACAGCCTGAAACGATCTTTAGGTTTGGTCTGTGTGCTGCCTGTCTCTCCCCCCTCAGAATGTCAGCACCCTGGGGGCAGGGACTAGGCCTGGCTTGTTCGCTGTTGTCTCCAGCTGTGGGCAGTGCTGCCCCTCAAGTCAGCTTCCCAGAGAATCCACACTTGCTTCCGGTCCCTGCTGAGTGGGGGGTGGGGGCGGTAGCAAGGCCCCACCCCTCCGCCCCCCTCTGAGGGATACAATGCGTTGGTGTTCTGAGTTCTCCACCCTCCTCCTTTTTCCTGAGCAACCCCAGCAGGTTAGATAATGAGCTGCCGGCTCCTTACCTAGCTGGGGTGGGTTGAGGGTGGAAGGCCCCAGAGGTGGAGAAAACACCATGAGTTTTGTTTTTGTTTGTTTGTTTGTTTGAGACGGAGTCTGGAGTCTCGCTCTGTTGCCCAGGCTGGAGTGCAATGGCGCGAACTCAGCTCATTGCAACCTCCATCTCCCGGTTTGAAGCTATTCTACCTCATCCTCCCGAGTAGCTGGGATTACAGGCATGCACCACCAAGGCTGGCTAATTTTGTATTTTTAGTAGAGATGGGGTTTCTCCATATTGGTCAGGCTGGTCATGAACTCCCGACCTCAGGCGATCCACCCGCCTTGGCCTCCCAAAGTGCTGGGATTACAGGCGTGAGCCACGGTGCCCGGCCAGCATGCAGGTTTTTTTTTCACCAGAAACACATGCACTTTATTGAATGCCATTGTAGAAAAATGTGTGAGGATAAAGGGCTGACACAGGACTGGGCTCCAGGGCAGGGCAAGGAATGGAAGGTGGAGTATGTGGGATTCAGGTCATGGGCAAAGCTCCTGGCCTGGATGATGCCTCCTGATCGATCGATAGGCTTGGAAGATCAACACTGGTGAGGAGGTCCACAATCAGGGCCCTGTTGTTCAGGCACTTGGCGGTGGAGGCATAGGCCTGGGCCCCAGTCAGGCCGCCAACCATCTTCCTGTCCCTAGACTTCACGGAGTAAGCGAATGCTATGAAGCCCAGGCAGCAGGGGTTCATGAAGAGGGGGTTGAACAGGGACCAGGTGACACGGTCGGGCACGGAGGTCTCGCTGCGGATGTGGATCATGGTGGACAGCGGGGATCAGGTTGTGGGGCGCCCTCAGCACAGCCACCTCGTGCTCCTCCTTGAGCACCTCAGAGTTGGGGGGCTGGCCGTTGCTGACAGGGGAGAAGAACGTTTGGACAGTGTGGTTCGTGGTGTCCAGCGAAGACCTGCGGTGGTTCAGTTACTCGGATGGTTCTCAGTGGGCCCTCCCTTCCCCAGTAGTTTCGTTTTCTCAACAGTTTCCTCTTCGTGGCATTTGTCCAGCACGCAGTTTTTAAGATCAGAGATGGAAGAGTACAGCGCATGTGTAGGGAAGAGAGTGCTAGTTGCCTCCCCAGTATCTGTTTTCTTCTTCTGTTTTTAAAAATTATTTATTTTTTTAGAAATGGGGTCTTGCTCCATTACTCAGGCTGGAGTGCAGTGGCACCATCATGGCTCACTGCAGCCTCTTAATTCCTGGGCTCCAGTGAGCCTCCCGCCTCAGCCTCCTGAGTAGCTGGTACTACAGGCATGTGTCATCCCGTCCCGCTAATTTTTAAATTTTTATTAGGGATGAGGTCTTGCTATGTTGCCCACGCTGGTCTCAAACTCCTGGATTCCAGTGATCCTTCCTCCTCAGCCTCCCAAATGCTAGGATTACAGGTGTCAGCCACCACACCCGGCCTCCTTTTATGGACATAATGATGACAGCATTTCTTGCAGATAGAAGGAACAAGTAGCCAAGTTCTGGCCCATGGGATATACATGAAAGTCATCAGGTAGGGATTCTAAGGCAGTTCCTTACAAAGGGGGCTGATTCAGTCTTTCTTCTGTGTCTGGAATGGGGATGTGATGTCTGGAGCTGCAGTAGCTGTCTTAAGGATGGAAGCCAGCCCTGTACATATCCTCAGACTTTACTTCTAATGAGGGAAAAATAAATCCCTATCTTGTCTAAGCCACTATCACTCAGGACCATGCTACTTGCAGCTGAATGCAATTCCCAAGTGACTCAAGAGGGTCTGTCAATATCTCCTTCTTTGCCCTCTCCTTTGCCAAGATAGTCTTAGGTGACCATTTCTCCTTGAGAGGCTTCTGAGAAGCAAACTGAACAAAGGGAAGGGAAGTGGCTGAGATATGGAGCCAACCCTGAGAGGAGGTCCAGAGTACTTAGGAGACAGGTCCTCCAGAGATGACCCAGGCTTCCCACTTAAGTGTCCAGGAAGGGTAGAGGGACCCCAGACTCAGCTCTCATCCACTATTCCCCTCAAAAATAAGTTTGCAGGTGAACATGTAACATACGAGGCACAATTAGATCTCCAGTAATGTTACTTATCCTCCCAAGTACACACAGCCAATATTTGAAAATGCTTGATTGGGCATGGTGGCTCATGCCTGTAATTCCAGCACTTTGGCAGGCTGAGGCAGGTGGATCACCCGAGGTCAGGAGTTTGAGACCAGTCTGGCCAACATGGCAAAACGCGGTCTCTACTAAAAATACAAAAATTAGCTGGGTGTGGTGGCACAAGCCTGTAATCCCAGTTACTTGGGAGGCTGAGGCAGGAGAATCACTTGAACCCGGGAGGCAGAGGTTGCAGTGAGCCAAGATCGTGCCATTGCACTCCAGCCTGGGTGACAGAGCATGACTCCAGCTCAAAAAAAAAAAAAAAAAAGAAAAGAAAAGAAAAAAGAAAATGCTCAAATGTCCATAAACCATGCCAGAGTTTTCCTTATTGCCACCCTTGGGTTAGAGCCCTGGACTGAGGCTGTGATGGCCCTGGGGTGAGGGTGATCAGGCCAGAGGCATTACTATGGAACTGTCACGCCCTGTGACCAGACTACAGAAGTGGTCTGTGGCTCCCTATCTCTGGGGAGGGATGGCCACAGAGGCTCCCCCACTGGTAAGGACAGGCCTGCGAGGACAGAGAGGGCTCAGGTGGACAGGGAAGCTCTTTACCTAAACCTCACATCATGTAGGTGAAGAGACAGCCCAGAGAGGGCGAATGGCTCCTTCAAAGTCACACAGCACTAAAGGCAGGACAGGTGCCAGAATGTGTACAAAATCCATAGTTGGCATCTGAATACAATGGACACCTATTTTGCTTTGTTCCGGCTGTTCTTGCCTGAAATGCTCTTCTCCCAGATATCCACAATGATCGCTACCCTCGGCTGCTTCACACACCACCTCAAACATCACCTTCTCAGTGAGGACCTCCCTGACCTCTCATTTAAAGTTGCACTCCTGGCCAGATGTGGTGGCTCACTCCTGTAATCCCAGCACTTTGGGAGGCCGAGGTGGGAGGACTGCTTGAGGCTAAGAGCTGAAGAGCTATCTGGCCAACATAGTGAGAACTCAACTCTGTTTTTATTTTTTTAATTTTATTATTTTTTGAGACGGAGTCTTACTCTAATGTCCAGGTTGCAGTGCAGTGGCGCAATCTCAGCTCACTGCAACCTCCGCCTCCTGGGTTCAAGCGATTCTCCTGCCTCAGCCTCCTGAGTAGCTAGAATTAAAGGTGCGTGCCATCATGCTCAGCTAATTTTGTTATTTTTAGTAGAGATGGGGTTTCACCATGTTGGGCAGGCTGGTCTTGAACTCTTGACCTCAAATGATCTGCCCACCTTGGCCTCCCAAAGTGCTGGGATTACAGGCATGAGCCACCATGACCAGCCCCTGACTCTATTTTTTTAAAAGGTAAAATAAATAATTAAAGTTGCACTCCCAACTCCCCTTTTCTTATCTCCTCCTGTTTCTCCCTAACATCTTTCGTCACCTGATTCACCATGGTTTACTGAACATCAGCTCCATGCTGCAGGGATTTTTTTTTTGTCTGTTTCACTGCTGTATCCCCAGCACCTAGTGCACTACTGGGAACAAGGCAGGTTAAGTCCTCAATATATATTTATTAACAGAACAAATAAATATCAACCTTCGCCAATAGCGTTACCACAGGTGAAAGGCACAACGAAAATGCTTGAGTGGCTTCTTCTAGTGCAGAAGTGTCCCTGAACGCATAAACCATCCCCATGGACACACTGTGCTCTGTGTGCCCGTCGAGTCCTGTATCCGCTGCCCCAGAACAGGAGCTGCAACCCCTGAGCTCACAGACCTTGCTGATCCTTTATGAACCAATATGCACCCTCAGAAGGGCACAGTTGACAAAACGGGTGCTGCTGTTAGGTTTCTATTCATTGTCAAATACTCAAAAGTAGCTATGAATTCTAAAAGAAAATCTGCTTAGAGAGGAACTGGCAAGACATCTTTGCTCAGGAGTGAGGCCTATAAGGAAAAATGGAATATCCCGCTCTAAAAACTATAAACAAGCCTTGTGTGAAAATGCTTTGTGATGTGCTGTTTCCTATCACAGAATGGAACCTGTGTTTTGATTCCAAGGTTCGCAACACTCTACAAAGCTTAAATTTTCTCTGCTGCTTTCTTTGTAGAAAAAACAAAGGTTGCTTTTCCAAGTCTTTGTGATCGTGGCCCTCTATTACTGTGAGGTATTTACTGGATATTTATGTTATATAGTGGTCTGAAGTCAGAGAGTTTCAGTCTGGCCACTTAGTGGGTGACCACGGGGCTGAGCATCAGTTTTTCTAACCTAATAAATGGGAATAACCGTGGTACTTACCTTATCAGAATAACAGCTCCTCTTGTGTGAGCTGTTGACCAGGAGGGCACACTCAGGAGCTGCTGGGGCTCTGGCATGCTCTAGATGCTCTAGATCTTGACCTGGGCAATGGTTATGCAGGGCGTGCATAGGAGAGAAGTCATCACGCTGAGCCTGTAAGTTCTGTGTTCTTTACTGTATGTAAATTATACCTCAATCACAAGGAAAAATTAGTTCTTACTTCTGGAGGTTGTGAAGATGGAATAGAAAGAATGTAAACTATGCCTGACTTATGGAAAAAGAGTTTTAAAATGACTCTACAGTGTTAATGTGTGAATGTGTAAGCTTGTGTGTGGTTGGTGTGAGATTATGTGACCCTGTGGGTGTGATGTGTCTGCGTATGAACTAAGGTAACGGTAATGAGTGTGCACCTGGGTGTCAGTATGTGGATGCACATGTATTGCATGTGCCTATGTCCCCATGTGAGCAGTGCACGGAACTGCACAGGTATGCTGGATTACATGCTTGTGAATGGTTGTGTGCACGTGCAGGTAATGTGGAGGCTTCTGTGCTCTGAATCCACATGTTCTACACAAGACAGAGCCTGAATCTCAAGACAGTGGCTCTAGGACCCAGCTGTGCTCCTTACATGAAGTAAAGTAGGGACTGGCTAGCAGCAGGGTGTGTTCCTCGCCTCCCCCTCACCTAGAAGGAAGCAGGAGACTGAAGGCCTGGATAAAGGTTCCCAGCGCCCCCTCCCCTCCCACAGCTGCAAACTCCTCAAAGATGCAAATCACCCTCTCCTCCATGCAAACCAGTCCTGAGAGCCAAGGGTGCTTCCCCTCAGGCCCAACCACCACCACTATGATTGGACCCCACTGGACCCTGGCTGCCCAGCCTGGGGATGGGAGCCAGCTGGAGTCGGTTCCTGTTTCCCAACCAGTCACTGATGTTTTTCCCCCTGGGGTGCCTTGGTTCTCCCTGCTGGCTCAGGTGTTGTAGAGAAAGCCTGGGCTAGGAGTGGTCCACACAGACTGTGGGACTCTGGGGAAGGTAGTGCTGTCTCATCTTTGGGGATGCTCTCAATGGCGACTACCATCCCAAAGCACTGGGGCAAAGCCTGGCTCTCCCAGACCCTCCTGCCTGGCATATTCGTTGTGGGCCTCACTCACAGGACCCTTAGCCTGGATTCCCTATTGGTGCTCACTTTTCCCATCTCCTAGGTCCTATCTCCCCATCAGAAACATGTTTCTTCATCAGCCCTGGATGACGTACATCACAGGACCCAGCAGGGGTTCAACACAGAGATTCCCTCCCAACCCACCCTGACAACTCCTGCAAACCCACCACCTCTCTGCAGGCATCCCCGACCCCAAGCTTTCAGTGGCCAGATCTCGGCTCACTGCAAGCTCCGCCTCCCGGGTTCCCGCCATTCTCCTGCCTCAGCCTCCCGAGTAGCTGGAACTATAGGCGCCGCCACCTCGCCCGGCTAGTTTTTTGTATTTTTTAGTAGAGATGGGGTTTCACCGTGTTAGCCAGGATGGTCTCGATCTCCTGACCTCGTGATCCGCCCGTCTCGGCCTCCCAAAGTGCTGGGATTACAGGCTTGAGCCACCGCGCCCGGCCGGATGGTTTTAATTCTTATGACACTTCTGGGGTAGAAACTATCCTCATTTTACAGATTAGGACATTGAAGTTCTGAAGCCTACATATACTGACCACAGTCACATGGCTGATAAACAGCAGAGCCTAGATTCAGACTGAAGCTCACCGACCTGGGTGGAGGACAGAGGCAACACTCGTCCTTGAGGGGTGGGAATTTGGGAAATCCTTGCAGGGGAGGCCAGGCCAGGGCAGTGTTCATCCTTTCCAGGTGAGGTCTGGGCCCCATGGCACCCTCTGCTGGCCATAAACACACCCCCACACCAGCTGAGGCGGCCACGTTCCTAGCACCCCAAGGACCACTCATGCTCCCACAACGTGGATCAGCAGCCACAGCCTGAGACAAGGATTTCCTCATAACTCGGCTGAAATTCCTCCCTGGCCCTTGCTGTGTCCCACTGCCCCATGACTGAGGTGGGAATAAGGTGCAGAGGGGGATGCCTTGGCTGCTCAGAGGCACTGAGCCGTGGCACCCCAGCCCATCAGGGATCCAGGGTGTCTCGATTGTTGACCAGGGCGGGGGCTTGGTGCAGGTGAACATGGCCCCTGCAGGGCTTCTTTTCTTAGGCCCCAAGGCAGACACAGTCCCCCTCTTTTCTCAGGCTTCTCCCTCACAGCCCAGCAGGAGGAATTTCTAGGATTTGGCTCCAGGGCCCCAGACTGGAGCTTGGGAGGAAGGACCACAGGAATTAAACTAGGCCCTACTGGGGCTGTGGTTCCACTCCTCCCTGCCCTTGCAGCCTGGTTCCTGGGTGGGGTCACCCCTGGCCTGGACACCATCCATTCCCTCATCCACTCCATAACCGTCCGCTGTGACCAGCAGGGAGTGGGTGGGGGCACAAGAGTCTAAGGAAAAGGACAGAAGAGACGTCAACTGCAGTCAACAGAGCTCTGAGTCTGAGGAGAGGTCTTCTTGGTCAGAGAAGATCCTTGCAGAAGGAATTGGGGCAAAAAGTAGGCTTTGAGGGAGCAACAGATAAGGTCCAACGTTTCACTCCTTTGATAACCTCAACCAGTGCCGAGGTTTTAAATTCCATCTCGCTCTGAGGACTCCCCGACCCCGCCTCTAAGCTGCAGCCTTGTGTATCCACACTGCCAGCCCGGCCCCTTCCTTGAATGCCTGCTGAGCATCTCACACTGAACAAGTCCAAAAAGAATTCCTGATTTCTCCCCTCAAGTCTGCTCCCCATGTGGTCCTGCCTCTTAGCTAACAGTAACTTGTCAATCTAGTAAGTAGATCTTAGTTGCTTGGGCCCAAATCTCAGGGGTCGTTTCTCTCTCTCTCTGCTCCTCTACATCTAACCCATCAGCAAATACTGTTGGCTTCACTTTCAAAACGTAATGAGGATCCAACCACTTCTCACCTCCTTCGCTGTCACTCCCCAGGAACCACCTTACTAGTTTATTTGCACCTACCCTTTCCTCCACAGTTTATCCTCAACACAGCAGCTAGGGGGATTCCAGATGTACTCCTCCCTCTGCTCACAAACCTGCAATGGCTCCCATCTCACCCAGGATGAAAGCCACGGCCACTTCAGTCACCTCAAGACCCCACACAATCTGACCTCTTCAGCGCTCTGACCTCATCTCCTGGCCCTACCCAGGACCTCTGCACCTGCGGTGCTCTGCCTACTCCAGGTATTCATAAGGCTTAGTCTCTGCGTGTTAGGTAAGGCTTCCCCAACTGTCCTGTATGAAAGTTATCCTCTCTCCCTCATCAGAACTCCTATCCTTTTTCTCCACAGTACCTGTCACCTCCTGACATACTACATGTGTGTTCCTTGTGTGTCTACTCCAACTAGAACACAGCTCCATGACGGCAGGGTGTTTTCTTTTTTGGTTCCTGCTACATCCCAAGCACCTGGAATAGTGCCTAGCACATAAATGATGTTCAATAAGTGAATGAATTAACAAAGTGCCAAGGAGCAAGGGTGGCAGAGCTCTCCCAGGCTGGGCTGGGGCAATAACTGGGAAGCCCCTATTCTCCGAGGCACTGATCTCCTCTCGGCCTCTCCAGTACACTGCCCTCTCCCATCTTCCTGTAGGCTGTTTCCTCCAGCTCTGTCCCATCCTCCCATTCCTCAGGTCTCAGCTTCAGTGTCATGTCTTCAGAGACGTCTCCTAGACACCCTTGGACTAAGTTAAGGTCTACTCCATGCTCCCCAAGGCAGCTTTATTGCCACTTGTACAGGACTCCAGACACTTAGAGATGTTAGTTGCTCACAAACTGAGCACCAGGCTTATCTGCTCTTGATTGCCTCATCTGGACGGCTGTGGATTAAATTAGGTGATTCATATTCATAAACTGTTTAACAGGAATCGGCCAATAATGGTCAGGCAATATTGCCACAATTACAGTGGATACTCAGACATTTGTTGTTTGTGACAGAAGGGCAGCACACCAGAAATCATGATTAAGTCAAAAATCACAGCCTGAATCAACCCTGGGAAATGCTGGGGAACCACTGCTCACATTTTAAACATTACTGTTCCCGATGACTTCGGCTCCTTTAAGTCCTAATGGGCCTGGCCAACATATCCCTGGCTAGTATCCCACAGGCTGGGTGGATTTTGGGGTGTGGGGTGGGGGCTGGACCTCCCGTGTGGTTGGACCAGCAGCATCCATGAGAGCTTGCTAGAAATGCGGCATCTTGCTCCCTTCCCTAAGACCTGTTAAATCAGAATCCGCATTTTCACACATTCAAGATTGGAAAGCATTTCCCCAGATCACAGTGTCTCAGAACTAAGGGCTAAAAAGGATATATATAGGTATTTTTTAAGTTTCAGGTTCTGGTTTCTCTACTAATACATCTTCAGTCACGCTGACTGGCCAGAATCCATTCTCTGAACACTCTTGACCACCGAACTCACATATATTCTCTCCTATCTCTAAGCAGTCTTGCCTGCTCCTTCCCCATTTCCAAAATCTGGGGCTGCCACGAGTGCCCTCAGTACCTATCCTCTTGGCAACCAGACAGGGCTGGGCACCAGGTGACGTCAGGGAAATGGCTGGGTCACAGCAAGCAGGTGGCCTTCTCAGGAACCTGCGTGAGAAGAGCCTGAGGGAGGGACCTTCTCAGGAACAGGGTGGGAAGCACCCTGATACGGTCTGGGCTGAGGCACAGAGGAGACTTGAGAGTGCCTGTTTGCTCTGCCAGAAGGGCTGGGCCCAGACCACTGCAATTGCTTCCCTGCCATCTCCAGACTCAGCTGAGAGCCCCCTCCCTGTCACCCAGCCCCCGTGGGAATGGCTCAGGCCAGGAGCTACCATCAAACTAGCTCCTTTCTCCCAGGGCCTAGTGACTCCTTGACAGGTTACAGCCCCAAAGACAAACAGATTCTGCCAAGCAAATAACTGTTCAGCAGTGGAGGTGTTGGGGAAGGCCTAGGAGTGGGTCTGAAGTTGCCAGAAGACCCAGGTGAAGTGGGGGGTGGGCTCCCCTGCAGAGAACTAAACAGCTGTGGGCACCTGGAAGGAAGCAGGATGCAGGTACGCTGTCACGGGTGAGGGCACTCACCCCAGGGGTCTCTGGGCCAGTCTCCCAGGCTCTTTCACTCTGGGCTCTGTATCAGCGTGCTCCCTGAGAAAGAAGAGTCTTGCATTCAGGCCCATGGGGCAGGGAACCAAACAATGCTTGCTGGCTGATCAGTGCTAACTTGGCTGATACTTATTTGTGCTGGAGATACAGTAGTGATCAACAGAGGCATGGCACCCTGGTGACCTACAGGTCATTTGGCGGCAGGTGCCTTACCTTCCTGGTCACTGGGCACCAGAAAGCACAGGAGATCCCATTATAAACCCAGGACTAATTTCCCAAACATATGATGAACCTCAGCATCTCAGTTTTCCCATCTGCAAAAGGGAAAGGCCCAGAGGCCAAACAGTACCCATCACGGAGCCATTATGGGGCCACACAAGTTTACAGGAGGCTTGAGGGTTCAATAAAACTCACCAACACACATGAAAACAGTTTTTTTTTTTTTTTTTTTGGTGTGTGTGTTAATTTAATCATACAAATATTCATTTATACAATAAGGAAAAACCTCCTCATCTTTATCTCCTCCTAGGCACCATGAGGCCCCACCACAAACATCCAGCTAGCTTTCTACACACACCACTGTCCAGGTGGGAAGGGCAGCCACTGCTGCTCCTGCATTCACCCAAGGAAACAAAGGAAAAGTGCGGTGAGGCGGGGTGGGGTGGGGAATCAGCTTGCACTTCTGAGCCCTGGCAACCCTACCATCCTCTCCTGCTGGGCTCAGATTGAATTTGGGGAGGTATTTATTCTCATGCCCATTTCCCACCATGACCACCCTCAGGCCACACCAGCTGTTTGGTGAGGTTCTCTCCAGGCTGGAAGTAACTTTGATGGGCTTAAGGTTACAGCCAGTCCTTATGGGGGAGAGAAGGCTGACTGCTTCTTGTAGAAAAACGCCCCAAATTCAACTGTCCTCATGGCAAAAAGAAAAAAGGCATGCACACGTGCACATCCATCCACACACACACACCTCACTCCATGCACACTGACAGATTCTTCCCAAGTCTGAACCCCTCTGTCTCCCCAACTGGGTTCAGACACCTAACCATGGTGTCTGCCTCACCTCCTGGGTGCCACACGCAGGTGGTCCCGCCCAGAGGTGGCCTGCCACTTGGTGAAGATTCTAAGAGGAGCAGGGACTATTGGGGCTGAGAGGTAGCCACTACCACCCCACTAGGCAGGGGAGCAGAGAGGGGCTCTAGGCATTGCTCTGAACCCATACCAGTGAGGAGAAAGAGAATGAAAGCTACTGATACCCTCCCTGGGCTGGGGAAGCCATGGACCCCTCTGCCTGCACTCCATGACTTGCACTTACTCTGGCCCTCTGCAAGGAGCTCACCTCACCTCCAAGGATGTGCACATAAATGGTTTGTTCTTGGGAAGGGAGACAAGGTGCTTGGGACGTTTAACTTGCCAAGTGTGGTTGCCTAGAAGCAAGAGGAAGAGCAAGACGACTCTGGCAGACCCAGACCCACTGATGGTGGCCCATGAAGCCCCTGCTGGGAAACTGGGAAGGGGCACCCAGTGTTGGGCAGATGAGGAAGTCAGGAAAGCAGGGGTTGTGAAGCCTCCCACAATTCTGCCAGGGACAGTGGAGATGTGCTGCTTCAAGGCTTCTAAGCAGTAAGAACAGCTGGGCATGCATGGGGTCCAGGGAGGCAGTGTCTCAGGAGACTGGTACCAGCAGCAGCAGTCTGGGCCTAATGAGGCCCTCAGACAAAAAGCCATCCTGAGGCCTGTGGCGCGGGCACCTGGCAGAGACTTCCCTCTGCTCTGCTAGGGAATGGAACACTCCCATGCACACAGGAAGTAGGTGCTCCAGAGTAAGCTCTAGTCGAGTCCCAGACCCAGCTGCACCACGCTTCTCAGCAGGCTGGCTCCACCCACCCCCAGGGCTTCTCCAGTGGAATAAAGTTTATGCCCCCTTTTATTTTGGGGGGGAGTGGGGAGGTGAAGAGGGAATTTCACACAAGCTTTTCTCCCACAATCAAGCTTTAAAAAAACAACAGTCTCAGAAGAGGATGAGGAGGAACAAACAATACACATTTTTTGGAACTCAGACACCCAGACAGAAACAGGCAGGCAGACCCTCACCCACACCCAGGCTATATGACTCTTTGCAGCCACTCATCACCTGGTCTCCCTGCCTGTCTCATACCCTCACCTACCACCCAGCTGGATGGGGGTGTGGTAACAGGCAGGTGACCCTGCAACAGCACCCTGGATCCATATCCCTGGCTCTCAAACCAACTAAGACTTGAGGGAAGGAGGGGGGTGAGAAGAGAAGAGGGACTTTGCATATTCTTGTATCTTTGGCAGACAGCTGTTCTAGCCTGGTTCAAGCTTCCCATGGAGATATCCACATCTCAACCTGCTCAGAATCCACAGGATGCCAGGGGGGCCACCTGCCTGAGTGAGCAGCCAGCCAATCAGCCTCTTGCTTCAGCTGGGCTGCCACTTGCCCACCTCCCAGCCAATAACCTAGCATCCTGGCAGGGAGGCAGGGCTGTGGAGGTCCTCTCATTTCCATCTAAATGTGGTCTCCAAGATCAAGTAGTCAGTGGCTGGCCCTTCCCCATGACAAATTCCCCTTTTGGGGCTGTATTTTCCAACCTCTACAGCTCAGCCTCCACTAACAAGTTGTGAAAATATCACAGAGGACAACTGAAGGGAAACAGGGAAAGGAGTTGTGTGACAACAGAGAAGCATGGGCCACCTTCAAGCTTGCCTGCTGCACACCTGCTGGCGAGTTGCACCAACACCCGTGCGTGCACACGTGGTGCATACGTATAACCAGCACAGAGGCACTGTTCCCAGAGCAAATGGGAAGCTACTGCATGAAGAATCCAAAAGAGCAGTAAGCATGATGGCATTTCTCTCTGCCAAGAGAAACATGGAAGAAAAGCAATCTGAATTGTTACAAGGGTGTGCAGAAGGACACCTCTCGGGCTTAGAAAACCCCACGTCACCCGAGATCTATCCTCAAGGCTTCCTCTCCTGGCCACACAGGGAAGTTTGGTCTTCAGAGAGGTTCTGATGCTAACAAGCCACAGGGTTGATGAATACAAATGTCAAAGGTGTAAATCAACAGAAGATTAAGAGAAAAGAAGAGGAAAAGGGTGATAACTCATTGGCTGATGCCATTAAAAACAAATGGGGTCAGAGACTTCTGGAGTCATGTGGCACGGCAGATGTACTCCTGTAGCACTGATCCGCAGAGTCCTCAAACATGCCACGCCAACTTTTCACCTGAATCTCTTCCAGAGCAAGCACTATTCTATAAAGAATATGTTATCCCTTATTTAAAAAAAGAAAAGTGGGGAAAGAGGGAAAAAAATTAACATGTGCTCAAAACTACAACCTCTCTGTAGGCAAAATAATTTTTGTTTAAAAAGATGGCTTTTTTCCCCCATTTTAAACTTTTTCCCCCTTCCCGAGTGACCTAATGACTTGTTAGACTGATGCCTATAACAAAACCCAAAGTGGCTGCATGGATTTCTTCTTGGTAGCCTCAACACCATTCCTGTGATTCAGCATTCACACATGCATACTGAGTTTACTCAAAACTAGTCTGTTCTGCTTCTTCCTCTTCTTCCGGGATGAGAGGGGGTCAGAGCCAGGGGTCTGTGCGATGTGGTCTGCAATCCAGAGGAACCCCTTGCCCTAACCCCCCAAAGTCAGGCCTTCTGTCTTTTGTTAATTTTTCTTCTTGCTGACACCCGTTTAAGACTGGCCGAAGGGGTAAGGCCCATGGAGCCCCTGGAAGAGAGTGAAGATAGTCAGTGATGGTAGACATAGCAGTGCAACTTGACAACCAAACCAAGTGCAAGAATCTCTGGTTCCCAGTGAGTCACAAGGAAGCCCCAATTCACAGACAAGGCCTGAGGGCCTTTGCCATACAAAACCTCAGCATGTCAAAGATCAGTACATTTCAAGTTGCTAAGTTTCTCACTGAATCACACCATCCAAAGAGAGGGGACGGTAGAGAGATAATTCCCCAGTCTGATGGTAGATCAGTCAATGCCAACCTTCCTTCACCCAGGCCACAAAGCTTTCCTATTTTCTTCTTGACAAAAGTGTCTCAACCACTCTGCTAAAGATCCTTATATGCCATTCTATGCACCTTAACTTCAGATGTAAGGCTACTGCTAGCTAACAACACATATATCAGCAAAAACACAGAAACAGCAACTATTTATTTAGCACCTAGGTCCCAGGCACAGTACCAGGGGCTAATCCTACATTGCCTTTAATCCTCACCTCTGCCCTAAAAGCCAGGTGAGTATTATAACACCTGTTTCACTGATACCCATTTTACTGCAGAGACTAAGACTTGTTCAAGGTCATGTGGTTAGGCCAAGTGCGGTGGCTCATGCCTATAATCCCAGGACCTTGTAAGGCCAAGGTAGGAGGATCACTTGACCCCAGGAGCTCGAGACTAGCCTGGACAACGTAGTCAGAACCCATGCCTATAAAATTTTTTTAAAAAATTAGCCAGGCATGGTGGCACATGTCTATGGTCCCAGCTACTTGGGAGGCTGAGGTGGGAAGATTACTTGAACCTGGAAGGTCGAAGCTGCAATAAGCCATGATTACGCGACTGCACCACTCCAGGCTGGGCAACAGAGCGAAATCCTGTCTCAGTTTTTTTTTTTTTTTTTTTGAGACGGAATCTTGCTCTGTCGCCCCGGCTGGAGTGCAGTGGTGCGATCTTGGCTCACTGCAAGCTCCGCCTCCCAGGTTCACACCATTCTCCTGCCTCAGCCTCCCGTGTAGCTGGGACTACAGGCGCCCGCCAACACGCCCAGCTAATCTTTTGTATTTTTAGTACAGACGGGGTTTCACCGTATTAGCCAGGATGGTCTTGATCTCCCGACCTCGTGATCTGCCTCTGTCGGCCTCCCAAAGTGCTGGGATTACAGGTGTGAGACACTGTGTCCGGCCAATCCTGTCTCTTTTTTTTTTTTAAAAAAATCACGTGGTAAGAGGCAGAGCCAAGATTCAAAACCAAATCTGATGGACTGCAGTATTACTTCTCCCCAAACTAGCTCTCCCTTGCCACATGATAAGGTTTATTCCAACTTGCCAAAGGCACTTTCTGTGCTGCTTGGCTGAGCGGAAGAGGCTTCACAATCTTGCTTCCCCTCATAAGAATGAGACACCAAGATATGCCAACATCAAAAGCAGCTGCACGAACCATGAACATGCTGGACCATGACGTGTGCTTCCTCCCCAATCCCTGCTTTCTGTTTTTCCATATAAAGCCTCCCAAAACCAGAAGTACGTCTCTAGTTGCTTGGTGGTATCACTAAACTCAACAAAAAATCCTGAGGAGATGATTTGGGGAACGGACAGGCCAACACCAATGGGGCATCCACTACGTGCCAGGTGCTACAGCAGCACCTAACACGTTCTCTTTAACCCTCACAAAGATCCAAGGAGACAAGTATGGTCTCAAAGCTCAGAGAGGGGAGGCAACCTGATTAAGGGAACAGCACTGGTGAGGGAAGCAGCTGGCATTTGTCAAAATGCCACATGGCTGTCAGCCCGAGCCAGCCATGCCTCTAGCAGACGAGCTATGGCTCCAACCATCTCAGCAGCCACAGCATCCACTCACTCAAGCAAGTGTGGGCTGGAGCAGCAAAGGGCTCTCAGATTCCATTTTGCAAGGCCTAGTAGGGGGGTAACATACATCAGAGGTATCAAGTTGGTGCAAAAGTAATTGCAGTTTTTGCCATTATTTTTATTTTTATTTTTTTCGAGACAGAGTCAAGTGCTGGGATTACAGGCATGAGCCACCATGTCTGGCTTTTGCCGTTACTTTTAATGGCAAAAAACGCACTAACTTTTTCACCAACCGAATAGAAAGTGAAGCAGCTGAAAACAAGCTGCCCTGACTCAGCAGCTCCCAACAATAATCATTCATCTGGAACTACCCAAGAAAAGCAACAAAAGCTTCAATTCCCTGAAGGATTAGAACCAATACAATGCTCAAAGGTCTCTGAGCAGGAAAAAAAATGCACCGCAAAAAGAAAACCTGGCTAGGTATGGTTGCTTATGTCTACAATGCCAGCACTTTGGGAGGCTGAGGCGGGAGAACTGCTTGAGGTGAGGAGTTGGGAGAACACTGTGGGTAACACAGTGTGACTCCATCTCCACATGCAATTTTTTTTTTCAGTTAGCTGGACATGGTGACGCATGGCTGGAGTCCCAGATACTCAAGAGGCTGAGGCCGGAGGATCACTTGAGCCCAGGAGGTCGAGGCTGTAGTGAGCTATGATCATGCCACTGTACTTCAGCCTGGGAGACAGAGTAAGACCTCTTTTAAAAATAAAACAAAGTCACAGGTTCTGAGGGTTAGGAAAAAAATAATACATTTAATAAAGAAAAGAGAAAACTCAAAAAACAAACAGCATGTTTCCTATGAAATATTTACTCCTTTACCCTAAATGTAACTGCTTTCCAGTTCAAAGCTCCACACACTTCATGTGGGCCTTTATAAAGCAAGTACTGGCCTTATGATTTGTCTAGAATACTTGAAGAAGGGAGTTTATGACTTTGCCAAAAAGCTGTTGTACATTCCCACTTAACAGATAAATAAAGCAGGTTCTATGCAACTGGCAGCAAGAGGAATAAAGACACATGCATTTTCAGATTTCCGTTTAAGTGCCCTGGCCCTCAGACCATTCAGTGTGGTATTTAACTAGTTTAGATTATAGTTATTGTTGATCCTCTATTTACTGATGTTAGATTATAGTTATTGTTGATCCTCTATTTACTGATGTTCCATGCCTTTTATGAAGAAAAATGCTACCTAATTCTCCTTTACCCAGTGAACTACGTATTAGAGATGTTGTTAACTGGAACAGAAAAATGGTTTGACGAACAAGCTCTATTTTCCTTACCCCCAAATTAATTACCATCACTTCAAGGAAGAGAGAGGGTGCCGACTCTATTTGGAACCTATTTTACAATCTAGACTCCCCACATGCAGGATCATAGGTGTCTCATGTGGATCACAGAACACAGGCAACATAACACCAGCTGTAGAGGAAAAACCTGGCAAAGATCCCAAGAACAGCTTGTCTGGGGAGTCCTATGGCAGTAGGCTAAGTGGGAAGACCGTGGCGGTACCTTCTGGATGGAGGTACTTTCAATATGGGAGGCCCATCCACGTTTCAGATTCCACTGGAGTTTTTTTTTTTTTTTTTTTGAGACGGAGTCTCGCTCTGTCGCCCAGGCTGGAGTGCTGTGGCGCGATCTCAGCTCACTGCAAGCTCCGCCTCCCGGGTTTATGCCATTCTCCTGCCTCAGCCTCCCGAGTAGCTGGGACTACAGGTGCCCGCCACCTTGCCCGGCTAGTTTTTTGTATTTTTAGTAGAGACGGGGTTTCACCATGTTAGCCAGGATGGTCTCGATCTCCTGACCTCGTGATCCGCCCGTCTCAGCCTCCCAAAGTGCTGGGATTACAGGCTTGAGCCACCATGCCCAGCCTCCACTGGAGTTCTAAGACCTGGTGTAACGGGTTCTGGTAGCCAACGACAATCCCAGCCTAAAATTAGGATTTGGCAATACAGGTAACATTCACTCTCTTCTGGGGCCTAGCAACTCTTCAACTTTTATCTGCAGTAAAAGCAGATGCCGAATATTTTAGCTAACCTGGAATCAATGAAATACCTCCTGTTACACTTGTACCACTACTAATAAGGAAAACAGATCAAAGGGCAGATGCATCAGATGGTACCACAGGACCCTGAATTCAACTTTGACTCAAGCAAAAATCGAAGCCATCATCCTGATTATAAAACCCAGTGAGGCCAGGCATGGTGGCTCACGCCTGTAATCCCAGCACTTTGGGAGGCCGAGGAGGGTGGATCACGAGGTTGGGAGATCGAGACCATCCTGGCTAACACGGTGAAACCCCGTCTCTACTAAAAAATACAAAAACTTAGCCAGGCGTGGTGGCGGGCACCTGTAGTCCCAGCTACTTGGGAGGCTGAGGCAGGAGAATGGCGTGAACCCAGGAGGTGGAGCTTGCAGTGAGCCGAGATTGCGCCACAGCACTCCAGCCTGGGCGACAGAGCAAGACTGTCTCAAAAAACAAACAAACAAACAAATAAAAAACAAACAAAAAAACTCCCAGTGAGCTTGATGCAGAAAGTCACTCCCCTCTAGGAAGAATCATGTCCTATCACATAGGGACTAGCAGCAAGACTGATTTATCCACGCTAATGGAGGCTATAAATACTCAAACCCAGAAAAAAACTCTGGTATCTGACTCCAGGTCTAAAGGCCAGTTGCTCAGGGCATACACTACTTACACAGAAATGGGTTTCCAAAGGCTACACTGAACAGCCCTATATGTGCTAGGGGATATGAAACTGTTCAGGTCCATAGGGGCTGAGGTATTGCTTGTTTTGCCTCAGCTTTCCCTAAGCTTTCACTGACCAGCTATCATAGGAACGAGCATGGCGACCTAAGTTCAACTTGGCTAGAGAGCAGGCAAGCCTTCTTAAAGCAGAGAGGCTCCACAGTTCCACAGTCATTAGCTAAGGCAGCAACGCCTCCTGCTCGCCAGTGTTGGGAAACAGACTTTTGCCTTAGGCCAGCTGAATGATTATAATAGTTGGGCCAAGTCCTGAACTGCATCTCCACAATGCAATAATAACTACTGCAAGCCATTATCTGGCTAATTTCCTAAAATTAAAAAAATTTTTTTTGGTTGGGGGGGTGGGGGGGAGCGGTCCTCGCTATGTTGCCCAGGCTGGTCTTGAACTCCTGGCCTCAAATCATCTTCCCACTTTGGCTAAGTGCTGTAATTACAGGCATGAGCCACTGTGCTCAGCTCTAAAATATTGTTAGAGAACATTCAGAGACACAAAGATGAGCTCAGTCTCATCCTTAACAATCTCCTAAAAGGAAAATTTAAGATCTAGTACTTATAATCCTGTCCTCAAAGCAAACCTAAAAATAACTGTCTCTCCTGATTTGTTTTACACAATCATTTATAGTTGTGTCTGTCGAATAGCAAGAATCACTCCTAGCCAGTGACTTGGTTATCACTTATCTTATGTGAGAGTAAACCTGCAATATCTTAGAGTCCTTCCTAAAATTATACAGAAGTCAAAATAACCTTTCCAAAAAGGAGTACTAAAAAAGTATCACTGATAGAAAACATTAACTGTATGCCAAAGTACTAAAAAACAGGCAATCGTTCTATTTCAGTTAGATTTTTTTTTAACCTGCATTCACCTATTTTCATCAGTAGGCAGGGCAGTGCTATCAGAAGAGTAGGCTGCCCTTCTATGAGGACAGAAGCTGTTCCTGATACTTATTTCTGCCTTGCACACAGTAGACTCAAGTAAAATGAATGAATGAATTATGAAATACACTGACTGGTGAGTCAGCCCGTTTTTCAACATTCCAGGAAAAAAAAGAAGGCTGAAATTCCTAATGAAAAAAAGGATGTCTTGTTGAGAGATTTTTGTGTTACTCTTTCTCTATATGAAAGCTTGTTGTTTAGATAAATCACCACAACACAGGACTTTCACATACCTGTCTTTATTTTGCTTTTATTTGTGATTTGATTTAAATAAATAAGAAGGTTCACACAGGTTAATAAAAAGACAAGCACGTTTGCTGTATGGCTGAGAAATAATATGCTCTCTCGGTGTATACTGATGGCATTATCAGATAACACCATGAGGACCCTCCTCCTCCTCATTTCCTGGGTCAGTCCTGGTCAGTGCTTCTCCCGCCTAGTGCTCCTTTTGTATCAGTTATGTACACTGAATGCAAACACAGAAGAATACAGGGTTTAGTACTAAGTCCTGTCCTGACTGTGTACTGCAAACATTGTGTGGTGAGGCCCTGCTCAAAGGCCTGGCTTGGCTGGCAAGGGCCAGAAACTGACTAGGCCCTGATCAAACCCATTAGTCTCTCATTAACTAGAAATAAAATTAAGTCTGTACTGGAGTAATGAGCAGGGCAATGAGCACTCTCTCAGGAATGTACAAACCAGGGCCCTTTCCTTAGTGCCTTCTGACTACCTCCGGGAGGCTTGCTGGTTGGCAGAGCAGGGCCACATCAGCATGAGAGAAGGACTTCTGTAGATGATTTAACATTGGTCTCGCTCTGTTGCCCAGGCTGGAGTGCACAGGCACGATATCGACTCACTGCAACCTCCACCTCCTGGGTTCAAGTAAGTGATTCTCCTGCCCAGGCTGGAGTGCACAGGCGTGATCTTGACTCACTGCAACCTCCACCTCCTGGGTTCAAGCAATTCTCCTGCCTCAGCCTCCCAAGTAGCCAGGACTACAGGTACCACCATGCCCAGCTAGTTTTTGTAGTTTATTTAATAGAGATGGGATTTCACCATGTTGGCCAGGCTGGTTTAGAACTCCGGACCTCAGGTGATCCACTCACCTCAGCCTCCCAAAAGTGCTGGGATTACAGGTGTGAGCCACCACACTTGGCCTGTTCAAGTCACTTTCATGTGACAGTCTCCCAAAATTCAAAGATGTATTTGATGCACTGGCTGAGAATGAGCGTGAGAACCAGTCAAAGAATAGGAAAAAACCCTACTTTTATGCTCAAGGGCTGATGACAGGGCAAGCTCAGTTCAACCAGGCCTTCTGATTGTGCTGAAACATTTAACTCAGTTATTAGTGTGCTGAATGTATTTTTAAAGCTCTTTAAATACAACTTTTTTTATTTGCCTCTGTAATAGTTTTTCTGTTGCTCTTAACTTATCTCTACAGTCCTGTTGGGGAACTTCTCATCTACCCATTTATCCTCCCTTCACCCATTCATCCAACCCTTCATCATTTATCCCTCCATCCTTCCTCTATCATCCATCCTTCCATCCCTCATCCTTCCATACATCCTCCCTGTCATCCATCCTCCTATCCATCCAAAGTCCCCCATAGCAAAAGGCAACTCCCACAGCCTTCACCCACCCCTACTCCCCTTACAAATTTTTTAAAAACCATGAAGAATAAAACTCAAACATAATTGTGAATGAAAACACATTATTCAAAGTTTCTACATGGAGGTAGAGGATCCTAGCTGAATGTGACTTCCCCTTTTAGTAAAGATTTCAGAAAAAAAGCTATTTGTGATTCAGAATTCTAGCTCCAAAGATCTGATGTAATAGCAAGTGTGCTAGAATCCAAGTGGGATGCTGTTATACAGAACTCTTTCACGGTCATCTCCTAGGGTAGAGGAAATTCCTAAAAAGGAAGAAAGAATCAGTAAGAGTCTCACTGGGGAGGACACCCACATGAGGGAAGCTTATTCAAGTTCCCAGTCATGTAGCCACCCTGCTAGGGCACAGGGTGAGGCTGCTGGTCCAACTTTCTCTCAGAATTTTCATTCAAGTTCCTGTAACTTTCTGTCAACTACCCTTTCCTTACAAGCCATCATCTCCACTGTGTGTCTTACAATTAATTGACAGGCATCAGCTCCCATAATGGCTGGTGGATTAAGGGAAGAGAATAAGCTCTCTCTCTCCTTCTTGGTTCCTTTCAGCTATATTTGGTTTTGTCTTGCCACTCCCCTACTCAAAAGCATTGCTGGCACTCTCTCCTTTCATATTAAATGTTAACTCTCCTTTGCTTGGCTTTTAAAGGTCTTCCTCCAAAATGCACCCCACCCTCTTTAAGCACACCTCACTCACCACGGCCAAGCTGGCCAGTGTCCTGTGAACACACCCTGCCTGTGGTTGCCTCTGAGCCTTCCTGCATGTGGTTCTTCTTCCCTCCAATTCAGTTTGAATCCATCCTCCATCAAGGGATTGCTTTCCTGATTACTCCAAGCCTTATTGCTTTGGCCGTCCCCAAATTCCTATGATCACTTAAAAGTCAACTAGAACTCAACATACTTGATCTTCACTGGCTCTTCTTCTTCCCTATGGATTAGTCACATCTATGTTATCAGATAGTAAATTCTTTGAAGATAGGGATTAGTGGCTGAGCACCCAGGAGACCTCACTTACTTACTGAAAAAATATCAGTCAATATTATTGACTGCATAATATCAGTCAATATTATTGACTGTGTAAAGCAAACGGGTTTAACTGGCCCTTAGGCAGTGAAATCACAGCAAAAAATTCAAGACCCTCAAACCTTTGCAGGGGAACACCCACAGCTCTAAGGAAGCTCCCATTTTTCCTGAGATACAACAGTTCTTAACCTTACATTTTGTTCTGGTCCTGCTGGAATACAATTAAAGCAGACTTAGCTGAGAACAAGTCATTTGAAACCTGAGCATCTATACCAGGAGCCATTCTTACACTTTTGAATTATACTTTATCTGTTTGAACCAATAATTTCACTAGTCCTACTTTGAGAACTTTCATCAGAAATTAAAATGCTGAATTCACAGTATGGGGAAGAGAATGAGCCCTTATAGCCAAAATAAAATATGCTGGCAATCTTGGGAACATTAGCTTTGCTTTAGCTACAAGAGTGCATAGCATTAGAACAATCTAAAACAATGCTTAGAGCCCAAAGCAAATAAAATAGAGCTGGACAGCTTGGAAGCTACTGAGGTACAAAAAGGAAAGTTCCTGGAGATACTTTTTATTCTCAGTCAGATAGTAATGTTACAAACAACAAAAGACATTTTCTAAGGCCCATAGTGTTTGCTTAATTTATTTAAAAAATGCACACAACATTCATGCCAATGTAAACACCAGCAAAGCTGGGAGGGCTTTACTGGCTCTTCTGGGTTTTCAAAAGAGAATCATCAAAATATTAAGCCCAGAGTCTTCTGGCAAGTCCCTTCTGGTACAGAGTGTGCTAATCTGCCAGCCAACTGGGACAGGTCCCTTGGTTGCTCTGTGTTGCTTCCTACTGGCCTCACATTCTTTTGCAGTTCCTACAATGAACGAAGAGGTCTCTACGACCTGACACTAAGTGTATAAACTACCTCCAGAGAATAGCCAACAAACTTCACTTGCCAACAAACCTCATTGTAGTGTGGTCTAGAACATTAGACTCAAACTGGATCCCCGGGTTCCAGCCTGCAGCCCACCTTCAATTTGCTGTGTGAATGTGAGCAAGTTACTTATAATACTTCCCTATTATTTTTTCAAATGAGGATTATAACTATGAAAGTCACAAGTGTGTTGTGAATGAAGAATAAGAATGAAAGCAGTAAAGGTACTATGGATAGTATGAAATGGTTTACATGTTAGATAGATAGTGTTAAGCTCAGTCCTTGGACCTCTATGCCAGAGGTTCACCAGTGGGGGAATTTTGCCCCCCAGGGGACATCTGGCAATGTCAAGAAACATTTCTGGTTGTTACACTGTGGGGAGGGAGGGCGGTACTATTGGCATCTAGCGGGTGAAAGGCCAGGAATGCTGCTAACCACTGTACAACACACAAGACACATATACCCTTGCCTCATTAAAAAAAAAAAAAAAAAAAAAAAGAGACTTAACTGGCCCAAAATGTCAACAGTCTTAGTCAGCTAAGAAACCCTAACCTCTCATCATTTAGGGAATCACATTCAGTCTTATAGCATTAGATACCATCCATGTGACATAACTCTCAAATTTATATCTCCACCTAGACTTCTCTCCTACACTCTATATTCAACTTGGAAATGCAACAGCCCACTTGACACCTCCACTTAGATGTTTATATAAATATGCAACGTATCCAAAATGGTACCCTGATCTCTTCCCTACTTCTACCGCATCCTTTCCCCTCTCCATTGATGGTACCTCCATCCCTCTAATTGCTCAGGCCAAAAACCCTGGTGTTATCCTTTATTCTCTCTTACATCCCCTTCCAACCTATTAGCAAATCCTGTTAGCTCTAACTACACAATATAGATCCAGACATGGACCACTTCTCTTACCTCTACTGCCACCAGCCTGATCTGAACCACTCTTACTCTTTGCCTGGATGACCGCACTAACTTCCCTGTTGGCCTCCTGTTCCTACCCTTGCCCTGTATTTACTATACAAGAGCCAGAGTGCTCCTTTTATAGCATTAAGTCACACATATTATCCCTCTATTGAAAACCTTTTAAGGCTCCCCTTTACCCTCAGACCAAAAGCCCAAAACTTTATAAGGACCCACAAAACGCTCCACGATCTGGTCTCTGTCCCCTGACTTCATCTCCTTCTACTCTCCCTCTTGTGGTTCTGCTCCAGGCACTGGCCTCCCTGCTATCCCTTGAACACACCAGGCAAACTTCCACTTCAGGGCTTGCACTGGTTGTCCTCTGCCTAAAATATTCTTTCTCCATATAGGCTTTACAGAAACAAAACTCGACTTTAAAGCAACTGTAGGACAGCCCTTACGTATGTTCTAATTCTAAAATACTCAGTACATTCAAAGAGAGATTTTTAATTTGTCCCAGAAAAATAAGACTCCACAGACTGTATCTTGTGGCCACTATCAAGGAATACAGACAGGTTTGGTTTTTGTGTGTATGACATCAAAAATACAGATCTGCTGTAACAAGAGTGAGTTAATGAAAATTTCAATGCCAACAAAAACCTAAACCCAAGTGACTATGAAGGTTTCTAGGTAATCTTTTCCCTTCTTGGAGGCTAGAGAGAAAGCAATAGTTTGTGGGGAGAAGAGGTTTAATAGTAGAAAAGTCACATAATATTTGGTCAACGATTGCCTTGATCCTCATTTTTTTTTTTTTTTTTGAGACGGAGTCTCACTGTGCCTCCCAGGCTGGAGTGCAGTGGCGCGAGCTCGGCTCACTGCAAGCTCCGCCCCCCGGGTTCACGCCATTCTCCCGCCTCAGCCTCCCGAGTAGCTGGGACTACAGGCGCCCGCTACCGCGCCCGGCTAGGTTTTTGTATTTTTAGTAGAGACGGGGTTTCACCATGTTAGCCAGGATAGTCTCGATCTCCTGACCTTGTGATCCACCCGCCTCGGCCTCCCAAAGTGCTGGGATTACAGGCTTGAGCCACCGCGCCCGGCCTTGATCCTCATTTAAAATGTAGCTGTACATTACAGAAAGCCCACAACTGTCGGCCCAGCTAATAAAAATGTGCACTCGAACACTGCAATTGGGAAGCAACACAGTGCAATGTTAAGAGAACAGAGCACGCTTAGGAGTCAAAATAACTGCTTTTGTTGGTATCCTGGTCTTATCACCCCGGTACACGACATTGGGCAAATTACTGAACCAGTCTCCGTAACTGTAAAGGAGTGATAATAACGACACTTTTATCATGGTACTGTTTGTAGACTACATGAAGTAATGCATGCCAAGCACTGAGCCTATTGTCTCTGGGGAATAAAAACTGGAGGCTGGGAAGCAGGGAGGTGACTGGTGTTTTTTGCCATAAGCTTTGTAGAACTACTTGGTTCCTTAAACTACGTACACTGATAAATTTTAATAATGAAAATTAAATTTAAAAAAGTCCTCAGCACAGCGCCTGGTGCGTAAGTGCTCAATCAATGATAGTTTTACAGCTCTGATTAATGTACTTTCAATGGCATGAGAATAGTGTGTTCTTACTACCTGTTCCTTGCCAGAGGGCCAAGTGACACCAATTTTCCATCTAGCTTCTCTTTGAACCATCTTTGAACCTTTCATGGAGAGGATCTGCATGTGAGAATGAAGACAATTCTAGGGTTTCATGGCAGTGGGAAGGTTACACGGGTGCCCTCTTAATGCCTCACATAAGCACTAGCCCAGTTGAGGACACCAACTACCTGCCTTCTGATCAAACTACCCGGGCAAATGTTGGTTCCAATTCCACGAAATCACCCCAAACCCTTCCCTTATTATTACGTTAAACTTTTTGGCCATTTCAAAGTAGATAATAGATCCACAAGCCATTACATTGCCAGGCCCATAGAACAAAAGATCTGCCTTTTCCAAACCTCCTCCAGCAGCCCCCACTACTGTTTCTAAACCCTCACCTGGATGGAGAGAAAAAAACTCTTCTATGCCTTAGTCAACACAGATAGCAGCAGGTGAGAAAAAGAGCTGATTTCTGATGTAACAGAAGCAGACTGAGTCCTGCTAGCTCCAGATACAAAATGCTTTACAGGATGACTGTTAAGAGAGGAAAGGGGTGGGGGTGGGGGAAGAGAATAAGCACAAAAGCAAGCCGGCAAGCACGAGCGCGCGAGCAGATGGCACTTGGCAGGGCTGGCTCTGGAGGAGCGGGATGAACCTCCCCACAAAGATAATAATAAGTTTCTCCTTCTGAACCAGCATTTGATGGAAGTAATAACAGTGGCTCAGACTGTAATCCAGTTTAAAGGGGGAATATATGACATATACCAGCCTCAAATACTTTTTTTTTTTTTTTGGAAGAAAGGACAAACACAATATAAGAGCCATATTTCAAGAAACAAAATAAGTGAATTTGGGGTCCTCTTCAGCTCCCAGTGTAAATCATTACTCCTGTAGTGAAAGAAAGCAAAGCATGTAGCTGTCCTAAAGAACAGCCCCTCGATTCTGCCAGCCATACTCTTATTCCCAGCTGTCCTGAATCAGGTCATTTGGGGTCTTATTGCCCTGTAAAGGCCTTCTTAGAAAACAGTGAAATCTTAAAAATTACTGGCATATAAGAAAAAGGTGTATGTAACTTTAACAGGGCTTTTTTTTCTCTTTCCACACCTCTGTGAATTGTTCTTCATCAGTTTCGCACTGTCCAAACAGAAGCTACTCTGGCCCCCTAGAGATGAGTCACAGTGCTAGAATTCACAGCAAGGTTAGCCTTGAGTCAACAGAGTGAGCACCCATCCTACTCTGACTTGATCGTCAGAAGCTCTTCAGCTAATCACATAACAAGGGATAATTAAAACACTTTCTAGCCTTCACCAGTATTTGATCTCACTGTTCACCTGGGACAGATAGTTCAGTCACAACTGAGCTGACAGTAAGGCCAGCCAATTTCTAACAAAAGCAGGGAGCCAGATTTATGAATCTTTGAGGTGAGTCAGCATATACTTACTTTTCTGACTCCTTCTGACAGCTCCCCACAGGGAGAAACCCCTTTGGGTTGTGGGATGCAGCTAGGGCAGGCGTTCCCCCCAGGGACGGAGCAATGAGTTCAGGGAGCTTACGATGACTCAAGAACAGCTGGGAAGGACTCCAGGGTGTCCAGTTCCTGGCACTGACAGATGTGCCATTCTGTTGACATATCCACCCAGCCCTCATAGTGCAGGTGCCTAAAGCAATCTTTTACCTTCATCCTACCAACCTTAGCAAGTTAAATTGTAACTATGGAGGCAGTAGGAAACTACCTGCCTGCTAAAACTGTGGTCATAGGCTTCCAGAGCATCACGTTCTTTCCCAGACTTGATGGCAAGCAGGGACTTCTCTGGAGTTAATCGGATCTATTGCCAACTCAGCGATCCCTGACACTAGCACCTCAGGCACCCCTCCTACCTAGCCGATAAAGATGGCACCTGAGCCAGGCGCGGTGGCTCATGCCTGTAATCCTAGCACTTTGGGAGGCCGAGGTGGGCAGATCATTTGAGGTCAGGAGTTCGAAACCAGCCTGGCCAACATAGTGAAACTCTCTCTCTACTAAAAATGCAAAAAATTAGCTGGGCATGGTGGTACGTGCCTGTAATCCCAGCTACTCAAGAGACTGAGGCAGGAGAATCACTTGAACTCAGGAGGCGAAGGTTGCAGTGAGCTGAGATTGTGCCACTGCACTCCAGCCTGGGCAACAGAGCGTAACTCCTGTCTCAAAAGACAAACAAACAAACAACAACAAAATGGCACCTGGGCTGAATGGAAAACACTTCCCAATTCCAGAACCCCAAAGGTCTCTTTCTTCCTCTCCACTCATTCACAAATAAAAGGGTGCTAATTTACTATAAACACCACATGGCTTGGGTACCTTGAGTGTAAAAATACTTTTATCTTTTTTATCAACCAGAAAAAGAAGTCACTACTTTAAAGACCCAGCAAACACTGGAGCTCTTCAAAAGATGCCATAGTCAATGATCAGATTATATAAGGGTTGTGTATCTTATTTAAACTCCTCCTCATTCACACCTTGATACTACCAGTCATCAACTCAATGCAAGCTTTCCCCCAACACAACCTCCAGCCCAACAGGAGGATCGAGGGAAAGCTCAGGTTCACCTACCATTAAACACCTGTTAGTAATGTGGCACCGGGACTTGAATGCCAGCTTCACCTCTCACTGGCTGTGTGATACTAAGCAAGTTACTTAGCCAGCACACAAGTTTTAGTTTCCTCATCCAAAAATGAGATACATGCAATGTATCATCTTTACATCTTTGTTTCATCATCTAAAAATGAGACGATACATGTAAAGTACTTAGCAGCATGCCTAGCCCATACAAATAGTTAAAAAATAACTCTGATATATACCTGATCTCATCACTTCCTCAGGTATATACTTCAGAACCTCAAGCATGCCTGCCTTTATAAATAAATAAATTACATATTCTCAAGCCAAATATAAATGTTTAGGATTATCTCTGCATTTAAGGCTCACATTTAGCAAAGATTTATGATAGATGTCCACTCATATTTATGACAGATGTCCTCCATTTAACCAATTCTTTTCAACGTCATTTGTATAATTATTTAATCCCTACTCATCAAAAAAACACACTGCAACCAACTGAACCTATCTCCCATTGTCCATCACCCATACCTCGCGACTGCAGGCCCCTTACTCACTCTGCCCTTGGTACCTCAACTGTTCTCCGTGTCCTTGCTGTCTGTCCATCTTTCCAAGTCTCACCCATCCTCTGAAAAGCCCTTTCCTTCAACTCCATCTCCACTTCATCTCTTTACTCACTCTGCCCTCGGCACTTCAACTGTTCTCCATGTCCTTGCTGTCTGTCCATCTTTCCAAATCTCACCCATTCTCTGAAAAGCCCTTTCCTTCAACTCCATCTCCACTTCATCTCTGCTTCTCTAACTCTTATTGCACCCTTTCAGCCATTACATACAACATAGGCTGGGAGCAGTGGCTTGCATCTATAATCTCAGCACTTTGGGAGGTCAAGGTAAGAGGATCGCTTGAGCCCAAGAGTTCAAGACCAGCCTGGGCAACATAGGGAGATCCCATCTCTACAAAAAAAATTAAAAATTAGCCGACTGTAGTGCCATAAGCCTGTAGTCCCAGCTACCCGGGAGGCTGAGATGGGAGGATCGCTTGAGCCCAGGAAGTCAAGGCTGCAGTGAGCTGTGATTGTGCCACTGCACTCCAGTCTGGGTGGCAGAGTGAGACTCTATCTCAAAAAAACCACACACACACACACAAAAAAAACCCAAAACACAGATTATACATTTGGACTATGTTGTTCTCTACTGACCAAACTCATACTTCATTTTGACTGAATTGCTCTCTAATTGCTTTGTGCATGTTTCATATCCCCTACTGTACTGCGGGCTCCTAGTGGGTAGGGATCCTTTTATTCCTCAAGTCTCCTAATGTACGATGTACACTGCTCTGAACAGTGCCCAGATGTATGAATATTTACTGATGACTACCTCCTACACCCTATTCTATTCCTAAGGAGCCCTAAGAGCTAGAGTGGAGCTGACTCAACTTTAGCCAGAAATGCCTTCAGAGAACCTGCTCGATGCTTCATATAAATGCTTTCTAGGATTCTGCCTAGATTAAGAAAAAAAGGAGATTCCAATTTCTCTTTGGCATCTAAGTTTCACATTTTCAATGCATTATAGTCAATAGTCTTTTTGGATATTATCTCTAATGGGAAGTTCTTCTCTACAGTTCTTGCAAATGCTACTTCTAAATGATCCTACAAAGTCCAGGAAAAAAACTAGATAACATATTAATACCAGGAGTTCATCAACTTCAAGAAATAAGTCAATAACCTCACCTTAGTCCAGTCCTTCCAAAAAAAGCAACCCCTGGTAGGACCTCAATTAACGCTGGCAGAAAACACCAGCCCAACATTCCCAACCTTCTGTGATGACTGTGTGCAACCATCACAGAGGTGATTAAAAAGCATCAGTCCCTAAAGAGGAAAACAATTAATGGTCTCTCAATTCAGGAAGACAAGTGCAGTGCCCTGGCCAGGAACAGCACAGCTCTCTCCTAAAACTGCAGTGATGGCCAAGCCAGAAAGCTTGTAGTTGGGTGAGGCAGCTTCCATTAGAGAAAGCACAGGAGCAATTGGTTTGTTTTGCCTCAATCAACGTTAGTCTTCCCATTAAACCCAACAGACTCAAGTTCTCATTCTAACAAAGCATGCTTAGCCCAGGGCTGGCCCATTTACCACTCAGAACAGTCACAGACTCTGGAGGGTTAAATTCAAGAAAAAATACTAGAGAAATAGGAGCTTAGAAGAAAATATTTTATTTATTAGAGCGTTAAGATGTGAAACGTCTTTCCTCAAATACAGGCAATTTACTCTCTTGCCAATTTACTTCTCTTATATCCTATACAATTAACACTAATCCACAAAATCCTTTGTAATGACCACCCAATCAACCAATAAATCAATCCTTCATTATGTTATTACTACTGAAAGAAGTCTTTCCTATTAGAGCATGTGAAAGAGGACTCACATCACCTAGTTTTCTTAATTTGTCTCTTGATCTAGACCACATTTAAACTACTGGTCAGGCCGGGCATGGTGGCTCACACCTGTAATCCCAGCATTTTGGGAGGCCAAGGTGGGTGGATCACCTGAGGTCAGGAGTTAGAGACCAGCATGACCAACGTGGTGAAACCCCGTCTCTACTAACAATACAAAATTAGCTGGGCGTGGTGGCACATGTCTGTAATCCCAGCTGGGCGTGGTGGCACATGTCTGTAATCCCAGCTACTTGGGAGGCCGAGGCAGGAGAATCGCTTGAACCCGGGAGGCAGAGGTTGCAGTGAGCTGAGATCACGCCATTGCACTCCAGCCTGGGCAATAAGAGCAAAACTCCGTCTCAAAAAAAAAAAAAAAAAGGGCCAGGCGCTGTGGCTCATGCCTGTAGTCCCAGCACTTTGGAAGGCCGAGGCATGAGGATCACTTGAGGTCAGGAGCTCGAGACCAGCCTAATCAACATAGTGAAACCCTGTCTCTACTAAAAATACAAAAATTAGCCAGCCATGGTGGTGGGTGCCTGTAATCCCAGCTACTTGGGAGGCTGAGGTAGGAGAATCTCTTGAACCCGGGAGGCGGAGGTTGCAGTGAGCCAAGATCACGTCACTGCACTCCAGCCTCGGTGACAGAGCAAGACCCCATCTTGGAAAAAATAAAAAATAAAAATAAAAATAAAATAAAACTACCGGTCAGAAAAATATCATTCTTACAACATAGTCACTTGCCCCTCAAATAAACATAAACTTTATTTTTAAAATTTAAGGTGAATGCCAACATGAATTGAAGCCAGGACAGACATAACAGTTTATGAGGTAATATGGGTAGGATGCTAGGCTTAATATGCAGCATTATTATTCAAAGAAGAATACACAGGAATGCTCACAGGACTCCACCACATGAACCACCTACAACAATGAACTCCCAGCATCAGGGCTTTATTCAACCAACCAAAATCAACAACCAGGAACCATCATCACCTTAGCAAACTATGGAAGACACTAATCAACTGGCATAGAGGAAAACAGATCAAGAAATCAAACACCTAGAAGAGTGCCTCACAACAATCAGAATATTTAAAATCACAGTTAACTCTACAAACAATTCTCTCACTTATTCACCATATTTGAAAAGTCAAAATATCACTGGGGCCTCTCTGGATTGTGGATAAGAAGTCGATGGGCCATAAAAGACTGAAAAGACAACAACAAGAAGACATGCAAACAGGGTAAATAAAGCAAAGCCCAACAACAATATTTAGAATAAATAATTGAGCAACATTCTTTCTTTTTTTTAAATACTAAAGGTAAAGAACTTCACTCTTTCAACACCCAAACTATAGCAGAGAGACAGGAGTAAATTATAAATGTGGATGAAGCAACATCCACAGGACATGAAGAGGGGGGTGGGGAAAGGGGAGAAGGTATGAGCTTTTGCGTTGTTGCTGTTGGCAGGAGAGCTGAGCAGTCTTAAAGAACCTCCTCTGGGGAGCGGCAGTCTAGGATTCTAGGTTTGCCATGAAGGGGTATCACAAGTCCCAAGGCCCACCACCTACCCCTTCTCTTCTCCAAGGGCACCTACCTTACTGTAAGTCACTACTGATAAGTTGTTTGCGTGACTGCTGGGAGACAGATTTACAGAGTTCTGTGACAGTCTATTCTGGTCTTGCTCAGTTTGGTCAGGAGCAGGAGCCCATGTGTCAGGAGCAGGAGCCCAAGTGTTTTTGCTGATCGAGTCGAACTCGGAGCCCCCAGGGTCTTTTAAGTTGTTTTCATCTGATTGTCGGTTCTTTTGGGGAGAGGCAAAAGGGTTGAAGTTTCCTTCTACCTTACGATGCGGCTGTGTGTTGAACTCCGTTTCAAAAGATGACAGCTGCTGCGTTACTCCTAAAAGTCCACCCACCTCCACACTGAGAATCACCCAGATGACATCTGAAACAAAAAGGTAACTCATGTCAATGCTAGGCTTACCCTTATGGCCCAAGATAGCCACCACCAAAAACCCCAAACATTATCCAAACCATAGAATGAAACATTCTTCTATATGCTAGTTTTAAAAGCTTGCTAACCAAGCTGCCTGGTACATTTGCATTGCATGCATAGCTACATTTCTGGTAATGTCAAATTCAAATTCTAGTATAAATTCAGCAGAGGTCTGTGGTAAGATCCATGAAACGCTATTTATAAAAAGCTTACCAGTTGATGCCAATGCACCGTCATCTTTGGAAATCATTATTCCAGAGAACGATCAATAGATAGAAATCAAAAGTTACTCTTCCTAGAATTAATACCTCTTTGTGGTTTTTCACTTTATTTTACACGTATTTAACTCAGAAAATTCAGGACTGGCATAGTTCTGGAGTTTTAAAATGCTTACAATTACGAGAATTACAACTTTACCAACGCTCTTCCCTTTGGGAGCAATTTAGAATGACCATAGGTTGTCCAAACTAGGACAAATGAGAGTGAAAGAGGGACCTATTAATAATTACGCCAGGACCAGCACTTCTCTAGACAAAATGGAAGATACTATCACCCTGGCAATTTGACCAAAAACCACCAAGAATTTGGTGTATTTCTAAAATACCCAATTTAACACCTGCTTTGCTTTTCTGTCATACAGTCATGCATTGCTTAATGAAGAAGGTATGTTCTGAGAAATGTATCATCAGGTAATTTCATCACTGTGTGAACATCATAGAGTGTACAAACCTAGATGGTAGAGCCTACTACACACCTAGGCTAGATGGTATAGCCTATTGCTCCTAGGCTACAAATCTCTACAGTATGTTACTATACCGTTACTGTATTGAATACTGTAGTCAACTGTAGCACAATAGTAAGTATGTGTGTATCTAAACATATCTAAGGCCAGGTGCAATTTTTCATGCCTATAATCGCGGGCACTCTGGGAGGTCTAGGCAGGAGGATCACTTCAGACCAGAAGTTTGAGACTGGCCTGGGTGACCCTGGTAGAGACAGACCCTGTCTCTACCAAAATTTAAATATTAGCTGACTGTGGTGGTGCTCGCCTATAGTCCCAACTACTTGGGGGACAGAGGTGGGAGGATTGCTTGAGCCCAGGAGGTACAGGCTGCAGTGATCTGGGATTGCACCAATGCACTCCAGCCCAGGCAACACAGCAAGACTCTGTCTTAAAAAAAAAAAAAAAAAAAAAAAATTACGGACGGGTGTGGCAGCTCACGCCTGTAATCTCAACACTTTGGGAGGTGGAAGCAGGCAGATCACTTGAGGTCAGGAGTTCGAGACCAGCCTGGCCAACATAGTGAAACTCCGTCTCTACTAAAAATTTAAAAATTAGCTGGGCGTGGTGGCAGATGCCTATAATCCCAGCTACTCAGGAGGCTGAGGCAGGAGAACTGCTTGAGCCTGGGAGGTGGAGCCGAGATTGTGCCACTGCACTCTAGCCTAGGTGACAGAGCGAGACTCCATCTCAAAATAAGTAAACAAACAACAACAACAAAAATCTAAACATAGAATAATAAAATATATGATATGAAAGATAAAAAATGATATACCTGTCTAGGGAATTTACTATGAATGGAGCTTTCAAGCCTGGAAGTTGATCTGGGTGAGTCAGCGAGTGAATGTGGACATTACTGAACACTAATGTAGACTTCATAAACACTGTACAATTAGGCTACACCAAATTCATTAAAAAAATAAACTACAATGTTATGGAAGCTACAGTGTCACTAGGTAATGGGAATTTTTCAGCTCCATTATAATTTTATGGGACTATCATCATTGACCAAAACATCATTATGCAGTCCATGACTATAGAGGGAAACCCTACCACCTATCCACAATTAAACCATACATGTATTCTTAAATAGATGCACCATAGGACATTTGGTCATAGTTCAGTTCTTGATTTGCTCAAGTGCCAAAGCTAAGGGTTCAAATAAAATAAGAAAGTAGCAGTTTCCTTTGATGTTCAGCACCTCACTCCAGAGAACAGAGACACACACATTCCTGCTGGAAGGTTTTCAAAAAGCAAAACACAGAAAGGCCAAGAAGCTTTTAACTGTGTGAACCCTACTCAAAACAAATACAAAAAATTGTCTAGGCTCCTAAATAACTGTTGAAAGGTTGATAGAAAAATGCAAATACATTCCACCAGTTAGCTACCTAGAAATAGAGATAATATAATCCTAGAACAAACACTAAAAACAAGTAGTGAAGGAAACTAAGGAAAACTCTCTTAGGCTGTGTTTATTCTAAATTTTTAATTTGGGCTGTATATCAAAAGAAGGCAGCCTGGCTGGGCATGGTGGCTTATGCCTGTAATCCCAACACTTTGGGAGGCCGAGGTGGGTGGATCAGTTGAGGTCAGGAGTTCGAGACCAGCCTGGCCAACATGGCGAAACCCTGTCTCTACTAAAAATACAAAAATTAGCTGGGTGTGGAGGGGCATGCCTGTAGTCCCGGCTACTCAGGAGGCTGACATGGGAGAATCGCTTGAACCTGGGAGGCGGAGGTTGTAGTGAGCCAAGATTGTGCCCCTGCACTCCAGCCTGGATGACAGAGTGAGAGCTTGTCTCAAAAAAAAAAAACAAAAACAAAAACAAAAAAAACAAAAAGAGAATCTCAGGGTATCACACAACCATAAAAACTTACAGGTTTGGGAGCTGTATTAAGAACTGGCTGTATCCAAACAGCTAAGAGTCAGGCCCTAGTAAGTGGAGATGCAGTGACATCTGCTGTTCACTCCTGGAATTAGCAACTTCTTTCTCTGAGAAGAGGAAATTAAAGCCACCAGCAGCACTGGCATGACTCACAGGAATGTGCATTCATTCCAGATACACTTATCATTAAAGAAAATATAAATCCTCATGTAAACTAGCATCATAAAAGTTAAACCTCTTGACAACACTGCACGTGTAGTGTGCCACTTCCCTTGAAAATCTGGGACAGTGCTAGGAACAGTGCATCAGAGGACCTGTGTTCAAAGCTCAATCTCATAAATCAATCCAATGAAGTGGGTCAATCCAATAGCAGGCAGTCTGAGGACGAATCATTCCATGCTCTCCTATCCTAGCTTTCCAACAAAAGATAGCATTCCTTCACTCTACTATTTGCTTTTCCCAAACAGATATGCCCTGTCTTACAATACAGGCTGAGTATTCCTAATTCGAAAATCCAAAACTTTGTGACCAACAATCTGACACTCAAAAGAAAAGCTCATTGAATCATTTCAGATTTTGGATTTTTGGATTAGGGATGATGAACTGATATAACACAAATATTCAAAAATCAAAAAAAATCTAAAATCTGAAACAATTCTGGTCTCAAGCATTTCAGATAAGGGATACTCACTCAACCTGTAGTTTTACTCCTACTTCTCGTCTACCACACATCTGTTTTAAAAATAAATTCTTTTGTAAGTACACGATACATTTGGCACACAGCTACTCAGCCACAGGTCATATGCTTCATTCTCTTAGCTCAGGAAACTAAATGCTTATGAGAAAGCTATTATCCATAAATAAAGACTAATGACCTACCACCACCCCTTTTCCCTCTTTAGAACTAAAGCATCATTAGGCTGGGTGCAGTGGCTAGTACCTGTAATTCCAGCACTCTGGGTGGTTGAGGCAGGAGGATCACTTGAGCCCAGGAGTTTGAGACCATTCTGGACAACATAGTGAGACTTCTTTCCCTCTCCCCCTCTCCTTTCTTTCCTTTCCCCTCCCTCTCTCCCTCCCTCCCTTCTCTCTCTTTCTTTCTTTCTGTCTCTGTCTCTTTCTTTCTTTTTGATGTCTTTTTTTTTTTAATTAAATTTTTAGTAGAGATGAGGTCTTACTATGTTGCCCAGGTTGTTAAACTCCTGGGCTCAAGCGATCCTCCTGGTTCAGCCTCTCCAAGTAATGGGATTACAGGTATAAGCCACTGCACTGGCCAAAAATGTCTTTAGTATGACTCACCAGAACTTATCATACTTAAGCCACCTCCCCCTCTCTTTGCATTGGCTATTGCTCAGCTCTGTACACGATCTACATAGTTGCTATAAAAGGAAAGTCATTTGAGAAGCCACTGATTTATAAATACCAACAATAAATATCAGTTCTGACCCTCCTAAGTTACTGCCGCAATGGGTCATCATGAACAGCAAAATACACCCTCTACGTGGTACAATCTCAGTCATCCTATACCACTTCCAGACCTTACATTCCAGAATGTGTTCACCCCCCGCCTACTGTATTATTTTTAATCAAACAAATGACAAAATAAAGAAAAGGTAAAGATGGCCTAATAAGCTTGTTTCACAGACAATGACCATTCCCAATTCTTACCAGAATGCCTTGATTACTGAGATAAGAACTGGCTGCTAGCCAGATATTTTACCATCTGTTATAATAAAACCACAAGTGTAAGAGATCATCCAGTGAAACTGCTTCATTTTCTAGATTTTAAAAATGTGAAGTCTAGAGGTAAAAGTGATGGGCTCAAGGTCATAATTCAAGTTAAAGCAGACTGAGAACACCCAGCTTTTAGTATAGCTTTAAAAACTCACACCTAACAGGAATGTGGGAACCCAAGTACCCAGGGAGCTAAAGCTATGGTTAAATCAGTCCCATTTCCCAAGCCACACTATCTTTACCCACAGACATATGATCTTTGGCACCAACAGGAAGAATGGACCACAAAATGTCCCAAAGAAGTAGCCAAGGAGGTAGAATCATGTGCCATGAGAACACAATGAGGACTTAGAAAGCAAACGGAGACCCCGATTTTAAAATGTCTGGCCTGAAGGAGATTTTCTTTTAAAGCACCTGAGGCCAGGCACAGCAGCTCACATCTGTAATCCCAGCACTTTGGGAAGCCAAGGTGAGCAGATCGCTTGAGCTCAGGAGTTTGAGACCAGCCTATGGCAACACCAGCCTAGGGAACATGGTCAAACACTGTTTCCACAAAAAATACAAAAATTAGCCAGGCATGGTGACACATGCCTGTAGACCCAGCTACTTGGGAGGCTGAGGTGGGAAGATATCCTAAGCTTGGGAGGTCGAGGTTGTACCACTGCACTTCAGCCTGAGCAACAGAGTAAGACCCTGTCTCAAAAAATAATAATAATAAAAATAAAAAGCATCAGAGACAGAACATTAGAGCTAGAAAGTACTGTAAATGTTATCTCATTCAACTTGTCCCTTTTACAGATGACAAAACCTCCTTATTATAGTATAAACTTCCTTTTGCAGAAATACATCATAAATTACTAAAGAGAGAACATAGCTTTCCTATTTCTTAATCTTGGACTATAAGTGTAAAAGAGGCCAGGCACAGTGGTTCATGCCTGTAATGCCAGCACTTTGGGAGGCCAAAGTAGGTGGATCACTTAAGGTCAGGAGTTCCAGACCAGCCTGGGCAATATGGTGAAACCCCATCCCTACTAAAAATACAAAAATTTGCCACACGTGCTGGTGTGCACCTGTAGTCTCAGCTACCCAGCATGCTGAGGCATGAGAATCACTTGAACCTAGGAGGTGGAGGTTGCAGTGAGCTGAGATCGTGTCACTGCACTCTGGCCTGGATGAGAGAGTCAGACTCTGTCTCAAAAAAAAAAAAAAAAAGTAACAACAACAACAACAAAACCAAAACCAATCAAATTTTAAAAATAAATGTAAGAGAATAAAAGGAAAATGTTTAACTTGAAGCCCACATCCGTAAATCTTAATGATTCATACTGACATACAAAGACATGATAGATTATGGTCAGATAAAAAATGTCTGCATACATGTAAAAGCTAGCATCACGGTCAAATCACATCATAATCAGCATATACACACATCCATAATTTCTCCAGTAAAATAAAATTGTAAAAATCAGTGCAACATTCCCAAATGGTAAATTTGTTTCTGATGGGATATAATTCTGAAACTGCTGTCCATGTGTACTGGGGCTGAACAAAGAAGTAAAAGGATGTTAGATAGTGGGAACAAGGTTTCTCACTTTTGAAGATATTATAGATAAGCAAGAAAGGAAGGCATTATAAAAATGAATGCTGTGGTACTGAATTAAAGTCAGAGATGTCAATATAAGTTCCTGGTTATGATAGATGAAGAAATACAGAATCAGTTGTAGATATGTCTATATACAAAAGTCAGTGTGCATACATGTATTATCTAGCTCTGTTTGCCAAGAAGGACTAGAAGTTATGACACCCCAGTAGCAATGAACACACCCAGTGCCCAGATTTTGGTTTCTATATAGGATTCTCCAATGAAAAGCACAAGAGCTCCTTGGATAAATGGCTGATTCTACGGCTAGGGCATGGAAAATACAAGATGAATCTGGAACATCCTATAGTACCAGAAAGAAAGTGGTCAAAGAACAAAAGGATAAGGGCATATCACAGGCACATAAAAACCAACCAGAAAGAACTCCCACTGGCCAAAGCTGGAACAATTTGAGCAACATAATAAATAACATAGTTTTAAGTCACAATCCAAAGTATAAAATAAATATACATGAATCCTAGCTGGGTGCGGTGGCTCACGCCTATAATCCCAGCACTGTGGGAGGCCAAGGTAGGTGGATCGCCAGGTCAGGAGATCGAGACCATCCTGGCTAACACGGTGAAACCCCATCTCTACTAAATATACAAAAAATTAGCCGGGCGTGGTGGCGGGTGCCTGTAGTCCCAGCTACTTGGGAGGCTGAGGCAGGAGAATGGCGGGAACCCCAGGAGGCAGAGCTTGCAGTGAGCAGAGGTCGTGCCACTGCACTCCAGCCTGGACAACAGAGCGAGACTCCATTCCAAAAAAATAAGATACATGTGTTATACACATAAGTGGGAGAGAAGAGACAAACTTCCTCACAGAGGAATTCCAAACAATATATGTAGATACTACCTGTTTCCAAGAGGTAGAGCTTAATTCCATACATCTCATACAACTCCCATTCCCTCCTTGAGAGTGGGCTAGCCTTACAATTTGCTTCCAAAAAATTTAATAGGGAAAAGGAAAAACAGTAACTCTACAATAGAAAAACCCGGCAAACATACTACTTAACCAAGCCATTAGGGTTAGCATCACCAATGATATTAGATGAATATCAAGTATCCTTGATAGGGTACTTTACCTCTGTGGTATTCTTCCTGAAACCCATAACATCAGTCTAATCATGAGGAAAACATCAGACAAGCTCAGATTACACATCATTCTACAGGATACTTGCCAGTATTCCTTAGGACAGTCAAGGGTCATGAAAACCACTGAAAGACTGAGAAATTGTCACAGACTAGAGGAGATGGGGACACATGACAACTAAGTGTAATGTGGTAGCCTAGATTGGATTCTGGAATAGAAAGAGGTCATTAGTGAAAAAATTGGTGAAATCCAAATAAAGTCTGGAGTTCAATTAATAGTAATATACCAATGTTGATGTCTTTAACAAGTGTAGTATGATAATATAAGGTGATAACAATAGGAAAAACTGGGTATATAAGAATGTATTTGCAACTTCTCTGTAAACCTAATGATTACAAAATATAAAGTCCACTAAAAAAAATTGGTGCAGTATTAGAAAATCATATTTCAGAAATTAACAGGTAAAACTGCAATAGAGGGCAGGCATGGTGGCTCACACCTGTAGTCCCAGAACTTTGGGAGGTTGAGGTGGGCGGATTATCTGAGGTCAGGAGTTCGAGACCAGTACGGCCAACATGGTGAGGTCAGGAGTTCGAGACCAGTACGGCCAAAAATTAGCCAGGCATGGTGGCACACACCTGTAATCCCAGCTACTGGGGAGGCTGAGGCAGGAGAATCGCATGAACCTGGGAGGGGGAGGTTGCAGTGAGCTGAGATCATGCCGCTGCACTCCAGCCTGGAACACAGAGCGAGACTTCATCTCAAACATAAACAAAAACAAAAACTGCAAAAGAGATGAAGACCACTCTCTATGGAGAGAACTGACTAGCAAAAGAGAGTGCTTTGATATCTAGCAAGGGGTAGAACAAGGTTGTAGTAGGGCAAAAACAGGGAACCATCATGTGCCCAAGTCCTTCAGAAGCCTCAAAAACACTGTTTTATCAGCTGAAGACAGAAGCCAGTCCTATCTGCAGGGAAACGCTCCCTTTCCCAGTAAAACATTACAGGTCAGTTAACAGTCTTCAAACTAGGGTTACATCAATGACCGTACAACTGAACCACCATCATCTTGATGTGGATGTTGGGCTGAGGCTGCTTGACTAATCCCAGAGCCTGCTTCTAAGAAACCAGCAGTTGTAAAGAGAAACCACTTAAACCAAACAATACACTGCTTCATCAACAGGCCTCCACTTGGTTCTGGGCTTCCCAAGGGGAAAGGTCAGGGGACTTGGGAAAGCACCACTTTCAAAAATCTAATGTACATGGACATCTCCCAGTAGTTAAAGGTATAGCTAAGACTAAACTCCTGGACGCTTCTGATCTTTAGAGCAACCACCACTCCTTGTGCCTGGGAGTTGTGAGACATGAATGCCCTGGTGTCAGAAGGCAAAGCCTGGTGAAGGTCAACATGAAGATTATGGTGGAGGCCACTTCCAGATTTGGAGGTTGTGGGTTCAAATCCTTTAGGAAGGAAGATCAACCGATCTTCAAAGCAGAACAGGAACCTCATATTTCCCCTGAGGATTAAGAAACAAAAGGGGTCTGGCTGCAGTCCACTGCTGAGCTGTAAGCTGCAGGCTCGTATTTCATCTCTATAGAAAAGCTGGCTATGTACTGTTTAGCTTCTGTGAGAAAGGCTTGAAAGTGGACTGAAACATGTCCCAACAGTAGGCAGTGCAAAAGTTAGTATTATGCTCTTTTCAGGCTTGAACCATGGAGGGTGTCAAAGAGAAGAAGGTTCCTGCTGTGCCAGAAACTCTTAAGAAAAAGCGAAGGAATTTTGCAGAGCTGAAGATCAATTGCTAGAGAAAAAAGTTTGCCCAAAAGATGCTCTGAAAGGCAAGGAGGAAGCTTATCTATGAAAAAGCAAAGCACTGTCACAAGGAATATAGGCAGATGCACAGAACTGAAATTCAAATGGCGAGGATGGCAAGAAAAGCTAGCAACTTCTATGTACCTGCAGAACCCAAACTGGCGTTTATCATCAGGATCAGAGGTATCAATGGTGTGAACCCAAAGGTCTGAAACATGTTGCAGCTTCTTTGCCTCCGTCAAATCTTTAATGGAACCTTTGTGAAGTTCAACAGGCTTCAATTAAAATGCTGAGGATTGCAGAACCATATACTGCATAGGAGTACCCAAATCTGAAGTCAGTAAATGAACTAATCTACAAGCATGGTTATGGTAAAATCAGTAAGAAGTGAATTGCTCTGACAGACAACACCTTGATTGCTCGACCTCTTGGTAAATATGGCATCACCTGCATGGAGGATTTGATCATGAGATCTATACTTTTGGAAAATGCTTCAAAGAAGCAAATAACTTCCTGTGGCCCTTCAAATTATCTTCTGCATGAAGTGGAATGAAGAAAAAACTACCCATTTTGTAGAAGGTGGAGATGGTGGAAACAGGGTAGACCAGATCAACAGGCTTATTAGAAGAATGAACTAAGGCATCTACCATGATTATTTTTCTAATATAGCCAGTTAATAAACAGTACATGCTCTCAAATTGGAAAAAAAAAAAAAAAAAAAGTCAGTATCATGAGCAGGTCTTGACATCTTTCTGTGTGTCTCTTACAACTGCTAAGGTAGCAGTGTGTGCATACCATTGTGAAAAGAAGGAACTTCCAGTTGTCCTGGTGCTGATCTCTAGTCTCAACTTCTAGTCTGCATTGCCACATAATTTACTCAGCACAGTAGCCACGCTCCCCTGACACATGTGTGGGCACTCAGATTCTTTCACCCCATCTATCAACATGCCACCTACACCTCAGCACCTAAAGGGGAAAAGGGTAGAGACAGGCTCCAGTTCATTACCTTCTCAGTGACTTCTGATTTCTGAGGCTTAGACCCCACCAGCAGCAGAGCACTGCTGAAGGACAACCTCTGGAAACTTCGCATCCTTACCCATTCTCACTCTACCACCTCTTGCCTCAAATGTGCATTAGAAACTTGTTCCTTAGTATTTAGTATTATACCCAGGAATTTCCTTTTAAAATGCAAATGCCCCTCAAAAAACCTTAAATCTAATCATCAGAGCAACAAATCAGATCAACCAATGGGCACAATTTCACACAGGAGAGAAGAGAAGCCTAAGAAACGCACTGAAAGGAGAACTGAAGGGGAAACAACAAAGAAACTATTCCTATTTCACAATTTTTCCACATTATGCCCTATTTAAAAAATATGAGGTTTTCCTTTAAACACGGGGAGGGAAGAGTACAGCAATCATTTAATCCTTATTTATTTCCCTCAAATCTTAGGAAACAAGGATTCCTGCTTCCCAAATCCAGGAAATCAGTGCCATGGAATTAAAAGAGTAAAAACCTGGCTGGGGCTGAAAAATGAAAATCTGTTCAGAATGAAAAAGGAAAAAGCAACTCTCCCATAATTGGACTGGGAGGACAGACACAGATAAAGACAAGTACAAAGTTAAGAGGGAATATTATTTCTCCCAAGGTCATGCAGCAGCAGTAAAATGTCCTAATGACCCTCTCTGTGTGTGGCTACTGCCTTAGTAGCAATAACGCTTCCAGACCTGGTTTGCTATAGCCATCTACTACTGAGGATACCCAGTTGCTAAACTGCCCTTGCTTCATGTCAACACCTAAACCCTAATTATTCCTGTTTTACCTAATCCTGTCTCAGAAACAGCAACCAATCCAGAACTGACCCCTGTCCCACCAAGTATCCCTTAAAGCTTCCTCAGAATCCTTTAGCTAGAACCCAAGCCCTACAAAAGATGCTTCCCTCCTCCTTCCTGTTCCACGGCATTCCACAGTTACTCTGAAGTGCCTTCACTCACTGCATCATTTCAATAATCTGATTTTGTCAAGACTACAGGCTTGTTCCTGGTGATCTTTGAACCCAGATGCCTTCCTCTCCTCCTCCTCCTCCTCCTCCCAGCTCACAGATGCAGAGACCCCATCACCCCTTTCCTTACAGTCTTCCCTCTTGCATGACTGCCCTCCCCTAAAATAGGCCCACCCAGCTCAGCCATCAGCTGACACCATAAGGAAGAAGAAGAAATGTATTCATTCAATAATAAGGGCATCAGAAAAGATAGAGAAGGAACGACCCTGACAATACAGGAAAACCAGGAGTCTATGGTGTTCTAGAAGCCTAGTGACAAGTGTTCCAAGAAGACAGAGTCACCAGCTGGGTCCAGTGCTGCTAGTAAGTCAAGTCAGTAGATCACTAAGGACAAACCATTGGATGTAGCAACACAAAGGTCACTGGAGAGCTTGAAAAGAGCAGTCAGTTTCAGTGGAGTACTGGGGATAGAGAGCTACATAGAATTTGTGAGAGTAAGAGATCAGGAGGTGGAGACAATTATTACTGGTACATTTGCAAAGAAGTTTTGCTACGAGGGCAGAGAGATGAGGAAGAAGCTATTAGAGGAAAATTAAGAATACTGCATTATTCGTTAACAGCAAGAAATTTAAAACAACTCAAATGTCCATCAGTAGGTACACAGAATATAGACATAGAAGGATCTTCATTTCTTCTATATCACAGAACAAATGAGGATTTCCATTAACTTTTTTTTGAGACAAAGAGTCTCACTATGTCACTCAGGCTGGATGGAGTGTAGTGGCATAATCATGGCTCACTGCAGCCTTGACCTCCCAGGCTCAAGTGATCCTCCTACCTCAACCTCTTGAGTAGCTGGGACTACATATAGGCACTTGCCACCCTGCCTAATTTTTTACCTTTTGTAGAAATGGGGTCTCCCTTTGTTGCCCAGGCTGGTCTTCAACTCCTGGGCTGAAGTGATTCTCCTGCCTCAGCATTACAAAGTGCTGGGAAGATAGGCATGAGCCACCACATCTGGCCTCCATTACTTTTTAAGAGTGCTCTCTAGGATATACATATTAAGTGAAAAAAAGTGGCCAGGCACAGTGGCTCACACCTGTAATACTTTGGGAGGTCGAGGTGGGTGGATCACCTGAGGTCAGGAGTTCAAGATCAGCCTGGCCAACACGGTGAAACCCCGTCTCTACTGAAAATACAAAAATGAGCCAAGCATGGCGGTGTGGGCCTGTAGTCCCAGCTACTCGGGAGGCTGAGGCAGGAGAATCGTCTGAACCTGGGAGGCAGAGGTTGCAGTGAGCCAAGACAGCACCACTGCACACCAGCCTGGGTGACAAAGCAAGACTCTGTCTCAAAAAAAAAAAAAAAAAAAAAGATGAAGATCAATATCTGTAGTTATAAGTTTCTATTAGAAAAGGGGCAAATTTATATACATTTGATAGTGTGTGCTAAAAGAAAAAAACAATGAATAAAAATGAGTACCCTATAGCAGGAGGATGGGACTAGCTGAAGGGGGCAGGGATGGACATATATTATATCCATCTAAATGTATTATGTAAATAAGTTTTGACTTAGGAATCATAAAATGTTTCACATATTCAAAAAATAAAATTAGGTCAAGGTGGGACACCGTAAAAATGGAGATAAGTAAATTCCCTAGGATGGTGACTGGCACAAGGCAGGTGCTCAATAAGGAGCAAACTGTTAATGCGAAAGTACTTAGCACCATAAGTAGCATTAAAAAACTGTTTACTGTGTTGCCCTGTTGGAAGTTAGAGTCACTGTTAAGGATAATATCTGAGGATCAGGTGTGTCTCATTTAACCTGGAGAACTACAACAATGACAGTAAATTAAAGGCAGAAGAGACCTCCTTACTAAGATATGTTAACATTTAATATTGCTAATTTAAATATAAATTATTGTAGAGCACAGTGGTTCATGCCTGTTGTCTCCAGCCTCTCAGGAGGCTAAGGAGGAAGGATCACTTGAGCCCACAAGAATAGCAACACAGCTACACCCCGTCTCTATAAAAAAATTTAAAAATTAGCTGGGCATCATGGCACATGCCTGTAGTCCCAACTACTCAGGAGGCTGAGGTGGGAGGACTGCTTGAGCCCATAAGTTTGAGGCTGCAGTAAGCTATGATTGTGCCACTGCACTCCAGCCTGGATGACAAAGTGAGACCCTGTCTCAAATACAATAATACATTTTAAAATAATGATAAATTATGTTGATAACATCTGCCTTTGATAAGACTGGACACTAACTTCTTAATGGACACCATCTTTGGTAGGGAAGATATACACAACAAAACAGTAACAGTTTTAAAATCCATAACACTACTTTATAGGAGTCTGCTCTGCAGACCAACCACCTCCATCAAGATCATGTGGTTTATGTGTTAAAATACATATTCCTTAGCCACTATCTGCAATGAACTAAAACAGGTTTCATATATAGAATCTAAGAGTTTATAACAACACCTACAAAAAGGGGGAAATCAAATCAAACCTTTAATTCTTCTTCTTCATTAATTTCATTGAAAGCAACGAGAGCATCACGTTCTTACTCTAACAATTGAAAATTAAAGGTAAAGAATTAAGCATTTAACCAGCCTTTCTGGTAGAAATTAAATTTCAAGATAAGTCACTGTTGATGAAGAAAAGGATTCCTCCACTTCAAAATAATTCCAGCTAATAAAAGTAGAAGGAATCACTATTTTGTAACTTCTAATGAAATGATTTAGGCAATCATCACAAATTGATGAAACCGCTATGCAAAATATTGATTGATGGGTAAGACCTCTGCAATGGAGGGATCAGCCTGTTACCACCTGAATCCTTTAATCTTAGCATCAATAAGAGCTAAAAATTTTTGAACAGTCAAAATAATGTTGAAAAAGAAGACTAACTTATTCCTGATGTCAAAACTTATCACAAGGTGGCCCGGCACGGTGGCTCATACCTGTAATCCCAGCACTTCGGGAGGCCGAGGCGGGCAGATCACTTGAGGTCAGGAGTTTGAGACCAGCCTGGCCAAACATGGTGAAACCCCCGTCTCTACTAAAAATACAAAAAATTAGCCGGGCATTGTGGTGTACCACTGTGGTCCCAGGTACTCAGGAGGCTGAGGCAGGAGAATCGCTTGAACCCAGCGGGGACAGAGGTTGCAGTGAGCCAAGATTGCGCCACGGCACTCCAGCCTGGCGACAGAGCAAGACTCCATCTCAAAAACAAACAAACAAACTAATGTGGTATTGGCAGAAAGACAGACATATAGACCAACGGAATAGAAGAAAGTGCCCAGAAACAAACCTTGTGTATATGGTCAAATGATTTCAACAAGGGTGCCAAAACAACTCAACGGTGAAAGGACAGTCTTTTCAAAAAACGATGCTGAGAAAACTGCATATCCACATGCAAAAGAATGAAGTTGGACCCTTACCTTACGCCATATACAAAAATTAACTCAAAATGGATCAAAGACCTAAACATATGAGCTAAAATTCTAAAACTCCTAGAAAAAAGCATAGGGGAAAAGCTTCATCACATTGGATTTGGCAATGGTTTCTTGGATATGACACCAAAAGCTAATAAATTGGACATCAGAATCAAAAACTGTGCATCAAATGACACAATCAACAGAGTGAAAAGGCTACCCATGGAATGAGAGAAAATATGTACAGATCATATATGTCATAAGGGGTTAGTATCTCAAATATATAAAGAACTCCTAGAACTCAACAGAAAACACAACCTGATTTCAAAATGGGCAAAAGACTTGAATACACATTTCTATAAAAATACAAATGGCCAATTAGCACTTAAAAAGATACTTAACATTACTAATCTCTGGGGAAATGCAAATCAGATCACAATGAGATACCACCTCACACCTATTATGATGGCTACTACTAAAAAAAAATGCTTAGTTGCCCTTGGTGAAAGCTTTTGCTTCCTAGAGACATCAGAAAATGCCAAATGTTGGTGAGGACGTGGCGAAATTAGAAACCTTGTGTGCTGCTGGGAATGTAAATGGTGCAGCTGCTATGGAAAACAATACGATTCCACAAAAAATTGAACGTAGAATTGACAAATGATCCAGCAACTCTACTTCTAGGTATATAACCTAACGATCTGAAAACAGAGTCTCAAAAAGATATTTGTACACCCATGTTCATTCACAGTAGCATTATTCACAATAGCCAAAAGGTAGAAGTAACCCAAATGTCCAGTAAAAGATCAATGAATAGGCCAGGCGCGGTGGCTCAAGCCTATAATCCCAGCACTTTGGGAGGCCGAGATGGGCGGATCACAAGGTCAGGAGATCGAGACCTTCCTGGCTAACATGGTGAAACCCTGTCTCTACTAAAAAATACAAAAAACTAGCTGGGCAAGATGACGGGCGCCTGTAGTCCCAGCTACTCAGGAGACTGAGGCAGGAGAATGGCGTCAACCCGGGAGGTGGAGCTTGCAGTGAGCTGAGATTCGGCCACTGCACTCCAGCCTGGGCAACAGAGAGAGACTCCGTCTCAAAAAAAAAAAAAAGATCAATGAACAAAATGTAGTATATACATACACCAAAATATTATTCAGCCTTTAAAAGTAAGGAAATTCTGATACATGCTATAATATGGATGAACCTTGATAATGTTAAATGAAATAAACTAGTCCCAAATGGACAGATACTATATAATTCCACTTATGTGAGGTGTGTAAGGTAGTCAAAATCAGAGACAGTAGTATGGCGGTTTCCAATGGCTGTGGTGAAGGGAAATGGAGAATTATTAATGGGTACAGAGTTTCAGTTTTGCAGATGAAAGGAGTTCTAGAGGTAAACAATGGTGATGTTTGTGAATATACTTATTGCCAGTGAACTGTACACTTAGAAATGGTTACAATAAATTGTACGTGTTATTTTACCACAATTAATCAAAACAAAAACAAAAACATCAGAGGCCTAGTGATTCTGTTATTTGTTGAAGGCCAATCAGTAATTTATTATGTGGCAGAATTAGAATTAGAAGTCAGATCTTCTTTACTCCTGGTCTAGTGCTTACTGATGATACCTTGCAACACTCCCACCCCACCCCTGGTCAGTTTTGAGATTCCACTAATCAGAAAATAATTAATACTCATAGAGAAAATACTTCCTGGCAGAAAAGATGGAAATATTATCCTAATAATTTAAACTTCTATAGCCTATGAAAAAAGCATAATCTGAGTGGGTAATAGCACTACCACAAAAAAACGTAATATAGCATGAAACTATACATAGGAATTTTAATTACTAATTTAAATTTCAAAGTACAATTGTGTTTAAGAATATGCAGGAAATCAAAATGATAGCTACAGTACATTAAGAGGCAAATCTACACAGCTGGCATAAAATCATTTTGGCATTAATGTTGAGAAGCACTTAAATATAACATTGGATAAAAAGGCTTAACATTTAAATATTGTCCATTTTGTATGCAAATAGGAAGACAAATGGCTGGTATTCTTACTCCTCCAACACTTCTTTTTCTTTTTGTTTTTGGTTTTGCTTTTTTGAGTCTCACTCTGTTGCCCAGGCTGGAGTGCAGTGTCATGATCTCGGCTCACTGCAACCTCTGCCTCCTCGGTTCAAGCGATTCTCATGCCTCAGCCTCCCAAGTAGCTGGGAGTACAGGTGTCTGTCACCACGCCCAGTTAATTTTTGTACTTTTGGTAGAGACGGGGTTTCACTATGTTGGTCAGGTTGGTCTTGAACTCCTGACTTCAAGTGATCAGCCCACCTTGGCCTCCCAAAGTGCTGGGATTACAGGTATGAGCCACCGTGCCCAGCCTCCTTCACCAGTTCTGGTGAATTTACCAACCAGTATAATTGGGACATACTTGGTGCATCTTGATACCGTGAGATTTTCATCAAAGGGTAAAATGTAGAATAAGATACTCAAGAAATACTTCCAAGTATTTATTAATTAAATAACCAGAAAGTCAAATTCTAGACTACCAACTAATTACCTAATTCACACTTTTTTTTTGATGAAGTTTCACTCTTATTGCCCAGGCTGGAGAGTAATGGCATGATCTCGGCTCACGACAACCTCCACTTCCCGGATTCAAGCTATTCTCCTGCCTTAGCCTCCCAAGTAGCTGGGATTGCAGGCATGCGCCACCACACCTGGCTGTTTTTTTTTGTTTTTTTTTTGTTTTTTTTTTTTTGTTTTTTAAGTAAAGATGGGATTTCACCATTTACCAGGCTGATCTCGAACTCCTGACCTCAGGTGATCCACCTGCCTGGGCCTCCCAAAGTGCTGGGATTACACGTGTGAGCCACCATGCCCGGCTACCTAATTCAACTTTAAATTCCAACATTTAAAAACAACAACCACCCATTCCTCTGGTACATCTTCCAAAGTGAGGTTTAACTTCTACAGAGCTAATGTGTTAGTTTTGAACAACTAAAAACAAAGTAAGATATAAGCCTCATTGGTCTTTTAAAAGAAACTCAAACCCTATCTTGGATACAATTATGAACAAAAAGTATAAGACATCATTACTGATGGTAACTAGTTACTCCTAGTGAAAGCTTTTGCTTCCTAGAGATCTTAGATAATACATTGTGTTAACTCTGCTCTCTCTTCCCTCTCCTCCTGAAAGAGGATGGTCTTTGTTTCTGGCTTCAAGGAAACTGCTCCCCATCAATATCACAAACCTAGCTGGACCACTGCAAGAACCAGCAGAACAAATAAAATAGCAACCTCTCCCCCTCAGCATTCTCTCCAAAAAGAACTACACTAGCTCTTTAGTCATCAAATTCACTGACAGAAGTCAGAGTTGAATATAGCAACAACTCTGAACTTCCTAAATGTTTCTCGTTTTTCCCTCCTCCTCCCTTCCCCCCCTTTTTTTTCCTATTTCTTCCCACTATCTTCTTCATTTCTTTGGTCTTATCCAACTTTACCAAGCATCCCTTCTTTCTCATCTCCACCACATGCCCTTCATGGGTCAAGGTATTTTCCTGGTTCAAATGTGAGCACAGAGCTTTGGGGACATTAATTCAGCACCAGACTGAGTAGGTGCTGAATTAACATCTCTATCAACATCTCTCATGGGGTTACTTAGAACTCCCTCATGGCCATCGGGACATCTCAGTCCTACAAAAGGCAGTCAAACCACTCACCCACATCTGATGTGCAGAGTATACACATGTTCTCTTGGTCAGACATGCTGAATTTGTACACCTTGATCCGTGATGGTTAGCTACTCGACTCTCTTACAGATGACCAGTGGGTGTTAATCTTCATCAAAGAGTATTGTGATCTCCAATCTGTCTCCCATTCTTTCCCACAGAATGCCAAAAGTGTACTAGTCATGCTTAACCAGAGTTTGTGCTTTTGTCCACCTTCTTTCAATTTAGAAATGAAGTATCTTCTCCCAATCACCAAACATGAATCTAATTTAGTTAAAAGACTAAATCTGGTAAAGTTTCCCATATTTGGGAAAGCCCTTCCAGCCTATCCTACTTCAAAGGTTATTATTTCTTACTGTTCATTATTTTTTCTTATTGAGAGGCTTCTTTTTTTTTTGAGACGGAATCTCTGTCACCCAGGCTGGAGTGCAGTGGCACAATCTTGGCTCACTGCAACCTCCGCCTCTCAGGTTCACGCCATTCTCCTGCCTCAGCCCCCCGAGTAGCTGGGACTACAGGCACCCACCACCACGCCCAGCTAAGTTTTTGTATTTTTAGTAGAGATGGAGTTTCACCGTGTTAGCCCGGATGGTCTCGATCTCCTGACCCCAAGATCCGCCCGCCTCGGCCTCCCGAAGTGCTGGGATTACAGGTGTAAGCCACTGCACCCGGCTGAGAGGCATTTTTTAACAGATTCTTTATTTTTCTCTTTTCCAAGACAGGGTCTCTGTTTGCTGCTCAGGCTGGAGTGCAATGGTGCTATCACAGCTCACTGTAGTCTTGACCTCCTGAACTCAAGCAATCTTCCCACCTTTGCCAGCAAAGCAGCTAGGACTACAGGTGCATGTCATCATGCTCAGCTAATTTTTAAATTTTTTTGTAGAGATGGGGGTCTTCCAATATATTGCCCAGGCTGGTCTCAAACTCCTGGGCCTCAAGCGATCCTCCTGCCTCAGGCTCTCAAAGTGCTGGAATTACAGGCATGAGCCACTTTGCCCGATTGTATTTTATTTTTTTTTACAGCAGTTTTAGGTTCACAGCAAAACCAAAAGGAAGGTACAGATATTTCCCCCACATATGCACAACCTGCCTATCAACACAATGCACCACAGTGGTACTATTTGTTACAATCAATGAGCCAACACTGACATGCCATTATCACCAAAATCAATAGTTTATGTTAGGGCTCACTCTATGTTGTACATTGTATGGGTTTGGACAAAAGTACAATGACACGTATCCCCTATTATATTAATATATCAGGCGGGGTGTGGTGGCTCACGCCTGTAATCCTAGCACTTTAGGAGGCCGAGGTGGGAAGATCACGAGGTCAGGAGTTCCAGACCATCCTTACCAAAATGGTGAAACCGCATCTCTACTGAAAATATAAAAAGAAGCCGTGTGGTGGCACACACTTGTAATCCCAGCTACTCGGGAGACTGAGAAAGGGGAACTGCTTGAACCCGGGAGGCGGAGGTTGCAGTGAGCCAAGATCACGCCACTGCACTCCAGACTGGGCGACAGAGCAAGACTCCGTCTCAAAAAAAAAAAAAAGTGGTATTCAGAATACTTTTCACTGCCCTAAAAATCTGTATTCTGCCTATTCATCTCTCCCTGCCCCCAGTTCTGACAACCACTGATCCTTTTACTGTCTCCGTAGTTTTATCTTTTCCAAAATGTCATAGAGTTGGAATCCGACAGTATGTAGCCTTTTCAGATCAGCTTCTTTCACTTGGTAATATGCATTTAAGGTTCTTCCATGTGCCTTAATGGCTCATTTCTTTTTAGCGCCGAGTAATACTCCATTGTCCAGGTGTACCACAGTTTATGTGTCCACTCACCAACTAAAGGTCTTCTTCATTGCATCCAAGTTTTGGCAATTATAGATAAAGCTGCTATAAACATCTGTGTGCAGGTTTTTGTGTGAATATAAGTTTTCAACATCTCTGGGTAAATACCAAAGAGCACAGCTGCTGATGGGAGGGTAAGAGAATGTGGCTGTACCATTTTGCATTCCCACCAGCAGTGAATGAGAATTCCTGTTGCTCCACATTCCTGCCAGCATTTGGTATTGTTGGCGTTTGGGATTATGGCCATCTTAATAGGTGTATAGTGATATCTCATAGTTGTTTTAACTTGTATTGTCCTGAAAACATATAATGGTGAATATCTTCTCATAAGTTTTCATATGCCATGCCATCTGTGCAACTTTGGTGAGATGTCTGTTTAGGTCTTTGGCCCACTGTTTAACTGTTTGTTTGTTTGTTTGTTTTTGAGACGGGAGTTTTGCTCTTGTTTCTCAGGATGGAGTGCAATGGCGCGATCTCCGCTCACCGCAACCTCCACCTCCCTGATTCAAGCTATTCTCCTGCCTCAGCCTACTGAGTAGCTAGGATTACAGACATGCACCACCACACCCAGCTAATTTTTGTATTTTTAGTAGAGACAGGGTTTCGCCATGTCAGCCAGGCTGGTCTTGAACTCCTGACCTCAAGTGACCCACCAGCCTCAGTCTCCTGAAGTGCTGGGATTACAGGTGTGAGCCACCTCGCCCAGGCCTGCATGTAATTCTTTTCACACTTTTTTTTTTTGGAGATGGAATCTCACTCCAAATATTGTTTCTGTCACTCAGGTTGGAGTGCTGTGACACAATCTCGACTCACTGCAACCTCTACCTGCCGGGTTCAAACGATTCTCCTACCTCAGCCTCCCGAGTAGCTGGGACTACAGGTGCACACCACTATGCTCAGCTAACTTTTGAATTTTTACTAGAGATGAGGTTTCACCATGTTGGCCAGGCTGGTCTTGAACTCCTGATCTCAGGTGATCTGCCCGCCTCAGCCCCCTAAAGTGTTGAGATTACAGGCGTGAGCCACTGTGCCTGGCCTTTTTACACATTTTTGAAATTCAATCTGCTAATATTTTGTTGAGGATATGTGCATCTAGGTTCATGAGAAATAGTTTTATAGTTTTCCTGTAATTTTTGTCTGGTTTGGGTATTAGGGTAATGTTGGTCTCACAGAAGGAGTTAGGAAGTATTCCATTTGCTTCTATCTTCTGAAGGAAATTGCAGAGAATTCGTATAGGCTGGGTGTGGTGGCTCACACCTGTAATCCCAGGAAGATTGCCTGACCCAGGAGTTCAAGACCAGCCTGGACAACATGGCAGAATACCATCTCTATCAAAAGAAAACTAGCCAGGTGTGGTGACACAGGCCTGTAGTCCCAGCTACTTGGGAGGCTAAGGTGAGAGGATCATTTATGCCTGGGAGACGGAGGTTGCAGTGACCTGAGATCACTGCATACCAGCCTGGGCAACAGAGCAAGACTCTGTTTCAAAAAATACATAAAAAGAGAATTAGTATAATTCTTCATTAAATGTTTGGTAGAATTCACCGGAAAACTCATTTGGCCCTGGTGCTTTCTGTTGCAGAAGTTTAATTATTGATCCAATTTCTTTAACAGATAAAAAAGCCTATTCAAGTTGCCTATGTTTTCTTGAGCAAGCTTTGGCAAATTGTGTATTTCAAGGAACTATTCCATTACATCTAGATTATCAAGTTTGTGGGCACAGAGTTGCTCATAATATTTCTTAATTATCCTATGTTGGCCATGCTGATCTTGAACTCCTGGGCTCAAGTTATCATTCTGCCTCAGACTCCCAAAGTGCTGGGATTATAGGCGTAAGTCACTGTGCCTAGCCTCAATATTTAAAATATTTCATTCCACTCTCTTCTTGATTGCATTTCTGAGGAGAAATGATATATAATTCTTACTGTTACTCCTCCATAGGTAAGGTATTTTTTCCCTTTGGCTTCTTTCAAGATTTTTCTTTATCTTTGATTTTCTGCAGTTTGAGTATGATATGCCAGATGTCATTTACTGGGCATGTCATTTTCTGGGCATTATCCTGCTTGGTATTCTCTGAGCTTCCTGGACCTGTGATTTGATGTCTGACATTAATTTGGAGAAATTTTCGGCCATACTGCTTCAAATAGTGTTTCTGTTCCTTTCTCTATTCTCCTTCTGTTATTCCCATTATGTGTTACGCTACGCCTTTTGTGGTTGTCCCATAGTTCGTGGATACAGCAGTCCTCCCTTACCCATGGAAAATAAGTTCCCAGACTCCCAGTGAATGCCTGAAAGTATGGAAAGTACTAAATCTTATATATATGATGTTTTTCCCTATACATACATACCTATGATAAATTTTGACTTATAATTAGGCACAGTAAGAGGTTAACAATAACTGATAATAAAACAGAACAATTTCAACAATATGCTAGTATCACTACTCTTGCATTTGGGGGCATTATTAAGTAAAACAGGAGTTACTTCAACTCAAGCACTGCAATATCCCAACAGTTGATCTGATAACCAAGATGGCTACTAAGTGACTAACAAGTGAATAGTGCATACACGTGGATATGCTAGACAAAGGGATGATTCATATCCTGGGCACGATGGAATGCCCCTGAGAATGGAATGCAATTTGAAACTTAAGAATTGTTTATTTCTGGAATTTTCCATCTGATATTTTCAGACTGTGGTTGACTATGGGTAACTGAAACCATGGAAAGTGAAACTGTAGATAGGGTGGTGCGAAGGCTACTGTATTCTGGTTTTTGTTTTGTTTTGTTTTTTAAATGGAGTCTCACTCTGTCGCCAGGCTGGAGTGCAGTGGCGTGATCTTGGCTCACTGCAACCTCCGCCTCTTGGGTTCAAGCGATTCTCCTGCCTCAGCCTCCCGAGTAGCTGGAACTACAGGCGTGTACCACCATGACCAGCTAATTTTTGTATTTTTAGTAGAGATGGAGTTGCACTATGTTGGCCAGGATGGTCTCGATCTCTTGACCTTGTGATCTGCCTGCCTCGGCCTCCCAAAGTGCTGGGATTACAGGCGTAGCCACAGCTCCTGGCCCTGGGTTTGTTTTTATAAGCAATGAGGTCTCACTATGTTGCCCAGGCTGGACTTGAACTCCTGGGCTCAAGGAATGTTCCTGCCTCAGCCTCCCAAATAACTGGGACTACAGACACACATCACTGTACCTGGTTTGTTCTATTTTTATTCAGCCTTTTCTCTCTTTTTCAGTTTTGGAATTTCTATTGACATATCCACAAGCTCAGAGATTTCCTCAGTTGTGTCCAGTCACTAACAAGCTCATCAAAGTCATTTTTCATTTCTGTTAATGTTTATCTCTAGCATTTTGATTCTTTCTTAGAATTTCCATCTCCCTGCTTACATTATCCATCTGTTCTTGCATGTTGTCTACTTTTTCCATTGAAGAACTTAGCATACTATTTACAGATTTTTAAAAAAATTCCTGGGCTAATAATGCCAACATGCCTGCCAAAACTGATTGTGATGCTATTCAATTTCTCCAAACTGTGTTTCTTGCTTTTTAGTATGCCCTGCTGAAAGGTAGACAGGATGTACTGGCTAAAAGAAACTGTAGTAAAGAAGCCAGTAGTAACATAATGGTAAGGTGTGATTAGGTTTCAGTCTTTTGGTGAACCTACACTCCTGGACTATGAACTTCACCAGTGTTTCTCAGTCCCCCATCCCCCCATATTTTTTTTGAGACAGGGACTCACTCTGTCACTCAGGCTGGAGAGCAGTGGCATGATCTTGGCTCACCACAACCTCCGCCTCCTGGGTTCAAGCCATTCTTGTGCCTCAGCCTTTCGAGTAGCAGGAATTACAGGCATGTAGCATCACGCCCAGCTAATTTTTGTATTTTTTGATAGAGACAGAGTTTCACCAAGTTGGCCAGGCTGGTCTCAAACACCTGACCTCAAGTGATCTACCTGCCTCGGTCTCCCAAACTGCTGGGATTACAGGAGTGAGCCACCATGCATGGCCTAATACATTTTATTATTTGCTTACTATTTATATATCTTGCCCTATCCCAGCAAAAAGAAGTATCTACTCAGAGAAATAGAAAGAACATTAGTGGCTGTCAGGGGCTGTAGGAAGGGAGGAAAGGGGAACGACCGCTTAACAGGTATGAGGTTTCCTTTTGGGGTGATAAAATACATTGGAATGAAATAGAGATAATGGTTATACAACACCATAAATGTACTAAGTAACACTAAACTGCATGCTTTAAAATGATTTATTATTATGTGGATTTTACCTCAATTAAAAAACATCCATAATAGTTTATAGTTAATAGTAATCTAATGGAATGGTATGGAATTACTAAAAACTCTGTTTTTGAAAGTATTTAATGTTAAGGGGAAGAAGTTCTAAAACATTAGTGAATGGCAGAAAAAAGTAGGTTACGTAAGGATACATAGCACAATACCATATTTAAACAACAAAAAAGTTTTTTGCTTTTAATACATGGATTTTAAAAAACTATGTGGAAATGCATACATTAATAGTGTTTAGGTCGGGCGCGATGGCTCACGCCTGTAATCCCAGCACTTTGGGAGGCTGAGGCGGGTAGATCACTTGAGGTCAGGAGTTCGAGACCAGCCTGGCCATCATGGTGAAACCCCGTCTCTACTCAAAACACAAAAATTAGTCAAGTGTGGTGGTGCATGCTTATAGTCCCAGCTACTACGGAGGCTGAGGCAGGAGAATAGCGTGAACCTGGGAGGCGGAGGTTGCAATAAGCCAAGATCGCACCACTGCACTCCAGTCTCGGCGACAGAGCGAGACTCCATCTCAAACTAAACTAAACTAAACTAAACTAGACTAGACTAGACTAAACTAAAAGCGTTTATATTTGGATGGCAGAACAAATGTTTCCTTTTCTCTTTAGACTTTATTTTCTATAATAAATCATGTCTTTCTTTTTATCAGAGCAAATACTTTTTTTTTTTTTTTTTGACATGGAGTCTTGTTCTGTTGCCCAGGCTGGAGTGCAGTGGTGCAATCTCGGCTCACTGCTGCAAGCTCCACCTCCTGGGTTCACGCCATTCTCCTGCCTCAGCCTCCCAAGTAGCTGGGACTGCAGGCGCCCACTACCATGCCTGGCTAATTTTTTTTTTTTTTTTTTTTGTATATTTTTAGTAGAGACAGGGTTTCACTGTCAGGATGGTCTCGATCTCCTGACCTCGTGATCTGCCCTCCTCAGCCTCCCAAAGAGTTGAGATTACAGGTGTGAGCCACTGCGCCCGGCTGGAGCAAATACATTTTTAAAACAATTTAATCACAAGTAACTAATAAGTTTAGCAATGTGACTGATTTAAGTCTTCAACTAAGAAAACAAAACATAAAGTGATACAACTAAATGCAATAATTTCAACATTTCAATAATTATATTAAATGTGAATGGTCTAAACACACCAATTAGAAAACACAGATTGTTAGAATGGAGGAAAAACTACATGCTATCTATAAGAAACTCCAAATAAAATGATACATGTAGGTTGAAAGTTAAAAGATAAAGACCTTGTAAACACTAGTCAAAAGAAAGTTAAAGTGGCTATACTATTATCAAAAGTCTTCAGAGCAAAGAAAATTATCAGGGAAGAAAAGGGATATTACACATTAATAAATGGGTAATTCACCTAAAAGATAATCCTAATATGTTATGTACCTAACAACAGAGCTTCAAAATACATAAATTAAAAACTGATAACTGAAAGGAGAAAAAAGTAACAACACAAACCCACAATTGTAGTTGGACCTTTTAACACTCCCTTCTCAGTAACAGATAGAACTAGTAAACAACAACAAAAATCAACAGATATAAAGGAATTGAACAACAAAATCAACCAACTGGATTGAACTGACATGTATAGAACACTCGTCTCAACAAAGCAAAATACACATGCTTTTGAAGTACACATGGAATATTCACCAAGAGAGAGAACATCTCCTGAGCCACAAACACCTTAATAAATGAAACAAAAAATCAAATCAGCCAGTGTGGTAGCTCAAGTCTGTAATCCCAGCACTTTGGGAGGCCAAGGTGGGAGGACTCCTTGAAGCCAGTAGTTTGAGACCAACCGGGACAACAAAATAAGACCCTGTCTCTACAAAAAATAAAAAGTAAAAAACAAGACAGGCATGGTGGTGTGCACCTGTAGTCCCAGCTACTTGGGAAGCTGGGCAGAGTGAGACCCTATCAGAAAGGGAAAGGGAAAAGAATGGAAAGGAAAGGAAAAAGAAAAAAGAAGAGAATAGGAGAGGGGAAGGGAGGGGAGGGGAGGGGAGGCAGAGACGAGGCGGGGAGGGAGGGAGGGAAAGAAATCATACAAAGGATATTCTCTGACCACAATGGAATTAAACTAGAAACTATTAACAAAGCTGGGAGCACATGCCTGTAATCCTAACACTTTGGGAGGCAGAGGCAAAAGGATCGCTTGAGCCCAGGAATGAGACCACCCTGGACAAGCTAGCAAGACTCCATCTTTACAAAGTAAAAATTAAAATTAAAAATATATTTTAAAAGAGAAACATTAAACAAGATAAAAATTTCTAAACATCTGAAAACTAAACAACACACTTCTGCATAATCTATAGGTCAAACAGGAAGTCTCAAGAGAAATTAGAAGATATTTTCAGCTGAATGAAAATAAAAACACATTTCTGCATTCACTGCAGTGTCTAAATATTTTTAAAAAATACATTTCAGAAGTTGTGGGATTCAACTAAAAGCTACACTTAGAGGAAAATTTATAGTACTAAACATTTATAAATGAAGGTCTCAAAGCAATAATCTCAGTTTCGGCCGGGCACGGTGGCTCAAGCCTGTAATCCCAGCACTTTGGGAGGCCAAGACGGGTGGATCACGAGGTCGGGAGATCGAGACCATCCTGGCTAACACGGTGAAACCCCGTCTCTACTAAAAAAATACAAAAAACTAGCCGGGCGAGGTGGTGGCGCCTGTAGTCCCAGCTACTCGGGAGGCTGAGGCAGGAGAATGGCGTGAACCCGGGAGGCGGAGCTTGCAGTGAGCTGAGATCCGGCCACTGCACTCCAGCCTGGGCGACAGAGCGAGACTCCGTCTCAAAAAAAAAAAAAAAAAAAAAAAAAATCTCAGTTTCTACCTTAAGAAATGACGAAATAAATCAAGAAGGAAGGAATTAATAAAGAGCAGAAATCCATAAAATTGAACACAGAATAGAGAAAAACCAATGAAACCAGAAGCTGATTCTTTGCAAAGACCAAGAAAATTGGGAAATCTATCAAAAGACAGAAAAAGAGAAGAGACACAAAATATCAAGAATGAAAAAAGGGATTATCATCAAACACAGATGTTAAAAGTATAATAAGATGATACTACAAACAACTCTATGAACATAAATTCAACTTCCTTGAAATTTCCCAACGTCACTCAAGATGAAATAGATTACCCGAATAGACCTATAACTATGAAAATAAATTGAACTAGTAATTGAAAACCTAAACACCTCCAGGTTCAAATGGTTTTGCTGGAAATTCTTTAGAAGAATAACACCAATTCTATACAATTTCTTACAGAAAAAAATGGTACAACATATCAGCCAGCATCCACAGAGCTGCACTGTCCAAAAAAGCAGGCCACTGGCCACATGTGGCTATTGAGTACTTGGGATGTAGCTACATCACATTTTGAAAAAATATTTTGGCTATATTCAGGTAAATAAAATGTATTATTAAACATTTTTTAAGTCCTCAAATAAGGCTCAGGTCAGAAATAAAATTTACTTTCATAATCACTTCTGATTTCTAAACATATAAGAGAAATTATGAAAATAAAAAGTAAAAATGACTGTGAAATCTACTGAACCAAAACCAAACCACTTTAGAATTACATTGCTTTCAAGATCATGTCAAAACAAACTACAAGCAAAACTCCTAGAAATCTGGCCGGCACAGTGGCTCACGTCTGTAATCCCAGCACTCTGGGAGGCCGAGGCAGGTGGATTGCATGAGTCTAGGAGTTTGAGACCACCCTGGGCAACATAGCAAAACCCTGTCTTTACTCAAAATACAAATTAGCTGGGTGTAACGGCACGCACCTGTAATCTCAGCTACTTGAAAGGTTGAGGTGGGAGAATCACCTGAGCCTGGGAGGTCAAGGCTACAGTGAGCCAAGATCGTGCCACTGCACTCCTCCAGCCTGGGCAACCAGAGTGAGACGCTGTCTCAAAAAAAAAAAAAAAAAGAGAAAGAGAGAGAAAGAGAGAAAGAGAGAAAGAGAGAGAGAGAGAGAGAGAGAGAAAAGAAACAAAACTCTTAGAAATTTTTTTTTTTTTTTCTTGAGACAGAGAGTCTCGCTCTGTTGCCCAGGCTACAATGCAATGGTGCAACCTCACCTTACTGCAACCTCCGCCTCCTGGCCTCCTGGGTTCAAGTGATTCTCCTGCCTCAGCCTCCCGAGTAGCTGGGATTACAAGTACCCGCCTTTATGCTCAGCTAATTTTTGTGTTTTTGTAGAGATGGGGTTTCACCATGTTGGACAGGCTAGTGGTCTTGAACTCCTGACCTCTGGTAATCCACCCGTCTTGGCCTCCCAAAGTGCTGGGATTACAGGTGTTAGTCACCACGCTGGGCCTGGAAATCCTAAGAGGAAGCTGGCAGGATATTAGTTACTACAAAGTGAAATCCAGACTGGACAGAGTGGTTCACATCTGTATTCCCAGCACTTCAGGAGGCAAACAGGAAGAATTGCTTAAGGCCAGGAATTATAGATCAACCCTGGCAATGCAGTGAGACCCCCGCTCCACAAAAAAGGTTTTGAAAATATTAGCCAGGTAGGTAGTCCCAGCTACTTGTGAGACTGAGGTGGGAGATTGTTTGGGCCCAGGAGTTCAAGGCTACAGTGAGCTATGATCCTGACACTGTCCAGTCTGGGTGATAGAGTGAGACACTCTATCTCAAAATAAATTAAAAAATAAAGTAAAGTAAAGTAAAACAAAATAAAATAAAATAAAATAAAAACAAAACAAAATTTAAAAAATCCAGAGGCCAGTAGGCTCACAACATTCCTTCTTGGGGCTGAATGTCCAATACTGACATTTCCTTTGTAAATAAAGGAAAGTATAAGCTCTTTAACAATAAAAGGAGAAAAATAAAAAGCTAAAGAAATATTTTTTCAAAATAAAAATCACAGAACAAACTAATGAATTTCTAACCAAAAAATATCCTTGTCATTTCAAGGTAAAACCCATTACATCATTATAAGGCTGATGTCAAACCATCATTACAGGAACAGAATGCAATCTGCTTTTCAATGAGAGATTATCCTCTTCAAAGATCCCCAGGCTAATGAGAGGTTTCTAAGAATGAAGTTGTGACTACATTCTGAACAGTAATTAAGGAATATAAACTGCATCAAAAACAAAGCTATTGGATAAAAGTTTAAAAGCCCGCCCTATACATTAAGATATCAATCACCATTATGTTAAAAAATAACCACACAGTTTTATAGCATATACCGATAATTTGAATAAAAGTCAATTATGCTTACTTCCTCATTTATAAGAAACATATTCCAGTCTGATCTAGGGGCAAGTGTACACAATGTCACTTACTAAAAACTCCCATCACATAACAATTCAGTGAAATCTTAAGAATTTCTTACCTGAAATGGTTTCAGCACATATGTCAACATATTTTTTTTTTGTAAAGAGAAAACACACATATCTAAGTTTTAAGTATTACTTTTTTATTCATTTTTAATATCTCTGAAATCAAGATGGATCATCTAATTAATATGTTCATTTAATATGGCAGTGGCTCTACCTCTCTCCCCTACAAGGAAAGTAATCATTAAACCAAGGATGCATATTAAAATTACTGTCACTTCAGAACTGGGGAAGTGCAGTAAGTTCTATTTGCAAATGTTTTACTCTGACAGGGCTATATTCCCTAAATAAGTAAAACACTTTAACTAGACCTGGCCTAAGCTATAGTCCTTACTAATGAATATATACAAAAAAGTTAAGGATTATATTAAGATACAAATTATGCTGAAATATGTAATCTTTAAAATGGTCAATGGTTTTACAACTATTTATTTTCCTTTTAACAGTAAGTATGCTAGTATTTTAATATAGAATTGTACTTGATTTTTAAAAATCTTTAAGGAAATATCACTACTCCCTTAAATTCAGAATTTCTGGAATCCAACATTTCAGACTAAAGAAGCTTCTGTTTAACAGAAGGGCGCTGGCTACTGTGAGTAAAAAAGATGCAGCCTTCAAATTATATTTTTGCCCTCTACCAAATCCTTTTCTATACATGTGTATGGTGTGTTGAGGAGTAAGAAAATTAATTATAAAGCAAACATCATTAGCACTAACAGCACACATTAACACTACTCACAGCCGAGTGACAAGGCAGTGTAAACATTTGATGCTTTACTGCCTGGACATGCAATATCTTGTTAATTACTACACTTTACAAAGGATCACTATTTCATCTGATTTTTAAATTTTTGACGGCCCATAGAAGGTTCAAGACCCACATATGTGCACTTTAGAGGTTAATCTGAACAGTACAGCCATTCCACATTGTTGTTGTTGAAACTGGTCTCACTCTGTCGCCCAGGTTGGAGTGCAGTGGAATGATCTTGGCTCGCTGCAACCTCCGCCTCCCAGGCTCAAGCAGTCCTCCCACCTCAGCCTCTCAAGTAGCTGGGATTACAGGTGTGTGTTACCATGCCCGGCTAATTTTTGTATTTTTGTTAGAGATGGAGTTTCACCACGTTGCCCAGGCTGGTCTTGGGCTCCTGGGCTCAGGCAATCCACCTGCCTCGGCCTCCCAAAGTGCTGGGATTACAGGTGTGAGCCACCATACTGGGCCTTCACACTGCCTTTGACTCACACAGAACTATCTGGAAATGACCACCAACCAACCAATCACCACCACCTGGTGGCAGTGCAACCAATGGCAGATTTCCTTCTTCAAAGCTGAAATAGTCTATCATCTTGTAACATAACATTTTAGAATTTCAGATCTCATTTACATTTTGAAACATTCCTTCTAAAACATTTTCCATATAAGTCACAGCTTAGGTGAGCATTTCACTTATCAAAAATGAAATTTGGCAGGTTGCTGTGGCTCATACCTGTAATTCCAGCACTTTGGGAGGCTGAAGTGGGAGGATTGCTTGAGCCCAGGAGTTCAAGACCAGCCGGCCACTTGGCAAAACCCTGTCTCTACAAAACAAAAACACAAACAAAAACCCATGCCTGTGGTCCCAGTTACTTGGGAGGCTGAGATGGGAGGACTGCTTGAGCCCAGGAGGTCGAGGCTGTAGTGAGCCATGATCACACCACTGCATTCCAGCCTGGGTGACAAAGCAAGACACTCTCTCAAAAAAGAAAAAAACTCAAAAATGAAATCTTATTTTCAAGGGCTACTCATATTTCTGGTATTAGAGAATTCTAGAGATCAGAATTGAAACAGTGAGCATCTTATGCAGGATCTTCTAGAAGATGAAGCCTTTCTGAGTTCAACATAAAAGAACAATGTTCTAAATGTGGGGTTAATAAGCAAAAGGGCAAGATAACTGGGAGAAATGTCAGGCAGAATAGCATGTGAGTAGAAGACATTATGGATTCTAGTATGAAGAAGTTTGTATGAAACCACAGCTCCTTTTATAACATGATGTTAAGTAAAACATAAGCAAGAAATAAGGAAAGAAAGTCTCATATTACCTGATTAGGGAGGACATGCTACAAAATGGAGAAAGTAAAGGAAGAACTTACAACGGTTTGGGAAATAAACAGTATAGCTTACATAGTGCACCCAATAAGTTTCCTAACATGTGGGACATACTGTGGTTTAGGACCTTCATAAGGGGAGCTTCATTTCTAAACTCTGAGAAACCAAATGAATAATGTATAGGTTATTTACTCGACATGTGAAATGTCCCTAGGGACCCATGTGAGGTATTTAACAAGAACTACTTCAAGTAGTGGAATCCCCCTTAAGTACGAGATAACCAGACTACACTTGACTTAGCTTATTTCACAACCAGGACTCTGAGAGTTAGAGGAAACCATCATGGTACACGGTAAATCTCTCCTTTGGAAATCTGGAAGGCGGCACTCTGTTAGTAGGAGATGAAGCATATTACTATTGGCATCCAGGCTAAAACAGGGACAATCACTCAAGCTGCTCACCCTTTGCCCAGAGTCCAACGTCCTATAGAACTGAGTATCTTCTAGCAGGCAGGAACTCTCTGGGGAAAACTGACACCCAACTACCTAAGAATAGCCTTGTCAATCTCAACTTCACCTCAATGCCCACTCACTCTGGAAGTAGAGAGAGGACTTCGGGACCATATACTCCACCCTCACTAAACTCTAACAAGTATTAACATCCTAGAACCAGTTTCCTTCTGAACCCCAATAGTAGTGACAGCCAAATTAATGACAAAGATAATAAAATTACTTTTGTTAATTTATAACTATAATTCATAACTAATTTACAACATTTACTAGACCTTAAGCCTCTCTGGTCTTTAGTTTTCTCATCCATAAAATGCAGCTAATATTTCACAAGGTAACATATGCAAAAAGCCCAAAATAATACCTGACAAATAGTAAGTACTAGACTTTGTTAGAACTTTCTACTATTTGTTAGTATTTGCTACTTAGATAAAAGCTAAGAAGCTAATCCTTCGATGGGGTGGAGTGGGAAGGGGTATCAAAGTCGAGGAAAAAAAAGATAAAATGCTAGGGTTTGAAAATAAATCTGCCAAAAATCAGATATTTATTAGTCTTGGACCTAGCAAGCTAGAAATTTGTGTGGTGGGGGACAGTGTTTATTATCAAGATAAACAGGTGAAGCCACAGATCTTTAGTGGGAGGCGGCCAGAGATCTTGTAATATGCCCCACACAATAAAGAAGTGTCCACATCACATGCCGAAAGCACGCCCACTGAGAAACTCTGAAAGAGCACAACGAAGCTGAAACAGGGTGGAGGAGACCTTTTACAGGAGACCTGTAAATGACTGAATACAGCAAAAATTCTTTCTAAGAGGAAACGTGAACTGAAACAATCTAAGAGTTATTACAAAAATAAAGGGAGTGGGTCGGGCGCAGTGACTCATGTCTGTAATCCCAGCACTTTGGGAGGCTGAGGTGGGCAGATCACGAGGTCAAGAGATTGAGACCACCCTGGCTAACATCATGCAACCCTTTCTCTACTAAAAATACAAAAATTAGCCAGGTGTGGTGCCATGCACCTGTAGTCCCAGCTACTCGGGAGGTTCAGGCAGGAGAATCGCTTGAACCCAGGAGGCAGAGGTTGCAGTGAGCTGAGATCACGCCACTGTACTCCAGCCTGGCAACAGAGGGAGACTCTGTCTCAAATAAATCAATGAATGAATGAATGAATAAATAAAGGGAGTGGATTCTTTCTAAAGAAGACCATCTAAAAATTATAGAAGCAGCTGGGTACGGTGGCTCACGCCTGTAATCCCAGCACTCTGGGAGGCTGAGGCAGGTGGATCACGAGGTCAAGAGTTCAAAACCAGCCTATTCAACATGGTGAAACCCCACCTCTACTAAAAATACAAAAATCAGCTGGGTATGGTGGCAGGTGCCTGTAATCCCAGCTACTCGGGAGCCTGAGGCAAGAGAATCGCTTGAACCCGGGAGGCGGAGGCTGCAGTGAGCCAAGATCACGCTACTGCACTCCAGCCTGGGTGACAGAGCAAGACTCCATCTCAAAAAAAAAAAAAAAAAAAAAAAGAATTACAGAAACAACCACCCCACCAAAAACAGAAACCTCCAAAAAGCAATCTTTTGCTGTTAAAACAGAAAATTTGTCCAAGTTTGTGCCTAGGCAACAGAGTCCCACAGTCCATACTCTTAACCACTATATTATGCTCAATAAGCTAGTAAGCCAAGTGAGCCAATCATGGTTATTACGGCAGTTTATTTTTTTCCATGTGCTTATGGCTAAGGTTTTATACATAATCTATTCACTTTCTGTTACTGATACTAGGGTATGTTTTATAACCAATAATAATTTGAATTCAATGAAATACAGTGCTTTATAAAATGGAACTAAACTGTTCACTGGAGCAGATAAAGGTTGGCAAACTATACCGCACAGAGCTCCAGCAGTCGCCCCAGACACACAAGGACTGGGAAACATAGGCCCACGGAGGCCTCCAATTCAATGAAACATTTCATTTTTATCCTTTCCCATTTTACAAGAAGGCATTCATATATACTTCTGTCAAGGAAAAGGTTCCATAGCTTAACAAAAATGCTTGAAAACTACAAAATCAAATGAATTATTAAAATCCCTTGAAGGCATTAGATTCCACAAAGTCCTGAGAAACAACTTACAGACTATAAGACCAAAAAAGGGTTTTTAAGTTAAAATTAGGAGTTTTAAGTTAAAAATTTAATGTTTTTGCCCCAATCATCTTCAAAAAGTTCATGGTGGGTAAGCACAAAATTAAATTTTAAAAAAAGAAAATGAAAAAAATTCATGGAAAATGAGTATTATGAAAAAACTATGCATGGATTTCAATCTTTTTTTGCATCCAAATAAACTCATACTAGCTTATTATAACAAATCTGAACAGCATCTAGTTTGAGGCACTAAGGAGAAGACATCAGTTCAAAAAAAAAAAAACACTATCAGAGCAATATGAATTTTGCTAAAATTGAAGCAAGGGCAAACATCCAATTCATAGTGAAGTTTGAATCCACTATGGAAGATCACTGATGCTTTCCAAAAAGTTTACAGGGGCCAGGCGCGGTGGCTCACGCCTGTAATCCCAGCACTTTGGGAGGCCGAGGCAGGCGGATCACAAGGTCAGGAGATTGAGGCTACCCTGGCTAACACGGTGAAACCCCGTCTCTACTAAAAATACAAAAAATTAGCCAGGCATGGTGGCGGGCGCCTGTAGTTCCAGCTACTCGGGAGGCTAAGGCAGGAGAATGGTGTGAACCCGGGAGGTGGAGCTTGCAGTGAGCCAAGATTGCTCCACTGCACTCCAGCCTGGGCAACAGAGCGAAACATACATCTCAAAAACATACACACACACACACAAAGTTTACGGGGACAATGCCCCAAAGAAATCAGCAGTTTATGAATGGATAACCTGTTTTAAGAAAGGACAACATGACGCTGGAGATGCCCATAGCAGCGGACCATTCACATTAATTTTGGAGGAAAAAATTAATCTTGTCTGTGCTCTAACTGAACAAGAGCCAATGATTAATAGCAGAAACAACAGCCAACACCACAGACATCTCAACTGATTCAGCTTACACAGTTCTGACTAAAAAATTAAAGGTGAGCAAACTTTCCAATCAATGGGTGCCAAAACTGTTGAACCCAGATTAGCTGCAGACAACAGCAGAGCTTTCAAATGGAAACCTTAAGCAAGTGGGATCAAAATCCTGAAGTATTTCTCAAATAACTACAACAGGAGATGAAACACGGCTTTACCACTGTGACCTTAAAGACAAAGCACAATCAAAGCAATGGCTACCAAGAGGTGGAAGTGGGCCAGTGAAAGCAAAAGTGGACCAGTCAAGAGCAAAGGTCATGGCAACAATTTTTTTTGGCTCCTCAGGGTATTTTGCTTGTCAACTTTCTAGAGGGCCGAAGAACACTAATAAGTGTTTTGAGAGCGGGGCACAGTGGCTCACGCCTGTAATCCCAGCACTTTAGGAGGCTGAGGCAGGAGGACCACTTGAGTCCAGGAATTGAGACCAACCTGGGCAACATAGAGAGGTCCCGTCTCTACCAAAAAAAAAAAAAAAAAAAGTATGAGGGCACACGCCTGTAATCCCAGCTGTTTGGGAGGCTGAGGCAAGAGGATCGCTTGAGTCCAGGACTTCGAGTCCAATGAGCTATGATCGTTCTACTGCACTCCAGCCTGGATGACCAATGAAAAAAAAAAAAAAGGAAAGAAAGAAAGAGAGGCCAGGTGCAGTGGCTCACGTCTGTAATCCCAGCACTCTGGGAGGCCATGGTGGGCAGATCACCTGAGGTCAGGAGTTCAAGAACAGCCTGGCCAACATGGTGAAACCCTGCCTCTACTGAAAATACCAAAAAAGTACTCGGGTGTGGTGGTGAGTGCCTGTAACCCCAGCTACTCAGAAGGCTGAGGCAGGAGAATCGCTTGAACCCGGGAGGCAGAGGTTGCAGTGAACCGAGATCGTGTCACTGCACTCCAGCCCGGCGACAAGAGCAAGGCTCCATCTTAAAAAAAAAAAAAAGTACGTGTGTGTGTTAGTTTTAAGAAAGTCAGCCAAAGCTTTAGCAGAAAAAGATCTACTCCACTATGAGCTCCTGCTCATTCCTCTCATCAACCAAAGGCAATTTTCTAACAGTTTCCATGGGAAATCATTAGGCATCCACCTTACAGTCCTGATTTGGTTCCTTCTACCTTCTTTTTGTTTCCTAGTCTTAAAAAATCTTTAATGGACACCCAGTTTTCTTGTAATAATAATGTAAAAAAACCTGCATTTACATGGTTAAATTCCTAGGACCCTCAGTTCTTTGGGGATGGACTAAATGGCTGTTATCATGACTTACAAAAGTGTCTTGAACTTGATGAAGCTTATATCTTATCTTTTTTTTTTTTTTTTTTGATATGAAGCCTTCACTCTGTCATCCAGGCTGGAGTGCGGTGGCGCAATCTCAGCTCACGGCAACCTCTGCCTCCCAGGTTCAAACGATTCTCCTGACTCAGCCTCGCGAGTAGCGGGATTACAGGTGTGAGCCACCTGCCCAGCTAAATTTTATATTTTCAGTAGAGACGGGATTTCACTAGGTTGGCCAGGCTGGTCTTGAACTCCTGACCTCAAGTGATCTGCCTGCCTCAGCCTCCCAAAGTGCTGGTATTACAGGCTTGAGCCACTGCACCCGGCCTTTACTTTTATCTTTTAATTCCATTTTTCCAAGATCTTTTTAAAGTTCCCTCATATTTATACTCCAACTACTTCTGAATTTGAGAGAGCTGCTATAGTACAAAATGTAATGTCCCACACAGTGATAATTATTTTAAATTTAACACTAAAAACACACACACATAAAACAAGACTAGTGTTTTTAACCACTAGGGAACATTGATAAATAGTATTTTTTCATCAAAGGGATTTTTTTTTTATTTTTAAGTCATGTATATTGTCTTCTTCTCCCCTTAAAAATGGTGGCATGTATTTAAAAAATTTACTAAGTAGCCACTCTCCATTCTGCATTAAGCTCAACATTTCTGAGAGTTACAAAGATAAATCAGACATGTGTCACCTTCAGTTTTAAAGGTGACATGAGACATTTATCAAACTAAATGGGTAGAAAGAGGTAAAGTGCCAAGAGAAGAAACAAAGGAGTGAGAAGTGAGGAGCTAATATAAAGGAGCTCAGCTGTGGGAGAAACGACTTCCAACCCCAGGTGAGGGGATTCTTATCAGACACTGCCTGAAAATGGAGTCCTACAGGGAAGGGACAAATAATCTCTCTGCATTTTGATATGTGATTATTCAATTATTCAACAAATTGTTCACAATTTCATGGGATAAAAATCAGATAAGCAAAACAAATACCTAATATACAATGTGTTAAATATAGTAACAAGCATGTGCATGATATTAATGAAGGGGGAGGGATGAATTTTCTTAGGGTAGTGGAGAGAGTAGGCAAGGGGGAGGAAGCAAGGAGGAAAGGTGACTCGGGCAGGGCCTTGAGGATGAGCAGCAATTTGATGAAATAAAAGGATTATTTCAGGCAATGAGAGAAATGAGCAAGGGCATGGAGAAGTGAAAGCATATGGCATCTTTGGGGACTGACTGTTGGGGAGTTAGGGGATAACTGAAGATGGGAGTGAAAATGAGGCCAGGCCAGATCGTGAGCTTTATATCCTGTGCCAAGGAGTTTAGCTTCATTACAGTAGGTACAAAAGCTTTAGGCAAAGAATGATGTCACATAAGCACTATGAGACTCTTTCTAATATTAACATTTCTAAAGCTGCCACTGGCTGCAAAAACATATATGAGATCATTAATTCTAGGACTTCTAGAAATAACTCCAAAGGTCCCACTGGCCTACAGGCCATGAGTCCAGTTAAGAGCTCCCTGAAGGCAAGTACTATTTACTATTTATTTGTTTTTGATCTCCAGGACATAGGATATAGTGCAATCAATAGGAATCAGTTTGTGATTAGGAATGACAGAACAAATGATGGCTCCCAGGTTTCTGACCCGATTATCATGCCAATGAGAAGGATATAAGGTTGGTTTTTTTGTTTTGTTTTGTTTTGTTTTGAGATAGGGACTCACTCTGTAATCCAGACTGGAGTGCAGTGGCATGATCATGGTTCACTGCAACCTTGACCTCCTAGGCTCAAGCAATTCTCCCACCTCAGCCTCCCAAGGAGCTGAGATGACAGGTTCACATCACCATGCCTGGCTAATTTATTTTTATTTTTTGTAGAGACAAGGTCTCTCTGTTTTGCCCAGGCTGATCTCGAACCCCTGGGTTCATGCAATTCTGCCACTTCAGCCTGCCAAAGTGCTGGGATTACAGGCATGTGCCACCATGTCCAGCAAATATAAATTCTGTCTGGGAGATGTTAAAAGTTCTGCCCACAACAAGTTAAAACACGGGTGTGGGGTTCTGAAAAGAGGCCACAGCTATAGATATTAATTTGAGCATCGCCGTGTATGGTATACTGGTGACAGCTGAAGCCACATGGGCGGATGAGGTCACCAACCATGAATGGGGCTCAACTGAGAATCTAGGAATCCCAGGGTAAAGTTGAGAATAGACAGAGACAGAGAAAGAACAGAGAAGAGGAAGAGAAACAGGAGAGATGTCCTATGAGTCTAAGAAAGTACATATTTCAAAAAACATGTGTAGTATGGTGCCAATGATCATTAAAAGGTCAGCTGGTATGAAGACTGTAAACAGGCTATTGGATTTGGAAACAGGGTAGTCACTGATTAACTTTCATTGGAGTGGGGAGAGGATAAAGGATAAATTGGGATGAAGAGTGTATGGAAAATGTGAAAGAGGAGACAGTGAGTACAGGTCACTGCTCAAAAAGTCTGGCAATAAAGAGAAGGGAGTGAGATATGTTAGCACTTTGACAAGTAGGTTGGAAGAAGTATGCACATTTTGTGCATTATCTGTTTTATATGACTTGTGTCTAGAGATTTTGAGAACAAGGACTGCCTTTAGTACTCTTATAGCATCTACCAGCTTATATAATAAAAACAATAGCACTACTAAATATTTATTTAGAATGCAAAATATAATACCTCGTACAGGTCACTAAATTATATTCCTAGGATAAAAGAAAGAGCACTAGACTAAATCAATTAGTCATAAAATGCAAATCATTTACCTGCATGGGGTGACCGTTAAAAAGAGGCCATGCCCTGTTACGCAATTTGACAGGCTCCGTGAGCAACACTGGGGATGTTGTAAGATGTTACCTTAGTTCTTTCACCCTGGGCTGCACAAGGACATACTCACCTCCATAGTAGAGTCCTGTAGCAGTGCACATCCGCCACTGTCCCTGATACATTCCTGCTCTGCTGGGGCTGCACATCTGGACGCTGACATCTGCAATCTCTTGGGGCTCTAGCGATCTCACCATCACCATGTTCACATGTCCAAATTGGTCTCCCCCGACATATTTAAGACAAACCCCTGGAGGCCAGGCCTCTGCCCCTGAGTTCAAGCAAAAGAAAAAAATGTTAGGCAATCAATGGTCCTATGCCGGGTGCAGTTCATTATGAAACTGTAGAAGAGGCCTCTTTCTTTTTCTCACATACATACGTAAACTTAACCACATACACCTGAGCCATATATTGTCTCACACAACTGATCAAAAGGAATTATCAGAACCAACAACCTCTGACCAATAATCTAACCCTATGAAGAAGCACATAAGGCAAAAGCAAGGCAGTTCCTCAAGACAATGAGTGTTTCAGGTGACTCCAGGGAAGGCCACACATCACACTGAATCTGTAGAACCTAAGAATAATGTCCATGAAGAGCCATGGAGATGAAACACAGGCCCACGTTTAGGGGACAGCTCTCTCTACTAAAAGGTAACATATGTCCATTTTCACAGTATATCTGATTGTTGCCAGTTTTTCCACAGAAACAAGAGGATGAAGCACACAAGGAGTAATTTCAATGGTATTATTCTCAACTTAAAATTGCTTTTTGCCTGAAGTATGACTTTTCTTCTGGGGTCCATAACTATAAAATTCTCAAGAGCTCAAGAGATCACATGAATATAAAAGGCAGTAAAAGTTTAGACCCTCAGGTGGTGATGAAAATATAAATAATGGGGTGATCTCCCCTGATAACATCAATGAACTGTGGTTGCAAGAACAATGGCACCAGCTGGAGGTACTTGCGGAAAGGATGGGAAGGAGGGTCAATCAGACGTGTCAAAGGGAGATAGATTTTTACAGAGTTACAGGTTAAATCAAACACGATTTAACCTGTAACTCTCATAGAGTAAAGAGTCGCCCAGGCTGAAGTACAATGGCGCGATCTCTGGCTCACTGCAACCTCCGCCTCCCAGGTTCACGCGATTCTCCTGCTTCAGCCTCCTGAGTAGCTGGTATTACAGGCACACACCACCACGCCTGGCTAATTATTGTATTTTTACAAGAGATGGGGTTTTACCATGTTGGCCAGGCTGGTCTCGAACTGCTGACCTCATGATCCGCCCGCCTCGGCCTCCCAAAGTGCTGGGATTACAGGTGTTAGCCACCGCACCTGGCCTAATCTTTGTATTTTTAGTAGAGATGGGGATTCACCATGTTGGCCAGGCTGATCATGAACTCCTGACCTCAGGTGATCTGCCCGCCTCGGCCTCCCAAAGCGCTGGAATTACAGGCATGAGCCATGGCGCCCGGCCAGTACCCACTCTTGTGTACCTATTTTCATGTAACTAATTCATGAGAAATCTATGTGTTGACTAGTTCCCACTAGTCAAGCAGTATAGGAAGCCACACAGTGACTAGATGTGATCTTTCCTGTGAAGTCTCTCCAATATGCAGCAATTGATAAACTCCTTTCTAACTGTAGACAGAAACCTCTATATATCTTTTTTTGGAATATATACATTCATTATAAAAATATACCACTGTGAAAAGTTGAACATGGCAGGACTCTCAGAACAGAGGGTGCTTGTCATTTATCTCCTATCAGTACTCTAAGATGCCTCAGTTCCTTGCTCTCTAAGTGCCCAGTTCTGACATACCTGATGGCTCACTACTGGAAAGAAACCAGACAGAGAAAGGAAACCAGAGTTCCATTCCTGAAATCTCAGCTCCATTATGAATGGCACCCTCTGTGCTCCTTGGGTCTTAAGGGGTAGCAGCTAAAGCAGTGGCCACTATGTTTCAGCATACCTTCTTTTTAAAAAATTTGCCAACAAAATGTCCTAAGTTAACCCTATATAGGGCAACCACTGCTGGTGGAAAGGTTGTGGATGACACACTGACAATACATGCAATTTATCTTCTTCATTTCTGAGGTCTGGCAAAAGCCTATTTGTCTTACAACAAGCAGAATAGTAGCTGACATGAAGCACCTTACAAAATGTCAGTCTCTTTAAAGACCAAAATCCAAGAGAAAAACTATACTACTATCATGGGGCTAAATCCACAGTTATTCTTTAAGATACACACATACACACACATACACATACACATATACCTGCAGCAAGATAATGTCTGTTTTTATGAAAACCCAAAAATATGTCTGTTTTTTGAACTTATAAGAAAATAAGGTAAACCAAGACTGGGTGTGAAAAAGACTTAGCTCTCCTAGGCACAACCACAAGCAGCTGAGATGATTGGGTCATCTTAGCTGTGCAAAAGGAGTGCTGCTATATTCCAGAGAAACTGAGTTACTCGGTAAAACATTAAGTCGGTAACATTAAACACTGGCATTTGGCTAGGGTCCTGCCCTTCTTGGTACTCCAGATACCTATCAGTTCTCAGTGGAGTATTTAAAGAGCCTCTGGGAAAAAAACTGGAAGAGTTATCCACCAACAACTCTGAAGTGTTCATTGGCTATGAAGTGAAAAACCAATCATCTGCCTTCTGAGCATTATCAATGATACATATAGTTCTTATAGTCACAACTGTTAGGTCAAGTAACTCTGAAAAGGTCAAAGATATTGATGTTTGATACAGAAGGAAGGGAAATACAGTGAGTTGTCTGGACTACACTAAGCATACCTGAAATCTGAATTCGAGAACTATAATAGAACTGGGCTCCAAATTAAGTCTCAGTTGCAAACTGGATTAATGGGGGATAGATTTCTATCTAGAAGAAAAGAAAAACTAATCCATGTTTTATGACATTCCTAGTTAAGTATCACAATCAAGTATATAATTAAGGCTGTAATTCTCCAGATATGAAATATCACTTTATTTTTAAAAATAAAGTAAAAACAAAACAAAACAAAAAACCTGTCATGTTACAATTTTGAGATGATAGCAAGCATCACAAAAATCAAAAGTCCAACAGTCCCAGAAATCCTGGGACTTAGTAAGTATATACAATTATAGAAATAGTCTGGAGACAGTAAGGAATATCCAAATAGCAATGCAGAAGACAAACCTTAATGATGATCTCCTTTTTAACCCTTATAAGTGTGGACACTGCATTTCATATTAAGCTCCATGAAAGCAGAAACCTTCATCAATCTTGTGACCATTTCTCCCTTGTACCTAATAAAGTGACTGGAACATAATAAAATGTGTTGAATGAAAGAAGCAAAATTATCTTCTCTAGAATCATACTGAAGAGAAAGGCAGAAAGCTAACTATTTTAATGCACTAAAAGAAAAATGGAGGAAATAATTGTTCTTTCTCAAGTTCTTTTCCCATCCCTTTAATTCACTTCTATGAAGTTCAAAAAATAATGACAACTCTGGATCTATATGCCCAAGATACCCTCTCATATGACAATCACAAAAATTTCACCAAAGTCAGAGAAACACTAGGGTTATCGTAACATGCTCGGCTTAATATTCACTACAATTGTACAACAGAGCACTGAGAAGCTCTAGGTGCTGGTAAAGAGAATTCTGTCTACTCATATTTTTAGAGGGACAGTTTCAAATTTTCATTTTAACTCCCAAGTTTCCTGCTCAGGTTTACTAAGCTTCCAGCGCTTCCACAGTGACAGAAGTCTGAATCCTAGAATTCTGCATCTATGTTATTAAATGTCTCAGTTCTGTTTTTGCAAATCTAATAAAGGACTTAAAAAATATTAGGAGTTTATTTATTTCTATTTATTTATTTATTATTTATTTATGAGACAGAGTCTCACTCTGCCACCTAGGCAGGAGTGCAGCGGCGCGGTCTCAGCTCACTGCAACCTCCGCCTCCCAGGTTCATGCAAGTCTCCTGCCTCAGACTCCCGAATAGGCGGGATTATAGGCACCTGCCACCATGCCTGGCTAATTTTTTTGTAGTTTTAGTAGAGATGGGGTTTCACCATGTTGGACAGGCTGGTCTTGAACTCCTGACCTCAGGTGATCCACCCGCCTCAGCCTCCCAAAGTAGTGGGATTACAGGGTTGAGCCACCACGCCTGGCCAGGAATTTAATTTTAAACAGCGTGTGACGTTTGCCTTCTTTGGGGAAAGCTATTGGGACAACTGTATGAAGTTCCTATCAGTCTCATCTGTGGTATATTTGAATGCCCAGCACGCCTAAAACATGACAAGACAGAAGTGCATGAAAATTATTATTTATGTAGCTCTTTCAGTGAGTGCTTACTTCTTAGGGAGGTTATGAATGAGAGTAAGACAGCCAGAGGAAAAATTGCCAGGGCCTGCCCTACTTCTATGTTACTACTCTATTTACAGAAAGAACTCAGGCCAGATTAGGATGACACCAAAGAACCTGTGCACATGCATGTTCTTCCTCTCTCAAATAATATGCCTGATACTCAGTTATGGGTGGCCGGATTCTGCTTAACCAAATGGAAAACATCCAATTTATAGATATAAAACTACTCTACAGCTGGGTGGACAACTTCCAGAAGAAGAGAAAACCTATTTATTCAAAGCACCTTGAAAGATAAAATTTCTAGCAACTGCTACCTCACCTTTCAAGATCTGTTCAGGCACAAGAATGCCCTTTCACACAAGGAAAGAGATTCAGAGGCTGTTTTAAACTGAGGTTACAAAGCAAATGCAGAGGGGAAAAGCAGTCAGGCCCACCAATAGAGATTTTTGTAAGTCAACACGAAAGGTAGGCTTTGGGTGTTCTGATTTGACATTCTAACTACTGCATATCAATCTCCCCAAGCTCCCCATTAGCCCAAGTAACAGTCTAGTAAGTAAGCAGATATATCAAGAGGCTTTCTGAAATATAAAATGGTCAGTCTGCCACAAGATGGTATTTAAAACATTTCAACAGTACTCTAACAACTTTCAGTATTTAAAAACATTGAAGAGCTCACAGAAAGCCAGGCCATTTTCACTGTTTTCACTATAAGTAAACAAGGTACTGGCTTCACTTTAAAATAAACAAATAAAACTTGAATAAGTCACACTTTCCAAACAAACCTCATTTATTTAAAAAAAAAATATATATATATATAGACTCCAAAAAACTTTTTTTTTTTTTTGAGATGGAGTCTGGCTCTGTTGCCCAGGCTGGAGGGCAGCGGTGCAATCTTGGCTCACTACAACCTCTGCCTCCTGGGTTCAAGTGATTCTTAAGCCTCAGCCTCCTGAGTAGCTGGGACTACAGGCGTGCAACACCATGCCCAGCTAATTTTTTGAATTTTTAGTAGGTGGGGTTTTGCCATGTTGGCCAGGCTGGTCTTGAACTCTTGACCTCAAGTGATCTGCTCACCTTGGCCTCCCAAAGTGCTGGAATTACAGGTGTGAGCCACTGCACCCAGCCTCTGAAAGCATTTTTGATCAGTAACACAGCAGGTTTTAAATTCAGAATAAAAACATGACAAATAAAAGTTATTATAAAATGAAGAAATTGTCTTGATATTTTTTAAAAGCAGGCAAAATTAAGCAAGGTGAGAAAGAAATTACGCAAAGTATAGTAGACTTTGAACAAGTAAGAATTTCAAGAAAAATAGAAAATATGGCTATTTTCCTCTGTTACCATGTACCTCCCAAACTAACAGTGCACCACTGTTATAACTAAAAAGGAAAGGGGCGAATGAAATTTTACAAAGCCACAGGTATCCTGAGTCATCCACAACATTGCGTCAGTCCAAACTATGTGTTTGGTCAATGACACACTGAACTTTCCTCCAAAGGAGAGTTACTTCTAAATATGCCAGAAAAACTAAGAATAACAATTCAATTTGGTACATTCTTACATAAAAAGCTGGTCTAGCCAGTCTTTCTCCATCATAAAGAACTGAATTGTAAAGAACTGAAAAGTAAACCAAATCAATAAAAGGTCACTTTTATAGCTTTATTTGAGTCCCCAGAATTTTAAATCATCTCACATCAAATTAACTTGCTAGACAGGGCACCCCCACAACCACATATTTTTAGCTAAATACTCTCTTTTGCCTAGTTTTCCACCTCTCAGAATTTCTCTGAAGTACTCATTAATAATAAGAAAGTTAAAACACCCTCCATCAGTCAACATAAATTGTCATTAGATGTGACGAGAAATACTAAACCCAACGCCTGCCCCCAAAAGTCATTAGAAAATAATTTAAGGCTAGGTGCGGTGGCTCATGCCTGTAATCCCAGCATTTTAGGAGGCCAAGGTGGGAGGATAGTGTGAGCCCAGGAGTTTGAGAACGGCCTGAGCAAACAATGAAACCTTATTTCTACAAAAACTTTAAAAAATTAGCCAGGCATGGTGCGGTGGCTCCTATCTGTAATCGAAACTACTCACGAGGCCAAGGCAAGAGGATCACTCGAGCCCAGGAGGCCAAGATTGCGCCACTGCACTCCCAGCCTGGGTGACAGAGTGAGACCTTGAAGAAAAGAAAGAAAAGAAGAAAAGAAAAGAAAAGAAAAGAGAAAGAAAGAAGAGAGAGAGAGAGAGAGAGAGAGAAAGAAAGAAAGAAAGAAAGAAAGAAAGAGAAAGAAAGAAAGAAAGAAAGAAGGAAGGAAGGAAGGAAGGAAGGAAGGAAGGAAGGAAGGAAGGAAGGAAGGGGAAGGAAAGGAAAGGAAAAGAAAGGAAAGGAAAGGGAAAGGAAAAGGGAAAGGGAAGGAAAGATTTAGACACAGAGACACTATTTTCAAAGAACTATGGTTAACTTATTTATGTATTTATTTTTATTTATTTAATGTTTTTTGAGACAGAGTCTCACTCTGTCACCCAGCCTGGAGTGCAGTGGCATGATTTCAGCTCACTGCAACCTCTACCTCCTGGGTTCAAGCAATTCTCCTGCCTCAGCCTCCCAAGTAGCTGGGATTAAAGGTGCCCAACACCATACCTGGCTGATTTTTGTATTTTTAGAATGGGTTTCATCATGTTGGCCAAACTGGTCTCCAACTCCTGACCTCAGGTGATCCTTCCACCTCAGCCTCCCAAAGCTGGGATTACAGGCATGAGCCACTATGCCCAGCCTATGGTTAGCTTATTTCTAGTGTGTCTTAAAAGAGGCTGCAGCACATCAAAACAATGTTTTTCTTGTATTTTTTTCTTTTTTCTTTTTCTTGTTTGTAGAGACAGGATCTCATTACATTGTCAAAGCTGGTCTTAAACTCCTAGACTCAAGTGATCCTCCTGTCCTGCCTTGACCTGTAAAGTGCTGGGAGGCCGTGTGCAATGTACACATATGTAATCTCAGCTATCCAAGTAAGAGGACAGCTTGAGCCCAAGAGTTCGAGATCAGCCTGGGCAACGCAGGAAGACTCCATCTCTACAATTAAAAAATTAGCTGGGCACAGTAGTGCATGCCTGTGGTCCCAGCTACTCGGGAGAGGCTGAGGCAGGAGGATTGCCTGAGCCCAGGAGGTCAAGGCTACAATGAGCCATGATCACAACACTGCACTCCAGCCTGGGCAACAGAGCGAGCTGCTGTCTCAAAAAAAAAAAAAAAAAAAAGTGCTTGAATTCTGTGTGTGAGTCACCACACCCAACCTGTATTTTTTTTTTTAACCAACAATTTCTCTGTCTCCCATTTTGAGCAAATTCCCATATTTCCTATCCTATTTTTCAAAGTGGTATTAATGTCTCAGATAACCTAATGAAATTTCAGAGATAATCATCCTTCTGGTTGCAAAAAAAACAAAAAGAGCTTTCAGAAGAGCAGATGCTCACAGCTCTTTCCAACTACCTTGTTCTATTCAAGGATATACCTCCTCTAGCCTGCTGGAAATGACTGGAAGATTAATTAGAGCAGAAATAAAGTGATGAAGTAAAACTGTACAGGTGGAGACAATACTCCATCATATACAAGTCTAGTTCCTAGTAACAAAACCAATATTGGATTGTGTTTAGATCCCATTAAGTTATAGGTGGCTTAGAAGCATGAGACATAAATTCTTCTTCCTACTTTAGAGCAGGAGATACTTCACTAATGTTTGGCCATCACACCAGTACAAGAAAATGCTACATATCATGTGTAAGAGAAAGCTCGCAGTTACACAATCACGTACACAAGCTAAAACATTTCCTTCTTATTTAACTATTAAGAAAATGAAAACTAGGCAAGGGAGGATTGCCCATTATGTACTTACCAGAATTTTGGATCCGCCATGTTTTTACAAACTGAGTGTCAGGAGGTATTGACTCCCCTTCTCCTATGGTGACATCTTCAACAAAGGACATAGAGGGCACACTGATGTTTGGGCTCTCAAAGTCATAATAGGCGCCAATTGCTGCTTGGAGGTTCCTACAGAAAAAAGAGAAAACGCAACAGACTTCAGTACCGTCCAGACAATATTATCCTGTTAAACAAAAGGAAAAAGCCTGTTTCTTAGGGTTTGTCACAGAACCTGAGGCTCCTGGCATACAAGTCTTTAAAGCCTTGTATTCTGGCTGAGGAACAACAGGAAAACCACCAGGACCAACAAATTTGTGTATCACTTTCTTCCCACATAGAAAGTAACAAACATTAGTACCATCAGCAACAGTATGAGGATATCTCCCTTGTTACCCACAGGAAAACAAGAATGGGTAAAGAAATCAATTAAAAGAGATCTCTATAACTATGGAATTCAAAGAAGCACAACTTTTTATTTTGTATTATTATTTTTTAATATATTTTTTTAAAAAGAGAGAGAGGCAGGGTTTTGCCATGTTGCCCAGGTTAGCCTCGAACTCCCGAGCTCAAGCGATCCATCCATCTCAGCCTCCCAAAGCGCTAGGATTACAGGCATGAGTCACTGAGCTCAGCCAGAAGCTCCACTTTTTAAAATAAAGTAATATGTGCACATAATTTGAAGTTTCATACAAAGAAAACCATGTTCTCTTTTTTCCCCAACACACACACACACACACACACAGACATAACTGTTCGTATTACTTTCTTAAATATCCTTCCAAAACTTTCTTACATTCAAGCAAACATCATATACAATCTTATTTTCCCTCTTTTTTATACAAATGGTAGCATAATATACAATGCCCTTTGCTTTATTCTCTTAATGCTATATCTTGGAAACATCTCTGTTAGTACATAAAGAGCATCCTCATTGTTTTTTACAGCTGTAACCACTATACAGATGGATCATCATTTAACCAGTCGACTTTTGAGTTTGTTTCCAGTCATTAACTCTTTCATAAATATGTTCAAGCACACATAGTTTTGTATACATGCAAGTGTATCTGTGAGATAAATTCCTAGTAAGTGATACTGCTGTGACAGAGTTTGTGGTTTTAATAAATATATCCAAACTTCCCTCAATAAAAGTTATACACTAATGATCCCACCAAGAATATAGGAGTGTGCCTATTTTCCCCACTTGCTCATCAGTGCTGTTTCTCTAACATTTTGGATTTCTCCCATCTAATAGGTTAAAAATATATATATCTCAGTGAGATTTTGAGAAGCTGAGTATCTTTTTACAGGTTTAAGAGCCATTTGTAAAGGCTGGGCTCAGTGGCTCACACCTGTAATGCCAGCACTTTGGGAGGCCAAGGTGGGCGGATCATGGGGTCAGGAGTTCAAGATCAGCCTGGCCAACATAGTGAAACCCTGTCTCTACTAAACAAAGTACAAAAAATTAGCTGGGCATGGTGGCAGGCTACTTGGGAGGCTGATCTTGAAAAATTAGCTGGGTAATCCTAGCTACTTGGGAGGCTGAGGCAGGAAAATCGCTTGAACTCGGAAGGTGGAGGTTGCAGTGAGCTGAGATAGCGCCATTGCACTCCAGCCCAGGCAACAGTGCCAGACTCCGTCTCATAAAGAACAAAAAAAAAAAAAGAGTCATTTGTAGTTTCTTTTTCGGAAGTATCATTTTGTAAATGTTGGTGTTCTTTTTAATTACTCACAAATCCCCTTTCAACAGAAGGAACTACCAAGTACATAAGCCAGAGTTCGCAATTGAGCAGAAGCGCATGACTGTCAGTTTGGTTATCAGTGCCAGAAACCAAGGACCACTAAAGGGTTTCAGTAAGCTGTGTTCATTACAGAGATCAAGGAAATTGTTAGTAATTACATTAACTGCCTCTCTTCTGGTCTTACTCAAACCAATGACATCATCTCTACTTCCCACACTATACAACAATCCAAACTGCATGTTTCTAAACATAATTCAACCATAAACTGACGAATCCACTGAGCTGTTTTTAATTATACATAAACATAGCATGAAACAAGCTCTGACAGTACACAACTGATCAATAGAAATGCTAATAGCAGCAAATAATTTTCTGCTGGGGGCCTGCCTGCTCCTCCAGGTGCTTGCAACTGCCAGAAAGGAAGGCTATATTTAGAGCAGGTACCTGAGGTCAAGCCTCATGCAATGGTGGCCTGTCATATTAGTCAGTAATGACTGAAATTACAATACCAATGGCCTGCCTATGATACATGTGCTTGATAATAGTTACATAAAGAGAGCTTCGCTGGGGCCAAACTGCACCTGTTTGCTTGACTAGCCAATACAAAGCTTGGACTTTAGTCTTCTCAGCAGTTTCCTATCTAGCTGACAGTGATCTAAAGTGAAGGATGTTTGTGACTGGCCAAACTTGGGGAAATCCAGCCCCTACCATCCACAAACAGACTTAGAAGTACATCTGGAATTAGCATTACACTTAGGGATCAGGGAGAATATGGGAGAAAAATAAGCCTGGTTTGCAATTTGCTCTTTTGAAAATATTTTGGAAAAGCTGTATGTCTACCTTTTTGAAAAGAGAATTTTTTTGCAGCAGGTCTTCAGTAAGTAGCCTGCTGAATTGTTTTCTGTTCACTTGGCTGCAAAATGTGTTTTGGAGGGAAGAAACTATTTGTGCACTTAGGACAATTGCCAATTCTCATCCCCAGGCTGTGTCATATTTCAACCTTTGGCTCTGCCATCAGGACAGGACTTCAAGACCACTGCAGTAGGAACACTAGTAAATGGGAAAGTCAAGCTACCCAACTCAGGCAGATCCATTCCTATCCTCAAATCTCCTTTCACATTTCCAACTTATCCTACAGTCAAAGCTTATTTGTATGTGTATTACACAGGTAATTCAGCCAAAGAAAGATTAAGAACCATTTTTAAATCCCAAACTGAAACTGAAAGCAGCGAACTGGAATCCTGGCAGGAAGGTGGAGAGGAGGATGACAAAGCAAATTCATTTCCCAAGTACAAGGCAGAAAGTGGACTTTAGCCCAAGTGAGCTAACCCATAAAGCAGGCACACAGTCACAAATTTGGGGTACACAGCTTCTCAGAGTTCAGAGCATTTAAATTATTGGCCCACTAGGCTGAGCAACAGCAGGCATAAGATCAAACAGCTCCAATTCAGTGTCAGAAAGTAGACATGATAGCAGGTATTCTTGTTCAAAACAACATACTCAGCTATTATTAGCCAACAAGAAATTCTTCATGAAATGGAGCTGGCTGAGGTGATGCGAAAGGGAAAACATTGACCCAGCATTTGGTGCAGTCTAAAAGTTTAAACCTCCAGATTCCTTCAGTGTTTCTTTTCAAAAAAGTTTTAAATCTAATTTCAGATGGTTAAAAGTACCCTGAAGAACAAACGGAGGCAATGTAACAGTGAAAAAAAGCACAGATTAAGATGGATGCTGGTGCCGGATGCGGTGGCTCATGCCTGTAATCCCAACGTTTTGGGAGGCAGAGGCAGGCAGATCACTTGAGGGCAGGAGTTCGAGACCAGCCTGGCCAACATGGTGAAACCTCATCTCTACAAAAAATACAAAAATTAGCTGGGCGTAGTGCATGCCTGTAATGAGCTACTTGGGAGGATGAGATAGGAGAATTGCTTGAACCCAGGAGGCGGAGGTTGCAATGAGCCGAAATTGTGCCACTGCACTCACTCCAACCTGGGCAACAGAGTGAGACTCTGTCTCAAAAAAAAAAAAAAAAAAGGTGGATGATGCTAATAGTTGCACACTGCCAATATAGTTAATGCCACAGAACTGTATACTTAAAATGGTAAATTTAATGTCATGCAGATTTTACCACAATGAAATAATTTTTATTTATTTATTTTTTTAATTTTTTTAAAAGTATGGTCTTTAGGCTGGACGCAGTGGTTCACACCTATAATCCCAGCACTTAGGGAGGCCGAGGCGGGCAGATTGCCTGAGGTCAGCAGTTCAAGACCAGCCTGTCTGTACTAAAAATACAAAAATTAGCTGGGCATGGTGGTGGGTGCCTGTAATCCCAGTTACTCGGGAGGCTGAGGCAGGAGAATCGCTTGAACCTCGGGAGGCAGAGTTTGCAGTGATCTGAGATTGCGCCACTGCACTCCAACCTGGGCAACAGGGCGAGACTCCATCTCAAGAAAAAGAAGACTGATCTTTAGAGTCAGCTCCAACTCTTGGCTGTGAGGCTTTGAACAAGCAGCTAAGCCTCTCTTCATCAGTTTCACTCATCTGCAAAACTGAGTTGAGCCGGGCGCGGTGGCTCAAGCTTGTAATCCCAGCACTTTGGGAGGCCGAGACGGGCAGATCACGAGGTCAGGAGATCGAGACCATCCTGGCGAACACGGTGAAACCCCGTCTCTACTAAAAAACACAAAAAACTAGCCGGGCGAGGTGGCGGCCGCCTGTAGTCCCAGCTACTCGGGAGGCTGAGGCAGGAGAATGGCGTAAACCCGGGAGGCGGAGCTTGCAGTGAGCTGAGATCTGGCCACTGCACTCCAGTCTGGGCGACAGAGCGAGACTCCGTCTCAAAAAAAAAAACACTGAGTTGATACCACCTATCTCGTTATAATGTTGGCTGTGAAGACTGCAGAGGCAATGTATGCAAATATCCTGGTTGGCAGTCATTCATTCAAAAAATATTTAATGAATGCGCATTTACCCTTGTGCTAGGCACCTGGCCTGTAGCATTAGGGATACAGCAAATTACAAGACAGGTATGGTCCCTGCCTTCAGTGTTTATAGTCTATAGCTAACCAGGGACATTCAAACAAAGGTAACTCCAAATGCCTCTCGCACAGAGGCTATGGGCCCAAAGCAGCTTTTCCTTCTTAGGGTGAAAGATGGGCTTGGTACACAGCACAGTTTCAACTGCATGGACAATGAAGTTAACCTGAACTGGAGAAGAATTTGGTAACACTGACATGTTTCCTGATGAAATCAACTCTGTTCAACCTTCATTTTATAGATGAGGCTACTGAGGCACTGACAGGTGAGGTTAATTTGCCCTAGGCTAGGCAATTATTAGCATTCAAGCCACACCTACTCAAAAGTTTTAACTTACCTGGAATTTTTCAATTATATAACACTCTGAACATCTGATTTTCTTAACATACTAATTACCATTATGAATTCTATAAATGAATTGTAACCCCCATTAAACTGAATTATTTAAAGAATTAATCTTGCATATATTCATAAACATAGAACATTTATTTTTGTTGTATATATACTTACATAAGGCAGTCTTTTTTTTTTTTTTTTTTTAAATGGAGTCTTGCTCTGTTGCCAGGCTGGAGTGTAGTGGTGCGATCTCAGCTCGCTGCAACCTCCATCTCCCGGGTTCAAGCGATTCTCCTGCCTCATTACAGCCACGTGCCACCACGCTCGGCTAATTTTGTATTTTTAGTAGAGACGGGGTTTCTCCATGTTGGTCAGGCTGGTCTCAAACTCCCGACCTCAGGTGATTCACCCGCTTCAGCCTCCCAAAGTGCTGGGATTACAGGTGTGAGCCACCATGCCCGGCCCATAAGGCAGTCTTATGAAGAAAAACCACCTATATATTTATATGTGGCCAGAAACATCATTCAAAAATATGGTGGTAGAAAACAGTTAAGAAAACCAGTCCAGGTGTGGTGGCTCACACCTATAATCCCAGCACCTTGGGAGGCGTAGAGGCAGGTGGATCACTTCAGCCCAGAAGTTCGAGACAAGCCTAGGTAACATGGCGAAACCCCATCTCTACAAAAAAAAAAAAAACAAAATCGCCAGACATGGTTGCGTACACCTATAGTCCCAGCCACTCAGGGGGCTGAAGTGGGAGGATTACTTGATCCTAGGAGGGTGAGGCTGCAGTGAGCTGAGATTGCACCACTCCAGCCTGGGCAACAGAGTGAGACCCTGTCAAAAAAAAAAAAAAAAATCAGAAATAGAGAAGGAATGCCATTAGCTCAGATTCTCAAGGAAAAAAAAAAACAAAAAAAAACAAAAAAACTAGGTATCTTTTCTTTCCATTCTCTGAACAAGTGAGAAACTCAAAAGAATACAAATTATTTATGAGAAAAAGAAAACTACCAACCTTATTTGGACACAAATTAAAATGGGAAACAGAATAATGAACCCATCTTATTAGGCATGAACAGCAGCATCTTAGGGCTTCAAGAGATAGTTATCCCGAACCACAAGGGGTTTTCCTCACTGGGGGTATGCCAATAATATTGCTACTAAAGCCATGTACCCACCAAGAATCAAGAAGACGTTACTATCTCTGAATGACCAAAAAGATAATTTGGCCGGAAAAAGGCTCAGCAAAATAGATGTTCTTAACCAGGGCCTTCCAACATCACTGTGACAGGAATCTAACATGGAACACCAAAAAGAGGGGCCAAACATTACCAACTACTATGAATTTTAAAGCCTGGAAAGAAACTAAGCCTTTCACTGAAACAGAAAGATGACTGCAAATAGGGAATTCGGGTTGGGCTAAAGGCAACTGTCAATATTATCAACCTAAAAATATACTCGTAGATACTCTTTAATATGTGAAGACAACTAGAAAAAAGAATTTGTGGAAAATCACATTCAGAGGAGGGACAAAGTTAACATCAATATTTTACCCAATATTTAGCCCTATGGCGTCTAAAATTGTTTCACCTCTCTTCTTTTCCTGGCTATTTATTGATCCATTAGTTTTATTACTTTTTAGAACTGGTCCTTGTGTCTTTAGCAGCTATACCATTCTCCAAGTAGAAAATAAAAAATAAGCACTCTGCCACAAAAGAGAAAGGAAGTGGTGGCATTGTTTTATTATTGTATTAGGTAATAGTACATAGTTATGTATGACAATATCCTTGTTTTTAAAAGACACATGCAGAAACATTTAAGGATCAAGGGTCATATAATGTCTACAACTTTCAAATGATTTTTTAAAAATCTTACATAAAGAAAGCAAATATGGCAAAAATGTTAACCATTGTGGAATCTAGGTGGTAGGCACAAGGCTATACACTCTACAATTCTTTAAAATGTTCTGTAAGGTCCAGGCACGGTGGCTCATGGAGGTGGGGTACTGAGAAATTTGGAACAGGAACTGAGAAAGTTTCTCTCATAGTATCTGGTCTATAACTACACATTTGAGAGCTCTAGACAGTCATGGCTCTCTTCCACAGAGATAAAAGACCACTGCAAACATGTAGATAAAACACACAGAGAAAGAAACCTAAGGTATTTCAAGTCATTGAGTCTAGTTGTTCCTGAAGCACCAACACATTTCTGTCTTTGGATTCTGTGTAACACAAAAATATCCTTAAATAAATCCTTTTATCATTATCTAGTTTGAAGTAAGTTTGTTACCTTCAACATAATAGGTACGAATTAGTTCAAAAGTGTATAATGGTTTCTAGAGAGAGTTTGAATGGAAGGTACAAAGCCAATTAAAAGACACAGAAGAGAAGGTGGAGCACTAAGTTAAAACTTACCCAGATCTAGCAATTCCACTTCTGGGTATCTAAGAGAACTGAAAGTAGTTCTAAAAAAGAATATGCATGTTCAGAGCAGCATTATTCACAACAGTCAAATGGTGAAAGCAACCCAAGTGTCCACTGACGAATGAACAGATAAACAGTATGTGGTGTACACATGTAATGGGATATTATTTAGCCTTAAAAAGGAAGAAAATTCTGAAACACATAACATTATGGATGAACCTTGAGGATTTTATGATATGTGAAATAAGTCCATCACAAAGGCCAAATACTTATATGGAAAGTGGGTAGCTGTTTAATGAGTACATAGTTTCTGTTTTGCAAGATGAAAGAATCCTCGAGATTGGCTGCAAAATGATGTGAATATACTTAACACCCTACAGAATAGTATATTTAAAAATGGGTAAGATGGGCTGGCCATGGTGGCTCACGCCTGTAATCCCAGCACTTTGGGAGGCCAAGGCAGGTGGATTGCTCGCGCCCAAGATTGGTTCAGCTTGGGCAACATAGTGAGAACTCATCTCTACAAAATTTAAAAGAAAATTAAAAATTAGCCAGGCTGGGACTACACAGGGTGGTGTGCACCTATAGTCACAGCTACTTGGGAGGCTGCAGTGGGAGGATCCCTTGAGCCCGGGAGTTCAAGGCTACAGTGAGTCCTAATCATGCCACTCCACACCAAACTGGGTGACAGAGTGAGATCTTGTCTCAAAAAAAAAAAAAAAAAAATTAAGATGGGAAATGTTAAGTATATTATACCACTAAAGGACCATGACAGTTCATGCTTGTAATCCCAGCACTTTGGGAGGCTGAGGCAAGAGGAGTACTTGATGCCAGGAGTTCAAGATCAGCCTGTGAAACAAAGTGAGACTCTGTCTCTACAAAAAAATTGAAAAATTATCCGGATATAGTGGCACGTGCCTATAGTCCCAGCTACTCAGAAGGCTGAAGGGGAAAGATCACTTGAGCCCAGGAGGTTGAGGCTGCAGTGAGCTGTTATCATACCACTGCACCCCAGCCTGGGTGACAGAATGAGACTCTGTCTCAAAAAAGAAAATGAAATCTAGATTTACATCTAAAATGAAAGGAGAGCACCTAAAAGTTTCTAAAATTTCTGTCTTTAAAATTTTAAACTTAAAAAAAAAAAAAACAGAGAGAGAGAGAGACAGGGTCTCACTATGTTGCCCAGACTGGTTTTGAACTCCTGGGCTCAAGCAATCCACCTGCCTTGGCCTCCGAAAGTGCTGGGAATACAGGCATGAGCCACCCCATCCAGCTAAGGTCTCTTTAAAAAGCAATTTTACTGGGTATAATTTATGCGGCATAAAATCCACCCATTTCAATTGTACAATTCAATGATTTTTAGTAAATTTACAGAATTGTACAACCATCACCACGTTTAGAATATCATGTTTCAGAACATTTTCGTCATCCTAATAATGTCCCAGTCCCTGGAACCTATGAATATGTTAAGTTATATCGCAAAGAGGAATTAAGGGTGTTAATCAGCTGACCTTAAAATAGGGAGATTATCCAGAATTATCCAGATGAAACCAATGCAATCACTTCTTTAAAAGTGGAAGAGGGAATTTAAAGAGAGAACCGAGAAATAGTGTAAGAAGCACTCAGCTTTGAAGGAGAAACAGGGCCACGAGCTAAGGAATGCCTGTGGCCTCTGGAAGCAGAAAAAAGCAAGAAAAGATTCTTCAAAAGGAACAGAGTGCTGGTGACGCCATGATTTTAGTGTGGAGACCATTTGAACTTGTGACCTCCAGAACTGCTAAAATAATAAATGTGTGTGTTTTTAAGTCACATAGTTTGTGGTAATGTATCACAGCACCAAAAACTAATATAATGGCTACACATTGTATTATTCTACTTTACTGTATATTTGAAAATGTTTATCATAACAAGAAAAAACTATGAACATGAAAGCAGAATAAAGACTGCAATTAAAATGGTGGGGTTTTGTGGGTTTTTTGGAGACAGGCCCTCGTTATGATGCCCAGGCTGGTCTCAAATTCCTGGGTTCAAGCGTTCCTCTTGCCTCAGCTTCCTGAGTAGCTAGGACTACAGGAGCATGCCACAGCACCGGAATCAAAATGGTGCTGTTTTTTTTGCTGAGTCATTGCCTTCATAATAACTCTGCTTCCAAGAACTCAATTTGCCATCAAAGATACATATTTAGAAATAACTCCCATTCTTGTTGCCCCCTGAATTTAACTGTTACGGATACTTCCCGAAATGGGAAACAATCCCTAGGTTCAGTGTTAACTGACATTTTTGAAAATGCTGGAACACTGACCCGGGAGAGACATGAAAATATATGATACCCAAAAAGTCCCAGAATGACAAAATGTGATTGAGAAAGAGCTATCTTTAGAAACAAAGTATCTATGGTTTGTTGTTGCTCATGAAACTTTAGGATATGATTTAAAACAGCAGTTACGAAATGATCAGATAAATCTATAATGAAGTATGGCTTTCAAAAGTTTGTTACCTAACAGGGAACTTACAATAAACCAGCAGCAGTCAAGTGTATCTCATCATGGTCAGAGAGCTAGTTTCTAAAAAATACCTGCAACTTTTTGTTTTGTTTTTTGAGAGAGACAGGGTCTTGTGCTGTCACCCAGGCTGGAGAGTGAAGTGGCACACTCACAGCTCTGCAGGTTTGAACTCCTAGACTCAGGCAATCGTCCTGCCTCAACCTCCCAAGTAAGAGTACAGGTGCACCCCACAACATCGGGCTAATTTTATTATTATTATTTTTTTTTGATAGAGATGGGGGTCTCAAACTAGGCATGGTAGCTCAACGCCTATAATCCCAGCATTCTGGGAGGCTGAGACAAGAGGACCACTGAAGCCCAGAAGTTCAAGACCAGCCTGGGCAACACAGGGAGATTCCTTTTCTACAAAAAAATAAAAACATTAGCCAGGCTTGGTGGCACACACCTGTAGTCCCAGCTACTCAGGAGGCCTGACCCCAAGAGGTCAAGAATGCAGCAAGCTGTTATTGTACGAATGCACTCCAGCCTGGGCGATAAGACGCTGTCTCAAAAAAAGAGAGAGAGAGAGAAGGAGAGAGATGGGGGTCTCATTATGTTGCCCACACAGGTCTCAAATGCTGGGCCTCAAGTAATCCTCCCACCTCAGCCTCCCAAAGTGTTGGGATTATAGCAGGAGTGAGCCACCGTGCCCGGCTGTTTTTGATTTTTTTTAATACATTTTTTAATTATAATAGAGAAAGAGTCTTGTTACATTTCACAGGCTGGTTTCAAACTCCTGGCCTCAAGCGATCCTCCAACCTTAGCTTCCCAAAGTGCTGGGATTACAAGCATGAGCCACCACGCCCAGCCTTCATTTTTTAAAAAGGAAAAAAATGCCAAAAAAACGAAATTATGAAACAACATTCCAACCTCGTTTCTGTATACAGTGAAAAATGCATAGGCTTTAAAAAGAAATGCCACACTTTTGCATACACCTTTGATTAAAATACTTCACGACTGTCTAATAATTCTTGTCTTTGAGATTTCCTGACAGTGTGCTTCAAAGTATCTTCTGTTTCATCTCTGCCAAACAATGCCACATGGCATTTAAACTCTGACCCCCAACTCCACTCATTCTGCAGCCAATATCTCCAAGTACTCTGCGGACATATTTGGCTGCTTTCTGGTACATAGGTACCTTTAAAAAGCCATATACTTGGCTGGGAGCAGTGGCTCACGCCTGTAATCCCAGAACTTTGGGAGGCCGAGGCAGGCAGATCACTTGAGGTCGGGAGTTCAAGACCAGCCGGACCAACATGGAGAAACCCCATCTCTACTAAAAATACAAAATTAGCCAGGTGTGGTGCTGCATGCCTGTAATCTTAGCTATTCGGGAGGCTGAGGCAAGAGAATCGCTTGAACCCGGGAGGCAGAGGTTGCCTACAGAATATATCCTGTAAAAGTCCTGTTATAGTTACAAACGATCTCATGTATTCTGTTAATGTTTTCATGTTCTGGGCAACCAACTCTTCAGATGACAACCAAACAGGTTTGAGATAGCTCATCCAACTATGGCATTTCTTATGCACTCCAGAATAAAAGGACTTTTAAAAATAGCTTCTTTACATGACACTGCATAATTATCACCAGTAAAATTACCAGCTCCCCCCATCAAAAAATCATAAAGCCATCCAAATATACATGGGGGAAAAAAAAAACAAAAAACCTATCCAATCTGGTTTACAAAGAAAAAGATACTAAAAACTGAGAGGAAAAAACAAAATCTATCTATAGTTTATTCTGATTCTTCCTTAAAGAAAGATTGGTCTCTCAAAGACAGAAAAGCAGCACACATCCCCAAATAATGTAAACATAGTGAAGGTGTTTAAGTAGTTCAAGCTTTACAAAGGTCAAGGAGATCTTTCTCAATACCCCTTCTTTGGATCCTGTATAGCTGAAGGTAAGGCAAATACACTTAGGCTCACAATGTTAAACTAACACATGACCGAAATTTGGCTTTATTCATCATGAATTCCTTTCATAACTCTAATTTAATATGTTCTATTTAAAAATTAATATATATACACAGAGGAATGCCAAATAATAAATGAAGATGGAACAACAAAATTAGATAATAATCTTTTTGCAACCACCTATGCAGTATCAACTCAGTCAAGGATTATCAATAGATACTAAAACAGTGCGGAGGAAGACTGTTGGGAAAACAGGATATTCCCAGTCTGAGAGTCATCCCCACAGATTACTTATTAATTATTAAGAAGAAAAACAGGTGGACACTATCTTAACCAAACATTCAATTTTAGCATAGTCAATAGTAGGACAAACTAACATAATATGCCTCCTGATGTGATGCAATAGAAGACACAGCATCATCTATGTATTATTTCCAACAAAATAATCTGACTCTAATCACAACTAACCAACAACATAGGACACTCTGACTGGCATGAACTCTAAAAATGCCAATGTCATAGAATACCCACAAAAGGCGAAGGAACTGTTCTAGATAGAAGTCTAAAGAGACATGACAACCAAAGATAACATAGGATCCCTGAGAAGAACCTGCATTAAAAAAAGAAAGGTTGTAAAAAGCACTCTGGGGACAAATTTAAAACTGGGTTATATATTGGATAAAACTTTTGTTTCCATGTTAAACTCCTTCGGGGTGACAATGATACTGTAGTCATGTAGGATGATGCTCTTGTTCTCTCAGGATGTATTTGCTGAAGGGCTTAAAGGTGAATCTCACAATCCTTGCAAGTTATCTCAAATGGTTCAGAAAAAAAAAAGTATAAAAGCTTGACAGAACTCTCATACAATGCTGCTAAGAATGTAGAATGGTAATTACTTCGGAAAACAGTTTAGCAGATTCTTTAAAAGCTATACATAACTTTACCATACAAATTAACAATTCCCTTCCTATGTATCTACCCAAGAGAAATTTAAAAATATGTCCACACAGTCTCACAAGTGAAATGTTCACAGCAGTTTTATTCATAATATAGCCAGTAAGTAAAAATTCAAATGTACATCAACTTATAAATTGACATAATGATCCGTGATCCTAATGTCTCAAAATACTCTCTCACATCAAGTAACATTCAGCCCACAGTGATGTTCACCCCTCAAATTGATAAACACATGCGTAATAGACTGAGATGATAACACCTACTTTTGTTACATGGTGCCACCCAAGACCTAAAATAAACTGATAAAAAGTAAAAAGTGGCTAAAATAATAATAATAGACCCATCTACAAAAGATCACAAAAACAGTCAAGACTCAGCCTTATCCAAGATGCCTTCAGAGGCTACCTGTGAGAACTCTGAAACCTTCTTTTTTCTTTTTTGGAGACAGTCTCACTCTGTTGCCCAGCCTGGAGTGCAGTGGCAGGATTATAGCTCTCTGCAGCCTAGAACTCCTGGGCTCAAGCAATCCTCTCATCTCAGCCTCCCAAGTAGCTGGGGCTACTATTTTAAAAAATTAATGCCTGGTTAATTTTTTTTCTTTTTTTTTCTTTTTTTTTTTCTTTTTGGAGATGGAGTTTCACTCTTGTCGCCAGGCTGCAGTGCAGTGGCGCAATCTCGGAGTGCAGTGGCGCAATCTCGGCTCACTGCAACCTCCGTCTCCTGAGTTCAAGCGATTTTCCTGCCTCAGCCTCCCGAGTAGCTGGGATTACAGGCACCCGCCACCACACCTGGCTAATTTTTTGTATTTTTAGTAGAGGCGGGGTTTCACCATGTTGGCCAGGCTGGTCTCGAACTCCTGACCTCAGGTGATCCACCCTTCTCGGCCTCCCAAAGTGCTGGGATTACAGGTATGAGTCTTGTTTTTATGAGACAGTCTCATTCTGTTGCCCAGGCTGGAAGGCAGTGGCATGATTATGGCTCACCGCAGCCTCAACTTCCTAGGCTCCAGTGATCCTCCTGCCTCAGCCTGCGGAGTAGCTGGGACTAAAGGTGTGTACCATCACACCCAGCTTTTTTTTTTTTTTTTTTACGTAGTGACAGGGTCTCACTTTATTGCCCAGGCTGGTCTCAAACTCCTGGGCTCAAGTGATCCTCCCATCTTGGCCTCCTGAGTGCAGGGATTAGAGGTGTGAACCACCACGCCCAGTCTGAGGCCTTCTTTTGACAAGGCAGCTGTTGTGGAGGCTCTGCCCAAGAGAAACAGCGACAAACACCCCTCCCACCAATTGCCAGTCAAAAGACTTCCAGAACCACATGACTTGTGCACTGATCTCCGGAACCATCGATGTGGTTGTTACTTTTATTACTGCCTGTAATAATTGTGTAATAACATGAATAACTGTGTGTGAAGGCCTCACAATTAACCATAAATTCAAACATACATAAAATTGACTACTGAGTCATCTGACTTCAGACTTAACACACCTAGATACAAAGCTAATTAACATAACATAAATAAGTAAACAAAATGTGGTATATCCATACCACATCTCAGCAAAAATGAATGATATACTGATATATGCTAAAACACAAATGAACATCATAAACACTGTGCTAAGAGAAACAAGTCAGATACAGGACTACACATTACATGATTTCCACTTAAAAAAAAATGTGGAGAAAAGGCAACTCTTTTTTTTTTTTTGAGATGGATTTTCACTCTTGTTGCCCAGGCTGGAGTGTAGTGGCGCAATCTCGGCTCACCGCAACCTTGGCATCCTGGGTTCAAGCAATTCTCCTGCCTCAGCCTCCCGAGTAGCTGGGATTACAGGCACCCACTACCACGCCTGGCTAATTTTTTGTATTTTTAGTAGAGATGGGGTTTCACCATGTTGGCCAGCCTGGTCTTGAACCCCTGAACTCAGGCAACCCACCCACCTTGGCCTCCCAAAGCGCTGGGATTACAGGCATGAGCCACCCCGCCTGGCCAAAAAGGCAAATCTTTAGAGACAAAAAAAGATTAGTGGTTACCTAAGGCTGGGGGGGGGGGGGGGGGGGGGGGGGGGGGTATGGATTAACTGTAAACAGAAAAAAAATCTTACTGGATTAATGAAAGTGTTCTAAAACTGGATTGGGGTGATGGTTGCAGACAGATAAACTTACTAAAAATCACTGAATTATACATTTAAAATGGGTTAACTTATGGTATGCAAATTATACTTCAGTAAAGATAAAGCAAATGTGGCAAAATGGTGATAACTGGCGAACCTATGTGAAGAGTATACAAAATCACTGTGTTAGTATCTCAACTTTTCTTTTGTTAGAAAATCTTCAAAATTAAAAGATGAGGATAGGGCCGGGCACAGTGGCTCACACCTGTAATCCCACCCACTTCCACTTTGCAAGGCTGAGGCGGGCAGATCACTTGAGGTCAGGAGTTCGAGACCAGCTTGGCCAACATGGTGAAACCCTATCTCTACAAAAAAAAAATAACAAAAATTAGCCAGTTGTGGTGGCATGTGCCTGTAGTCCCAGCTACTCAGGAAGCTGAGGTGGGAGAATCACTTGAACCTGGGAGGCAGAGGTCGCAGTGAGCCACTGCACTCCAGCCTGGATGACAGAGTGAGACCCCATCTCAAAAAAAAAAAAAAAAAAGAAAAGAAAAGTTAAGGAGAAATGATATACACACCCCCTAAAATTAGTGTTTCTAATTGCAGATTACCTAAAAGAGGTAAAAGACATAGCACAACTCTTGATAGATTTAGGATTACGTAACAGAGGAGCACACTGATCCCTAAAGCTAACTTTCATCCAAGGATTTGATTAACTAGCAATTTTTTCTCTACTTAAATACTATTTTTCCCAATTATACAAGTAATGCATATTAATATAGAAAAATTTATAAATTAAAGTGAAAGCACAAAGGCCGGGGCCCTGGGTGTGTAATACCACCACTTTGGGAGGCGGAGGCAGGTGGATCACTTAAGCCCAGGAGTTCAAGGCAGCCTGGGCAACAAAAAATTCACAAAGTAGCCAGGTGTGGTGGCATGTGCCTATAGAGCCAGCTACTCAGGAGGCTGACGTGGGAGTATCAACTGAGTCTGGGAGGTGGAGGCTGCAGTGAGCCATGATTGCATCACTGCACCTCAAGCCTGGGTGAGGATCAAGATCCTGTCCCAAAAAAAGCAAAAATAAAGTAAAAGCACAAAGAAACAAAAATAACTAATCCCATCAACCAGAGCTAACCATCTACAGTTTGTTCTTTAGCCTTTCAGTCCATTTGGAGAAAGTTATCTGTATAATATATGTGGCAATAACACTGTCAAAACTTAATGGATCATTCAACTGGTATACCAAAAGGTTACATCATATCCAAAAAACCATATAAATTGTAAGAACGAAAGGCAGAATAAAAACTTTTAGATGCAAATCCAGTACTTCCTTTCAGTTTCCAGTTAAAGACTAAAGGCTGAATGCATGCATTAGCCTCAGCTCCCTTCCTAAGCCCTCCTAAAATACAGGGATGGGGAAAAAGGTGTGAATTCACTAGGACAAAATGGTAACTGAGGCAACTTAATTAAGGGAACTGGGAAGTAGACAAGTGGTAAATTACTTAGCCAACCTGAAAAAGTTGAATCTTCCTTAGCCAGCACTGGAAAAAGTAGAACAGCAACCTGGTTTACAATAAGTATCCCAAAACAGTTCAGGAATAACCACATGTACAAAAATAGGAGAGGTTATACATCTGCTTAAACCCACTAGTTAGGCCTCAGATCCCCTAATGTAGTCACAACACTGCATAGCCCAGTGACCGCCCCACCCTGGAGGAAATGGGTGGGGCTGTTAAGCCCACAGTTAAACCCTATAGTCATAGTCATGCCCATAGTTTCTACTCTTTTTTTTTTTTTTTTTTTGAGATGGAGTCTCGCTCTGTCTTTCAGGCTGGAGTGCAGTGCCACAATTTCAGCTCATTTCAAACTTCACCTCCTGGGTTCAAGCAATTCTCCTGCCTCAGCCTCCTGAGTACCTGGGACTACAGGTGTGCGCCACCATGCATGGCTAATTTTTGTAGTTTTAGTAGAGATGGGGGTTTCACCACATTGCCCAGGCTGGTCTCGAACTCCTGACCTCAGGTGATCCACTCACCTTGGCCTCCCAAAGTGCTGGGATTACAGGTGTCAGCCACTGTGCCCAACTCAAATCCTCTTTTTGTGTTCCACTCTTAAACAGGAGTATGTGGTGGGCCGGGTGTGGTGGCTCACACTTCTAACCCCAGCACTTTGGGAGGCTGAGGTGTGAGGATTGCATGAGCCCTGGAGTTCAAGACCAGTCTGGGCAACAAAGAGAAAACCTGTCTCTTTAAAACAAAATTCTTTTAATAGGTGTATGTAGTCAAGAACCACAATATATTTATGGTAAAGCATCTAATATGAAACAAACAAAACTAAAGTAAATAAATAAAAAAACACAGCCAGGCGCGGTGGCTCACGCCTGTAATCCCAGCACTCTGGGAGGCCGAGACGGGCGGATCACGAGGTCAGGAGATCGAGACCATCCTGGCTAACACAGTGAAAACCTGTCTCTACTAAAATACAAAAAAAAAAAAAAAAATTAGGCGTGGTGGCGGGCGCCTGTAGTCCCAGCTACTAGGGAGGCTGAGGCAGGAAAATGGCATGAACCCGGGAGGCGGAGCTCACAGTGAGCTGAGATTGCTCCACTGCACTCCAGCCTGGGCGACAGAGCGAGACTCCGTCCCAAATAAATAAATAAATAAACAAACAAACACAATTTGAAGGAAACAAGGCTGAGATCACCCAGAAAACAAAGAAAACATTTTGTCAAAAGGTAAAAAGAAAACATAATTACAGAACCAGACCAGAAAGTTCAATATCTGAAAAAACAGGAGCTCCAATAAAAGAGAACAGAGAAAAGGAAGGAGAGGAAATTAAAGGATCAATTCAAGAAATTTTCCAATAACACGAGAAGGGAGTTTCCAGACTGAAAGAGCTCACCAAAGCTGAACAAAATATATGAAAATGAATGCTGAAATGCATCACCATCAAATTTCAGGACACTAGGGACGCAGCAAAGTTACTAAAAGTTTTCAGAGAGGGAAGAAAACAGGATTCATTCAAAGAACAAAGAGTCAGAATATTTCAACATCACCACTGAAAACACAAGACAAAGGATCAGTGCCTTCAAAATTCTGAGAAAAATATTTCCAAACTTAAAAAACTGCTCCCCAGCAAAACCTGGGATATCAGCTAAGTATCAAAGCAAGAAAAATTTCAGAATGCAAAAGTTTCAAATTTTATCTCCCTTACCGTCTCAGGAAGCTAAAGAAAACAAAATACAAAAAACAAAAAAACAAAAAACAAAAAACATGGGGTCCAGGAAACAGAGGTTCCCACAAAGGCTGGAAGAAACCCCAGGGGTGAGATCTGTGCAGACCCAGAGCTCAACCAGTCCAGATCAGAGTAGGTCCAACGTTCTGGAAAAGAATCTTCAAAAAGATAAAACTGACAGAACATCTACAGTGTCAGAACCTACTACTGAGAATAAATTTTATATATATATATAGTTAGTAAGGAGTTTGAGGATAGTAAAAAAAAGACTGAACAAACCAAAAATCAAGACAAGTATCACGCTCAGGGCAGCAAAATATTGTGCTGAGAAAGAAAAGTAATCCAAGAACACTAATGGCTCAAGTGTTGATAAACATTTAAACACTATAATGAGATAAATAATAAGACTGGTGACTCATGCCCATAATGCCAGCACTTCGGGAGGCCAAGGCAAGAGGATCACTTGAGCTCAGGAGTTCAAGACCAGCCTGGGCAATGCAGTGCAAAGCTGTCTCTACAAAAAGTTTTTTTTGTAATTAGCTGAGTATGGTGGCACACGCCTGTAGTTCCAGGTACTAGAATGGCTGAGGTGGGAGGATCGCTTGTGCCCAGGTCACGGCTGCAGTGAGTTATGATCGTGCCACTGGGTGACAGAGAGATCCTGTCTCAAAAACAGTAACAACCACACACACACACACACACGAAAACTGATTTAGCCAAATTACAAATAACTAAAATGGGAGAACAGGAAATGGGGTCAGTGAAACTGAAAATTACTATGGGTCAGGCAGAGGTCCAAATCTTTTTTTTTTTTTTTGAAACAGAGTCTTGCTCTGTCACCCAAGCTGTAGGGCAATGGTGCGATCTTGACTCACCACAACCTCCTCCTCCCAGGTTCGAGCAATTCTCCTGCCTCAGCCTCCAAAGTAGCTGGGATTACAGGCACACGCCACCACGCCCAGCTAATTTTTGTATTTTTAGTAAAGACGGGGTTTCACCATGTTGGCCAGGCCGATCTCGAACTCCTGACCTCAGGTGATTTGCCCGCCTCGGCCTCCCAAAGTGCTGGGATTACAGATGTGAGCCATCGGGCCCGGCCCCCAAATCTTTATACTATCAATTTACCTAATTCCCATTTAACAACTGGTGCCCTTATGTTACATATGAGAAAACTGAGGCACAGAGACAGTAACTTGCCAAATGTCACACAGCAGAGGCTTTGCTCTTCACCACAACACTGGCTATTACAAAGCAAAATCCTTATCTCCCTGTGTAAAGTCAACAGATAATGATTAAAGGTTAAAAAAAAATTGAGAGAGAGGTAAAAACCCAAAAATCAGTTGAAAGGATTGAAACAGATTGCCTCTGGGGAGTTAAGGAAGGAAAAAGGTCTAGAACTAGAACCCCCTGTTGCTTTCAACAAGCCCACAGAACTACTTTACTCTTTAAACCATACATTTGTAATTTGGATAAAATGAAAATTAAATAAGGAAACGTACTTCCCCTTTAAAAACACCTTTAAGTAAACATTAAAACTCTGACTTTCAGCTGGGTACAGCAGCTCACACCTGTAATCCCAGCACTTTGGGAGGCCAGGCAGGAGGATCGCTTGAGCCCAGGAGTTCACAACCAGCATGAGCAAATTGGTGAGACCACCCCCTGCATCTCCACACACATACACACAAAAAATTTTTTTAACTCTGACTGAGGCCCTGAAAAACGACATGCACACCAATGCAACTCAAGAAAAAGTGCAAAAACAGGCCGAGTACGGTGGCTCACGCAAGTAATCCCAGCACTTTGGGAGGCCCAGGCAGGCTAATCACCTGAGGTTAAGAGTTCAAGACCAGTCTGGCTAACATGGTGAGTTTCACTGTCTCTATTACCTCTACTTTCACTGTCTCCACTAAAAATGCAAAAATCAGCCGGGCGTGGAGGTGGTGACCTGTCATCCCAGCTATTCAGGAAGCTAAGGCAGGAGAATCACATGAACCTGGGAGGTGGAGGTTGCAGTGAGCTGAGATGGCACCACTGCACTCCAGCCTGGGCAACAAAGCGAGACTCCATCTCAAAAAAATAAATAGCAAAAACAACAACAAAAAAAGTGCAAAACAAGCCCAAATATATATAAGCATTTCATATATGATAAAGATGGCACTTCAAATCATCAGAGAAATGTATATTTTTCAATGAATGGGAAACTGACTAATCATCTGGAAAACGTTAAGATACTAACATTGAAAAAAATTCAGCTATATAAAATATTTATATGTAAATTATGCAGTCATAAAGAAAACATAAGTGAATTTTATATAACAGTTAGGGAAAGAATTATTTCTCCACCTCCCACCACGCCCCCTACACACACTGCCACCGCACTTTAAAGCAGAAATCAAAAAAGAAAAGACTGCTGGAGTCAATGTCATAAAAATTCACCCAAAAAGTGCCACACAGTAAAAAACATTATAAACCAAGTTAAAAGACAAACTGGAGGAACCGCAAGAATCTAATAAACTGTTTTCCTTAATATGCAAACAGCTCACATAAATCAATGAAGAAAAGAGTAACAATCTGAGAGAGGTAGAGAGGAAAACACACAAGTCATAGAAAACTACAAAAGGCCAATAAAGATATGGAAAGATATCCAATCTCATTCATAAAAACTGAAAAACAAATTAAAATGAATACATTTTAACCCGTTAGGCCAACAACAAGGTAAAGATACAGATAACTCTTCAGTTAGTTAAGAGTGTAGCAAAACTCTTGTCCATCAACAAAGTAGTGGTTAAATAAAATATGACCAACCACAATGGACATACCGTGCATCCATTCAAAAAACAAAAACAGAAAACAAAAAACATGCTGTCCATAACATGCTGTGAAATTTAAAAATCAAGTTTGAGAACATCATATATAGAGCTGGGCACAGGTGGCACATCCCAGTAACCCCAGTATGTTGGGAGGCTGAGGTGGGATGATCACTTGAGCCCAGGAGTTCCAGACCAGCCCAGGTAACATAGCAAGACATTGTCCCTACAAAAACAATGCTGGGCATGGCAGCACATTCCTGTAGTCCCAGCTACTAGGGAGGCTGAGGCAGAAGGATCATTTGAGTCTGGGAGGTTGAGGCTGCAGTTAGCCATGATTCCAGGACTGCACTCAAGCCTGGGCAACAGACCAAGACCTTTTCTCTCTCTCCATATATATACATATACATATACACATATATGGAGAGAGAGCAAGTTTTTTTTAAAAGACAAGGTCTCACTTTGTCGCCCAGGCTCCAGTGCAGTGGCACGATCTCAGCTCACTGCAGCCTCAACCTCCTGGGCTCAAGTGATCCAATTGCCTCAGCCTCCCAAGTAGCTGGGACTACAGGTGTGCACCACCTCGCCCAGCTAAATATAATTTTCAAAACAAAAATTTCAGTACATATATAAAATATAGCCATCACACACACAAAAGACATAAGACTTCACCAGCAATCAATGAAACACAAAATAAAACAAGTAACACCTTTTATCTATCAGATAAATCTACCTGGTAAAGATAAAAACATAATTATCCAAAATTAGGCTTTCTACTGCCTGTTAAAATTAATTGGCACATACTTCTTGGAGGCAATCTGGCAATGTTTATCAAGAACCTTCAAAAGGGCATACCTTGACCTGCCAATTCCACTTCTCAGAATTTGCCCTAAATAAATACATGGGTTTTATGTCACAATAAAAAAAAAGAATTGAAGGCTGGGCACGGTGGCTCACATCTGTAATACTAGCACTTTGGGAGGCCGAGGTGGGCAGATCACCTGAGGTCAGGAGTTCAAGACCAGCCTAGACAATACAGCAAAGCCATCTCTACTAAAAATGCAAAAATTAGCCAGGCATGGTGGTATATGCCTGTAATCCCAGGTACTAGGGAGGATGAGGCAGGAGAGTCACTTGAACCCAGGAGGCAGAGGTTGCAGTGAGCTGAGATCACGTTACTGCACTCCAGCCTGGGTGACAGAGGGAGACTCTGTCTCAAAGGAAAAAAAAAAAAGAGAGAGAATTGAGAGAGAGATGAAAATAATGAAGTGAACAGAGATATTTATAATAGTGAAAAAAATCAATAAATGACGGATTAAGTTACAGAATACTCAAATAAAGGGATGCTAGGAGTCATGAAAAACAGATATGGAAAGATAAATATAAGTTAAAAAGTAGGCTATAAAGCAGTATGTATACACAATTATATTTCAATTTGAAATATATAATATGCATACGAGTAGCTATGTATGTATGTATATGAACACAAACTGACAAGTTATTAGCTTCTAGTATTACAAGCAGCTTTACTGTTTTTTGTTGTTGTTCCCCAAAGTATAATGCCATTTATTAAAAACAAAACAGGCCGGTCACCATGGCTCATGTCTATAATCCCAGAACTTTGGGATGCTGAGGTGGGAAGATGCTTGCACCCAGGAGTTCGAGGCCAGTCTAGGCAATATGACAAAACCCATAAGTACAAAAAATACAAAAATTAGCCTTGTGTGGTGGCACATGCCTTTAATCTCAGCCACTTGACAGGCTGAGGTCAGAGGATCACTTAAGCTCAGGAGGTCGAGGCTGCAGTGAGCTGTGATCACACCACTGCACTCCAGCCTGAGCGACACAGTGAGATCCTGTCTCAAAAATAAAAAAAATCATTGCGATTACAGGTGAGCACCACTGCGTCCAGCCTGAGAACTGACATATTTAATATTACCTAATTTTACATTTTTAATTTTTTTTTTTTTGAGACGGAGTCTTGCTCTGTTACCCAGGCTGGAGTGCAATGGTGCAATCTCAGCTCACTGCAACCTCCGCCTTCCCAGTTCAAGCGATTCTTCTGCCTCTCGAGTAGCTGGGATTACAGGTGCCCACCACCATGCCCAGCTAATTTTTCTATTTTTTAGTAGAGATGGGGTTTCACCATGTTGGTCAGGCTGGTCTTGAACTCCTGACCTTGGGTGATTCACCCGCCTTGGCCTCCCAAAGTGCTGGGATTACAGGCATGAGCCATGGCACCCAGCCCTAATTTATTTTTATTTTTCAACTTTTATTTTAGGTTCAGCGAGTCCAAACATGTGCAGGTTTGTTACATGGGTAAATTGCATGTCACTGGGGTTTGGTATACAAATGATTTCATCACTCAGAAAGAGAGCATAGTACTACCCGATAGGGCTTCATTCTGAATTTGTTGGGTTTTTATATCCAGCATTATTACTTTTATAATCAAGTATAAAAAAAAGAAATTTTGGCCAGGCGAGGTGGCTCATGCCTGTAATCCCAGCACTCTGGGAGGTCGAGGCGGGCGGATCACAAGGTCAGGAGATCGAGACCATCCTGGCTAACACGGTGAAACTCCACCTCTACTAAAAATACAAAAACACAAAAATTAGCCATGCGTGGTGGCGGGCACCTGTAGTCCCAGCTACTCGGGAGGCTGAGGCAGGAAAAGGGTGAGAACCCAGGAGGCAGAGCTTGCAGTAAGCCAAGATCACGCCACTGCACTCCAGACTCCGTCTCAAAAAAAAAAAGACAGAAATTTCATTTCCCAAAAAGGTAAAGCTCTTCGTGGAAAAAAGACAAAAGTGCAAGTTCAGTAAATTCATAAGATAAATACAACAGACCTTTAGCACATGAAAGTACGCATGAGAAATGACAAAAAAGGTGGGAGGAGGGTGAGGATCGAAAAACTACTTGTCAGGTACTATGCTTACTATCTGGGCCACAATCTGTACACTAAATCCCATGACACGCAATTTATCCGTATAACAAACCTGCACGTGTACCTCTGAAACTAAAATAAAAGTTGGGAGGGAAAAAAAAAAAAAGGAATGGCAAAATACAAATTAAAACAGGATCACATTTTTTTACCTATGAAACTGGAAAAAAAAATATATTATGTGTTACATTGATGAGATGGTCAAAGAAATAGTCACTCGTACGGTAATGGCAGAAACACAAATGCGTCCAATCTTTATGAGGTGTAAGACAATCTGGCAATTAAGTATTAAGAGCATTAAAAGCCATGTTTATATTTAGCCCAGCAATCCTCAGCCCAGCAATCTAATTCTAGGAATAAATTGTAAGGAAATAGGGATGCAAGCAAAGATTTAACTATGAGAAATGTTCAACACTGAATTTATATTGAAAAAAATGTAAACAATCTAGATATCCAACAAAAAGATTATTAATCATATCTATATAACACTACAAAACTTTTAAAGGTAAGTGTTGAACTGTATTTATTAAGACTGGGAAAACGGTTATAAGATATCATTCAGTGAAGAACAGATTGCACAACAAGGTGGGCAATAGGTTAAATAGTATCTCCCTAAAATTCACATCCACTCAGAACCACAGAATGTGACCTTATTTGGAAACAGGGTCTTTGCAGATGTAATCAGTTAAGATGAGTTAAGATGACGTCATACAAGATTAGGGTGGGCCTTACAACCAGCTGACTGGTATCCTTATAAGGGGAAGGAGATTTGGAGACACACAAGGAAAGCCACGTGACTAATAAGGCAGACACTAGAGTGATACAGCTACAAGCCAAGGAAGGCCAAAGATTGGAAGGAGCCACCAAAAGCTAACAAGAGGCAAGAAGGGATGCTGCCCTAGAAACTTCAGAGGGATCACGGACCTGCTAACACCCTCAATTTGGAACTTCTAGCTTCCCAAACTACAAGGAAGTTACTTTCTGTAGGTTTAAGCCACCCAGTTTGTGTTATTTCTTAAGCAACACTAGGAAACTCATACAATGTGTGAAACACAGTAATCAGCAAGCACAGGCTACTTATGTTTGAATTCCATTTCCACCCATGTGATTTTAGCTTATTTAACCTCTCTAAGCCTATTTTCCTTTTGTAAAAAATGAGGATAACAGTATTCATTTCCTAGAATTATTGTATTAAATTATACATTAAATATAAACCACTTAAAACAGTATCTAGAATATAGTAAATGCCTCACTTTTATAAAGCAAGCACAGGTACAACACACAAAATATGTTATTAGAATATACATATATCAAAAGGTTAACATTTTTATCTCTGGGTCCCATTATTATGGCTTTTTTGTGTTTTGTTTTATCAGAACTTTCTAATTTATCTGCAATGAACACAAATCATGTCTCTTTTTTTTTTTTTTGAGACAGTCTCGCTCTGATGCCCAGGCTGGAGCGCAGTGGCGCGATCTCAGCTCACTGAAACCTCTGCCTCCTAGGCTCAAGTGATTCTCCTGCCTCAGCCTCCTGAGTAGCTGGGATTACAGGCACCTGGTTAATTTTTGTATTTTTAGTAGAAACAAGGTTTCACCATGTTGGCCAGGCTGGTCTCAAACTCCTGACCTCAAGTGATCTGCCTGCCTCGGCCTCTCAAAGGTGTGAGCCACCGCGCCTGGCCTATTTTTTATTTTTCTTTCTTTCTATTTTTTTTAACTTTTTTTTTTAAAACTTTTTGCCAACATTCAGATTCTAACAATTTTTCTTCTTCAGAGCAAGACTGGAAGTTTATTTTAAAAGGCTTTAGAACAGGAAAGAAAGAAAAAGTACACCTGGAAGAGACCCAAGCGGGCAACTTGAAGTATAAGCGCTGTTTATGTCATAATAAAATACAATTATTTTAAAAATTTAAAAATAAGGTAGGGCTTCCCTGTCATAGTTGTACGCAAACCCCAACCCCTAGCCAGTCGTTTCCACTCTTCTCAAGGCCTGTTATCAAAGTGTTTTTTTAAAAAAAAAGTAAAAAATAAAATTTACTTTAGAAAATAAAACGCTGACCGGAAAGCACTTTAGAAGCACATCATGTATCATTCAATCAATCATTAGAAGGTGGCTGCTTCATAAGAGGCTGTGAATCACTGACCTCAAGCACAATAATTCAAGTGTGAACCCTCAAACACTTGACAGACCTGAGGCTCAAAACACACTAAAAAAAGCACAACTATTCATTTTAAAAGGTAGGTTTTTAAAACCTCAGTACATAGTGGGATTGATCCTCTATATTTGGGAATAAACTGCTCCCACTCCCAAGACAAACATTAACTTTAGCAAATGAGAACACCATTTACTAAATCAATTACCTTTCCAACAAGTGAAAAACGTATTCATCTTCTCTGCACAAGGTGATTTAGAAAGAGTTAAACCCTTTCACCGGGTGTAGTGGCTCATGCCTGAAATCCCAGCACTTTGGGAGGCCAAGGCAGGAGAACTGCTTGAGCTCAAGAGACCAGCCAGCCAACATAGCAAGACCCCGTCTCATTTTAAAAATAAAAATAAAGAGTTAAACCTTTTCAGTTTTACTCCTGTTGCATTTTGGGTTTCTTGTTCTCCGACAATATCATGTAAATAATATTGTCAGATGAGCTTACTACTAGTTTACTTCTTAACAAAGCAAAACTAAGTTTTAATAAAATTACACATAATTACTGGATAAGAATTTGTTGCTTAATGAGAAGCGATTTTACTATATTTCAAATGACAAAGTCCACCACTACACTGTTTTTTGTTTTTTGGTTTGTTTTTTTTTTTGAGACAGTCTTGCTCTGTCTTCCAGGCTGGAGTGTAGCGGTGCGACCTCAGCTCACCGCAACCTCTGCCTCCCGGGTTCAAGCGATTCTCCTGACTCAGCCTCCTGAGTAGTTGGGATTACAGGCACACACCACCACGCCCAACTAATTTTTACATTTTTACTAGAGACGGGGGTTTCACCATGTTGGCCAGGCTGGTTTCGAACTCCTGACCTCATGATCCGCCTACCTCGGCCTCCCAAAGTGCTGGGATTACAGACATGAGCCATCATGCCCAGCCTTGTTTATTTTAAGACAGGGTCTTGCTCTCTCACCCAAGCTGGAGTGCGATGGGGCAATCTCAGCTCACTGCAACCTCCATCCTTTTTTTTTTTTTTTTTTTTTTTTTGAGACGGAGTCTTGCTCTGTCGCCCAGGCTGGAGTGCAGTGGCACAATCTCGGCTCACTGCAAGCTCTGCCTCCCAGGTTCACGCCATTCTTCTGCCTCTGCCTCCCGAGTAGCTGGGACTACAGGTACCTGCCACCACACCCGGCTAATTTTTTTGTATTTTTAGTAGAGACAGGGTTTCACCGTGTTAGCCAGGATGGTCTCGATCTTCTGACCTCGTGATCCACTCGCCTTGGCCTCCCAAAGTGCTGGGATTACAGGCGTGAGCCACTGTGCCCGGCCAACCTCCATCTTCTGAAGTGATCCTCTCATCTCAGCCTCCCGAGTAGCTGGGACTACAAGCTCATGTTACCATGCCTGGCTAATTTCTGTATTTTTTGTAGAGTTGGGGTCTCCCTATGTGGCCCAGGCTAGTCTCAAACTCCTAGACTCACATGATTTGCCTGCCTCGGCCTCCCAAAGTGCTGGGATTACAGACATGAGCCACCACACCCAGAACATTGTTAATTTTTTAAAATATCGATCCTTTTGTAGTTCATAAGCGTGATGATTGGGTGTTCACACTTATGTGAGACATGTGCCTCCCTCAAATCTTGTATGACATTTGCACATTATCTCTCTGATGTGAAAATAAAATAAAATAAAATAAAAATCCAGTCAGAGCAACATAGGGAGACCCCAACTCTACAAAAAATTTTAAAAATTAGCCAGGCATGATGGCACACAGCTGTAGTCCCAGCTATTCGGGAGGTTGAGGTGGGAGGATTGCTGGAGCCAGGGAAGTCGAGGCTGCAGTGAGCCATGATCATGTCACTGCACTCCAGCCTGGATGACACAGCAAGACCCTGTTACCCCAACAAAAAAAAACAAAACCAGGACCTTTCGTATAAAAACCTACCTTTTTGATCCTGTCTCAAAAAAGAATATGTATACACATACACAAACACAGGTGTGTATGTATATATATATTCTGTGTATATATATGTATATATGATCAGCCTATCCAAGTACCTTGACAACTAAATTCAGTTCCCACTCAAACAATGGAGGTATAAGGGCCTTGGTATCTACTACTTTGAAGAGTAAAGATAATCAACAGCAGTAACTACAGCTGTTTAAAAAGTTTATATCTACAATTTTACATACATACACATGCATAGAAAATTTTGTTATATATATACACACATATATATATTGCACAGAATATTCTGTGCAATGGGGCAATCTCAGCTCAGAATATAGTGCACAGAAATTTTCTAAAAGGTCAGAAGAAATAGTTAGCAGTGGCTGTATCTGGAAACAGGAGTGGTTTATGCTTCTCATCTTTAGTACAGGGGTTACAAATGAGTAGCCCAAGGACTACATTCTGCCTACAGATGTGCTTTATATTTGGTCTTCAGTGTGTTAAAAATACCTGAATTAATTGCCAACATTTAAAAATCAGGACATTTCAGCCGGTCACAGTGGCTCATGCCTGTAATCCCAGTACTTTGGGAGGCCGAGGTGGGCAGATCGCTTGAGCTCTGGAGTTTGAGACCAGCTTGGGCAACATGGCAAGACCCCGTCTCTACTAAAAATGCAAAAACTTAACTGGCCATAGTGGCAGGTGCCTGTGGTCCCAGCTACTTGGGAGGCTGAAGTGGGAGGATCACTTAGAGACCAGGGAGGTGTATGGGGGACTGGAAGTTGGCAGTGAGCAGTGATCCTGCCAATGCACTCCAGCCTAAGTGACAGAGCGAGACTTGGCACCCCACCCCCCCCCAAGAAAAAAATAACAGAACCAGGACATTTCCTATAAAAACCTATATTTTTTACTTCTCTTGAAAAAAATAGAAAAATCTAACACTGGGCCCCCATTCTAGCAGGGCAATATTTAAGGCAAGTATCAGACATGCTCTTTACAAAGGCAAGGCTTTCCAGTTCACACACCTTCAGTTGTTACCCATCTGGCACCTAAACATATTTTAGTTTGCAACCCCTGTTTAGACTATTCTAAACTATTTAAACTTATTATGCACTTATATGACTTTTTAAAGCTTCTCCTCAATGGAAACGCAATAGCAATGATCTAAGAGAACTTTAGAGAGCTTACAAAATATTTTTGTCCATTCACATCTAAATTACTGAGTAACATAGGCATAAGAAAAAAATTAAGCCTTTTCTCCCATCTAGCCTCACACATTACTTCAACAAATGTTTACTGAGCACCTACTATGTACAAAGCAGTGCATAAAAGGCTTAGGGAGAAACAAAGGCTGTTAGGGGGCGCTGTCCTCTTAAAAGTGTGTTTCTATACACAATAAACACTATAAAAAGGAGAGTGGAGTTCAAATAAGAGTACACTACTAGGAACAGGATCAGTATGTCAATTTCAGAAAAACAATAAGACTTCTTCAGGGAGAAAGGAAAGAATAGCATTCTAAGTAGGAGAAACAAGTTTAAAACTGGGAGAGCAAAAGTTTATGTGGGAATGAGCAACAGCCTAGTTTGAACAAAGCAGAGAAAAGCAGAACATTCATTGCAAAGATATGCCAGGAAAGGCAGAAGTAGGTAAACTGGGACCAGTCTTTGCAGGGTCCTGAATGAATGTCAAGCTAAAGCTTGCTATTCTGTATCTGGTAAGCAACAAGGCCCTGCTAGAGGTTTCTAAGAAGGGCCTAGATTGAAGCTGTGATTTAGAAATATTGATCTAGTAGTGGTATGTCCACAAAATAGACTGGAAGGAAGAAAGCCACATGTAGAAAACCGACTTGGACTATGCCTAATGTTACTCTGTTAAACTAGTAACATAATCTGCAAACTAAGGCAGTGGCAGTGGGAATGGAAAAAAAGAGACATTTGGGAAGTACACTACCAAATCCAGGTGAAAATTAACTGGATTTGGCAAATGAACTGGGGTCTCCAGGAAAGAGAGGACCTTAAAGATAACTCAGTTCAAGTCTAATTTCTGGGAGACCACTGAAGCTACAAACAGAACAAGGAAAAGTTAGAAAGAAAAACTGGCTGGAGTAAGGAAAAGGATAAATTTACCTTTAATGATTTTTATTTTTAAATTTTTTATTTTTTTAAAGACTGGGTCTTGCTATGGAGTGCAGTGGCTATTCACAGACGTAATCCCACTACTGATTAGCACGGGAGTTTTGACCTGCTCCATTTCCAACCTGGGCTGGCCCGCCCCCTCCTTAGGCAACCTGGTGGTCTCCTGCTCCCTCCCAGGAGATCACCATATTGATAACGAACTTAGTACAGACACCCAATCAGCATAGCGCACTACAGCCCAGAACTTCTGGGCTCAAGCAATCCTCCTGCCTCAGCATCCCAAGTAGCTAAGACTACAAGCGTGCACCACCGCACCTGGCAAATTGACCTTTTAAACATATCCAGTTTTCAATATCAACAGAACATTCATAAGTTTTCTGCCCCGACCAGAAAATCCTGCACACTTTTTTTCTGGCCCAACTTTTAGTGATGGCTGAAGAGAGCAAAATATATATTTACTACACTTAAAGGATATATTTAGTACAGAGCTAATGAGAAGCCAGTCCCAGAGCAGAAACATGATCAAAATTAAGCTCCACAGAGTAAAGCTGGTCCCCATCTCATACCATACACAAAAATTAATTATACAAAACTGATATCTATATACAAAATGGACCAACAACCTAAATATAAACAACTAAAACTATAAAACTCTTAGAAGAAAACAAAGCGATAAATCTTCATGACCTTGGATTTGGTAATGAATTTTAAGATACGACATCAAAAACACAAGCGAAGAAAAAAAGAGTTGATATGGACCTCAGCACATTAGAAACGTGTGCATCAAAGGACATTGTCAAGAAAGTGAAAAGACAGCCTACAGAATGGGAGAAAATAGTGCAATTTATATAACCAATAAAGGTTTCATATCCAGAATATATAAAGACTTCTTCTTACAACTGAACAACAAAAAGACAACCCAATTTAAAAATGGGCAAAGCCTTTTTGTGCTGACAGTGTTCCAGCAAACATAATGAACACTCCTAAAAGCCACCAGACTCTCTATAAGAAGTATGGCAAACAACAACCCCACAAAGTAACGCAGTATAAGAAAGGCAAGGATTCTCTGTATGCCCAGAGAAAGCAGCATTATGACAGGAAGCAGGGTGGCTATCGTGGGCAGACTAAGCCAATTTTCCAGAAAAAGGTTATAACTATAAAGAAGATTGTGCTGAGGCTAGAGCACATTGAACCCAACTGCAGATGTAAAAGAATGCTTGCTTTTAAGACATACAAGTATTCTGAACTGGGAGAAGATAAGACGAGAAAAGACCAAGTGATCCAGTTCTAAATGTCATCTTTAATTTTATTATGAAGACAATACAATCCTATGGTTAAGTTCACTTCATCTGGTTGCTGTTGGTCTTTTGGGAAGGAATAAACTAAAGCCATCAACAAAATTCCTCTGGAGGTGGGGGAAAGAAATGGGCAAAGGACTTACATGGATATTTCTCCAAAGAAGATATACAAATGGCCAAAAAGCACATAAAAATATGTTCATATAATTAGTAATTAGAAAAGTAAGAACCAAAATCATAATAAGGTACCAATCCATAGCCACTAGGATGGCTATAGTTTTAAAAAGAAAAATATTGGGCCGGGCACGGTGGCTCACATCTGTAATCCCAGCACTTTGGGAGGCCGAGGCGGGTGGATCACGAGGTCAGGAGTTCAAGACCATCCTGGCTAACATGGTGAAACCCCGTCTCTACTAAAATTACAAAAAAAAATTAGCCGGGCGTGGTGGCGTGCGCCTGTAGTCCCAGCTACTTGGGAAGCTGAGGCACGAGAATGGCGTGAACCCGGGAGGTGGAGCGGAGCTTGCAGTGAGCTGAGATTGTGCCACTGCACTCCAGCGTGGGCAACAGAGCGAGACTCTGTCTCAAAAAAAAAAAAAGAAAAATATTGGCTGAGCGTGGTGGCTCACGCCTGTAACCCAAGCACTTTGGGAGGACAAGGCAGACGGGTCACCTGAGGTCAGGAATTTGAGACCAGCCTGGCCAATAAGGTGAAACCCCGTCTCTACTAAAAGTTCAAAAAATATTAGCCGGGCGTGATGGCACACACCTGTAGTCCCAGCTACTTGGGAGGCTGGGGCAGGAGAATTGCTTGAACCCAGGAGGTGGAGGTTGCAGTGAGCCAAGAGTGCGCCACTGCACTCCAGTCTGGGCAACACAGCAAGACTCCATCTCAAAAACTATATATATATATATATATACACACACACACACACACATATATACATATATATATTCCATTAAACTGGAAGTTTAAAAGAAGAAAGAAAAATAACAAGTGTTGGCAAGGATGTGGAGAAATTGGGACCAACTCATACATTGCAGCTGGGAATGTAAAATGATTCAGCCACTGTGGAAAACAGTTTGGTGATTCCTCAAAAACAGAATGACCATATGATCCAAAAATTCCATTCCTAGATACATACTTAAAGGAACTAAAAAAAGGTACTCAAACAAATACAGGTACACACATATATTCAAAACTTTACTACTCAGAACAGTCAAAACACAGAATGTCTAACAAATGTCTACCAATGAATGAACAGATAAAACAAGTTGTGATATGTATATACAATGGAATACTATTCAGCCATAAAAAAGAGTGACGCCAGGGGTGGGAGTTGGGGGGTGGCTCATGCCTGTAATCCCAAAACTTTGGGAGGCCAGTGCTGGTGGATCCCTTAAGCCCAGGAGTCTAAACAAGTTTGGGCAACATGGCAAAATCTTGTCTGTACAAAAAATACAAAAATTGGCTGGGCATGGTGGCACATGCCTATATCCCAGCTACTTGGAAGACTGAGGTCGGAGGATGGATTGAGACCAGGAGTCGAAGCTGCGCTTAGCCATGATAGCACCAGTGCGTTCCAGCCTGGGCAACAGAATGAGACTCTGTCTCAAAAAAAAATAAAAAATAAAAAAAAATGAAGTACTGATACATACTACAACATGGATGAACCCTGAAAACATTACGCTAAATGAAAGATGCCATGGCAAGAAACACAGGCTTCATTAAAAGAAACCAAAAAAAAAAAAAAGCCTGGGCACAGTGGCTCATGTCTGTAATCCCAGCACTTTTGGAGGCCAAGGCAGATGGATCACTTGAGGTCAGAAGTTCAAGACTAGACTGGGCAACATGGTGAAACCCCATCTCTACAAAAAATATAAAAATTAGCCAGGCGTGATCTTGCATGCCTGTAATCCCAGTTACTTGGGAGGCTAAGGCAAGAGAATCGCTTGAACCTGGGAGGCAGAGGTTGTAGTGAGCTGAGATCACGCCACTGTACTCCAGCCTGGGGTGGCAACAACAACAAAAAGACACAGACACAAAAGGACAAATACTGTACAATCCTATTTACATGAAATATCCACAGGAGGCTGAGGCAGGAGAATCACTTGAACCCGGGAGGCGGAGGTTGCAGTGAGCCGAGATCATGTCATTTCACTCTAGCCTGGGCAACAAGAGTGAAACTCCATCTCAAAAAAAAAAGAAAAGAAAAGAAAAGAAAATATCCAGAATAGGTACATACATAGAGACAGAACTCAGACTGCTCATTGCCAATGGCTGAGGAGAGAATAGTCTTTTACACCGGCTTAATGGGTGTAAAGTTTCATTTTGGGGTTATGAAAAAGTCTGGAAACAAGAGAGAGGTGGTGGCTGCACAACACTGTGAATGCACTAACCACCACTGAATTGTTCATTTTAAAACAGTTAATTTTGCCAGGCACAGTACTGCACACATGTAGTTGCAACTACTCAGGTAGCTGAGGTGGGAGGATCACTTGAGCCTCGGAGTTCAAGGCTGTAGTGTGCTACATGATCATGCCTGTAAACAGCCACTGCACTCCAGCCTGGGCAACACAGTGAGATCTCGTCTCTAAAAAAATTAAAATTAAATAAATAAAAATAAAATAGCTAATTTTACATGGTATCAATTTCACAATCTTATTTTAAAAATCAGCAATATTCCAATCAAAAATAAAAGTGAGCTCCGCATCTTGTCATGCCTTTATTTCATTAACCAGATTCTAGACAAGCCAATCTTCTATATGGCTCCTGCTCCACCTGCTCTTCCTTTATTTCACCTAGAAAATATCTTCTGACTATAATATGCTGCTTTTCCATCAATTCTAATCCCCCAACCATTTCAAAACTTACTTCTTTTTTTTTTGAAACAGGGTCTTGCTCTGTTGCCCAAGCTGGAGTGCAGTGGTGCAATCTCAGCTCACTACAACGTCCGTCCCCTGGGTTCAAGCGATTCTCCTGCCTCAGCCTCCCAAGCAGCTGGAATTACAGGTGCACACCACCATGCCTGGCTAATTTTTTGTATTTTTTTTTAGTAGAGATAGGGTTTCACCATGTTGGCCAGGCTGGTCTCGAACTCCTGGCCTCAAGAAATCTGCCTACTTTGGCCTCCCAAAATGCTAGAATGACAGAAAACTTAACTTATAAGCAACTTGCGCATAGCTGGCACTCAATCCTTGTGAATTGCTGGTTCTATTCAATTCAGTCCACTCCTATCTGTTCTGAAAGTTTACTGTTAATACAGAATTAAGATATGAATGTTTCTTCTTATTATCCTATAACTTTTCTCTGATAGTCTCAGGTATGTGAGTTTCCCATTAGAAAGAAAATTATGATACGGGCTGTCCTCTGCTTTTGCATTACACCATCTGCTAGGGATCTAACCAAAATACATTTGTTTAATATTGTCTGGTTGATAGTTTTTGCTATTACGTGACAGATACATTTAATGGGAAACGGGAGGTGGTAAAGAAACCACCTTTGCCCACTCTGGCTATAATAGTGATTAGCTCTGACATGATGTATGCTCAGAAATGCAAGTCCTACAGTAACAGCACAGCAAAAAGACGACTTTCGGCAGGATAGCAACGTACTTTTTACTGTGTTGCTTTAAAAATAAAGTGAACCTGGCTGCTCTATTTGTAAACTATTCTACATTATACCAAAAGTCCCAATGTGCATGTGCCAAAAAGAAAAAAAAAAAAAAGACCAAAAAAACTGGAAAATAATCCCCACACTTTGGGATGTTGAGGCAGGAGGGCTGCTTAAGGCCAGGAGTTCAAGACCAGCCTGGAAAACATGAGACCCGTCTCTTTACAAAACAAATTAGCCAGGTGTGGGTGGCGCAGACCTGCAGTCCCAGCTATTCCGAAGCTGAGGTGGGAGGATCACTTGACACCAGGAGTTTGAGGTTACAATGAACTAACATCACCACTGCACTCCAGCTTGGGCCACAGGGCAAGACCTAGTCTCTTTAAAAAAAAAAAAAAAAAAGGCTAGGCACGGTGGCTCACACCTGTTATCCCAGCACTTTGGGAAGCCAAGGTGGGAGAATTACTTGAGCCCAGGAGTTCAAGACCAGCCTGGCCAGAATAGTGAGACCTCGTCTCTTTAAAAAACAAACAAACAAAAAGTGCAGCCTGGGCACCATAGGGAGGTCCAGTCTCTACAAAAATTAAAAAAAAAGAAAATTAGCCGGGCATGATGGTGCATGCCTGTGGTCCCAGCTACTTGGGAGGCTGGGGTGGAGGATCATTTTTGCCCCAGAAGTCCAGGCTGCAGTGAGCTATGAATGAACTATTGTGCTCCAGTGTGGGTGACAGAGTGATACCCTGTTTCAAAAAAAAATAAACAGGCCAGGCGTGGTGGCTCACACCTGTAATCCCAGCACTTTGGGAGGCCGAGGTGGGCAGATTACCTGAGGTCAGAAGTTCGAGACCAGTTTGGCCAATACGGTTAGACCCATCACTATAAAAAATACTAAAATTAGCCGGGTGTGATGGTGCACGCCTGTAATCACAGCTGCTCGGGAGGCTGAGACAGAAGAATTGCTTGAACCCAGGAGGTGGAGGTTACAGTGAGCCGAGATCCTGCTACTGCACTCCAGCCTGGGTGACAGAGAGAGACTCTGTCTCAATCAATCAATCAATCAATCGATTGATAGAATGTCCAAAGAACTCTCAACCTTTTAAAAAAATGCAATAGAGTACAAAATATTCTACGGCTGTTATGTTGCTCTTCCTTGCCCTCTTCCTATAACTACTGTTTGACACACACTTATTTAAGGAAACCAATATTAATAGCAAGTATTATCTCTATCATAAAGGAACGTTTTCCTAGATTTACACATATAAACCACGGTGTAGATAAGAAACTCATTTAGCATGGGTGACTAAGAAACGGATTAACAGGCAGAGAAGGCACCGTGCGATAAGAGGTACAACTGATTTTCACATCTAGATTATAATTTCATTTCATTGCTTTGTGGTTATAACTTTATCTAGTAGGGTGTTTCTGACAATGTTGAGAAAGTTAATAGGACATTATATTTTACGGAAATATTTTTCCTAAGTTACTTTTCTTTTTCTTTTTTTTTTTTTTTTTTGAGATGGAGTCTCGCTCTGTCACCCACGCTGGAGCGCAGTGGCCGGATCTCAGCACGCTGCAAGCCCCGCCTCTCGGGTTCACGCCATTCTCCTGCCTCAGCCTCCCGAGCAGCTGGGACTACAGGCGCCTGCCACTTCGCCTGGCTAATTTTTTGTATTTTTTAGTAGAGACGGGGTTTCACCGTGTTAGCCAAGATGGTCTCCATCTCCTGACCTCGTGATCCGCCCGTCTCGGCCTCCCAAAGTGCTGGGATTACAGGCTTGAGCCACCGCATCCGGCCCTAAGTTACTTTTCTAGAAAACATCTGTTCCATCCATAGAAGACGCAAGTAGAATTCCAAAACATACACACTGCTCCCTGAAGATACCTGCAGGCAACCTAGGATGTTGCAATACCACAACTGCACAGCACTAGCCTAATTAGGAGGTAGAGAAACATTGTCTATATGCTATTAAAAGATATTTTATCTACTGCTATACTGAGAAATAAGGCCAGTACTAACTCCTAAGTTAATGTCGTATAAAAATCTAGAAGAGTTACTTGACTCTTGTCACTAATGCTAAACAACTCACAATGAACACCTAACGTAACATTGAACTGTACACCTTAAACTGATTAAAATGTGGGTGTAGTGGCTCACGCCTGTAATCCCAGCACTTTGGCAGGCTGAGGCAGGTGGATCACCCGAGGTCAGGAGTTTGAGACCAGCCTGGCCAACATGGCAAAACCTCATCTCTACTACTAATAAAAAATTAGCCAGAGGTGGTGGCCCATACCTATAATCCCAGCTACTTGGGAGGCTGATGCACAAGAATTGCTTGAACCTGGGAGGTAGAGGTTGCAGTGAGCCGAGAATGCACCACCGCACTCCAGCCTGGGGGACAGAGTGAAACTGTGTCTCAAAAAAAAAAAAATAATTAAAAATAAATAAATAAATAAATTGATTAAAAGGGTAAATTTTGTTACATATATTTTACCACAAATTCTTAAAAAGTGAGGTAAGCTCTCCTCTGAATCTTGTTGGTTTCCCATTTAAAAAAAAAAAAGCCAATTAGACTACATTAAAAAACACGAACCCATTAAATTGAACATGTTTAAATTTTACATAGTTGAAAACTTTTAGTAATTTCAATTAATAGAAGCTTTCTGACCTCTTAACAGAGTGTTTATTAGATATCCTCCCTCCATCTCCAAGGAGGACATACACAAACGAAAAAGGCTTAAATCGTAGCAAGGAAGGTTTAGTTTTAACAAAATTCTAACTGGAAAGTAATTAAACATTATAATAAGGTATCATGCAAATCTCTGCATGTAGGGATACAAGAATAGGACAGATGACTATCTTAGAAGGGCTGGACGCAAATCTGCAGGAAAAGTTCGAATAAACTAGAGAATCTCTCTTTTTTTTGAGACAGAGTCTTGCTCTGTGGCCCAGGCTGGAGTGCAGAGGCACGATCTCAGCTTACTGCAAGCTCCGCCTGCTGGGTTCACGCCATTCTCCTGCCTCAGCCTTCCGAGTAGCTGGGACTACAGGCGCCCACCACCACACCTGGCTAATTTTTTTAAATGTATTTTTAGTAGAGACGGGGTGTCACCGTGCTAGCCACGATAGTCTCAATCTCCTGACCTCATGATCCGCCCGCCTCGGCCTCCCAAAGTGCTGGGATTACAGGCGTGAGCCACTGAGCCTGGCCTAAACTAGAGAATCTCTTAAGTCAGTTTCCAGTTTTAGAATTCCAAGTTCTGTATTCACAGCCCAATAGTATCTCTGAAAGACATTCCACCTATAGAACACTGCAGATATTAATCTACAAGTCATTTCAATTTGGTTTAGATATTGAGTTTACTTTCACCATACCATTTATTCACTTTACATACTCACTTAGGAACTGAAAATTGACTACTTTTGTTAACAGGCAATTCCATCAATCTCCAGCAGCATGGCTGCCAGCTCAGGTATAAATGCTACAAACATGCTCAACTGAAAACAATATTTGGTTCTAAATTTAACAGAGGCCAGGTGCGGTGGCTCACGCCTACAATCCCAGACAAGGTGGGTGGATCATTTGAGGTCAGGAGTTCGAGACCAGCCTGGCCAAACATGGTGAAACCCCATCTCTACTAAAAATACAAAAATTAGCCAGGTGTGGGGGTGGGTGCCCATAGTCCCAGCTACTCAGGAGGCTGAAACAGGACAATCGGTTGCATTGAGCCAAGATGGTGCCACTGCACTCCAGCCTGGGCGACAGAGCAAGACTCCGTCTTGAAGAAAAGGAAAGGAACGGGAACGGGAACGGGAACGGGAACGGGAAGGGAAGGGAAGGGAAGGGAAGGGAAGGAAAGAAAAGAAATATCTACACAATGTTGCCAACCTAAGACCAAAAAAAAAAAATGTGTTAACAAGGTAGAAGACCTACAAGGCCGAAACATTCCATTTAGTCAGTTTTTCAACAATGACGAAATTCTTACTTTTCATCACAAAAGCATAACCTTTCCAACTCAGGTTTTATTTTCATTTTATTTTTGAGACAGGGTCTCTCTCTGTTACCCGGGCAGGAGTACAGCGGCACAATCACGGCTCACTGCACCCTTCACCTCCCAGGCTCAATTGATCCTCCCACCTCAGCCTCCCACTTATCTTGGACTACAGGTGAGCGCCACCCTGAGCAGCTAATTTTTTTATTTTTGTAGAGATTGAGGTCTCACTATCTTGCCCATGCTGGTCTCAAACTCCTGGGTTCAAGCAATCCTACTGCCTTGGTCTCCCAAAGTGCTGGGATTATAGGAGTGAGCTACTGCACTCACGTTTAATTTTAGAAGACTGAGGGTCTTCGCTTTTCAACAATGATTTTTAATTTGCCACATTATTTTTTAATAGACATCAGACAACTGAACGGTATTTATTACAACCCAAAGCAGGAACTTATGAAGTCACAGTAAGATTAATCATCTTCAATTCAACAGGTTAATCATGACAGCAAGCTGAGAGATTTTTTGTCAACTTGTATTAGGAGTATGTCAACAGTTGCCCAGTTAGAAATTAAATGATGCTTAAAACAACACATGTCTAGACTTTAGATTTCTGCTTGAGCAACACATACAAATACTGTGATATATGCATGCATGCACACTATGTGTATATATATTTACCTAGATTTTATTAATTATGATGGATGTTTGAAAAAAAAATCTTGGCTGGACACAGTGGCTCACGTCTATAATCCCAACACTTTGGGAGACTACGGCAGGACTGAGCCCAAGAGTTCAAGACTAGGTCTGGCAACACAGTGCAACTCATCTCTAAAAAAATTTTTAAATTCATCCTTTTGTAATTCATATGTGTGATGATTGGGTGTTTACATGCATGCGTGACATGTGCCAACCTTGAATCTTGTTATATAACACGTGCACATTACCCATCTGACATGAGAAAAAGGAAAAAAATTAAATTAAATAAAAAGTAAAAAAATAAAAAAATTAGCCAGTCATGGTGGCACGCATCTGTAGTCCCAGCTACTCTAGAGGGTGAGGCGGGAGGATTGCTCGAGTCTGGGAGGCTGTAGTGAGCCATGGTTGTGCCACTGCACTTCAGCCTGGGCGACAGAATAAGACCCTGTCTCAAAAAATAAAATACAAAACTGTCAAGATGAATTAGGTAAACACAGGAATCAAAAAAGTATTAGATTATGGCGCTATCTTTCATAAGAAAGAAAAAAATGAAAAGCCTTCCTGCTTTTAGTTCACAAATGATTTTTCATTTTATAATCAAAGAAAATAAAGAACACGTCTTATATAGCCAAAAAATAAGGTAATGTGACTTAAAGTTGAATTATCACTTAACTGCATGGATTTCTAAGAAGCTACTGACTTCCAACTTCTCAACTTCTCTAAAGCCAGAACACATTTTTTTTTTTTCTTTCCCCCAGACGGAGTCTTATCCTGCCACCCAGGCTGGAGGGCAGTGGCATGATCATGGTTCACTGCAGCCTCGATCTCCTGGGCTCAGGTATCTTCCTACCTCAGGCTCCCAGGTAGCTGGGACTACAGGCATGCACCACGACACCTAGCCCAGAACACATTTTCTTAACAGCTCACTCCTTTGCTTATATATGTAACTTGTTTTTATACAGAAATAACATGTCATCAACATATATACTACTCCATGGCTTTGAACTTAAGTTTTTCGTGTAAAAACTCAAATACAAGTTTTATAGTCCAACTACATATATATAATATGTATATATATATATACTTTTTTTTTTTTTTTTTTTTGAGACAGCATCTCACCACTCTGTCACCCAGTCTAGAGTGCAACGGTGCGATTTCAGCTCACTGCAGCCTCAACTTCCCAGGGTGATCCTCCCACCTCAGCCTCCCAAGTAGCTGGGACTACAGGCGCACACCATTATGTCCGGTTCATTTTGCTGTATTTTTTGTAGAGACAGGATCTTACTATGTCACACAGGCTGGTCTCGAACTCCTAGACTCAAGTGATCCTCCTGCCTCAGCCAGCCTCCCAAAGTGCTGGGATTATAGGCGTGCAGCCTTTTAAGTTTTTTTTTCTTATCCACACTGGGCCTCACCTATTCACTTTCCACAACACCTAAGAAAAATCTTAGACGTTAAATACATACCTCAAACATATAAAATTCATTACACTGCTTTTGTAGCCATAATAATTATACTAATAAAGACTGACCCTAAAGAACTTAAAACTTATTAGGGCAGTGTTTAAATGGTCCAATTCACAAGGGGTTGGGAGAAATAATGATCCTCTCCTACCAAACTAGCAGCAACAATATGCCAAGTTTCCTATGCTGAACTAGTGTAAACAAGGAAGAAAAAGAGCCGGAGGTGGGAAGCAGTCAGGCAAGAGAACAACTCTCTTCAAGATATAACTTTACTTCTAAATTTCACCAGAGTAATAGCTCTTCTCAGTGTGTTCAATAACCCATGTCTCTCTGACTAAACACCTCAGGTTAGCTGTCAGAAAACTACAGTAGGCTATATTCCCTGCCTGAGATCATCAGATGTAACAGATACAAATGGAGATTACAAATGATTAATTCTAAAGGCTATCTCCTGCATCCAGTCAAAGAGTTTTCTAAACATCTAGAAATTTAAACCTGCTCTTGCTGTAATAATCGACCTTAAAGATAAAATAGTAAGACCCATCAAAGATGATGCACAGGGGGAAAAAAAAAAAAATTGGCTCACACATGTTCCCCGCACTTTGGGAGGCAAAGGCAGGTGGGTCACCTGAGGTCAGTTCAAGATCTGCCTGACCAATATGGTGAAACCCCATCTCTACTAAAAATACAAAAAAATTAGCCAGGCGAGGTGGTGTGCGCCTGTAGTCCCAGCTGCTGGGGAGGCTCAGACAGGAGAATTGCTTGAACCTGGGAAGCAGAGGTTGCAGTGAATCGAGGTTGCGTCACTGCACTCCAGCCTGAGCAACAGAGCGAGACTCCGTCTAAAAAAAAAAAAAAAAAATTTACACATCACCTTTGGTGCAGCCATGGCTACAAGGCTCCTACTAACAGATGAGCATCATCCAGGGTAGGACTAGGTTAGGAGTGGGATAAAAAGTAGGTTTACAGCCTCTTTTCCATCATTGCTCGAGGCATTCAGGGGACAAGGAATAAAAGAGAGGTTGGTTGTGCAAGTGATGCCAAAAGAAACAAGATTCCACATGTCAGGAGACTGAATGCCCAACAGAGCAAAGGGCACTGAACCTTTTGCCCAAAGACATATTAGTTGTTTCACCTGAAATCCTTTCAAAGAAAGTCTAATCGTCTCCGCTCCAACTCTGCCTCTGAGTGAATCCAACAACCTCTATTCAGAGTACAAGGGGAAGCCTTGCTTATCAACAACAGCAAGTGCTACTTCCAAAGCCAAGAAACACTCCTTTACGTCGGATAGTCTTCTGCCCCAATTCAGTCTTCTACAAGGTGAACACAAAAACACTTGGCTCCCAGCCTAAGTTCTCCATTTTCCCAAACATCTGTCAACTTAGTTTTCTTTCAGATAAGCCCCTCTCCATTCCCAGCATTCTGGTGGCCCCAGATGAACCCTCTGCCAGGAGTCCTGTCCCTTCAGAAAGTTCCTTCCCCCAAGATCATCTCATTTCCCCCACTTTTCCTAAGGTGGTTCCCAGGCCCTGTCCCAAGTCTAACACTCCCGGTCCTCCATGTGTCGATTTACTAGTAGATCCTACTCCTCCCTGGCATAACTCTTAAGAAAGTCATCTTCCTCACCATACCCCCTTGTCTTCCCTCATAATATCACCCCCTTTTCCCTATCTATCCTCAAATGGAAAGAGACAGACACACAAATTAATCTGTTCTCAGCTACTAACTCCCAAGCCTCTCCAGTGCTCAGGTTGCTCCACAGCACCTAATCCTTCCCTATAGTTTCCGCCCAATCCTGGCATCCTCAGCCCCTCACTCCAAACCCCAACCTTTTTCCCCACTCCCCCAATCCAGATCTCCTGTGCTTTTTACTCTCAGCCAATACCATAACCCTTTTCCTCCCAAGTCTACCCACTATGCCTGAATGCCTAAGTCTTTTCCTCTCATCTCACGTCCTTTGGCCCTTGGCCCCTAATCCTCGAAAAACCTCAGGAGCTGCCCACATCATCTCCCTTCCGCCCCTTCTGCCTCCGTGGCCCCTAACTCTCCTCTAGCCCTGCTCAGCCCTCAAATTCTTCCTATGCCCCCGGTGCTCCCCCACTTGTCCTACCTGTCCCGGGAAGGGGGTGGCCCTCAGTACCCGCCTGGCTCGCCCTGCCGCCGAGCTCGAGAGTCCCTTCCCTTCCCCTAGGGGCCCCGAGGCCGCTGCCAGCGCTGGCACGGCGGGGCCGGCTCACCAGTTGGTCATGTCCAGGAAGAAGGCGCAACCGGCAGGATTGAGCTGGAAGCCGAGCAGCCTCTGGAACTCGGAGATGAGCACGTCCTTGTCGGTGGTGCCCAGGCAGCTGAACTTCTGCATCAGCTCCGGGTCCAGGTCCACGTCCATGCCCTCCATGGCGGGGCCCGGACACCCGCTTCCCCGCCTCCTCACAACCGAGCCGCCGCCGCGCCGCCGGGCCCGGGGACCGGGAGGGGGCCCGCTGCTAGCTAGCGTCGTGACCCCGCTCCTTTGAGGTAGGCCCCGGGCCTCTCACAGTCTCATAGGGGTAAACTCACTCTGCCACTCACTCCCTCCCCCCCCCCCCCCCCCCCCCCCCAGCTCCGCCGCCTCCGCCGCCTCTCGCCTCTCGCCACTCCGCCGCCTCCGCCTCCTCCCGCGCCGCGCCCACTGCGCAAGCGTCGCCAGCCTAGGCCCCGCCCCTTCCTCTCCCGGAGGCCCGTCCCTTAGTGTCGTCACAAACTCGTGACGTCCCCGCGTGACCTCACCGGGGCGGGGCGAGGGGGCGAAAAGTAGGAAGGAGGAAAGAGATGGTCCAGCCGTGTGGGGGAGTTTCTGTCCAGACCATTACTCCGCCCCGTCCCCACCTTCAAGGAGAGCTGTTAAAGCCTGGGGCTGCGGGAGAAGTTCAGGGATTTTCGTTTATGACAACTCTACCATTTTGCAGGTGAGAAAACTGAAGTCACGGGAGAGGGAGACAGTGGCAAGGTCAAGTAGCAAAGTGCACTCAGGACTCAGCCCTCCCAGCCAGGAGTCTGCCACTCACGCTTGAAGGACGTGTTTGAAGAGCCGCTTTCCCAGAGGGATGCTGCCTTAAAGCCTTGGTTCCCGGGCACTCTTTGCTATTACTACCGTTTATCGGTTCTGTTTGTGTTATGCAACGGTAGTATCGTGTCTCCGGAAAATAAAAAAGGTCTTGATGCAAACATCCATCACAGGTCTAAAAGAACACCACACATAACCTTCCACCCACTCTGTCAGGAACAACCCTATCAAAATAAAGTCATGAGAATTTAGCATGCCTTGTTCTGTATTTAAAATAGAAGACAAAGTATTTCTGTATATACTGTACACCTTCCCGGTCAAGGTCTGTCAAAGAATGAGAAAGGAAGTAAAGAGACTGTCTTGTCTGCCCTCTTCTGTTAGGAAATGTTTTTGAAACACCGCGAATTGCCCAGCACTGCTAGATCTAAGGTGGGGAGGGGTGGGGGGGGATGAGTGAGAAATGGTCTTCTGTAGGGAAGTAAGCTTACGTGCGTTGTCCAGAAATACAGAGCAGCAAAACTAGAACCCAGATTTCTGGTTCCTTATGAAGTGTGTTTCCCACAATTTCAAAAACAGCTGGAATAAGTAGTAATGTGTCGGGGGCCAGGATGTTTTGGAAAGGGAACCCATTCCTCTGTCCCACTACCAAAAGAGAGTAAACTACAGTGGCTTTTTAAGGTTCTGGAGCCATGCATATTTGGGACTCAGAGATGAACATGTTTTGTCCTAATCTTTTGGATGGTGCAATAGAGACAGAACGATTATAAAAATCTCAATAACTAAAAGGAACTGACACTGTCGAGTCCAACCTCCCCATTCTACAGATGAAGACATTGAAATGGATAGAGAGGAAATGATTCACCCAAGATTACACAGCTGGAAAGGGGGTTCCAAACGCCCAGTTTAGCACTCCATTCACTATACCCTGCTACATTCCCTTTCTACATTAAGTTCAATTGGGACCTTACACAAAAATTACAAAGTTGACCCAAGAACTAATTTGATGTTAGGACCATAGACTTCTAGAAAGTGTTTTAACTTGCAGTATCCATGGATGAAAATTGTGTTGACCAAGGATCCAAAAGACGATATTATTGGAACCTGGTGACTCCATTAGAATGCTGATTTAGGGAAAAATTCAAAACTCTCGGTCAGTCGCATACAGTACTAAGGTCTTAACCCACACCTAAACGCTCTACATAATTCAAAAAAAATTTTTTTTTTTCAGACAAGATCTTGTTCTGTTGCCCAGGCTGGAGTGCAATGGCAGGATCATGGCTCACTGCAGCCTTGAACTCCTGGGATCAAGTAATCCTCCCACCTCAGCTCCCCCAGGAAATTGGAACTACAAGTGGGCGCCACTATGACCGGCTAATGTTGTTTTTTCAACCTTCTGTAGAGACAGGGTCTCACTGTGTTGCCCTGGCTGATCTCAAACTTCTGGGCTTGAGGGATCCTCCTCCCTTGGCCTCCCTAAGTGTTGGGATTGCAGGCGTGAGCCACTGTGCCCTAGTATTTTTATGTAATAAATAAAAAGCTATTAAGATCAATGAGGAGGTGGGAGGATAGCTTATGTCCAGGAATTCGAGACCAGCCTGAGCAACATGGTGAGACCACCACACCACAAAAAATTTAAAAATTAATCCTGCGTGGTAGTGCTCACCCATGGTCCCAGCTACATGGGAGACTGAGGAGGGAGGATCATTTGAGCCCAGGAAGTTGAGGCTGCAGTGAGCCATGTTCCTGCCACTGCACTCCAGCCTGGGTGACAGGAGATGCTGTCTCAAAAAAATTTTTAAAGTTACATATAAAAATAAAAAGATCAATAAGGAGTCCAAGGTGGGAGGAGCACTTGAGGCCAAGAGTTTGAGACCAGCCTGGGCAGGCAGTGTAGCAAGACCCCATCTCTACCAAAAATTTTTAAAAATAGCTGGGTTAACTGGTACGCACCTGTAGTCCCACCTGCTCCAGGTAGTTGAGGCAGGAAGATAGCCTGCGCCTAGGAGTTTGAGGCTGCAGTGAGCTGTGATTGTGCCACTGCACTGGAGCCTAGGCACCTGAGCAAGACTCAGTCTCCCTTTTTTTTTTTTTTTTTTTTTTGAGGCGGAGTCTTGCTCTGTTGCCCAGGGTGGAGTGCAGTGGTGAGATCTCGGCTTGTTGCAACCTCTGCCTCCCAGGTTCAAGCAATTCTCCTGCCTCAGCCTTGCGAGTAGCAGAGACCACAGGTGTGCACCACCATGCCCGGTTAATTTTTGTATTTTTTGGTAGTGACGGATTTTCACCGATGTTGGCCAGGCTGGTCTGAAACTCCTGACTTCAGGTGATCTGCCGTCGGCCTCCCAAAGTGCTGGGATTACAGGCATGAGTCACCCTGCCCGGCCAAGACTGTCTCTTAAAAATATATAAAAGGCTGGAAAATGAATGAAAATATTTTAAACTCCATGAATAAGAAATGCAAATTAAAACAAAGATACAATATCATTCTTACATATTTTTACATTTTTACATAAACAAGGTTTTTTAGTATAAATATATCCTATACATTAACTTGTATCCTCTATTTTTATTTGCTAATTCTGGCAACCCAAACTTTGGGGAATGTTTACTTTTATGTTAAGTTTCTATACTGCTTGAATGTTTACAGTGAGTGTATATTAACTTGGTAGTTATTTTTTATTTTTTTATTTTTATTTTTTGTCCCCATGAAAGCAGACTGTTTTATTTTAAAAAAAGGATAAAATTTTCAATGATTTTCTTTAAATGTTATTGGTGAGGTCAAATTATATCGCTATTGGTCAAGCATGGTGGCTCATGCCTGTAATCCCAGCACTTTGGGAGGTTGAGGTGGATGAATCACATGAGGTCAAGAGTTCGAGACCAGCCTGGCCAACATGGTGAAACCCCATCTCTACTAAAAAATGCAAAAAAAATTGGCCAGGCCTGGTGGCTCATGCCTGTAATTCCAGTACTTTGGGAGACCAAGGCGAGCAGATCACTTGAGGTCAGGAGTTCGAGACCAGCCTGACCAACATGGAGAAACTCCGTTTCAACTAAAAATACAAAATTAGCCCGGCATGGTGGTGCATGCCTGTAATCCCAGCTACTCTGGAGGCTGAGGCTGGAGAATCACTTGAACCTGGAAGGCAGAGGTTGCAGTGAGCTGAGATCATGCCATTGCACTCCAGCCTGGGCAACAAGAGCAAAACTTGCTCTCAAAAAAAAAGAAAAAAATTAGTCAGGCATGGTGGCGGGCGCCTGAAATCCCAGCTACTCAGGAGGCTGAGGCAGGAGAATCATCGCTTGAACCCGAAAGGCAGAGGTCGCAGTGAGCCAAGATCTTGCCATTGCACTCCAGCCTGGGCGACAGAGCAAGAGTGTCTCAAAAAATAATAAGTATTATTATTTTTATTTATTTATTTTGAGACAGTCTCACTCTGTCGCCCAGGCTGGAGTGCAGTGGCCTGATCTCGGCTCACTGCAACCTCCGCCTCCCAGGTTCAAGCGATTCTCCTGCCTAAAGCTCCCGAGTAGCTGGGACTACAGGCGCCTGCTACCACGCCCAGCTAATTTTTTTGTATTTTTGATAGAGACAGAGTTTCACCATCTCTGGTCTCTAACTCCTGACCTCAGGTGATCCACCCGCTTCGTCCTCCCAAAGTGCTAGGATTACAGACATGAGCTACCAGGCCCACCTTTAATTATTATTTACTGTTACTTTATTTTTTATTTTTTTCTGAGACAGAGTCTCGTTCTGTTGCCAAGGCTGGAGTGCAGTGTCACAAGATCTGTGCTCACTGCAACTTGCAACCTCCGCCTCCCAGGTTCAAGCAATTCTCCTGCCTCACTCAGTCTCCTGAGTAGCTGGGATTACAGGCATTAGCCACCATGCCTAGCTAATCTTTTTATATTTTTTGTAGAGACGGGTTTCGCCATGTTGGCCAGGCTGGTCTCAAATTCCTGATCTCAAGTGATCCGCCCGCCTCGGCCTCCCAAAGTGCTGGGATTACAGGCATGAGCCTCTGTGCCCAGCTTTCCTCCCCTTGCTTGCTTGCTTGCTTGCTTACTTCCTTTCTTCCTTCCCTCCCTCCCTGCTTCCTTCCTTCATTCCTTCCTTCCCTCCCTCCCTCCCTCTTTCTCTGCCTCCCTCCTTCCTTCCTTCCCTCTCTCTGTCTTCTCTCTCTCTCTCTTTTTCTCTCTCTCTTTCTTTTCTTTTTTTTTTTTGGGACGGAGTCTCGCTCTGTTGCCCAGGCTGGAGTGCAGTGGCCGGATCTCAGCTCACTGCAAGCTCCGCCTCCCGGGTTTTACGCCATTCTCCTGCCTCAGCCTCCCGAGTAGCTGGGACTACAGGCGCCCGCCACCACACCCAGCTAGTTTTTTTGTATTTTTTTTTTTTAGTAGAGACGGGGTTTCACCGTGTTCGCCAGCATGGTCTCGATCTCCTGACCTCGTGATCTGCCCGTCTCGGCCTCCCAAAGTGCTGATCTGCCCGCGCCCGGCCTCTTTTTTTCTTTCTTTTCTTTCATCTAGCTCTGTTGCCCAGGCTGGAGTGTGCAGTGTGCAACAGTGCAGTCTCGGTTCACTGCATCCTCCACCTCCTGGGCTCAAGTGATCCTACCACCTCAGCCTCCAGAGTAGCTGAGACGACAGGTGCATGCCACCACCCCCAGCTAATTTTTGTATTTTTTGTAGAGACAAGGTTTTGGCATGTTCTCCAGGCTGGTTTCCAACTCCTGGGTTCAGGCTATCCTCCTGCCTAAGCCTCCCAAAGTGCTGGGATTACAGGTGTGAGCTCCTGTACCTGGCCCTGTTTGTTTGTTTGTTTTACATTTTCCAAGTTTTGACAATAAGCATGTGTTGAAGAATTTTTATCATACGATTTGCCTATGCTATGTTAAGTGAAGAAAACAGTATGGGCCGGGCGTGGTGGCTCAAGCCTGTAATCCCAGCACTTTGGGAGGCTGAGACGGGCGGATCACGAGGTCAGGAGATCGAGACCATCCTGGCTAACACGGTGAAACCCCATCTCTACTAAAGATACAAAAAACTAGCCGGGCAAGGTGGCGGGCACCTGTAGTCCCAGCTACTCGGGAGGCTGAGGCAGGAGAGTGGCGGGAACCCGGGAGGCGGAGCTTGCAGTGAGCTGAGATCCGGCCACAGCACTCCAGCCTGGGCAACAGAGCGAGACTCCATCTCAAAAAAAAAAAAAAAAAAACAGTATGTAATTTAGTACACTATATGAACTTATCCACATAGCAAGAGATTGGAAATATTAATAGAGAATTATTAATAATAATTTTAATTTTCTTTTTTATACTTTCCTGTATTTAAATAAATAAATATGGCCGTGTGCAGTGGCTCATGCCTGTAATCCCAGCACTTTGGAAGACCCAGGCAGGCAGATCACCTGAGGTCAGGAGTTTGAGACCAGCCTGGCCAAGATGGTGAAACCTAGTATCTACTAAAAATACAAAAATTAATCAAGCATGGTGGTGTGTGCCTGTAATCCCAGCTACTCAGGAGGCTGAGGCAGAAAAATCGCTTGAACCTAGGAGGCGGAGATTGTAGTGAGCTGAGAACCTACTCTTACATTCCAGCCTGGGCAACAGAGGGAGACTCCATCTCCAAATAAATAAATAGGACCAGGGAAGGTGGCTCACACCTGTAATCCCAGCACTTTGGGAGGCCAAGGCAGGAGGATCACTTGAGCTCAGGAGCTCAAGACCACCCTTGTCAACATATCGAGACAAAAATAAAACATAAGAACAACTAACTGGGGGTGGTGTGCATGCCTGTAATCCCAGCTACTCGGGAGGTTGAGGTGGGAGGATCTCTTGAACAGAGGAGGTCAAGGCTGCAGTGAGCAGAGATTGTGCCACTGCACTCCAGCCTGGGGCAATGGAGCAAGACCCTATCTCAAAATAAAATAAAATAAAAATGTTTCAACTGGCTGGTCCACTAAGAATCATGAGACAGAGGCCAGGGGTGGTGGCTCATGCCTGTAATCCCAGCACTGTAGGAGGCTGAGGCAGGCGGATCACCTGAGGTCAGGAGTTTGAGACCAGCCTGGCCCACATGGCAAAACCCCATCTCTACTAAAAATACAAAAATTAACTGGGTGTGGTGCCACGCACCTATAATTACAGCTACTCGGGAGGCTGAGGTAGGAGAATTGCTTGAACTCGGGAGGCAGAGGTGCAGTGAGCCAAAATTGTGCCACTGCACTCCGGCCTGGGAGACAGAGTGAGACTCCATCTCAAAAAAAAAAAAAAAGAAAGAATAATGAGACAGAATTATCTCTATTATCTCCGTTAACGTGGACGATCTTTAAAGCTTTTATTTGGGAAGTAAGAATTGCATGTCAATTTTTTTAAACACTTGGGGTCTTGCTTTTCCACCAAGACTGAAATGCAGTGGCGAAATAACTCACTCCAGCTGGAACTCCTGGGCTTGAGCAGTCCTGCTGCCTCAGCCTCCCAGAGTGCTGGGATTATAGGCATCAACCACCGTACTCAGCCTCGCAACGTATTCTTAAATGATAAAAGATACCTAGCTGAGTGCAGTGACCTACGCCTGTAATCCCAGCACTTTGGGAGGCCAAGGCAGGCAGATCACCTGAGGTCAGGAGATCAAGACCATCCTGGCCAACGTGGTGAAACCCTGTCTCTACTAAAAATCCAAAAATTAGCTGGGCGTGGTGGCACATGCCTGTAATCCCAGCTACTCAGGAAGCTGAGGCAAGAGAATCACTTGAACCAAGGAGTCTGAGGTTGCAGTGAGCCGAGATCATGCTACTGCATTCCAGCCTGGTGACAGAGCGAGACTCATCTCAAAAAAAAAAAAAAAAAGGTTGGAATTTAATGTATGGCTACAACTAGCACAAGCCAAACTTTCCATTCTGTGTTTGTTTCCCAGGAATGGAGGTTTCAATGAGGTAGGCATAAGCATTTGTAAATGTAAAATATTAAAGTCTTACATGACATTGGGAGAGACAAGGACATACATTTCTATAAATAACTACATAAAGGCAGGCAACCGTGCAAAGCTGCATATGTTCAAGTGCCAAATGGGAAGTAGACAACGAGGCTGTAGGACTTGGGAGGAGGGAAGAGTACAGGGTAGGTTGGGGTGCCCAGAGATGCCTTCCAGGAGACTCGACTCAGGAGGCCTGGATGATCCTCCACAGAGTTTGAGGAACAGGCTAGTAAGGGAAAGCATTACGACAAAGTCATTTAGAAGCTTTGAACCTCTCCAAGACCCTGGCTCTTATTTACTTATTTACTTATTTTGAAACAGAGTCTCACTCTGTCACCTAGGCTGGAGTACAGTGGTGCCATCTTGGCTCACTGCAACCTCTGCCTCCCGGATTCAAGCGACTCTCTTGCCTCAGCCTCCCAAGTAGCTGGGATTCCAGGCGCCTGCCACCACACCTGGCTAATTTTTGTATTTTTAGTAGAGACAGGGTTTCACTATGTTGTCCAGGCTGGTTTCAAACTCCTGACCTCAAGTGATCTGCCCACCTCAGCCTCCCAAAGTGCTGGGATTGCAGGCGTGAGCCACTGCGCCTGGCCAAGTCCCTGGCTCTTTTTGCTGCTTCCCGTTTTCCATACTGAATGCAAAAATATATCTAGAAGTCACTCCAGGAAAAGCTAATGCAGTCTAAGTTGTCCCTGGGGGGGCATATTTTCTCTGGGAAGTGAATAGGTGAAGTTGAAGAGCAACCCTCCACTTGCGATATCCTCCCAAAGCATGATGGGAAAGGACCAGACCCCCACATTTGGGGTTTTTCCAGTTCTTCTACCCTACTGCCCTACTCAAGAGATACTCAAATGGCAGGCACCAGCCTATTGTACTATTTTTTCTTCTGGGTAAAGCATGAGACCCTGGGTCTCTTTTTTCCTACTGTGGTGAATGGAGAATGCAGACGAAAACCTGACTGTCTTTATCTCACGTCCCTTGGCCTAGATACATCCAGAAGTAGTCCATTCTTCTTTTCTTTTTTTTTCCCCTTCTCTTCTTGGCCCCTTTAGTTTGCCAAGTCAAATATCCTCCAAGTAAACATGAACTCCTTATCTCTCCCTCATGTTAAAAAAACAAAAACAAAAACCCAGAGCCTCTCCCCTTTTATTATAATCATTCTCTTCACTCTTTTTTACCAGCTGGGTTCCAATGTGTACAACATCTTGCTGTCTGCATCTCAGGTAAAGTTAAGAAACGAAAGGAGAAAAAAGGGAACAAATATTTAATGAACTCTCCAATGTGTCAGAGTCCATCACATTAAGTACTTTGGTTCATTTAATCTTCACAGCAAAATGAGATTATTATTATTTTTCCAATTTGCAGATCAGGAAATAGAAATTAAAAGTTTAAATACCCTGTTCAAAGAGACACAGATGTTGAGAAAGCCAAGATTTAACCCAAGGGTCAGAAAGAAACCTGTGCCTTTCTCTTTACTCCAGATTTCTTTCAGTCCTTTTTTTTTTTTTTTTAAATTTTTATTATTTTTATAATAGAGACAGGGTCTTGCTATGTTGGCCAGGTTGGCCTTGAACTCCTGGCCTCAAGCAATCCTCCTGCTTCAGCCTCCCAAAGTGTTGGGATTATAGACATGAGCCACTGCACCCAGCCTCTTTCAATCCTAAGGATTTTACATTTTCACTATGTTCAGCCTACTTGTGTTTGTAAGGAGCCATCATTACTTTCTTTTATGGGATTACTTTGATGATTTTTCAAGATCCTTTTAGAGGAGACTAAGCTAATAAATACTAATGCCAATACCTTGGCCGGGCACAGTGGCTCACACCTGTAATCCCAGTACTTTGGGAGGCCAAGGCCAGCCTGGCCACCATGGCGAAACCCCACCTCTACTAAAAACACAAAGATTAGCTGGGAATGGTGGCACGCACCTGTAATCCCAGCTACTCAGGAGGCTGAGGCAGGAGAATTGCTTGAACCTGGGAGGCAGAGGTTGCAATGAACCAGGATCATGCTACTGCTGTCCAGCCTGGGCAACAGAGTGAGAGTCTGTCTCAAAAAACAAAACAAAACAAAACAAACTTTAAAAAAAAATACCAATACCTTAAATTTATGTAACACTTGACAGTTTACTTTTTGCCTTCTTTTTCCTTTTTTCTTTTTTTTTTTTTGAGATGGAGTTTCGCCCTTGTTGCCGAGGCTGGAGAGCAATGGCACAATCTCAGCCTACCGCAACCTCCATCTCCTGGGTTCAAGCAATTCTCCTGCCTCAGCCTCCTGAGTAGCTGGGATTCGCGTGCCACCACTCCCAGCTAATTTTCATATTTTTAGTAGAAGTGGGGTTTCTCCATGTTGGTCAGGCTGGTCTCGAACTCCTGACCTAAAGTGATCTGTCCGCCTCGGCCTCCCAAAGCACTGGGATTATAGGCGTGAGCTGCCATGCCCGGCCTTCCTTATTTTTTCATTGTTTCCATGTTTTATTTTCTTTGGCCATGTCACTAGTAATACCTTATAGTTTTTCAATATATCCATATATTCTCTTATCTCATTCTCAGGAGAAACAAATTACATTGGCTTGTTTTTTAGTAGCTTTATTTTTTTTTTGAAAGACTCATACATGCTTGTTGCAACTAAAATTAAGCAATATAGAAATTGTTAAAAAAAAAAAAAAAAAAGTAAAAATCACCCTAAATCCTGCTACTCAGAGATAACCACTGTTAATATTTGAGTAAATATGTTTTTCATCTGTTTCTCCATTTGTATAATTTGACTAAATGGGATCATACTCTGCCTTTCTAGGCTGCTTTTTTTCACTGAGAGTATGCTGACAACAGCTTTCCACATCAGTAAATATATATTTATGTCATTATTTATATTTATTTTTATTTTGTTTGTTTATTTTCTGGTTTTTGTTTTTGAGGCAGGATCTTGGTCTTTCACCCAGGCTGGAGTGCAGTGGCACAATCACGGCTCACTGCAGCCTTGACCTCCTGGGCTCAAGCGATCCTCCCACCTCAGTCTCTAGAGCAGTTGGGAGTACAGGTACACTCCACCAAGCTCAGCTACTTTTTAAATTTTTTTGTAGAGATGAGATCTCACTATGTTGCTCAAACTGGTCTTTAACTCCTATGCTCAAACTGGTCTTTAACTCCTATGCTCAAACAATCCTCCTGCCTCAGCCTCCCAAAGTGCTAGGATTACAGGCATGGGCCACTGCACCCAGCTCCATTATTATTTTTAATGATTATATAGTATTCCAATTTAAGCATATGTTTCACTTGACCAGTGACCTATTGATGACGTTTGAGACTACTTCCAATTTTTGATTGTCATAAGAAATTATCAGCCCTAATTTAAAGATTAGGGAATCGAAGCTCTGAAAAAGCTAAATGACCCCCTTTTCAAAATCCAGGTCTAGAGCTAAGCGACTTGCGCCAAGCCCTAGATTTATGACTCTTTTTTTTTTTTTTAAAGACAGGGTCTCACTATGTTGCCCAGGCAGATCTTGAACTCCCAAGGTCAAGGTGTCCTGGCCCAGACTTCTTACTCAAAACAGTTCTCTTTCCAAATGAACTATAAGAATAGAAAGTTGGAATTCTTGACATATAATAGGAGTTGACATTCTTGGCGTATAATATAGAATTAACAACAAAAAATGAGATGTTTTTAACCGTCCCATTTCTTTTTATTTCCTTTTTTAATCAGTCTACATCATGCTTTGATGCCCCATTTCTTTAAAAGTTAAGCATATGCTTACGATAAAACCCAGACATTCTGCTCCTATCTATTTACTCAAAATAAATGAAAGCATATGTCCATACAAATACTTGAACATCCATAGCAGGGTTTTTTTTTTTTTCTGAGATGGAGTCTTGCTCTGTTGTCCAGGCTGGAGTGCAGTGGCGCGATCTCAGCTCAGTGCAACCTCCGCCCCCTGGGTTCAAGCAGTTCTCTGCCTCAGCCTCCCAAGTATCTGGGACTACAGGCGTGTGGTACCGCACCTGGCTAATTTTTGTATTTTTAGTAGAGATGGGGTTTCACTATTTTGGCCAGGCTGATCTTGAACTCCTGACCTCAGGTGATCCGCCTGCCTTGGCCTCCCAAAGTGCTGGGATTACAGGCGTGAGCCATTGAGCCCGGCCCATTCATACCAGTTTTATTTGCAGTATTCAAGTAATGGAAACAACCTAAATGCTCATCAACAAGCAAATGGATAAACAAATTGTAATATGCCCATACAATGGAATACTACTCAGCAATCGAAAGGAGTAAACTATTGATAGGTACAGCAACATGGATGAATTTCAGAAACATATTGAGCAAAAAAAGCCAGACACAAAGGAATATACACTGTGTAATTCCACTTATTTGAAGTTCAAGAATAGGTAAAACTGAGCTATAGTGATGGAAAGTGACCCCAGTGGTGCCTGGAGTTGTAGGCGAGCTTAGAGGGGGCCCAGAGAATTGACTGAGAAGGGGCATGAGTGGATCTTTTGGGTTGGGTTAATGGAATTGTTCTATATCTGAATTGTGGTAACAGTTACATGGATATATGCGTTTATCAAATCTCATCAAACTGTACACTTTTTTTTTTTTTGAGACAGAGTCTCGCTCTGTCACCCAGGCTGGAGTGCAGTGTGTAATCTTGGTTCACTGAACCTCCACCTGCCCGGTTGAAGCAATTGTCCAGGCTCAGCCTCCCAAGTAGCTGGGATTACAGGCGCACACCACCACACCTGGCTAATTTTTTTGTATTTTTAGTAGAGATGGGATTTTGCCATGTTGGCCAGGCTGGTCTAGAACTCCTGACTTCAAGTGATCCACCCACCTTTGCCTCCCAAAGTGCTAGGATTACAGGCATGAGCCACTACGCCCCGCCAAACTGTACACTTTAAATGGGTGAATATTATTGCATGTAAATTGTATTTCAACAAAGTGTTGTTTTTTAATTGGCCCTTTGGTTTTGTTACCATGAAGTATACTGCGTCTGGTAGAGACAAACATTTGGCATAAATGAAAAATGTCTGTGAATGAATAATTTTATTTATATATATATATATATATATATATATATATATATATGGGTTTTTTTTTAAGGATAAATGGCACTCATCTGGTCCTTTCCCAGTAATAGGAGTCACTTATCAGAAAAATAACTTGTCTGCATGAGCTTGACCCTGAAAAGATGAGACACAGGTCGGCTCTACATACCGTGGGTAATGCTGCTCTGGCTGGACATGCGACAGCTGGCCGGGGTCCTCGGCAGTGGGCCCAGGCAGGCATCTGGGTAGGGAGAAAGAAGGGCTCAGCCTTCCCCTTAGCATACATTTTTCAAGGGCAGACCTGCCTAGGAGGGTCACATGTCTGATGCCTTTGCCAGGCCTCCAAACATAGAAAAGCTGCAGGGTTCTATGAAAAATGAAGCCTTTGTGTCAAAAATAGACCTTCAAGGAGAAAATTAAAAAGCTGTTTCCTGAAGCTAGCAAAGGGGAGCTATCCTGGAAAGGAAAATGCCTGGAAAGCCAGTTTGAATTTTGAAGGGCCATGCTAACAAGTGATGACAACCCAGGGGCCTCCTTTCAGAGGCCCCGTAGAATTTCACTGAACTCATTTGCCTCCAATCTCCTCGAATCTCACACTGCAGAACTTCTGGGATACTTTAAAGTGAGTTTCTACAGAAAAGGAAAAATCAACTGACTGTCAGGTGCTTAACTGGTTGGGAACATCAAAGATGCCTGCTTGAAAAAGAAAGCAAATCAAAACAAAACAGAAAGCCCTAAACAGGAATCACTAGAAAGCAACTCTTTGTAACTGATAATAGCAGCCTGCTGTAAAGGCATCCCCAAAAGTAAAATGTTCATTTCCTCCAAAAAGAGTGTGTGTGTGTGTCTGTGTGTGTGTCTCTGTGTGTCAGAGAGACAGAGACAGAATGAGGTGGAAGAGGTCAGGAGTAGAGAGAATAAGTGAATATTTCCTTTCTCTCACCAGACCTCATGTGGCCAAAAGCTAAACAAGTCCATAATCAGCACACTGTTCATCTATCCTTGTGTGTATCGTTAAGCTAGTATCTCAAGAGTCTAATTCCCTAAATCTCAGTCACTTGGGAGCCGGTGGGTCTTGTTAAAAATGCCCATTCTTGGCCGGGCGTGGTGGCTGACATCGTAATTCCAGCACTTTAGGAGGCTGAGGCAGGCAGATCACGAGGTCAGGAGATCGAGACCATCCTAGCTAACACAGTGAAACCCCACCTCTACTAAAAATACCAAAAAAAAAAAAAAATTAGCCAGGTGTGGTGGCGGGCGCCTGTAGTCCCAGCTATTTGGGAGGCTGAGGAAGAAGAATGGTGTGAACCCAGGAGGCGGAGCTTGCAGTGAGCTAAGATCACGCCACTGCACTCCAGCTTGGGCAACAGAGCGAGACTCCATCTGAAAAAAAAAAAAAAAAAAGCCCATTCTTGGCTAGGCATGGTGGCTCACGCTTGTAATCCTAGTACTTTGGGAGGCCAAGGTGGGCAGATCACCTGAAGTCAAAAGTTTGAGACCAGCCTGGCCAACATGGCGAACTGCCTTCTCTACTAAAAATACAAAAATTAGCTGGGTGTGGTGGTGCAAGTCTGTAATCCCAGCTACTTGAGAGACTGAGATAGGAGAATCGCTTGAACCCAGGAGGTGGATGTTGCAGTGAGACGAGATCGTGCCACTGCACTCCAGCCTGGGAGACAAGAGTGAAACTCTGTCTCAAAAACAACAACAACAAAAAGCCCATTCTTGGCCAGGCGCAACAGCTCATGCCTATAATCTCAGCACTTTGGGAGGCCGAGGTGGGTGGATTATTTGAGGCCAGGAGCTCGAGACCAGCCTGGCTAATATGGTTGAAAACCCGTCTCTACTAAAAACAAACATTAAAAAATGAGCCATGGTTGTGGGCACCTGTAATCCCAGCTACTTGGGAGGCTGAGACACGAGAATCATTTGAACCTGGGAGGTGAAGGTTGCAGTGAGGCGAGATTGGGCCACTACACCCCAGCCTGAGTGACAGAGCAAGACTCTGTCTCAAAAAAAAAAAAAAAAAAAAAAAAAACCCATTTTTGGGCCCCAACCCCCGCAGTATAAGTCCGTGTGTCTGAAATAGAGCCCAGGAATCACCATGTGATTCTAATGCACATTAAAGCTTGAAGGTCATTACCATTTCTTTTCTTCTCTTTTCTTTCTCTTTTTTTTTTTGAAACAAGGTTTTACTCTGTCGCCCAGGCTGGAGTGCAATGACACGATCTCGGCTTACTGCAGCCTCCACTTCCTGGACTCAAGTAGCTGGAACCACAGGTGCGTACCACCGTGTCTGGCTAAGTTTTTGATTTTTGGTAGAGACAAGGTCTCACTTTGTGTCCAGGCTAGTTTTGAACTCCTGTGCTCAAGCGATCCTCCTGCCTCAGCTTCCCAAAGTGCTGGGACTACAGGCATAAACCACTGAGCCCGGCAGAAGATCATTACTTTAAGCAAACACAGTTAATCGTTTATTAATGGTTTGCTCAATAGTTCAACTTGATTACAGGTCAGCAAATTAAACTCTGTATTTTCACTGGTGTGTTTGAATTCCGTTTGTCTCAAGAAAAGCAACTATGAATTGGTGGGGAAAAATACCCCACTGGATGATTGAGAATATAAATCCATACATTTCTGAGATTGGTGGCAATATGTTACAAAATTCTTCTAAATGCTTTCACCCAGATTTTCCACTCCCAGTCATGAATCCTAATGTAATAATGAATGAGTCAAGATACGAGAAAGTTTATTTTGCCATTGTTCATAATTTTGAAAAATTGGAAACCATCTAAATGCTTAACAAAAGGAGATCAGTTAAACTAGTTACAAGAGTGCCATGTAATAAATGCAGATCTGAATTTATTGACACAGCCACATGTTTAAACTACATAATTGTTCAAGGGACAAAGAAGATTACAAAACTATGTCATATGTTTATTTTTGTAAAAAGAAATTTAAAACAGGCCGGGCATGGTGGCTTACACCTGTAATTCCAGCATTTTGGGAGGCCGAGGCAGGCAGATCTCGAGGACAAGAGATAGAGACCATCCTGGCCAACACAGTGAAACCCTGTCTCTACTAAAAATAAGAAAATTAGCTGGGCATGGTGGCCTGTGCCTGTAGTCCCCACTACTTGGGAAGCTGAGGCAGGAGAATCGCTTGAACCCAGGTGGCAGAGGTTGCATTGAGCTGAGATCGTGCCACTGCACTCCAGCCTGGCGACACTGCAAGATTCTGTCAAAAACAAAGCAAAACAAAACAAAAATTAGTGGGGCATGGGGGTGTGCACCTGTAGTCCCAGCTACATGGGAGGCTGAGTCAGAATAATCGCATGGGCAACAGAGAGACTCCATCTCAAAAAAAAAAAAAAATTAAGAACAAAATTTTGAAGAATAATATACAAAATGTTAACAATACGTATCTCTGTGTGGTGGGGTCACATTTTTCTTCTTTGTAATTTGTTTAAATTGTTTTAAAATTATATACATATATTATTATTTTAGAGACAGGGTCTCATTCTGTCCCCCAGGCCATAGTGCAGTGGCATGATCATGGTTCAGTATAATCTCAAACACTTGGGCTCAAGCGATCCTCCCATCTCAGGGGCAGACCACCATGCCTAGCTACATTTTTTGTTTGTTTGTTTTTAAGTAGAGATACGGTCTCACTGTTTCCCAGGCTTACTGTTATAATCAGAAAAAGCATAGGGCTGTAACCATTTTGAATAAAAGGAGCAGATCACTGAATTCCATGTTTAAAAACTGGGTTAAAGTCCCAGATCTACTGCTTTGAACTTCACTTTTCTTTTCTCTGAAATGGAGTATTATCATCTCAGAGGTACTCTCCATCTACCTCTGAGAGTAGTTGTGAGATAAAGTTTGGAAATATTTTGCAAACTATAAAGTGTTTTATAAAGATGCTGTATTACTAAGTTTTGATTTTCACATCAGAGACCCAAATTCATTCAATACCTAAATCTGTGAATATGTCATTAAACATGATGCTAGCCTTTTTTAAAAAAATTGTATGTTACTTTTTATTATGGAATTTATTTATTTATTTTGAGACAGAGTTTAGCACTTGTTTCCTAGGCTGGAGTACAGTGGCGCAATTTGGGCTCATTGCAAACTTTGCCTCTGGGGTTCAAGTGATTCTCCTGCCTCAGCCTCCCAAGTAGCTGGGATTACAGGTGTGCACCACCACACCAAGCTGATTTTTGTATTTTTAGTAGAGATGGAGTTTCACCATGTTGGCCAGGCTGGTCTCGAACTCCTGACCTTAGGTGATCCGCCCGCCTCAGCCACTGAAAGTGCTGGGATTACAGGTGTGAGCCACTGCACCCCGCTGAGAGACCCTGTCTCTACCAAAAAAAAAAAAAAAATTTTTTTAAATTAGCCAGTTGTGGTGGTACATGCCTATAGTCCTAGGTACTCAGGAGGCTGATGCAGGGGGATCACTTGAGCCTGAGAATTCAAAGTTTCAGTGAGCTATGATCATGCTATTGCATCCCATCCTGAGCACAGAGAGAAATTTTATTTAAAAAAAAAAAAAAGTAGCCTGGATACAATGGCTCATGCCTGTAATCCCAGCACTTTGAGAGGCCAAGACAGGTGGATTGCTTGAGGCCAGAAGTTCAAGACCAGCTTGAGCAACATGGTGAAACCTCATCTGTACAAAAAAGAAAAAGGAAAATTTACTAACTCAATAGAACTTTACAGAAAAAAAAATTAGCTGGGTGCGGTAGTGTACAGCTGTAGTTCTAGCCACTCAGGAGGCTGAGGTGGGAGGATTGCTTGAACCTGGGAGGTTGATGCTGCAGCAAGCTGTGATCATACCACTGCTCTAGAGCCCGGGTGACAGAACAAGTCCCTGTCTCAAAGAAACAAACAAAAAAGTGAATAAAACAGTATACGCACTCCCATGTATGCGTCACCCAGCTTCAATATTATCAACTGACAGCCAACCTTGTTTTGTCTACACCTCCCACTCACTCCCAACCTCTCCCATATTAACATAGCGCCAGACTTTTAGTTGAGCTCTATAAAATTTTTTTTTTTTTTTTTTGAGACTGGCTCTCACTCTGTTACTGAGGCTGGAGTGCAGTGGCACGATCTAGGCTCATTGCATTGCAACCTCTGCCTCCTTGGTTCAAGTGATTCTCCTGCTTCAGCCTCCCAAGTAGCTGAGACTACAGGCACGCGCCACCATGCCCAGCTAATTTTTATATTTTTAGAAGAGACAGGATTTCACCATGTTGGCCAGGCTGGTCTCAAACTCCTGACCTCAGGTGATCCGCCCGCCTCGGCCTCCCAAAGTGCTGGGATTACAGGTGTGAGTCACTGTGCCTGGCCAAGCTCTATAACTTTCATGTACACAAAAGTACATTCCAGTTCTCAACTCCTCATCTAAAAAGACAGTTCGGAGACCAGGACACGATGACTGGTTTCCTGCCAGGTGGCATAGGGGAGCTTAACGAGAACTACCATCCCAATTTCCTGGTGGTGAAGAAGCATACAACCATCAGTGAGATCAAAGACACTTTCCGGCAGTTTCTAAACAGGACGACATTGGCATCATCTTCGTCAACCAGTACATTACAGAGATGGTGAGGCACGCCTTGGATGCCTACCAGTGCTCCATCCCAGTCATCCTGGAGATCCCCTCCAAGGAGCACCCATATGATGCTACCAAGGAATCCATCCTGGGCAGGGCCAGGGGCATGTTCTCTGCCGAAGACCTGCTCTAGGGGATTCCTCACAGCCCAAAGCCCCTGCCTCATTTCCAGGCTTCTCCCCAGGCTTGCCATCAGCCTTCTTTAAGTTATGAGCCTCTGACTTCCAATTCCCATCTCTCCCCACTTCATGAAGAGGCTAGGTGAGGTGCTCTTAGGTTGCTTGGGCTCTGCTGTTAAAGTCAAGGCTAGTTAAGGAACAGGAAGCCAGACCATCTTCTCTCTCCACTACCTCTTCCCTGTGCTGTTGGTTACACAGTGTTGTTGTTGATGTAAAATTAAAGTCTAATATTAATAATATTCTTGCTTCTCTCCAAAATAACGAAAACAAAAACAAAAAGTTGATATAGTGCAGTTTCTACAGATTATGTATGCAGCTCAGCATTGGGCCAACAAAAGGACCCTTAAAGTCGAATAGACTTGAGTTCAAATCCTTCCCTGTCACCTACCAGTCATGTGACATCAGATAAATTAATTACCCCTTTTAAGTCTTGTTTCCTAATACCTGCCTTCTATAGTTAACATGAAACTTAGGCTGGGCGTGGTGGCTCATGCCTGTAATCCTAGCACTTAGGGAGGCTGAGGTAGGCGGATCATTTGAGGTCAGGAGTTCACAACCAGCCTGGCCAACATGGTGAAACCCCATCTCTACTAAAAATACAAAAATTAGCCAGGCATGGTGGCATGTGCCTATAATCCCCGCTACTCAGGAGGCTGAGGCAGAAGAATTGCTTGAACCCAGGAGGCAGAGGTAGCAGTGAGCCAAGATCACGCCATTGCACTCCAGCCTGGGAGATAGAATAAGACTCCATCTCGGACAGAAAAAAGAAAAAAAAATGAGACTTAAATAAGAGAATGTATGTAAAGCACTTAGCATGACGTCTAACACATAGTGGTAGGGCGGGGGGGCAACAACATCTCACAAGATATTCCATTTGTTTATAGAAGACCTTTAGGAAGTACAACCATAAATATTGATTTCCCTTTGACATACAAAGAAATTGACAACATTAATGGGTATTGCTAACAGTGGAGAGACAGAGAACTGCTCATTTTCTACTGGGAAAGTGAAAATTGGGACAACCACTGAGCACAGCCACAATTTGGCAGTATCTAGGAAAGTAGAAGAGGTGTTTTCCCCTACATCCCAGCAATTCTATTTCTAGGTATATGCTCTAGAAAACTCTCACACGTGTACCCAAGAAGACATATAAGAATGTATATTGCAGGCCAGGCGCAGTGGCTCACGCCTGTAATCCCTGCACTTTGGGAGGCCGAGGAGGGCGGATCACAAGGTCAGGAGATCGAGACCATCCTGGCTAACACGGTGAAATCCCCGTCTCTACTAAAAATACAAAAAAGTTAGCCTGGCGTGGTGGCACCTGTAGTCCCAGCTACTTGGGAGGCTGAGGCAGGAGAATGGCGTGAACCTGGGAGGCGGAGCTTGCAGTGAGCCGAGATCACACCACTGCACTCCAGCCTGGGTGACAGAGTGAGACTCCATCTCAAAAAAAAAAAAAAAAAAATGTATATTGCAGCTAGGTGTGGTGGCTCACCCTTATAATGCCAGAACTTTGGGAAGCTAAGGCTGGAAGATGATTTGAGCCCAGGAGTTTGAGACCAGCCTGGGCAACATAATGAGACCCCCCTCTACAAAAAAAATAAAAATAAAAAAATTAGCCAGGCATAGTAGTATGCACCTGTAGTCCCAACTACTCAGGAGGCTGAGGTAGGGTGATTGTTTGAGCCCAGGAGGTTGAGGCTGCAGGAGCTGTGGTTGTACCACTACACTCCAGCCTGGGTGACAGGGCAAGACCCTGTCTCAAAAAAAATTTTATTTTAAATTAAAAACATGTACACTGCAACAATGCTTATGAGAGCAAACAATAGGAAGCAGTCTAAATGCCCAATAGTACAGAAAATGTGATATAGTCAAGGAAGATAAATTGTGATATAGTCATGAATGAAACATCTACACCAATTAAATTGGCTGAAGTAGCTACATGTGGCAACATGAGTAAATACTATAAAGTTGAATGAAAAGAGTGGTGGCAAAAGGATCCCTCAATATGATACCCTTTTTTTTTTTTTGAAATAGAGTCTCGCTCTGTCACTAGGCTGGAGTGCAGTGGCGATACCATTATTTTTTAATAGCTTTATGGAGGTGTAACTGATACACAAAAGCCTGCATATATTCATTATGTACACTCTGATGAGTTTGGACATATGTACACACTCATGACGCTACTTTGTCTCTGTCTCAAAAAAAGATAAATAATAGATTCATAATAAATCATACATTCAGGATAATCAATATTCAGGATAATGGTTATCTCAGGAAAGAAAAAGAAGAAATGTAATAGAAGAGGGATACTAGTAGGGTGTAACTGTTTCTGTAATATTTTAGTTCTTTTTTTTCTTTTCTTTTTTTTTTTTTGAGACAGAGTCTTGCTCTGTCACATGGGCTGGAGTGCAATGGCGCAATTTTGGCTCACTGCAATGCAACCTCTGCCTCCCAGGTTCAAGCAGTTTTCCTGCCTCAGCCTCCAGAGTAGCTGGGATTACAGGCATCCACCACCAAAGCCTGGCTAATTTTTGTATTTTTAGTAGAGACAGGGTTTCATCATGTTGACCAGGCTGGTCTTGAATTCTTGACCTCAGGTGATCCACCCACCTTGGCCTCCCAAGTGCTGGGATTACAGGTGATCCACCCACCTTGGCCTCCCAAGTGCTGGGATTACAGGCATGAGCCACCATACCTGGCCATATTTTAGGTATTTAAAAAATAGCTAAAGCACATATGGCTTAATGTTAGGATTTATGTGTAAAGACTCAGATTTTGTTATATTATTATTCATACATACGTATATGTATATGTATATGTATACATATGTATATAAGCAGAAAACGCTTACTATGTGACTGGCACTGTTAAGATTCTTTACGTGTATTAACTAATGTAATCATTTCAACAACCCTACAACCTTACGATTACTATGATTATCTCTGTTTTACAGATGAGAAAACTGAAGTACAGAGATTAGAAACTTGCTCAATGTCACAAATCTAGTAAGTGGTGATCCTGGGATTTGAAGATGGTCTGGCTTCAGAGTCTGATCTTTTTTTTTTTTTTTTTTTTCTTATCTTTTTGGCCTGGGTGCAGTGGCTCATGCCTGTAATGCCAGCACTTTGGGAGGCTGAGGCAGGTGGATCACTGAGCTCAAGAGTTTGAGACCAGCCTGGGCAACATGGTGAGACCCTGTCTCTACGATAATAACAATAACAATAATAATTTTTCTCTTGTTTATTTTTAAAAATCTTCTACTTATTAACTTTATTTCTTTTTCTCTCTGGTAACTCCCAGAACAAGAGTCTCATCTCTTAACAACCATATCCTACTACCTCTTCAAATATTTCAAAATTTTAAGAATATAAGAGGAGGGCAGTACTGAGCAGGGAGATAAAAGTGTCTAGCATCACACAGGCTGTATGACAAAAAGGCAGTTCAACAATCTTTCCTAACCTCCTTTTGTTTCTGAGAGTCATACATACCTGTGACTTGTGATGAGAAGGATAAATCAAACAGCAAACTGAGAAGACTCTTCTCAAGGCTTTGCAAAATTCTCTGGAAGTCAATGCAGAGGAGAATAATTACTTCCGTGAATGAAGAGAGTTTTTCATTTAGAGTCTGAGCTAATAATCCTGAGGGTTATGATTGTTGTTAAATTGTTATCTACATTTAGGCAGGACCATTTGCATGGGCAAATCCCCAATGAGTCATAACCCACACACAAGATAAAAATTAACTCTGTTCTTTCTATATTACAAAAGAGCAAAATTAAGACTAGAAATCAAATGTAATCTCTGCCTCCGGAAGATCTATTGGTGGATTCAGCGTGTGTCTTTGGGGCGCGTCAAAGACCACTGTTGGTGGCTGGGCCTAAGGGAGAGGCTGGTGTCCTTCTTTTATGATCCTTCATGGCTCTGACTCTGTGTTTCACATCCAGAGCCAGCAGGGCTCCAAGGTTTAGGGGAAACCATAGACTTGGACAGGGTAGTGGCAGGTCTCATGACAAAGAGAACTTAGTCCAGCAAGTAAAAAGCTTTTGGAGAAAAGTCAACTGAACATTTTTTAAATGGGTAATCTATTTTTGAATAATAGGATATTTTCAGTCCTGTCATATTTCTGAATTTTATGATTTTATCTTCCCTCTGGAGAGTTCCTGCGGGCACCTCTCCAGTCCCACAAAAGAGTGAATTCCCCGATGGGTAAATTAATTCTTACATTTCTGTAGCAATTTCTTCCTTGCAAGGAGGTTTTTTATCTATTATATCATTTGAAGTTTATGCTATTTGATTTGTTGGGGCCAGGCATGGTGGTTCATGCCTTGAACTCAGGAGTTCAAGACCAGCCTCTGCAGCATGGCAAAACCCTGTCACTACCAAAAATACAAAAATTAGCAAGGTGTGGCGGCACCCATCTCTGTAGTCCCAGCTACTCAGGAGGCTGAGATGGAAGGATTGCTGGAGCCAGGGAGGTCGAGGCTGCAGTGAGCCAAGACCGTACCACTGCACTCCTGGCTGGGCGACAGAGTAAGACCATCTCAACAACAACAACAACAACAAAAGTAAAGTAATTTTAATTAATTTATTTATTTCGAGATGGAGTCTCTGTCTGTCACCCAGGCTGGAGTGCAATGGCGCAATTTCGGCTCATTGCAACCCCTGCCTCCCCAGTTCAACAATTCTCCTGCCTCAGCCTCCTGAGTAGCTGGGATTATAGGCACCTGCCACTACTCGCAGCTAATGACCTCGGAATTTGCCCACCTCGGCCTCCCAAAGTGCTGGGATTACAGGCGTGAGCCACTGCGCCTGGCCTCTATTTTTTTTTTTAAATAATGTATAGGAAATAGGAATAACTACAACAACGATATCCAGTATTCAATGGTAATGGAAGATGCCCATCACAAAAGACCACATGTTGTAGATTCCATTTATATTAAACGTACAGAATAGGGAAATTCATGAAGATAGAAAGTAGATTAGTAGTTGCCAGGGGTTAGGGGTAACAAAGGTAATGAAGAATGACTGTTAATGGGCACAGGGTCTCTTTCTGGGGTGATGAAAATTGGGTAGTTCTGGAGTGAGTTAGTGGTGATGGTTGCATAGTCTTGTGAATATATGAAAAATCACTAAGTTGTACAGTTTCAAAGGATAAACTTTACGGAGTATTTTTTTGTTTTGTTTTGTTTTTTGAGACAGGGTCTCACTCTGTCACCAGGCTGGAACGCAGTGGTACAATCTCGGCTCACTGCAACCTCCGACTCCCTGGTTCAAGCAATTCTGCTGCCTCAGCCTCCCAAGTAGCTAGGATTACAGGCACGCACCACCACGCCCAGCTAATTTTTGTACTTTTAATAGAGACGGGGTTTCGCCATGTTGGCCAGGATGGTCTTGATCTCCTGACCTTGTGATCCGCCCACCTCAGCCTCCCAAAGTGCTGGGATTACAGGCGTGAGCCACCACGCCTGGCCTGGATTATGAATTTTATCTCGATATTTTATTTTCATTTTAAAATAATTTTTATTTATTTATTTTTTAGAGACAAGGGTCTCTCTGTGTTGCCCAGGCTGGTCTTGAACTCTAGGCTCAAGCAGTCCTCCCACCTCAAACTCCCAAAGTGTTGGGATTACAGGCGTGAGCCTGGCCTCAATGTTTTTAACTGCCTCAATGCCTGGCCTCAATGTTTTTAACTGCAAAAGAAAAAAACCTGAGCACTTACCACATGCCAGGACTGGCTAAGAACTTTACTTGCCTCAAGCCACTTATCTCCATAATTATCTCGACAAGCTTATGTGATACTGTCATTTTTTCATTTTACAGATGGTACAGATGGAGACACAGACTCAAAGAGGTGATTTGTCCACAGCAATGTGGTGAGCAAATAAACACCAACCAAAATTCAGATTTCTGACCTTCGCTTTCCAAATCAGACCCTCGACTATCATCCTGGTAATTCAAGGTGACATTTCTGAGTGAGTGGAGTTCACCTAGTATTTCCTCTGCTCAACTCCTTTTTTTTTTTCCCCCAAAATGGAGTCTCACTCCACCGTCCATGTTAGAGTGCAATGGCGCGATCACAGCTCACTGTGGGCTGAAACTCCTAGGCTCAAGCGATCTGCCTCCCAAAGTGGAATTACAGGCATGAGCCACTGTGCCGGCCCTCAACACACTTAATAATGGTCTTTGCAATGCCTTACCCTTGTACCTTTTATGGCATCTTTTTAAATTTGAGATTCTTCCCCCACCACCACCCCCGCCGCCGGTTTTTTTGTTTTTCGTTTTTTTTAATAGAGACAATGTCTCACTATGTGTCCCAGGCTGGTCTTGAACTCCTGACTTCAAACGATCCTCTCACCTTGACATCCCAAATTGTTGGCATCACAGGCATGAGCCACCACGTCTGGCCTCCTCAACTTTTGAGAGTTAAACATAGCAGTGATTTTCCTTCCTGAAAGTCCTTAATTCTTCAAATCACTTTTCTTCTGATGAAAAGCAAAGTTTCACTTCTTAGCTCCTCTCTAGGGAAGCCCCTTCAGGTCACACAAGGGCAGCTGGTTTTAAGCAAAGCTGTGTTGTTTATCCCTTGCACTTATTCTGCTCCAAGGACATGATTACCTTGCCACTGAGTTTCCCAAGGGTTTTTCTTATGTATACATGTTTCCTCTGACCTGATGGAGCATTTGGGTCACAAGTGAGTCAGCAAAAACACTACGGAAGGAAAAGACACATTGCAACAGCCTCAGTTATGGGTGAATCCTCAGACATTCAGAGCTGGAGCAAACCTCAGTGATTATTTGCTCTGAGACCTCTTATCTAACATGGAGAATTCCAGGGTAGAGCGACATTAGGTGACTTTCCCATGGCTGTGGAATCAGAAGTATACCTGAGCCTAAAATTCTGACACTATATACAAGTGGCTTGGTGGATTTCTCAAATGATCCTCAATCAAAGGAAACTCCTAAAGAGTTCCATTTAGTGTTACTGATGTTGTTTGCTTACGTTTTACTATGTAAAATTTACTAGTTAAAAAGGACACTTCTGGGTTTTTGTTTTTGTTTTGTTTTGTTTTGAGATGGAGTCTCTCTCTGTTGCCCAGTCTGGAGTGCAGTTGCGCGATCTTGGCTCACTGCAACCTCTGCCTCCTGGGTTCAAGTGACTATCCTGCCTCAGCCTCCCGAGTAGCTAGGATTACAGGCACATGCCACCACCATGCCCGGCTAATTTTTTGCATTTTTTAGTAGAGACGAGGTTTTGCCATGTTGGCCAGGCTGGTATTGAACTACTGACCTCAGGTGATCCACCCACCCTGGCTTCCCAAAGTGCTGGGATTACAGGTGTGAGCCACAGCACCTGGCCTGATACTTTTGGTATATCCCTATAATGGAGTATTATACAACCATTAAAATTTATGAAGATAAGTATTTTTAAATAAAATGTTAAGTTTTAAACAATTAACTAGGCCAGGTGCAGTGGCTCATGCTTATAATCCCAACACTTTGGAAGGCTGAGGTGGGAGGATCACTTGAGCCCAAGAGTTCGAGACCAGCCTGGGCAATATAGTGAGACTGTGTCTATTATTTAAAAAAAAAAAAAAAAAAAAAAAAAAAAAAAAAAAATTGGCTGGGCGCAGAGATTTACGCCTATAATCCTAGCACTTTGGGAGGCCAAGGATGGCAGATCACCTGAGGTCAGGAGTTTGAGACCAACCTGGCCAACGTGGCAAAACCCCCTCTCTACTAAAGATACAAAAATTAGCCGGATGCGGTGGCAGGTACCTGTAGTCCCAGCTCCTTGGGAGGCTGAGGCAGGAGAATTGCTAACCTGGGAGGCAGAGGTTGCAGTGAGCCAAGATCACGCCACTGCATTCCAGCCTGGGTGACAAAGTGAGACTGTCTCTAAATGAAAAAATTTTTAAATTAAATTAAAAATAAAAGAGGCCGAGATGGGCAGATCACAAGGTCAGGAGATCGAGACCATCCTGGCTAACATGGTGAAACCGTGTCTCTACTAAAATACAAAAAAAAAAAAAAAAAAACCAAACTAGCCAGGCGAGGTGGCGAGCACCTGTAGTCCCCAGCTACTCAGGAGGCTGAGGCAGGAGAATGGTGTAAACCCAGGAGGCGGAGCTTGCAGTGAGCTGAGATCCAGCCACCGTACTCCAGCCTGGGCGGCAGAGCGAGACTCCATCTCAAAAAAAAAAAAGAAATAAAAATTAAAAAATTAAAAAATAAAAAATAAATAAAAAATAAATAAAAAGTTTACTAAAAGCAAGGATAGTTTCATCCTTTTTTTTTTTCTTTTTAAGAGACAGAGTCTTGTTCTGTCTACTAGACTGGAGTGCAGTGGTGTGATCACAACTTACTGCAGCCACTAATTCCTATGTTTCAGCAGTCTTCCCATTTCAGCCTCCTTAGTAGCTTGGACCACAAGTGTGCACCACTGTACCTGGCTAATTTTCCATTTTTATTTTTGGAGACACAGGCTCTCGCTTTGTTACCCAGGATGTTCTTGGACTTCTGGCCTCAAGTGATCCTCCCAACTTGGCCTCCCAAAGTGCTGGGGATTAGAGGTCATATTTTTTTTGAGAAAAAAAAAAGTATGTATATAAACATTTATAAATAATAGAACATGCACCAAAATGTTTATAAAGCTTCTGTCTCTGGATGCTGCATTATAGGTGATTATTTTTCTTCTTTTTGATAATCTATAAGTCTATAAGTTTTTTTTTTTTTTTTAGAAGAGATAAGATCTCACTGTGTTACCCAGGCAGGTCTCAAACATCTGGGATCAGGTGATCCTCCCACCTCGGCCTACCAAAGTGCTGGGATTATAGGTATTGAGGCACCAGGCCAGGCCCTACATTTTTTACAATTTTTGTTTTTGGTTTTGGTTTTGGTTGTTTTTTTTTTTCCCCTCTGTCACCCAGGCTGGAATGCAGTGGCATGATCATGGCTCACTGCAGCCTCAACCACCAGACTCAAGTGATCCTGCCAATTCAGCCTTCCAAGTAGCTAGGATCAGAGGCCCATGCCGCCACATCTGACTAATTTTTAAAATTTTTTGTAGAGACTATTTTTTTGTCTCACTATGTTGCCCTGGCTTCAAGCAATTCTTTCACCTCAGTCCACCAAAGTACAATTTACCTTGGAAAATAATAATTTTCTATTTTTAAAAAAGTGAGAATAGGCTGGGCATGGTGGCTCATGCTTATAATCCCAGCACTTTGGGAGGCCAAAGTGGGCTGATCACCTGAGGTTGGGAGTTCAAGACCAGCCTGATCAACATGGAGAAACCTCATCTTTACTAAAAATACAAAATTAGCCAGGCGCGGTGGCCCAAGCCTGTAATCCCAGCTACTCAGGAGGCTAAGGCAGGAGAATTGCTTGAACCTGGGAGGCAGAGGTTGCGGTGAGCCAAGATTGTGCCATTGCACTCCAGCCTGGGCAACAAGAGTGAAACTCCATCTCAAAAAAAAAAAAAAAACAAAACAAAGTGAGAATAGGCCAAAGTTTTCTTAAACAGGACACAAAAAATACCAAGTATAAAAAGAATAATTGATAGATTGGACTATATTAAAACTAAGAAAAGCAGTTCATCAAAATACTATTGTAATTGCCTGATGGGTTCTTCCTGCCCCAGTGTACAGACAAAATCAATCCACTGAGACCATGGCATTGCAGTAGAGAAAGAGTTTGATTAATGTGTGGCTGGCCCACACAAGAGAATTGGAGTTATCACTCAAATCAGTCTCCCAGACAATTTGATGGGCAGGGGGTTAGGGAATGGGTATTGCTGACTGGTTGGGGATGAACTCATAGGGGGCAGAATCACAGGTGTCCTCATGTGCTAAGTGTACCCCTGGATAGTGGGGGCCACAGGATCTGGTGAGTCATGAATCACAATTCTGGATAGGTTCAGTCTGAAAAACATCTCAAAAAAAAAAAACAAATTCTTAGGCTCTACAATAGTGATGTTATCTGTAGGAGCAATTGGGAAAGTCACAAATCTTGTGACTTCTGGCCACATGACCCGTGAGCAGTAAGGGCTCATAGAAACTATGCCCATATTTTAGCAGAGTTCAGGCCCCTCCCATAATCCTATTCTTGCAACCTTTCATTAGTCTTACAAAATGAGGTTTTGATTCCTGAGGGAGTTAGTTTCAGGGAGGGACTATTATCATCCATCCTTGCTTTGCTTTATTTTTTTTTTTTCTTTCTTATTTTCTTTTTTTTTTCTTTTGGATTTTGATTTTTAAAACATTTTTATTTATTTATTATTTTGAGATAGAGTTTCATACTGTCCATCCAGGCTGGAGCATAGTGGCATGATCTTGGCTCACTGCAGCCTCAACTTCCTGGGCTCAAGCTATCCTCCCACCTTAGCCTCCCAAGTAGTTGGGATTACAGGTGCACTCCACCATGCTGGGCTAATTTTTGTATTTTGTATAGAAACGGGGTCTCCCTACATTGCCCAGTCTGGTCTCAAACTCCTGGGCTCAAGGGATCCTTCTATCTCAGTCTCCCTGAGTGCTGGGATTACAGGGGTGAGCCACCATGTCCAGCCTAAAAATAATTTAGACATTTACATGTATAAATTATGTATATCTTACAAGAGAGGAAAACAAACCATTCTAACCCTTTAGATAGGAATTGGCACATACAACAAAATTGTTGAAACATGGCCCTGTTCTGTCAGGTTTTTCCCTCAGAAAAATTGGGAAGTTGACCAAGTTTGCTTTCTACTTAGTCTGCCATCAGCTTTCTGTATCTCTTTACAGAGTTTAAGCCTCCAGGGGGTCCTCCCTTCCTTCTCAAGGGCCCAACTCATACGCCATCCCAGTCCTTAACTGAAGCATATATGGACAATTAAGGTGTTATCTGGAAATATGTCAGCTCTTGTCTTTTCCCCAGGGGCGTTTGTATTATAAGAGAGAACTTATAGGGACTTTCTAGACAGGGATATATGTTGGGAAGAAGAAGTGGAGGTCAGAAAGGAGTAAGCTGGATTTGAAATTATTGTCTGTTTCCCTAAACTTTTTATCGGAAATTCCAAGCTCAGAAGCTTTTAGTTAAACTGAAATTAAAATACCAAACTAAATCAAAGCACCTATTATACACTCACATCCTTATCTCATTTGAACCGCACAACAACCCTGTGAGGTAGTCTGGGTCATTGGCCCTAATGGATAGATCAGGAGAGTCACTATTAAGAAATGTTCATAGGAGGCCGGGGTGCGATGGCTCACGCCTATAATCCCAGCAGTTTGGGAGGCCGAAGTGGGCCGATCACGAGGTAAGGAGATCAAGACCATCCTGGCTAACATGGTGAAACCCCGTCTTTACTAAAAACACAAAAAATTAGCCGGGGATGGTGGCACGCGCCTGTAGTCCCAGCTACTCGGGAGATCGTGCGGCTGCACTCCAGCCTGGGCGACAGAGTGAGACTCTGTCTCAAAAAAAAAAAAAAAAAGAAAGAAAGAAATGTTCATAGGGTTACATAAATGGAACCTTCTAAGACCTTCTAGTGAAGGTCTTAGAACGTGAAGTTGAGTCACTGGAGTCATGGCTGCATATTGCACTCTCCTCCGAGAAAAACCTTTTTAACAACAGGGTTTCTTTAGCCAATCTCCCCAGAACCAGTAGAGAGGGAATCAGTGCCCTTAAATGTAGATTTGCTTTTGGCAAGTCGTCCTCTTTCTTCTTAACTTTCCTCGCTTTCCTTGTAGTCTCAACTTCTGCTATATCGCTTCTTGACTCTTCAGAAAATGCTGGTGGTAACTGCAGTCTGCCACAACCTTTGATTTAATTTTTTAATTTTTTAAAATTGTATATTTAATTTTTTTTTTTCTTTAAGCAGAGTGGCTCTCTGTCACCCAGGCTGGAGGGCAGTGACACAATCTCGGCTCACCGCAACTTCTGCCTCCCAAGCTCAAGAGATTCTCCTGCCTCAGCCTCCAGTGTAGCTGGGATTACAGGCATGCGCCACCATGCCCAGCTAAGTTTTGTATTTTTAGTAGACGGGATTTTACCATGTTGCCCAGGCGGGTCTCTAGTGATCCATCCACCTTGGCTTCCCAAAGTGCTGAGATTACAGGCATGAGCCACCGTGCCCAGCACAACTTTTGATTTCAAGTGCTCTCCACACATTTATTTTCATGCCTGGTCATGGGTGGTAGCAGTGGCACCATGGGGTGACTTGGAGACAGCTTTAATCTACCTATGCAGCAAGCTGTTCCAAATAAACGAACTATTTATATAAAAACAGTGCTAGGCAATCTGGGCATGGTGGCTCATGCCTGTAATCCCAGCACTTTGGGAGGCAGAGGCAGGCAGATAGCTTGAGCCCAGGAGTTTGAGACTAGCCTGGGCAAGAAAGCAAGACACTGTCTCTATGAAAAAAAAAAAAGTTTTTAGATATAAAAATTAAGGCTAGGAGCAGTAGCTCATGCTTGTACTGTAATCTCAACACTTTGGGAGGCCAAGGTGGGCTAATCACTTGAGGTCAAGAGTTCGAGACCAGCCTGGCCAACATAGTGAAACACCGTCTCTACTAAAAATACAAAAATTGGCCGGGCATGGTGGCGGGCGCCTGTAATCTTAGCTACTCAGGAGGCTGAGGTGGGAGAATTGCTTGAACCTAGGGTGCAGAGGTTGCAGTGAGCCAAGATCGTGCCATTGCACTCCAGTCTGGGCAACAAAGTAAGACTCAGTGTCAAAAAAAAACCCAAAAAAACAAAAAAAACAAATTAGCCAGGTGTGGTGGTAGGCACTTATAATCCCAGCCACTAGGGAGGCTGAGGTGGGAGAATCGCTTGAACCCGGGGTGCAGAGGTTGCAGTGAGCTGATATGGTGCCATTGCACTCCAGCCTGGGTGACAAGAGTGAGACTCCGTCTCAAAAATAAATAAATGAATAAATTAATTAATTTTTTAAAATGGATCTAGAATCTTGAGTTTTTACTTTACTGTGTTCCCAAATCTGCTAGTTTTTCTGCTTCCTGGGTTCAAGCGATTCTCCTGCCTCAGCTTCCCGAGTAACTGGGACTACAGGCGCACGCCACCACGCCCAGCTAATTTTTGTATTTTTAGTAGAGAAGAGGTTTTACCATATTGGCCAGGACGGTCTTGATCTCGTGATCTGCCCACCTCAGCCTCCAAAAGTGCTGAGATTACAAGCGTGAGCCACCGCGCCCAGCCCAAATCTACTGGTATGTAAAACAAAGAAAACTTGGACATCTGCTAACCTAAAAGAGGATTAATTTGGCTACACCAGCATGAATTACATTGTTTGCCAAATGTGCTGAACTTCTCAACTCTGGTCAAGAACTAGAAAGTTAAGCAGCCCTGTGTGTTGGGGGCCAAATCATGGTTTGGCTGCGTGTCGGGAATGGAGTAAGGTCTATGAGGGCTTCGGTTCCCAAATTCTGGCTCTCAGTCCCCATTTCCAAACTGAAAGGGACATTTCTACCCAGCAGAAAATAAATGGTCATGCATGACTCTTTGCAGGGAGTCTACCCTACATCCTGCTCATGAATCTCCATGTTCTGTTTTTCAGGAGGTGCCGGGTGTTCCTATGCGGGCCTTTTTGGACAGGCCTTAGTTGAGCCACTTAAATTACAATGGCATTGAGTATGGAGAAAGCTGTAAGCTCTGGACAGCTGCTGCCCCTCACCTCCTGTGGACACCACCCTGTCCTCTCCCTTTAAATTCTAGACAGAATAGACTCCTTGGCAGCGTTGTTGGAAGTCTGCCAACACCTGTTGTTAAGAACAACAAGAGAGGCCATCTCAGCCACCCCCGGGGTGTTCATGGCTGCCTCCACTGTTCCCAAGCCTCTGCATTAGGGCATATCTTGCAAAATGACACTTGTAACCCACTGCTCTTCATATTACATCCTGCCAAGTGGGCCCTGCTCCAAGGCCTTAGTCTTTCCTTTTGATGAAACCAACGTACATTACATTGTGGGCAGAGAGCAAGGAACAAATGAATACCACGTGGACAGGTTTGGCATGAGTAATCTCCACTACTGGCCAGGGAATTGACATAACCAGGACTGTAAGAGACATGAAAAATTCTATAATACTAATAACTGACTGGGCATGGTGGCTCACACCTGAATTCCCCCATTTTGGGAGGCTGAGAGAGGAGAATGGCTTGAACCTAGGAGTTCACGAGTAGCCTGGGCAACATAGTGAGACCCCGTCACTACAAAAATAAATAAATACATAAATAAATACAATTAGCTGGGCATAGTGGAGTGTGCCTGTAGTCCCAGCTACTCAGGAGGCTGAGGTGGGAGGATCACTTGAGCCAGGGAAGTCAAGGCTGCAGTTGGCTGTGATCATGCCACTGCACTCCAGCCTGTGTGGCAGAGGGAGAGCCCGTCTTAATAACAACAAACAAAAACTAATAACTCCCATTTATGATTTACAGTGACAGGTACTGTGCTATACATGCCATGTACATTTTGTCCTTCAGTCAACACAACTACTCTTTGTGGTATTATTGCCTGCGTTTGATGAATGAGAATATTTAACAGATTAAATAAATTACTCAAGTTTACAATAGCTAGTATGGCAGAGTCAAACTTAGGCATGCACTGAACTGGTTTTTGTTTGTTTGTTTGTTTTTTGAGATGGAGTTTCGCTCTTGTTGCCCACGCTGAAGTGCAATGGTGCGATCTCAGCTCACTGCATCCTCCACCTCCCGTGTTCAAGCGATTCTCCTGCCTCAGCCTCCCAAGTAGCTGAGATTATAGGCATGCGCCACCACACCCAGCTAATTTTTTGTATTTTTGGTAGAAATGGGGTTTCACCATGTTAGCCAGGCTGGTCTCGAACTCCTGATCTCAGGTGATCCGCCCTCCTTGGCCTCCCAAAGTGCTGGGATTACAAGCGTGAGCCACTGCGCCTGGCCCGAACAGTTTTATTTTCCCCCGAGCACACAGAAAGACTGCATTTCCCAGAACTCCATGCTTGGAGGTGGACCCATGTGACTGAATTCGGGTCCATAGATTTTAGATGTGCTATGCCCCATTTCCAGGTTGAAAACATTCCACACAAAGTTCCACTTTCTCTTCCTTATCTGCACAGCTGGAAACAAAGGATCCATCCCAGCCACTCTTCCTAAGGACAGAGCCTAGATCCCTGAGTAACTGCTTGGAGGAGAGCCTCTCAAGAGAGCTGACTGTCCAGCTTGGTCAACACAGGGAGACCACATCTCTACAAAAAATAACAAAATTAGCTGGGTGAGGTGGTGTGCACCTGTGGTTCCAGCTACTTGGGAGGCTGAGGTAGGAGGATTGCTTGAGCCTGGGAGGTTGAAGCTGCAGGGAGCTGTGATCGTGCCACTGCATTCCAGCCTGGGCTACAGAGTGAGACCCTGTCAAAAAAAAAAAAAAAAGAGGCTGAGCACGGTGGCTCACACCTGCAATCCCAGCACTTTGGAAGGCTGAGGCGGGCAGATCATGAGGTCAGGAGGTCGAGACCATCTTGCCTAACATGGTGAAACCCTGTCTCTGCTAAAAATACACACACACACACACACACAAAATTAGCCGGGTATGGTGGTGGGCGCCTGTAGTCCCAGTTACTCAGGAAGCTGAGGCAGGAGAATGGCATGAACCCGGGAGGCGGAGGTTGCAGTGAGCTGAGATCGCGCCACTGCACTCCAGTCTGGGCGACAGAGCGAGACTCTGTCCCCCCCAAAAAAAAAAAAAAAAAAAAAAAAGCTGACTGGCCCACATTACACTGTAAATGGGAGCAACAAATAAACCTTTGTTCTGTTAAGCTGTTGATTTTTCAGGGTTTATTTGTCACCACTACCTAACCTTGCCTACACTGAGTAATACAGCTAGACAAGTTGTAGCCAGGACTCAAGTGTATTTCAGTACAGGTCTGTCTTAAGCTGTACCTATAACCACTCTTGACTACTCTTTTACACCTAGCATAGGAGAATCAGAAGACAGTTTCTAATCTCGAGCTCTGCCACTTACATGTGTGGAATCTTAGGTGATTCAATTAACTCTTCCATGCTTCAGTTTTTTCATTTGTCCAATAGGAATAAAAATATCTGCTCTTCTGACTTCCTGTGGTTATTGCAAGAAGCAAATAAGGCAATAGCTGTGAAATGATTTGGAAAATAAGCATCCTCCAAATGCAAAGAAGTGTTATTATTTAAGTTTTCTGACTCTAGTTAGGAACTTATCCCACTGACTTTAGAACTGACCTGAACATTTATGCTTATATCCCTGCCTATATTATTGCTAATACTTATTCTTTTGATCCATTTAAATTTTAACATAATCTCAAACTTACAGATGAGTCGCAAAAATGGTACCTTTACCTAGATTTCCCATGTGTTTATATTTTGCCCCATTTTGTAACTGGTGGCTGGACACTGTGGCTCACACCTGTAATCCCCAGCACTTTGGGAGGCTGAGGCGGGTGGATCACCTGAGGTCAGGAGTTAGAGACCAGTATGACCCACATGGTGAAAACTAACTCTACTAACAACACAAAATTAGCTGGGCATGGTGGCACATGTCTATAATCCAATCACAACCCCGGAGGCGGAGGTTGCAGTGAGCTGAGATCACGTCATTGCACTCCAGCCTGGGCAACAAGAGCGAAACTCCGTCTCAAAACAAAAAAGAGTAAACTGGAGACAATGTGTGCTTTACTAGTACACAGGGAGTTCAACCTTCGACCAGAGCTATAAGAAAACAAATATGTGTTATTTTAAGCCACCAAATTTGTGGTAATTCACCATAGCAGCCGTAGGAAACGAATATAGTCCATAATCAAATTTTGGCAATTGTCTAAATAGCATTCATTTAACCCATTTCTGTTCTCAAGATAATCTTCAGTTCAGGATCATATTTTTTCAATTCAGGATGATGTGTTTTTAGTCTAACCTGGAACAGTTCTCTAGCCTTACTTTGTCTTTCTTGACATGGACATTTTTGGAAAGTACAGCTATTGGCCAGGGGTGGTGCCTCATGCCTGTAATCCCAATACTTTGGGAGGCTGAGAAGGGAGGATCACCTGAGGCCAGAAGTTCGAGACCAGCCTGCCCAACGTGGTGAAACCCCCGTCTCTACTAAAAATGCTCAAGACCCACCTGGACAACATAGTGAGACCCCATCTCTAAAAAAAAAAAGCTGGGCGTGATGGTGAGCACCTGTAGACCCAGCTACTCCGGAGGCTGGGGTGGGAGAACTGCTTGAGCCAAGGAGGTAAAGGCTGCAGTGAGCTATGATCATACCACTGCACTCCAGCATGGGCAACAGAGCGAGACCCTGCCACAAAAAAGTATGGCTATTTATTTTGCAGAATGTCACTTGAATTTTGTTTGGCTAATGTTTCCTCATCGTTAGGTTCAAATTATGCAGTTATACAGGACTATAATATCATTTCAGGAGGTATATAAAGTTGGTTTGTCCTAAAATTGATAGTTGATTTTAATCACTTGATTAATGGTGGGGCTACCAGAATGCTCTCTGTAAAGTTATTAATTTCCTCCATATAATTAAAAAGTAATTTGTGAGGATATGCCTTGAGGCTGTTCCTCATTATGATTTAACACTTAAGTTTTAGCATCCATGATTATTTTTTCTTCTTTTGTTTTTTTGAGGCAGTCTGACTCTGTCACCCAGACTGGAGTCCTGTGGAGCGATCTGAGCTCACTGCAATCTCTGCCTCCCGGGTTCAAGTGATTCTCGAGCCTCAGCCTCCCGAGTAGCTGGGACTACAGCTGTGTGCCACCAGGCCTGGCTAATTTTTGTATTTTTAGTAGAGATAGGGGTTTCACCATGTTGGCCAGGCTGGTCTTGAACTCCTGGCCTCAGGTGATCCGCCTGCCTTGGCCTCCCAAAGTGCTGGGATTACAGGAATGAGCCACCAAATCCGGCCTCCATGCTAATTTTCTAACTCCATTGTTTCTTCAATATTTAGTAGATGTAAGTCTACCATAAGGAAGATCTTTTCCTTCTTCGCCATTTATTTATGTATTCATTTTGTTTGTTTATATCGTAATAGATTTGTAGATCTATATTTTATTAATTGGGTTATAATTCACTACCATCTTTATTGATTTTTATTTTATTTTATTATATATATATTTTTGAGACAGAGTTTCACTCTGTTGCCAGTCTGGAGTGCAGTAGTGTGATCTCAGCTCACTGCAACTTCTGCCTCCTGGGTTCAAGCGATTCTCTTGCCTCAGCCTCCCGAGTAGCTGGGACTACAGGCACACACCACCACGCCCAGCTAATTTTTGTATTTTCAGTAGAGATGGGTTTCACCATGTTAGCCAGGATGATCTTGATCTCTTGACCTCATGATCCTCCCACCTCAGCCTCTCAAAGTGCTGTGATTACAGGCGTGAGCCACTGCGCCCGGCCTTATTTTTCATTTTTTGAGGCAGGGTTATTGCTCTGCCACCCAGGCTGGAGAGCAGTGACACAGTCATGGCTCACTGCAGTCTTGACCTCTTTGGCTCAAGTGATCCCCCACCTCACCTACCTCCCAAATTACCCTGAGTAGCTAGGACTACAGGTATGAGCCATCACACCCAGTCAACTTTTAAAAATTTTTGTTCAGAGCGAAACTTGCTATGTTGCCAGAGCTCATCTTGAACTTATGGGCACAAGGGATTCTCCTACCTTGGCCTCCCAAAGGGCTAGGATTATAGGTATGAACCACTGCAGGGACTTGTCTTTTATTTTTTATTTTATTTATTTATTTATTCATTTTGAGACAGAGTCTTGCTCTGTCACCCAGGCTGGAGTACAATGGCACAATCTTGGCTCACTGTAACCTCTGCCTCCCTGCAACCTCTGCCTCCTGTGTTCAAGCAATTCTCCTGCCTCAGCCTCCTGAGCAGCTGGGATTACAAGCACCCGCCACCATGCCTGGCTAATTTTTGTGTTTTTGTAGAGACCAGGTTTCACCATGTTGGCCAGGCTGGTCACAAACTCCTGACCTCAGGCGATCTGCCCGCCTTGGCCTCCCAAAGTGCTGGGATTACAGGCATGAGCCACTGCACCCAGCCTTGGATTTTTGATGGCCAGATTGTCCCAGATTTGGCCAGCAGGAGCCCCTTAAACTGGCTTCTTTCTTCTTTTGATATATCCCCAATATTCTTTGAGCATTTTCTTACTTTGTAGCATAAGAAGATATTTCAGGTTCATCTTACACTTTCTCTGTCAGCAGTCTGTTCTCCCAGAAGCCCTGGTTCCTTTTGTTGGAGAATGGAATTCAGAAACCAAGATCTGGGAGCTAGGTATGCTCTGTGGCTACTTCTGCAGGCTCTCTCAGTGGACAAAGCCAGGAAATTTGTATAAAGCCAAGAGTTCATATTGATACCTCCAAGTCTAATCCAACATCACATAGTACTTTCCTCCTCCCCATTTTTGTAACTTCCTTTTCCAACAGTAGGAACACTGGTTTCCATTACCTTCAGTATGTCTTCTCATTTACTCAAGCCTAATCTACCAACTATAGTCAATATTTATTTACAGGGTCTTTTTGCGGGGGCAGATGGACATGAGGTAGAGAAATCTTTTTAGTTTTTTGGATTATGTTAGGGAAGCAGGAGCATAGGAGAGCCAAGGTGACACCACTTTAAAAACTGACTCCATCCGCCTGTTAATGGTGGCTCACGCCTGTAATCCCAGCACTTTGGGAGGCCGAGGTGGGCGGTCACGAGGTCAGGAGTTCAAGACCAGCCTGACCAAATGGTGAAACCCTGTCTCTACTAAAAATACAAATTAGCCGGGCATGGTGGCAGGCGCCTGTAATCCCAGTTACTCAGGAAGCTGAGGCAGGAGAATAGCTTGAACCCGGGAGGCAGAGGTTGCAGTGAGCTGAGATCGTGCCACTGCACTCTAGTCTGGGCGACAGAGCAAGACTCCATCTCAATAACAATAATAATAATTATTATTATTATAGGTCTGGCACAGTGGCTGACACCTGTAATCCAAGCACTTTGGGAGGCTGAGGCAGGTGGATCACCTGAGATCAGGAGTTCAAGACCAGCCTGGCCAACATGGTGAAACCCCATTTCTACTAAAAATACTAAAATTAGCTGGGCATGCCGGAGGGTGCCTGTAATCCTCAGCTACTTGGGAGGCTGAGGCAGGAGAATTGCTTGAATCCAGGAGGCAGAGGTTGCAGTGAGCCAAGACTGCACCACTGAACTCCAGCCTGGGCAACAAAGTGAGACTCTGTCTCAAAATAAATAAATAAATAAAATTAATTTTAATTAATTTTATTAATTAATTTTAATTAATTTTATTAATTAATTTTAATTAATTTTATTAATTAATTTTAAATAAAATTAAAAATAAATAAATAAATAAAATTGGGCGCAGTAGCTTACACCTGTAATCTTAGCACTTTGGGAGGCCAAGGCAATAGGATCTCTTGAGCCCAGGAGTTCAAGACCAGTTTAGGCAAGATGACAAGACCCCATCTTTAAAAAAAAAAAAAAAATTAGCCAGGTGTGGTGGTGATAGCAACAAGAGGCAGCCAAATGCCTAGGCAGATAGGGGCGGATTCCCAGTGAAACCCCACCTCCAACCTGAAGACAGTTTAAAGTCTGAAAGTCAATCTACAAGTGAAATCCTCAGACCAGATTGAGAGCTTGTCTTCCAGTTTGGTGCGCCTTCCTTTGATTGATCTCCACCCTTCACCTATTTTACATATATCTACCCTTTCCTAATTGGTTTTCTACACTGTTGCGCCCATCTGTGAGTGGTGTCTTCACTTTAACCTTTTCTGCATGCTCACAAACCAATCTGCATGCACTTCCCATTCTAAGTCTGTAAAATGCCCCAGACCCAGCTACACAGGGGACTTTCCTGCCTTTGGGTAGGGGGACCACCCCCATGTCCCCTCTCCACTGAAAGCTGTTTCATCACTCAATAAAACTCCCCACCTTGCTCACTCTTTGATTGTCAGCGCATCCTCATTCTTCTTGGGCACAGGACAAGAAGTTGCGAACCAGTGTGCAAGGCCAGACCTGGCCTGGATGGGCCAAATGAGCGGGCAGCCTCCTGCAGCAGGTAGTGTGCCGGAGCAAGGGTTGGCCGGGGCATCACCGGCCAGAGGTTCCCGGCTTGCAGAGCGACCCTGAAAAAATTCTTACGCTGGGTGCAGTGGCTCATGCCTGTAATCCCAGCACTTAAGGAGCCCGAGACGGGCAGATCACTTGAGGTCAGGAGTTTGAAACCAGCCTGGCCAACATGGTGAAACCCCATCTCTACTAAAATACAAAAAACTTAGCCAGGCATGGTGGCGGGCACCTGTAATCCCAGCTACTTTGGAGGCTGAGGCAGGAGAATTGCTTGAACTGGGGAGGCGGGTGTTGCAGTGAGTCGAGATGGCACCACTGCACTCCAGCATGGGCAAGAGAGTAAGACTCCGTCTGAAAAAAAAAAAAAAAAATTCCTGCATTGATGGCATGTGCCTGTAGTCCTAGCCACTCAGGAGGCTAAGGGGGGAATTTGTTTGGACCTGGGAGGCCAAGGCTGCTGTGAGCTGTGATTGCACCACTGCACTCCAGATTAGGTGACAGAGCAAAACCCTGTCCCCCAAAAAAGAAAAAAAGTTTAGGCCAGGCATGGTGGCTTGTGCCTGTAATCCCAGCACTTTGGGAGGCAGAGGTGGGAGGATCACCTGAGGTCAGGAGTTCAAGACCAGCATGGCTAACATGTTGAAACCTCATCTCCACAAAAATACCAAAATTAGCCGGGCATGATGGCAGGTGCCTGTAATCCCAGCTACTTGGGAGGCTGAGGTGGGAGAATCGCTTGAACCTGGGAGGCGGAGGTTGCAGTGAGCCGAGATCATGCCATTGCACTCCAGCCTGGGTGACAGAGTGAGACTCCTCAAAAAAAGAAAAAAAAAAAAAAAGGCTGGGTGTGGTGGCTAACACCTGTAATCTCACCACTTTGGGAGGCTGAGGCGGGCGGATCACCAGGTCAGAATTGAGACCATCCTGGCTAACACGGTGAAACCCCGTCTCTACTAAAAATACAAAAAATTAGCCGGGCGTGGTGGGGGGCGCCTGTAGTCCCAGCTACTCGGGAAGCTGAGGCAGGAGAATGGCGTGAACCCAGGAGGTGGAGGTTGCAGTGAGCCAAGATTGCACCACTGCACTCCAGCCTGGGCGACAGAGCGAGACTCTATCTCAAAAAAAAAAAAAAAAGTTTAAAACCAGAAGTTCCTCCTGCTCCCTGAGGGCATTGCATGCTGTAACTCAGTAGCTGTCAATAAACCATCTCTTCTAACTGCGCTCTGCAACTCACCTTGAATTCTTTCTGTGCAGGATACACACCTCTTGTGGTCTGGACCTGGACCCTTTTTCCAGTAACATTTTATTTTGGTTTGGTTTGGTTTATTTTTGAGTCAGGGTCTTGCTCTGTCATCCAGGCTGGAGAGCAGTGGCATGATCACAGCTCACTGTAGCCTCAACCTCCTGTGCTCAAGTGACCCTCCCTGGTCAGCCTCCTGAGTAGCTGGGGCTACAGACGTGAACTAGCACACCTGGTTAATTTTTAAAACTTTTTTTTTTTTGGGTAGAGACAGGGTCTCACTATGTTGCCTAGGCTGGTCTGGAACTCCTGGGCTCAAGCCTCCTTCCTCAGCCTCCCAAAATGTTGAATTTTTCTTTTTTTTTTTTTTTTTTTCAGAGACCGAGTCTTGCTCTGTCTTGTTCTATTGCTCAAGCTGGAGTGCAGTGGCGCAATCTTGGTTCACTGCAACATCTGTCTCCCAGGTTCAAGCAATTCTCCTGCCTCAGCCTCCAAAGTAGCTGGAATTACAGGTGCCCACCACCATGCCTGGCTAATTTTTTTTTTTGAGACAGAGACTTGCTCTGTTTAGCAGGCTGGAGTGCAGTGGCTTGATCTCGGCTCACTGCAACCTCCACCTCCTGGGTTCCAGTGATTCTCCTGCCTCAGACTCCTGAGGAGCTGAAACTACAGGCACATGCCACCATGCCTGGCTAATTTTTGTATCTTTTAGTAGAGATGGGGTTTCACCATATTGGCCAGGCTGGTCTCAAACTTCTGACCTCGTCATCTGCCCGCCTTGGCCTCCCAAAGTGCTGGGATTACAGGCGTGAGCCACTGTGCCCGGCCAATTTTTTGTATTTTTTAGTAGAGACAGGGTTTCACCATGTTGGCCAGGCTGGTCTCACACTCCTGACCTCAGGTGATCTGCCTGCCTAGGCCTCCCAAAGTGCTGTGATTACAGGCGTGAGCCGCCGGGCCTGGCCTGCTTGCACAAACCTTAAGTGCACAATTTGTTGAGTTTTGACAAATGCCTACCTTCATGTAATCCATACTCTTATCAATAGGACACTGCCACAATTTCCATTACCCCAGCGATTTCCCTAGTGTTCATTCCCAGTTGACAGCCCAGACACAGTTAGTGGCCACCATGCCCAGCCCTACTTTATTTTTATTTTTTTTTTGATGAGTCTTGCCCTGCCGCCCAGGCTGGAGTGCAGTGGTGCAATATCAGCTCACTGCAACCTCTGCTCCTGGGTGCAAGCAATTCTGCTTCAGCCCCTACTAGTAGCTGGGATTACAGATGTGCACCACCACCCCCGGCTAATTTTTTGTATTTTTAATAGAGACAAGGTTTTGCCATGTTGGCCAGCCTGGTCTTGAACCCCTGATCTCAGGTGATCCACCTGCTTCAGCCTCCCAAAGTGCTGGGATTATAGGCGTGAGCCACCATGTCCAGCCCCTACTTTCTATTTTTAAAATTGTAGCCATTATGGTTGTGATAATATCTCTTTGTGGTTTTGCTTTGTGCTTCCATAATGATTAATATTATTTTCAAGCGCTTTTTAAATGGGCTTTTTGGCCTTTTGTATATTTTCTTTTGTGAAGTGTTCAAGTCTTTTTTTTTTTTTTTTGAGACAGAGTCTTGCTCGGTTGCTCGGTTGCCCAGGCTGGAATGCAGTGGCGCAATCACAGCTCACTGCAGCCTTAACCTCTGGGGTTCAAACAGTCTTCCCCTCTGTTTTTATTTTGTAGAGATGGTGTCTCACCATGTTGCCTGGGCTGATCGCAAACTCCTGGGCTCAAGTAAGCCTTCTTCCTTGGTTTCCCTAAATGGTGGGATTACAGGTATGAGTCACTCCGCCCGGCCTGTTCAAGTCTTTTCCCATTAAAAACTTTTTGTTTTTTTTTTTTCATTGATTTGCAAGAGTTTAAAAAATATATTCTGGATCCAACTCCTTCATGAAATAAATGTTTATGAATATTTTCTCAGTCTATGTCATGAGCTGAAGTTTTATTAATAGATTCTGATGAAGTTTAATTTATCCAATTTTCAGATGACTGTTGTTTTCTATGTCCTAAGAAATCTTTGCTTACTCCCAGATTACAGGTCCCTAGTACTTCACATTAGTGTCGAATCAAACAAGCACCCACTTCTTTAAACTCAGGAGTCGAGAAGTCCAAACACACTTCTTTGGCGAGCAAATGAAGGATTTTAAAGGATATCCAAGAAGGTTAGGAAGAATAGCCTGGGGTTCTCGGGACATAAATCTAAGGTTGATTTCACTGCCTCCTTTCCCAAGCAGAATAATCCTCACGTGTCACTGACACAGCCTAGATTAGAGTCATTAACCAAGCCGAATCACCTGCACTCTGTGCTGACCCAATGAAGCAGCCCTGCCCATTGCACAATTGGAAGGATTTGGGAGGAGCAGGGAGTACCTACAAGGTTGCTAGTCTGGGAGTGACTATAAGGTTGCCAGTCTGGGAGTACCTACAAGGTTGCTAGTCTGGGAGTGACTACAAGGTTGCCAGTCTGGGAGACTGCATGTCACTTCTTCCAGTGATGAGCCTGTCTGACGAATAAGGCAGTTTGTAGGGTGTGGCTTTTCTTTTCCTTTTTTTTTTGAGACGGAGTCTCGCTCTGTCACCCAGGTTGAAGTGCAGTGGCGTCATCTTAGCTCACTGCAACCTCCATCTCCTGGGTTCAAGCGGTTCTCCTGCCTCAGCCTCCCAAGTAGCTGGGATTACAGGCGCACACCACCATGCCCGGCTAATTTTTTATTTTTAGTAGAGATGGGGTTTCGCCATGTTAGCCAGGCTGATCTTGAACTCCTGACCTCAAGTGATCCACCCACCTCGGCCTCCCAAAGTGCTGGGATTACAGGTGTGAGCCACCACACTGGGCCTGTAGGGTGTGGTTCTAAGAAATGGTCCCATAATGGCAACCATGACATGTGGTGGGCCCCTCCCACCATGTTATTTTCTTTTTATTTCCTTTCTTTATTGTTTAACAATGATTAACTTAATTTTTTTAATTCATAGTTTTTTTTTTTCTTTGATTATTTTTGAGTCTCGCTGAGTCGCCCAGGCCGGAGTGCAGTGGTGCGATCTCGGCTCACTACAAGCTCCACCTCCTGGGTTCACACCATTCTCCTGCCTCAGCCTCCCGAGTAGTTGGGGACTACAGGCACCCACCGCTACTCCCGGCTCATTTTTTGCATTTTTAGTAGAGACGGGGTTTCACCGTGTTAGCCAGGATGGTGTCATCTCCTGACCTCGTGATCCGCCCGCCTCGGCCTCCGAAAGTGCTGGGATTACAGGCGTGAGCCACCGCACCTGGCAAAATTCATAGTTTAAACATCAAACTTTTGAAAAAGTATAGAGTGAAATATATCCCTCCCACCTCTACCCTTCACAACAGATAACCACTGTTCCTAGTTTCTTAGCTCCTTGGAGAGTTTTCGTTTGTTTGTTTGTTTGTTTTTTGAGACAGGGTCTCACTGGATCAGGGTCAGGATGGAGTACGGTGGTCCAATCATAGCTCACTGTAATCTTGAACTCCTGGGCTCAAGTGATTCTCCTACCTCTGCCTCCCAAGTAGCTGGGACTACAGGTATGTGCCACCATGCCCAGCTAATTAAAAACAAAAAACAAAAAACTTTTTTGGGCTGGGTGCAGTGGCTCACACCTATAAGCCCAGCACTTTAGGAGGCCAAGGAGATGGGTCACTTGAGGCCAGGAGTTCCAGACCAGCCTGGCCAACATGGTGAAACCCAGTCTCTACTTAAAAAAAAAAAAAAAAAAAAAAATTAGCTGGATGTAGTGGCACGTGCCTGTAATCCCAGCTATTTGAGAGGCTGAGGTGGGAGAATCACTTGAATCCAGGAGGCAGAGGTTGCAGTGAGCTGTGATCGTGCCACTGCACTCTAGCCTGGGCGACAGAGCGAGACTGTCTCAAAAAAACAAAAACAAAAACAAACCCAAAACTTTTTTGTAGAGATGAAGGTCTCTCTATGTTCCCCAAGCTGGTCTCAAACTCTCTGAGAGTTCTTCATGTCAGTATACACAGCTACTTCTCATTGTTTCCTATAGGTGCATACTATTCTGCTGTATGCTTGTCCCATAATGTATTTAACCAGGCCCTTGTTGATGGGCATTTAACTTTATAGACTTTCGCTCTTTTTTCCAAACAGTGCTTCAATGAGTAATCTTGTATACACATCATTTTGCACTCCTGTAACTATAACTGTAAGATAAATTCCTAGAAATGGAATTGGTGAGTTACCAGGTATATACACAAAGAATTTTCGTAGACTCTGTCAAACTGTCTTCAACGGAACTGTTTCAATTTACACATGTATGGTGGTTCCTATTTACCTATAGGCATGGCTATTCAAAGTGATATCAATTTTTTGAATTTTTACTAATCCAGTAATCCAGCAAGTGATAAATGGTATCTCAGTAATTTTTAATTTAAATTCATGTTATAGTGAGGATGAGTATTTTTTCAGCTGTATAAAGGACATTTATATATATATATTTCCTTTTCATTTGTATTTTTCTATTGAGTTGATGGTAATTTTATTGTTATTTTGTAGGAGCTCTTTATATAATATATCCAACATCTTTTAAAAACTCCGGCTAGTCCTGGCTGGGTGCGGTGGCTCATGCCTGTAATCCCGGCACTTTGAGAGGCCAAGGTGGGTGGATCACCTGAGGTCGGCAGTTTGAGACCAGCTGACCAACATGGAGAAACCCAGTCTCTACTAAAAATACAAAATTAGCCAGGCATGGTGGTGCACGCCTATAATCCCAGCTATTTGGGAGGCTGAGGCAGGAGAATCGCTTGAACCCGGGAGGTGGAGGTTGCAGTGAGCTGAGATCATGCCATTACATTTCAGCCTGGGCAACAAGAGTGAAACTCTATCTCAAAAAAAAAAAAAAAAGAAAAGAAAAGAAAAGAAAAGTCAGGCTAGTCCCAAGGTAGTGAGTTATCTTAACTGATTGCTCCAAGTTACAGATCAAACTCCTTGTTCTATTCTTTTTTTCCATTTTGGTAGTGAAGAGATCTCTCTATGTTGCCCAGGCTGGTTAACTCCGGGGCTCAAGTGATTCTCCCATGTCAGTCTTCCAGAGTGCTGGAATTACAGGTGTGACCCACTGCACCTGGCTGTTCTACTCTTTCCTCCTTCCTCACTGCTTTGACTACACTTAAATAAATAGACTGGGATGGTGGCTCATGCCTATAATCCCCAAAATTCAAAAATTAACTAGATGTCCAGCCAGGAGTGGTGGCTCATTCCTGTAATCCCAGCACTTTGGGAAGCCAAGGCAGGAGGACTGCTTGAGCTCAGAAGTTCAAGACAAGCCTGGACAACACAGTGAGACCTCATCTCTACAAATAATTTAAAAAACTAGCTGGGCATGGTGACACATGTTTGTGGTCCCAGGTACCCAGGAGGCTGAGGTAGGGGAATTCCTTGAGCCCAGGCAGTTGAGGCTGCAGTAAACTGTGATCCCACCACTGCACTCCAGCTTGGGCAACAGAGTGAGACCATGTCTCAAAAAAGGAGAAAAAAATCCTAAAAACAAAAAACAAAAACAAACATGGTGGTGTGACTGTAGTTCTAGCTGCTGCTCCTAGGGAGGATGAGGCGGGACGATTGCTTGAGCCCAGGAGTTCAAAGTTACAGTGAGCCATGATCATGCCACTGCACCCCAGCCTGGGCAATAGAATGAGACCCTGCCTCCAAATCAGTACATAAATAAAAATAAAAAGTCAGGTTTAATTGGGGTATAACTTACATACAATAAGATACACTTGCCAGGTGTGGTGGCTCACTCCTATAATCCTAGCACTTTGGGAGGCTGAGGGAGGAGGATCACTTGAGGCTAGGAGTTCAAGACCAGCCTGGGCAACATAAAAATCCCATCTTTTTAAAAAAAAAGTTAAAAAAAGATATAAAAGATATACCTTTTAGGGGAGCTATCCCTTTTATGTGGAAGGCATTCCAGCTGGGGGCTACAAGTTGGTGATTTGAAGTCTCTCTCTGAAAAAATGAGCTTCAGGCATTGCAGCAAAGGAGTTACTTGGGGCAGGTTGCACTTGGGCCTGGACTGTGGAGGTCTCAGGTGTACAGGCAGTGTGTTCAATGGAAAGTGGGTAAGCACTGGACTCTATTTGGGCTCAAATTATATTTTTCCCACGTATTAACTATGCAATTTTGTTCAGATTACATCATCTCCTTCAGTCACAGTTTCCTTATCAGTAAAAAAAGCTTCAAAATCAAATCCCATCAGATAACATCATGAAAGCACATTGCCTAGTGCTGACACAAACTAGGTGCTTAATAAATGTTAGTTTCCCTTCTCTCCCAGTAAAAGCCAAGCCACTAAAAGATAACATGCCATAGGGCAGCAGAATGGCATATGTGTGTGGGTGTGTGGGTGTGTCTGTATGTGTCTCATTCCCAACCACAACCTCAGGTTCTACTGGAGTAGGAAGCCATACAGAGGCCACTTATGTTCCTGTTTCCAGCTTGGCGCCCCTAGAGTCAGACTCACGCTTCCTGTGCTAATAGAATAGTCCCTGACCAAATATCATATCTATCTAAGAAAAGACATTTCAAGAGTGGGCCATAGGGCCGGCGGGGTGGCTCATGCCTGTAATCCCAACACTTTGAGAGGCTGAGGCGGGCAGATAGCTTGAGCCCGGAAGTTCAAGACTAGCCTGGGCAGTATTGTGAAACCGTCTCTTCAAAAAATGCAAAAGGTGTGGTGGCATGCATCTGTAGTCCCAGCTACTCAGGAGGCTGGGGTGAGAGGATCACCTGAGCCCGGGAGGCAGAGGTTGCATTGAGCTGAGATCATACCACTGCTCTCCAGCCTGGGTGACAGATTAAGACCTTGTCTCAAAAAATAAAAAAAAGGAGTAATAACACCTTTTCGATAAGCTGCTACTCAAAACCACCCTGCCAAACCAGTTCTTCTGCCTTAGTGGTTAGTGCCTGCCCAGCTTCCACCTAACACCTAAAACCTGTTGGTCCAACAGCTTTAGATTAATAAAGAGGTTCAACAAAGAACATGTTCCCCAGGCCCTGGGACTTTGGCCTTTTCTATTCCCAGTAGTGAGCCCTCTGTTTACTGTGCGGGAGCCAGGACAGTAACAGCAGAACTAATGAGTAATTATTTCCTTCCCACATAGCCAGGCAAAGATGGATGGTGTCTGCTACCACCTTGTAGGTGCCAGATGGGCATCCTCATCGTAGTCTTAGCATTGTTCTCATTTGCCCAGGCTAGGTGGATAAAGCCTTGTCTCCAGATACCCATGGCCTTGGAAAGCAGCAGCTAGGTCACCTCCCAAGCAATTTCACTTGCAGGGTAAAGTGGGATGAAGATTGCCAGCCACAGTCACGAGTTCCCAGCCACAGCTATGTTTACACCTACCTGGGAGGCCTGGCATGAGCTTTTACAACCTTATATCCCACTGTTGTTTCCAAATAGAAAGATCCAGTTTTATCCTTCCGAGTCCACTTCATGGCCACAAGCTCTCAGTTCAAAATTAAAAGTTAGCAGGGAAGGCCACAACGGTATAATCTTTCTCAATGAGGCATCCATCAACAAACAGATCAACAGTTCTGGAAGCATCACTCAGAGTACAGAGGCAAGTCTGTCTTTGGAATTCAGTCTCTCCCCTGCACTTCACGGCCCTGAGGTCTGGCAATGGAACTAAGAATTGTAGATTTTGAAGAGTGCCTAACTGATGGAGGAGTCACCAGGCAACGATGGCTACAAAGTGAAGCTGATATGATGGAGTAGAAACAAGATGTAAAAACAAACAAAACAATGAACTGAAGCTGAAGTATCTTATTGGGAGAAAAATGCCTCTCCAGTCCCACAGCTCATCCCCTGTGTGGCCCTGAAGAGGCTTGGAGGGATTCCTGGATTTGGAATTCAAGAGACCTGGGTTTTGGGTACTTATTCTTATTGACAGTCCCAACACTGTCCACCAATTACTGCATGCTTATCACGCAGTGCTAAGTGCTTTATTATTTGTTGTTGCTTTTGTTTTTGTTTTTGAGCCCCCAGGCTGGAATGCAGTGGCGTGATCTCGGCTCACTGCAAGCTCTGCCTCCTGGTTTCATGCCATTTTCCTGCCGCAGCCTCCTGAGTAGCTGGGACTACAGGCGCCCGCCACCACGCCTGGCTAATTTTTTGTATTTTTAGTAGAGATGGGTTTTCACCGTGTTAGTCAGGATGGTCTCAATTTCTTGACCTCGTGATCAGCCTGTCTTGGCCTCCCAAAGTGCTGGGATTATAGGCATGAGCCACCGCACCCAGCCAAGTGCTTTGAGAATGATCTTAATCAGCCCTCACAGCCATGACCCTCTGAAGGAGGTACTATTATCATCTGCATTTTACAGATGAGAAAGCCGAGACACAAAGAGGTTAAGCAACTTTCCCAAGATCAAAGCAGCAGCTTGTGGTGGTACTAGGATTCAAACACAGGCAGACTGGATCTAGAGGCTGTGCTCATGACCATTGTACTACTGCCTTTTGATAAAGTTGTCTTATTGTAGTCCTTACCATAAAATGTTGTAATTCTTTGTTTAAATGCTTATATCCCACACTAAACTTGATGATGGGCACAGTGTGTTACTCATTTTCCTATTAATGGTGGCCAACAGAGACCTGAACACAAAGAGAAAGCTCAGTAAACATTTGTTGAATAACTGAGTATTACTTTTTGTGTTTCAGCACTGTGGAAAGATACAGGAGAGTTGAGGAAGGTGTAGGTTACTATGGAACTAAGGACCCAAGTCTTCTGGTGGTGACAATGGAAATTACCACCTTAAACTGGTACCTCCTTTGAGTTAGGCTTTGCAGACTGGGTTAGGCATGACCAATGGTTGCAGCTGTACATACCATTTTGGGTCCAGGATGCATTTTTATACTTCTTCTTTGACAACAGTACTCCCCGAAGTTTTGGGTATCCTCCTTCTCTCCCTGAGGTTTAAGTGGAACTGGCAATCACAATTTTCCACTCATTTCCAACCAAGAAGGACTCTTGATGTATAAGTGTGCCCATTTAGGTCCTTCCCTGGCTTCTGGCATTATGTGCTAGAAGAATGGAAGTTTGGAGATATATGAGGCTGTCTCATCTGTGTGGAGGAAACCAGGTTGCAACGTGGGACGATGAGGCCAGTGGGCAAAGAGAAGTAGACAAGCAGAGATGAGAAATGGAGAAAGAGACCAAGTGACATTATTTCAGGCCCTAGGTCAATCACACCTGAGGATAAATCTACCCTTCAATGTCCCAGCTTTCTGAGCCTCTATATCCTATTTACCTAAGCAGGTTTAAGTAGGGTTTTGTCATCTGCAACTAGAAAATTTCTTTTTAATACAGTACCCTATAGTAGAGTTTCCAGATTTAGAAAAAAATAATTACATGGGACATACTTATACTAAAAATTATTGCATATCTGAAATTCAAATTTAACAGGACATTGTACATTTAATTGGCAACTGTTCCCCCATAGGGTTATACCACATTGTGCCAGCAGATGTGCCAAACCTACATGAAAAACACAAAAGTCAATTCTGCTGGAGGAATTTTTTTTTTTTTTTTTTTTTTTTTTGAGACGGAGTCTCGCTCTGTCGCCCAGGCTGGAGTGCAGTGGCCAGATCTCAGCTCACTGCAAGCTCCGCCTCCCGGGTTCACGCCATTCTCCTGCCTCAGCCTCCCAAGTAGCTGGGACTACAGGCGCCCGCCACCTCGCCCGGCTAGTTTTTTGTACTTTTTAGTAGAGACGGGGTTTCACCGTATTAACCAGGATGGTCTCGATCTCCTGACCTCGTGATCCGCCCGTCTCGGCCTCCCAAAGTGCTGGGATTACAGGCTTGAGCCACCGCGCCCGGCCTTTTTTTTTTTTTTTTTGAAACAGAGTCTCACTCTGTTGCCCAGGTTGGAATGCAGTGGTGCGATCTCGGCTCACTGCAACCTCTGCCTCCCAGGTTCAAGCCATTCTCCCGCCTCAGCCTCCCGAGTAGCTGGGATTACAGGCGCCTGCCACCATGCCCGGCTAATTTTTGTATTTTTAGTAGAGACGAGGTTTCACCATATTGGCCAGGCTGGTCTCAAACTCCTGACACTGTAATCTGCCTGCCTCGGCCTCCCAAAGTGCTGGGATTACAGCCGTGAGCCCCCATGCCCAACCTAACAGAATTTTTTTTTTTGGGAGAGAGTCTCGTTCTGTCACCCAGGCTCGAGTGCAGTGGCACAACCTTGGCCCACAGCAACCTCCGCCTTCCAGGTTCAAGCAATTCTCCTGCCTCAGCCTCCCCAGTAGCTGGGACTATAGGCATATACCACCATGCCTAGCTAATTTTTTGTATTTTTAGTAGAGACAGGATTTTGCCATGTTGGCCAGGCTGGTCTTGAACTCCTGACCTCAGGTGATCCATCTGCCTCGGCCTCCCAAAGTGCTGGGATTACAGGAATGAGCCACCACACCCGGCCTACTGGAAGAATTTTTTAGGAAGGGATAAAACTAAGTAACTCAACTGCTTAATTTACATAGGTTGTTATATTAAAATAACAGATATGAGTTGTAATAATTAAAACACTTGGTAGAGGCACATCAATAGACCAATGAAACAGACCAGAAAGCCCAGAGATGAAATAGAATATATAGAGGAGCTTAGCCTATAATAAAATAGGATTTCAAATTAGTAGGAAAAATGGTAGATTTTTCAAAAACTGGTGCTAGGATAACTAGGTTGATGTTTGTGAAAAGAAAAATTAGCATAGATCCCTCTTCCATACCTTACTTTAAAATAAGTTCCAGATGGATAAAGGATATAAACATGAAAAAGAAATGAAATAATAAAAGAATTAGAAAAAATGAGCTAGGCATAGTGGCTCACACCTAAAATCCCAGCACTTTGGGAGGCCAAGGCAGGAGGATCATTTGAACCCAGGAGTTCAAGACCAACCTGGGTAACATAGCAAGACTTTGTCTCTAAAAAAATTGTTTTTTTTTTTGTTTGTTTGTTTTTTTTTTTTTTGAGACGGAGTCTCACTGTGTCTCCCAGGCTGGAGTGCAATGGCGTGATCTCGGCTCACTGCAAGCTCCGCCTCCCGGGTTCACGCCATTCTCCCGCCTCAGCCTCCCAAGTAGCTGGGACTACAGGCGCCCGCCACCGTGCCCAGCTAATTTTTTGTATTTTTAGTAGAGACGGGGTTTCACCATGTTAGCCAGGATAGTCTCGATCTCCTGACCTCGTGATCCACCCGCCTCGGCCTCCCAAAGTGCTGGGATTACAGGCTTGAGCCACCGCGCCCGGCCTAAAAAAATTGTTTTTAATTAGCCAGGCATGGTGGTAGGTGCTTATAGTATCAGCTACTTGGGAGGCTCAGGTGGGAGGATTGCTTGAGCCCAAAAGGCCAAGGCTACAGTGAGCTGTGACTACACCACCACACTCCAGCCTGGGTGACAGAGTGAGACTGTCTTTCTTTTTTTCCTCTTTTAGTGAGATGAAGTTAGAGGTCCTGTCTCGAAAAGAAAAGAAAAATATGTGGGAAAATTTATTTTTTTATTTTTTTATTTTAATTTTTTTTTAGACAGAGTCCTGCTCATTCACCCCAGCTGGAGTGCAGTGGCTGATCTCGGCTCACTGCAGCCTCTGCCTCCCAGATTCAAGCGATTCTCATGCCTCAGCCTCCTGAGTAGCTGGGATTACAGGCGAGTGCCACTATGCCTGGCTAATTTTGTATTTTTAGTAGAGACGGGGTTTCTCCATGTTGGTCAGGCTGGTCTCAAACTCCTGACCTCAGGTGATTCGCCCACCTCGGCCTCCCAAAGTGCTGGGATTACAGGCGTGACCACCGTGCCCGACTTACAATGCCATTTTTTTTTTTATTAGATAGAAAGGGTAAAAAAGCACTCTCAAATATAACCACAGTGAAGGGCGATTTAGCATTATTTTTCAAAATTACAAATGCAAAGAAAGCTCTTCAAGCCAGCAATTCCACTCCTAGAATTTTATTTTATTATTTTTTCTTTTTTTGAGACGGAGTTTTGCTCTTGTTGCCCATGCCAGAGTGCAATGGCACAGTCTCGGCTCACTGCAACCTCTGCCTCCTGGGTTCAAGTGATTCTACTGCCTCAGCTTCCTAATAGCTGGGATTACAGGTGTGTGCCACCACGCCTGGCTAATTTTTCTATTTTTAGTAGAGACGGGGTTTCATCATGTCGGCCAGGCTGGTTGCGAACTTCTGACCTCAGGTGATCCAACTACCTTGGCCTCCCAAAGTGCTGGGATTACAAGCGTGAGTCACCGCACCCAGTCGATCTTTTTTTTTGCTTGTTTTTTGAGACACAGTCTCACTCTGTTGCCCAGGCTGGAGTGCAATGGCGCAGGTTTCCCTCGATGCAAGCTCCGCCTCCTGAATGCAAGCGATTCTCCTGCCTCAGCCTCCCAAGTAGCTGGGATTACAGGTGCATGCTACTACACCTGGCTAATTTTTCTATTTTTAGTAGAGACAGGGTTTCACCATGTTGGTCAGACTGGTCTTGAACTACTGACTTCAGGTGATCCACCCCCCACCCCCACCCCCAGCCTCCCAAAGTGCTGGGATTACAGGTCTGAGCCGCAGCACCCAGCCCAAACTTTAGCTTGCATGTCTGTTTGCATGTCTGTGAATTAATGATGTACTGCAGCATCACTGAATTAGAAAGAGACAGGAAACAATTTAAGCACTGATCAATAAAGGACTGATTAATATATGGAGGTACATCTACACAACGAAATACTATGTATCTGTATAATAGAACCAGGAAACATATTTTTGTTCGCATATGGATAATCTTTTTCTGGAAAGATATGTAAGAAACTGGGAACAAAGGGCTGGGTGCAGTGGCTTACGTTTGTAATTCCAGCACTTTAGGAGGCCAAGGCAGGTAGATCACTTGAGGCCAGGAGTTCAAGACCAGTCCAACATGGTGAAATACCCCATCTCTACCAAAAATAGAAAAATTAGCTGGGCGTGGCAGTGCACACCTGTAGTACCAGCTACTGGGGAGGCTGAGGCAGGAGAATCACTGGAACCCGGGAGGCGGAGGTTGCAGTGGTCCAAGAGCGCACCACTGCACTCCAGCCTGGGCTACAGAGTGAGACTCTGTCTCTCTTAAAAAAAAAAAAACAAAACAAAGAAGAGGCAGGCCGCGGTGGCTCACGCCTGTAATCCCAGCACTTTGGGAGGCCAAGGCGGGCGAATCATGAGGTCAGGAGATCGAGACCATCCTGGCTAACACGGTGAAACCCCGTCTCTACTAAAAACACAAAAAATTAGCCGGGCGTGGTAGCGGGCGCCTGTAGTCCCAGCTACTCGGGAGGCCGAGGCAGGAGAATGGCATGAACCCGGTGGGCGGAGCTTGCAGTGAGCCGAGATGGCGCCACTGCACTCCAGCCTGGGCTACAGCGCGAGACTCCGTCTCAAAAAAAAAAAAATAAATAAATAAAAGATAAAAATAAAAAAAATAAGGCCAGGCACGGTGGCTCACGCCTGTAATCCCAGCACTTTGGGAGGCCAAGGCGGGCGGATCACGAGGTCTGGATCGAGACCATCCTGGCTAACACGGTGAAACCCTGTCTCTACTAAAAACACACACAAAAAAAATAAATAAATAACTGGGCGTGGTGGCGGGCGTCTGTAGTCGCAGCTACTCAGGAGGCTGAGGCAGGAGAATGGCGTAAACCCAGGAGGTGGAGCTTGCAGTGAGCCGAGATCGCGCTGCTGCACTCCAGCCTGGGTGACAGCGAGACTCTGTTTCAAAAAAAAAAAAAGAAAGAAAGAAAGAAAAAGAAAGGAAACTGGGAACAAGGATGTGGCTGGGAAATATTTTTGTGGTTTTCCAATTTTCTACCGTGTATATACTACCTATTAAAATATAAGTAAAAAAATTTTATATGTAAAATACCTTACGACCAACATAGATGTGTTATGAAGTAGATTACTAACATTGTGAGTTTTTAAGATACCACACAAGTGCACAAGAGTTCAAGGGCATTTCAAGCTCAGGTAGGCACTTGGGATTTTGGCTACAGACCTAGAGGAATGAGGGTGACAAATGAACTCTCTCAGTTGCCTGGAACATTCAGAGAAAAAGTGTGAAAAGCACTGCTTTACAAGATAACAGGGCCCATGGGCAGGACATGATGGAGATACCCCTTGGAACTTGGAGATAAGGTCACTCTGAGCATATATATACACACACACACACACATATATATGTATATATACATATATGTCAAGGTCCAACCTGGAAAACCATTCTAAGTCTTTAAAACCCAGGGAACTTAATCCAGATAAATGGTTCATACAGGTATTGGCAGAGACAAAAAGCCAAACAGAGAATAGTCAAATAGCCCAGACAGAGATGAGTGACAGCAAGAAGCTACTGCCACCCTTATACTGGAGGGACAGAAGGACAACACTGTGCTACCAGAGCTCAGGGTCTAGAACCAACTACAAGTTAGATCCAAGTAGGTTGTAGGAGACACCCTGATGTTGAGGGGTAGGGAGAGGATGGATACTCTGGCTTGGAGGTAGTGTCAGAGTAGGAGATACCCTGACTTTTTCCTTGATCTCTCCAGTCTCCAGAAAATGCCTCCAGTTGATGGAGCCCAGCAATTCAGCTTGGAAGTCAACCAGTATAGAAGTCCAGCCCATGCAGCCTTCATGGAGTCAGTCCGCCACGGACTTTTTTTTTATTATTATTATTTGAGTCAAAGTCTTGCTCTGTTGCCAGGCTGGAGTGCAGTGGTGTGATCTCGGCTCACTGGAACCTCCACCTCCTAGGTTCAAGCCATTCTCCTGCCTCAGCCTCCCGAGTAGCTGGGACTACAAGTGCACACCACCATGCCCAGCTAATTTTTGTATTTTTAGTAGAAATTAGGTTTCACCATGTTGGCCAGGATGGTCTTGATCTCTTGACTTTGTGATCTGCTCGCCTCAGCCTCCCAAAGTGTTGGCATTACAGGCGTGTGTGCCACCACACCCGACCTTTTTTTTTTTAAATAGAGATGGAGTCTCGCCCCATTACCCAGGCTGGAGTGCAGTGACCAGACCATAGCTAACTGTAGCTTCCAACTTCTGGGCTCAAATGATCCTTCTACCTCAGCCTCCTGAGTAGCTGGGATTACGGGTATGAGCACCTGGCTTCCACTGCCATTTTGAAAAGAGCAGGGGAAAAGTGAAGAATAGACTTGGAAGCAAAAAAGGCTAGGGTCAGCACAGAAGGAAATCAGAAAGAAATCAAAACATAATTGATGGGCCGAACATGGTGGCTCATGCCTGTAATCTCAGCACTTTGGGAAGCTGAGGCTGGCAGAGCATTTGAGGTCAGGAGTTCGAGACCAACCTGGCCAATGTGGTAAAATCCTGTCTCTACTAAAAATACAAAAAAATTAGGCCGGGCGCGGTGGCTCAAGCCTGTAATCCCAGCACTTTGGGAGGCCGAGACGGGCGGATCACGAGGTCAGGAGATTGAGACCATCCTGGCTAACACGGTGAAACCCTGTCTCTACTAAAAAATACAAAAAACTAGCCGGGCGAGGTGGCAGGCACCTGTAGTCCCAGCTACTCGGCAGGCTGAGGCAGGAGAATGGCGTAAACCCAGGAGGTGGAGCTTGCAGTGAGCTGAGATCCGGCCACTGCACTCCAGACTGGGCGACAGACCGAGACTCTGTCTCAAAACAAAACAAAACAAAACAAAACAAAAAAATGAGCTGGGCGTGGTGGCGCACACCTGTAATCCCAGCTACTCGGGAGGCTGAGGCAAAAGAATCTCTTGAACCCGGGAAGTGGAGGTTGCAGTGAGCTGAGATAGTGCCACTGCACTCCAGCCTGGGTGACAGAGTGAGAATGTGTCTCAGAAGAAACCGAAAACCAAAACAAAATAAACAACATAACTGATGAATTCATTCCCTTGACGAAAATCAACTGAAGGTACCTGGACAAAGGTGGGTTTCTGGAACTGCAATATCAAGACCCAGGCATTTTCTGCAAAATGTCCTTTATAGCTGGTTTGTCAAAACTAGGATCTAGATCTAGATAATACACTACATCTGTTGTTATGTCTCTTAATATTTAAATCTAGAAAAATACCTTTTCCTAAATTGGTGAAGGAAAGAGGCCAGTTGTCCTACTGCCAGAATTTGTTTGCTGCCTTTTGCTTTCCTTTAGCTGATCCTATAGCCTATCCTGTTAACTTGGTTAGATCTAAGTTAAACATTTTTTAAAAAATATTTTTAATTTTTGTGGGTACTTAACATCTTTATAATACGTCATAGTTGTTGGGTATAGAGGCTTACACATGCGATCCCAGAACTTTGGGATGCTGAGGTGGGAAAATTTCTTGAAGTCAGGAGTTTGAGACCCTTTTTCTGCAAAAAATTAAAAAAATTAACAAGGGTATGGTGGCATGTGCCTGTAGTCCCAGCTACTCGGAAGGCTGAAGAGGGAGGATTGCTTGATCCCGGGAGGCTGAGGCTGAAGTGAGCTGTGATGGAACCACTGCATTTCAGCCTGGGCAACAGGGTGAAACCCTCTCTCTAAAAAAAAAAAAAAAAAAAAAAAAAAAAGAATATGTCATAGTACATGGTATCCACTTAATGTTGTCATCCCAGCAGGAGATATGTAATATGTGGTTGTTTTGCCATTAATTATGTTAAGATTTACCACAGTATTAGGGTGGTAAGAGCCTGATAACTTCATTACACAATTAACTTTCCTCTTAGGACCAGGAAGTAATCTTTGTGGTACTTATTATTTCTAAAAGTCAGTTTCCTCATCTGAAATAGGGTTGTTGAATGGATTAAGTAAATCAATGCGTTTAAAGAACCTATGACATAGTAAACATTCAAATAAACTAGCAATTATTATTATTATTTGGTTGCAATTCTACCATCAGAGAACATAGGGTAGAAGTTACTTCTTCTACAAAAGTTACTTCTATCAATTTCTTCCTATTTAATAATTACCTTTTGTGGAGGGGTTAGTGTGTACATTGTATTAAACACTTACAAGGATCTTCACATGTAATTCTTCCTTGAACCCTACAAGAATTATTACCTGCCAGGCGCGGTGGCTCACGCCTGTCATCCCAGCACTTTGGGAGGCAGAGGCGGGCAGATTACTTGAGGTCAGGAGTTCTTCAAGACCACCGTGGTTAACACGATGAAACCCCGTCTCTACTAAAAATACAAAAAATTAGCCGGGCGTGGTAGCGGGCGCCTGTAGTTCCAGCTACTCGAGAGGCTGAAGCAGGAGAATGGCCTGAACCCGGGAGGTGGAGCTTGCAGTGAACCGAGATAGCGGCACTGCACTCCAGCCTGGGTGACAGAGCGAGACTCCGTCTCAAAAAACAAAACAAAACAAAACCAAAAAATTTTAAAAAGGCAAGAGATAACCTTTCTCTATCATCTGTAAAGTTGGACTCCCCTCTTCCCCCCTTCACTTTGCTCCACCTAACCGACTACTATAAATATTTACTATTTTTTTGAGACAGGGTACCACTCTGTCACCCAGCCTGGAGTGCAGTGGCGCGATCACGACTCACTATAGCCACAACCTCCTGGGTTCAAGCGATCCTCCCATCTCAGTCCCCCGAGTAGCTGGGACCACAGGCGCGCGCTACCACCTCCGGCGAATTCTTTTTTTTTGATACGGAGTCTTGCTCTGTCCCCCAGGTTGGAGTGCAATGGCGCGATCTCAGCTCACTGCAACCTCCGCCTCCCGGCTTCAAGCCATTCTCCTGCCTCAGCCTCCCGAGTAGCTGGGATTAGAGGCGCCCGCCACCACGCCCAGCTAATTTTTGTATTTTTAGTAGAGACGGGGTTTCACCAGGTTGGCCAGGCGGGTCTCGAACTCCTGACCTCAGGCGATCCGCCCGCCTCGGCCTCCCAAAGTGTTGGGATTACAGGCGTGACCCACCGCGTCGGGCCAACGTCCGGCTAGTTTTAAAATTTTCTGTAGAGACAAGTTTCGCTATGTTGCCCAGGGCTGGTCTCCAACTCCTGGGCTCACGTGATCCTCCCGCCTCAGCCTCCGGAGTACCTGAGATTCCAGGCGCTAGCCACGGCGCCGGCTCCTGTTGGTTTTAATATCTGTCTTGTTTCACTAGAATCTCAACTCCACGAGGGCAAGAATTTTTATCCGTTTTGTTCACTGCTGTTTTTTCAGCATTTATAGCAGCCCCATGGGCTTTGCAGAGAATCATTAGATATTTACAAAAAGATTAAATACGCTCTTCCGGAAGCATCGAGAAACAAGATTAAAAGAGCTTGGGTTGAACCTCGTAGCGACCCGTAGTACTCCCCCTTCCCGCCATCCTATTAGATGAAAGGAAGAAAGGGAAAAGCCCCGCCCCTCGCTCGGCTGCTGGTGGCTAGGGCTTCGGGTCTTCTCGCTAGTCTCGTGGGGTTCCGCGGTGTCGTCGCTGACTGTGCGCGTCATTTCCGGGCGTCACGTAACGGAGTGGCCAACGGCCTGCAGAGCAACATGCCCAAGTGAGTGGGGCCCCGAAATCTGAGGGTGATCGTAGTCACTAGTTGTGGCCCCTATGCAGGAGCAGAGAGCGGGTTCTGGTTTCTGAAACCTCGTGGGATGGCAGAGTACCTGGGACAGGTGGACGGAGATAGGGAGATGGAGAGCGCTAGACACCCCTTCTTAGAGTGGAGATGGATCCCGCTTAAGGCAACAAAAAAAGCCTGGTTTATATGTCGACGCTTTGACGCTTTTGAGTCGTGAGGAGGTCGGGCTTTTTGTTTGTTTCTTGGTTTTTATCTTCCATGAACACTTCCATGGATGGGCATCTAGCTGGTTGTCATCTCTTTTTTTCTTCCTTTCACCTCTTTTCAGGTTTTATTGTGACTACTGCGATACATACCTCACCCATGACTCTGTAAGTGGCGTATCCATACTTTCAAAAAGCCTTATGTGTAATAATTAAATGAGTTTTGTGTTTTTTTAAAGATGCAAGTTGTGCTTTCCCACCTGCTGAGGTTTAAGGTCTACTGCTTGTAGAAAATAGTTGGAGGTTATTTCCCACCCTAGAGTAACTTTGATTAAAAACCGCTTAACAAGGCAGGCATGGTGGTGTGCCTGTAGTCCCAGCTACGCAAGAGGATGAGGTGAGAGAATCGCTTGAGGTCCAGGCTGCAGTGAGGCATGATCAGGCACTGCACTCCAGCCTGGACAACAAAACAAAAAAAACTGCTTATCAAATAATACAGCAGTTAAAGTAGAATGTTTTGTTAGTACTTTTTTTTTTTTTTTTTTTTTTTGAGACGGAGTTTTGCTCTTGTTGCCCAGGCTTGAGTGCAGTGGCGCTGTCTCGGCTCACTGCAACCTACAACTCCCGGGTTTAAGTGATTCTCCTGCCTTAGCCTCCCGAGTAGCTGGGACTACAGGCATGGGCCACCACGCCCGGCTAATTTTGAATATTTAGTAGAGACGGAGTTTCTCCATGTTGGTCAGGCTGGTCTCGAACTCCCGACCTCAGGTGATCTGTCTGCCTTGGCCTCCCAAAGTGCTGGGTTTACAGGCATGAGCCACCATGCCCAGCTAACCCCGCCTCTTAAAAAAAAATTTAGTGGTCTAAAGAGCACTTGAGTGGATCTTTGCCTTGCATGATTTTGTAATGTGCATTGGTTATTTGGAAAAGTTGATTGACTTGAGTTAGTGCCAGGCTTCAAATGTAGACACGTTTTTTTTTTTTGTTTTTTTTTTGAGACGGAGTCTCGCTCTGTCACCCAGGCTGGACTGCAGTGGCCGGATCTCAGCTCACTGCAAGCTCCGCCTCCCGGGTTCACGCCATTCTCCGGCCTCAGCCTCCCGAGTAGCTGGGACTACAGGCGCCCGCCACCTCGCCCGGCTAGTTTTTTGTATTTCTTAATAGAGACGGGGTTTCACCATGTTAGCCAGGATGGTCTCGATCTCCTGACCTCGTGATCCGCCCGTCTCGGCCTCCCAAAGTGCTGGGACTACAGGCTTGAGCCACCGCGCCCGGCCGACACGTTTGATTATGTAATGAAAACTCACATTAATTAATGTCACAATCTAATCAGAACCATCTTTAAATATTGGGAAGCTGTCAAGCTTATGGTGGCAGATAAGATTTTCCAAAATTCTGATTTTTGCTTAATAGCTCAAATTCTATCACTGGCAATACTTTCCATTGCTCTGTTTGAAGTGACAGGCTCACTCCATTCATTTTTGAGAAGTCTGAATATACGGTTTGTGTCTGTCACTCTCAAATAAAAATGGTGTTCCATCAAAAAGGCAGCTGGGCTGGATATGGTGGCTCATGCCTGTAATTTCAGCACTTCGGGAGGCCAAGGAAGGAGGATTGCTTGAGCCCAGGACTTCAAGAGAGGCAGCTAGTATAGCTCATAATTTGAACAATTACATGCCTGCTTTTCCTTGAAAGGCCTCATATTTTGGCATGCAACACAAGTGCTTTGTCTATTTTTCCCATTTTGTCACTCAGAATATTAAAAAGACTTGAACTTAAGGGTTGAGATTTAATAAAAATTAATAATTTTGTTGCTTCATTAATTTCACTCAGTGAAACTAGCTTTTTTTTCCCCTATGAGTACATACATTGAAGAATACAGTGATCACTAATACAGTCGGGTGCCATTGCCTTGATTCGTTCTGAAGTGCCAGGAATTTGGCATCATCAGTGAAAATGTCAATACAGTGAAGAAGGAAAGTAATGGCTTAGTAGTATTATGAAAACACTTTGAACTTGCAGACCTTGTGAAAGAGTCTCAGAGACCCTTAGATGTCTGTGAATCATGCCCTGAACACTGCAGCTCTATGCTTTGCTGCCTCTGTAGAAATCTGATTAAATCATAATTCTTTTTACAGCTGAGGCCTCGCTGTGTTTCCCAGACTGGTCTAAATTATAACTCTTGATTATCTTGAATAGTAGCTGGAAGAAACTGGCCAGTGATTTTTCTATTGTCACTTTATTTGGAATTCTTTCTAACATGTGGTCAGATGTAGTACAGCATTAATAGAGATGTGGAACATTTAAGTTGGGTGGTTCCTCTTGAAGACGTTGTTATAGTTCTGTATATTATCTTTTTTTTTTGAGATGGAGTATTGCTTTATTTCCCGGGCTGGAGTGTAATGGCATGACCTTGTTTCACTGCAGCCTCCACATCCCGGGTTAAAGCAGTTCTCCTGTCTCAGCCTCTCGAGTAGCTGGGATTACAGGCCTGCACCACCACACTCGGCTAGTTTTTGTATTTTTAGTAGAGACGGGGTTTCGCCATGAAGAAACAGTCCCACCTTGGCCTCCCAAAGTGCTGGGAGTGAGTCACTGTGGCTGGCCAAGTTCTGTGTATTTTCATACATTGTCCTGGAGTAGAATGCTCTGATAAATTGGTATTTTTAATAGCTAGTCGGTTCTTGCTTATAGATCCCTAGTCCTTTTTTTACCCCCTCTCTAGGTAAAACCCCCTAGAGATAATTTTCTGAAATTGTTAATGAGGGGGCTGTGCCTTTCTGCCCTTTTTTGGCATTATAGTTTCATATACCTATTATTCACTTTCTTGCTATATGCCAGAATTCAGAGAACTGAAAAGTATTTCTTTATATTAAAAATGTCTTTTCATGAGAAATGTCATGAACGCTTGTTCCTTCTAAAATGATGTCTTGCAAAAATAGAACATTTCTATGGTGATTGATTTTACAGATCCCTATAGTGGACTTAGAAATGTGTAAAAACAGCCGGGCATGGTGGCTTACGCCTGTAATCCCAGCACTGGGAGGCCAAGGTGGGTGGATCACGAGATCAGGAGTTCAAGACCAGCCTGGCCAATGTAGTGAAACCCCATCTCTACCAAAAATACAAAAAAAATTACCTGGGTGTGGTGGCACATGCCTATCATCCCAGATACTTGGGAGGCTGAGGCAGGAGAATCGCTTGAACCTGAGAGGCGGAGGTTGCAGTAAGCCGAGATCTTGCCACTGCACTCCAGCCTGGGTGACAGAGTAAGACTCCATCTCAAAAAAAAAAACCCCAAATAAAAGAAAGAAATGTGTAAAAACATTCAGTGCTGTAACTTTTGGACTTCGGTTGATTTTTAGTTATGAGTTTTTTTGTTTTTTTTTTTTTTGAGATGGAATCTCACTGTGTTGCCCATTCTGGAGTGCAGTAGCATGATCTCAGTTCCCTGCAACCTCCACCTTCAAGATTCAAGTGATTCTCCTGCCTCAGCCTCCCGAGTGGCTGGGATTACAGGCGCGTGCAATCATACCCAGCTAATTTTTGTATTTTCAGTAGAGACAGGGTTTCACCTTGTTGGCCAGGGTGGTCTTGAACTCCTGACATCAGGTGATCCGCCCACTTTGGCCTCCCAAAGTGCTGGGATTATAGGTGTGAGCCACTGCGACTGGCTGCTAGTCATGATTTTGTTATTAGGCTTAAGGCATCATTGTTGTGTTAATGTAAGCAGTGGTTGGGAGGACAAGGAACAATTTTTTTTTTTTTTTTTTTTTTTGAGACAGAGTCTCTCTGTGTCTCCCAGGTTGGAGTGCAATGGCACAATCTTGACTCACTACACGCTCTGCCTCCTGGGTTCATGCCATTCTCCTGCCTCAGCCTCCTGAGTAGCTGGGACTACAGGCATCTGCCACCATGCCTGGCTAATTTTTTGTATTTTTAGTAGAAATGGGATTTCACCATGTTAGCCAGGATGGTCTCAATCTTACCTCGTGATCCACCCGCGTCGGCCTCCCAAAGTGCTGGGATTATAGGCTGGAGCCACTGTGCCCAGCCAGGAACAATTTTTTTTTTTTTGAGATAGGATTTTGCTTTGTCACCCAGGCTGGAGTGTAGTGGAGTGATCTTGGCTCACTGTAGCCTTGATCTCCTACGCTCAAACGTCCTTCCCATCTTAGCTTCCCAAGTAGCTGGGACCACCACCTTTGCTGCAGTTACTCAACTTTTCCTTGTAGAGAGAAGGTGTAGCCAATATATAAATAAATGTGCTGGGCTCTGTGGCTCACACCTGTAATATCACAGCACTTTGGAAGGCCAAGGTGAGAGGATCACTTGAGCCTAGGGGTTTGAGACCAGCCTGGGCAACATTGTGAGACGTCATCTCTACAAAAAATTTAAAAGTTGGCTGGTCATAGTGGCTCATGTCTCTAGTCCCAGCAACTCAGGAGGCTGAGGTGGGATGATTGCTTGAGCCCGGATGGTTGAGGCGGCAGTGAGCTGAGATCGTGCTATTGCATTCCATCCTGGGCAACAGAGCAGGACCCTTTTCAAAAAAAAAAAAAGGTAGATAGAGATAAATGTGGTTGTGTTCCAATACTTTTTTTTTTTTTTTAAACACAAAAGACAGTGGCTGGCCAATGGGGCATAGTTTGCTGACCTCTGGTCTAGATAATATAGTAAAAAAATTACCACAGTATGTTGCTGGATAATGTTTTTAAGTAATACTGTAGCAGCCAGCTAATGCTGCTGATACTAGACACGTTACTTATATAAAGGCAAAACTTTATTAAATTTTTAGTGTTGGACATTTGTTTCTGTGTCTGATATGATCTTTTTATTTTACAGCCATCTGTGAGAAAGACACACTGCAGTGGAAGGAAACACAAAGAGAATGTGAAAGACTATTATCAGAAATGGATGGAAGAGCAGGCTCAGAGCCTGATTGACAAAACAAGTATGCTTCAGTCTCTTGTTCTGATGTGGTAAAATGGTCCTATTCTTTCTTGTCCCTGTCTCTGGTGTTTTTCACAGAGGCAACTCATTCTGAATGATAAATAGGAGCATTTGGATATGTTGAATGAAAGAAGTGGAAGGTCATTGGTTTCCCAAGAATATAAGAACACATTAATATTTATTATTGAGGATAGAGCAATCAGAGACAGCAATAAGGTTAGATGGGGAAGTGAGGCAGAGAAGAATGGAGTTGCTTAATATTTATGTATTAACACCAGATTTTATAGCAAATTTCTATAAAGCCCCTTTGTAGTTAATCCACAGGTTTTAGAAGTGTGTTCCTATTCTAATAGGAGCAGATCAGGAGTGGGTTTGTGGTTTTCCCCAAGTAGTTTGAGACAATATTTAGATGTTTTATTTGTAGTCCTGACAGAGTACTAGTCAAAAAGAAACTACTTGATGTAACAAAATAGTCTGAATATGTTTCGGACCCCTGTTGTACATCCCATGCTCTTATTGTTAGGAACATTTTGTTCTGGCTTATTGGGTCCAGGACACTAACTGAAGGAGATGTTGCATTTTTAGTTTAGATCATCCTGGTGTATTTGAATCACAGCCTTTCTTAATCATTCGTTGTACTCCAAGCTGGCAAGCAAATGTGGGTTTTGTGATGTGACTTTTTAAAAAAGCAGTAGGGCAGGTGCAGTGGCTAATGCCTGTAATCCCAGCATTTTGGGAGGCCGAGGCGGGCAGATCACTTGAGGCCAGGAGTTGGAGACCATCCTGGCCGACATGGTGAAACCGCATCTCTACTAAAAATATAAAAATTAGCCCAGGCGTGGTGGCTCACGCCGGTAATCCCGGCCAAAAAGTTTTTTTTAAAATTAAAAAGTAATAAAAAGGCAAAACTGGCCGGGCACACTGGCTTACGCCTGTAATCCCAGCACTTTGGGAGGAGGAGGTGGTGGATCATCTGAGGTCAGGAGTTTGAGACCAGCCTGGCCAACATGGCGAAACCCCATCTCTACTAAAAATACAAAAAATTCAGATGGGCATGGTGGCGCCTGCTTGTAGCCCCAGCTGCTTGGGAGACTGAGGCAGGAGAATTGCTCAAACCCAGGAAGCGGAGGTTGCAGCAAGCTATGATCGCGCCACTGAACTGCACTCCAGTCTGGGCAACAGAGTGAGACTCTGTCTCAAAAAAATAGTAATAATTAATAAATAATAAAAAGGCAAAACTGTTGTGAACATTTTCAAATAAAATAGACAAGTGGGTGCTGGGTGTGGTGGCTCACGCCTGTAATCCCAGCACTTTGGGAGGCTGAGGTGGGTGGATCACCTGAGATCAGGAGTTAGAGACCAGCCTGACCAACGTGGAGAAACCCTGTCTCTACGAAAAATACAAAATTAGCTGGGTGTGGTGGCGCATGCCTGTAATCCCAGCTACTCGGGGAGGTTTAGGCAGATGAATCGCTTGGACCCAGGAGGCGGAGGTTGCAGTGAGCCAAGGTCTCACCACTGCATTCCGGCCTGGGCGATAGAGTGAGACTCTGTCTGGAAAAAAAAAAAAAAATAGACAAGCTTAATGAACCTCCCATTCTGAATTTCCTCACCCTTCATTTCTCATCACTCAGCTGTAGCACTCTTGCTGCATTTATTCTGGGTTTGTCAACCTTGATGCTGTTGTCATTTAAGGCTGGATAATCTTTTGCTGTGGGGATCTTTCTGTGCGTTGCAGGATTTTTGACAGCATGCCTGGCATCTGCTAACTAGATGCCAGTACCAATCTCCAGTTGTGACTACTAAAAATATCTCCAGGCATTGTGCAGTGTCCCTGGAAGGCAAAATTGTTTCTGGCCAAGAGAGCCACTGAATGTTGTCACCTACTCCTTCTCCTTCCTGGATTATTATGGAGCAAACCTCAGACATTGTCCCAGTTTTTAAAATTGATTTTTTTAATTAATTAATTAATTAATTTATTTATTTATTTATTTATTTGAGATTGAGTCTTGCTCTGTCGCCCAGGCCAGAACGATCTCAGCTCACTGCAACCTCTGCCTCCTGGGTTCAAGTGAGTCTCCTGCCTCAGCCTCCCGAGTAGCTAGGACTGCAGGCGCACACCACCACACCTGGCTAATTTTTTTTGGTTTTGGTAGAAATGGGGTTTCACCATGTTGGTCAGGCTGGTCTTGAACTCCTGACATCAAGTATTGACCTGCTTTGGCCTCCCAAAGTGGTGGGATTACAGGCGTGAGCCACCATGCCCAGTCCCGATTTTTTTAAAAAAACTGAGTGTCACTCTGTTGCCCAGACTGGAGTGCTGTGATATAATCAAAGCTCACTGCAGCCTCAAATTTCTGGGCTCAGGTGATCCTCTGGTCTTGGCCTCCTGAGTAGCTAGGACTACAGGTGCACACCACTATGCTAGGTTAATTTTATAAAATTTTGTATAGAGATGGTGTCTCACTTTGTTGCTCAGGCCGGTCTTGAACTCCTGGCCTCAAGCAATCCTCCTGCCTGGGCCTCCAAAAGTGTTGGGATTACAGGCATGAGCCACCACACCTGCCCCATTGTCCCATTTCATATGAAAAAATAAACCACGATGTAATCTTTTCCCCTTACTTGAAAAGATGTTAGAAATTTCTTAGCATTAAAAGATTTACAGTATATTCTGTAGTTACTTTCCATAGGCAGCAAAATAATTTAGGATGAATAAACATTTTTTTAATTTAAATTTTAACTTTTGTAGAGATAGGGTCTTACTCTGTCACCTAGGCTGGAGTGCAGTCGCCCGATCATAGCTCACTGTAGCCTTGAACTCCTGGGCTCAAGCATTCCTCCTGCCTCAGCCTCCCAGGTAGCTGGGACTACAGGTGCACACCACCATTCCCAGCTAATCTTTAGTTTTTGTAGAGACGGGGTCTCCCTATGTTGCTCAAGCTAGTCTTTAACTCTGGAACTCAAGAGATCCTCCTGCCTCAGCCTCCCAAAGTGCTAGGATTATAGGCAGGAGCCACTGCACTCGGCTTGAGTACATGTTTTTGTTTTTGTTTTAAGGCTAGTCAGAATAATAAACATTTTTAGTGGGGGACTTTTTGAGAAGAGTAGGGGAGCCCCTCAGGGACACACTCATGAAATCTGTGATTATGTTGACATAGAGCCTGCTACTAAGTCAGTGACTTTGCTTCCCCCACTTCAGGCTTTACAAGCTGTCCTCCTACAAAAGATGTGAGAGAGGCCTTTTTGATTGAAAAAGTCCATATTGGGATATAATCCCTGAGATCGCACAGGCTTTGTTCAGAGGCATATGGATAATAAGCTATTCATAAATCTCCACTTAGGTCACTTTTTTGATCTGATCCCATGAATTACCAGTAATTGATGAGTAATTTGATTTCCTTTGCATTGGAGTGGAGTGGGATGGGCTATAGCCAGCTTATGTCAGGAATAGACTTTATGAGTGTGTATTTTAATATTTATTTGTGATTCTTTGCTAAAACCAAATATAGATGATCTTCAGTTTCTCTTGTTTTCTCTTATGCTTCATCTGAAAAAAAAATTTAAATTGATTGTATTAGATTTTCTTAAAAATCATAACTCTTTTGGGGCAGGCTTATAGTTTGAAATCTTTGTATGTTTTGAAAATCCTAGGTTAGTGCATTGATTTCCAAACTGGTAAACCAACATAGTGTATTATTTTGACCTAGGACAGCATACATAGGAAGGATAGAAATTTTATAAAGCCTAGCTTTTTGGGCATGTATTACACTTTTTCAAACAAAACTATGAATGGCTTGAATTGGTTATAAACTACATCTACAGATTAAAGATGACTCTTCCTCTTTGGTAAAAGACATTGATAGGGCCAGGCATGGTGGCTCATGCCTATAATCCTAGCACTCTGGTAAGCTGAGATGAGTGGATTGCATGAACTCAGGAGTTTGAGACCAGCCTGGGCAATTTGGTGAAACCCAGTCTCTACAAAAAATACAAAAGTTAGCCAGGCATAGTGCCAAGCACCTGTAGCTATTCGGGAGGATGAAGTGAGAGGATCACCTGAGCCCGGGAGGTCGATGCTGCTGTGAGCTGCGATTGTGTCCCTGCACTACAGCATGGGTGACAGTGAGACTCTGTCTCAAAAAGAAAAGACATTGATAGGCAGGAAATTTTTACTCCAGTCTCCCATATTTAATTTAGCCATAGAAATGCTAAGTAGAGGCCGGGCACGGTGGCTCAAGCCTGTAATCCCAGCACTTTGGGAGGCCAAAATGTGCGGATCACGAGGTCAGGAGATCGAGACCATCCTGGCTAACACGGTGAAACCCTGTCTCTACTAAAAAATACAAAAAACGTGGCGGGCATCTGTGGTCCCAGCTACTCGGGAGGCTGAGGCAGGAGAATGGCATAAGCCCGGGAGGCGGAGCTTGCAGTGAGCTGAGATCCAGCCACTGCACTCCAGCCTGGGCTACAGAGCGAGACTCCGTCTCAAAAAAAAAAAAAAGAAATGCTAATTAGAAAACATGAATCAATAAACCAATTAATTGCAATTTTAGCCGGTGAATACCTAAAAATGATTTTTAAACTGTAGAACCATGATGTAATAATTTTAGAGGACAGCTAGCAAGAGTAAAGTAATTGGAACCATCAAAGACTTAAAAGAAAGTGGTTATTTTAGTTACTGGGCTGTTGAACTCTTATTCATCTTTTTTCTTTTCTCACCCTCATCTCCGAAGCGGCTGCATTTCAACAAGGAAAGATACCTCCTACTCCATTCTCTGCTCCTCCTCCTGCAGGGGCGATGATACCACCTCCCCCCAGCCTTCGTAAGTTTAAAGTTTTAATCTTAAGGGGTGTGATGGGGCAGGCTGTCCTTTGGTTAGGTTACATTATCTCACCGTTGGCTTTCAAATGCTGTTGCATTTGTATGTAGATAGTAATATAAATGTATAAATACATAAATATTGAATATAGATGCGTGTAGTAATGGAAAACAACTTTAGTGGTATAATTTCTAAAATAACTTTAGAGTTAACTTTTGATTGCATTGTCACTAAGTACTGTATTTGTGGCATCCCAAGTGTGGATCTAAGAGAGATTTAAATGGAAAGCAAGCTCAGAATGAACCTCTGATTAGATGAGCTAATACATGAATAGGAGTTGCTAGGTACATTAAATTATTTACTCTATGAGCACAGCACTAGAGGACTGAAATAGCTGATAAACTCCTTAGTCTTTTGCTATATTTTCTAACCCACCTAACACCAAAATCTATATCTTAGAAACATAAGAATTAGGCTGGGCGTGGTGGTTCACACCTGTAATCCCAACACTTTGGGAGGCTGAGGCAGGTGGATCACCTGAGGTCAGGAGTTCAAGACCAGCCTGGCCAACATCATGAAACCCCATCCCTACTAAAAATACAAAAATTAGCCAGGCGTGGTGGTGCACATCTGTAGTCCTAGCTACTCAGAAGGCTGAGGCAGGAGAGTTGCTTGAACCTGGGTGGTGGAGGTTGCATTGAGCTGAGATTACCCCACTGCACTCTAGCCTGGGCAACACAGCAAGATTGTGTCTCAAAGAAAAAAAAAGAAAGGTAAGAATGAGATCATTGAAAGGAGAGTGGATCATGGGCCCAGCTTTCTGGGAAAGTTTGTTGCTTCTGTGTGACAGACAAGAGGAGACTGAGTGCTGCACTGGATCATACTGTACTGTGGCTCTTCTGGGAGCAGTCAGACTGAAATCACATACAGGACCTAGACTCAATCTTGCACACAATCACAAGTATAGACTCAGGGAAGTAGGCTATCTGTAATAGTTGCACACTAATGTAGGTGGACCACTAATGTCCTGCCAAACCTTTTCTGGGCACCTGCCATCCTAGGACCTGGTCAGGCCTCAGCCCATAGCAACTCCAGGGTTACTTCTCTCTCCTTTTCTACCTTGACTGGCTGGCACTCAACTCCATTATTTTTGATAGCAGAATAGTCTATGGTATGAATTTACCATAATTTACCTCACTATTTTCTTTCTTTCTTTCTTTCTTTTTTTTTGAGATAGAGTCTTGCTGTGTCGCTCAGGCTAGAGTGCAGTGGCGTGATCTCAGCTCACCGCAACCTCCGCCTCCTGGGTTCCCTGTATTCAAGTGATTCTCCTGCCTTAGCCTCCCAAGTAACTGGGATTGCAGGTGCATGCCACCATGCCCAGCTAATTTTGTATTTTTAGTAGAGATGGGGTTTTGCCATGTTGGCCAGGCTGGTCCTGAACTCCTGACCTCCTGACCTCCTGTGATCTGCCCGCCTCGGCCTCCCAAAGTGCTGGGATTACAGGCTTAAGCCACCATCCCCAGCCTGCCTCACTATTTTCTTATTGGATATTTAAGTTGTTCCAAATTTTAGGTATTGTAAATGATACTGTCAGGAATATCCCTGCATATAAGTCTTTGTATTTCCAAAGAATCTTTTAAAACCATGTTTTCATTTTTTACAAAGGGATCTGAAATTAAATGCTTGTGGCTTAAGTCCATCAGCTTTTTGTCACGAGCCCTATAGAAGGTACAACGTCTCCACCCCCTTGTTTTGTTTTTTTAAATTAAAATCTCAATTTTTCTTAACCTAGGGAATCTGACTTTATTTTATTCTTCTGTCTAGGCAGACTTGTTCTTGCTTTTTATTAATATTTTATGGCATGTGATTTTTGTGGATCTGCTATTATAAAAAGAAACCATAAGAGGGATATTGTTTCAGAATTTGAAGGAGTTCATGAGATCCTTTTAGTTTGATTAAGAAGAGAAAATGTTGCCGGGGGCAGTGGCTAATGCCTATAATCCTAGCATTTTGGGAGGTTGAGGTGGGCAGATCACCTGAGGTTGGGAGTTTGGGACCATCCTGACCAACACGGAGAAACTCTGTCTCTACTAAAAATACAAAGTTAGCTGGGCACGGTGGCACATGCCTGTAATCTCGACTACTCGGGAGGCCGAGGCAGGAGAATCACTTGAACCTGGGAGGTGGAGGTTGCGGTGAGCCGAGATCGTGTCATCGCACTCTGGCCTGGGCAACAAGAATGAAACTCCCGTCTCAAAAAAAAAAAAAAAAATAGAGAAGAGAAAATGTTAATATGTGAGCACACCTTAACCACAGACTCCATTCTTTATTTCAGCGGGTCCTCCTCGCCCTGGTATGATGCCAGCACCCCATATGGGGGGCCCTCCCATGATGCCAATGATGGGCCCTCCTCCTCCTGGGATGATGCCAGTGGGACCTGGTAAGTTTGAATGTCTTGTCTTTCTAGTTTGCTCCCTTGTGTTTCTAGTGTGCTCCATTTAGTTTAGTCACTATGCATAACTGACACTTAATGGAAGGAAGTTAGTATGTATAGCCAAAGCTTGAAAATGGGGAGTTGTGCTCCACTTCTGAGGGTGGAATACTTACATAAATTGTCTAATTAGCTGTTTAAATGTACTATTGTAACAAATTAAATTTGGTCAATTATTAATGGTAAAGAAAAAGAAATACTTGGTTTATCATTATAATTGGATGGTATCCAGTGACCTTGTGCTACTAAAAGCAGGATAGGTTGCATCTGTTTTTATTTTCCTCTCTTCTGTTTCCTTGCCTCACCCTGGCTTTTGGCCATTTATACTGAAGAGAAGGGTTGATGAACTTGTTCCATTTTGTGGGGAGGGGGAAGGTTATAGATACATTTTCTCAGTTTTGATTTGGAGCAGAGCCACCTCTTGCTGCTTGTTGAATCTTGCAGTTTAACTTGGCCACATCATTATATTAAAAAGCTTTCAGCCTGGTAGTTGGTTTTTTATTTGGGGAGGGGTAAAAAAACTTACACTTCAAACATTTTATTTTAATGTCAATTTAAACATACGTTAATTTGCAAATCTTTCTGATACATGAGCAGGACCTTTGCTTTAAGAGTGTGTCTAATGATTGGAACACTGTGTATTTATTGCATTAACCAGTAAGCCATAACTATAACACATCCTCTACCAACTTTAGTTTCATTTCTTTGAAGTGGTCTGAAACCTTGTGATATAATCTAGTTCCAATCTTTTATGATTATTTTGCCTACCAAATTGTTGAGCATTTTTTGGTGATAGTTTATCTGAGTCTTCCTAAGTATTAAGTTAGTTTTCATAGAAGCTGTTCTCTTTTCACACTCATTTAATTGGTTTGCAGAAAATTATATATATATAATTAGAGTAATAACTACAACTGACATAATCAGGTTTAGGAACAGATGTGACCGACACCTCCAACTCCTCTGGAAAAACAAGCTGCAAAGTTACTAGGGTAGCTTCCTAGGCAGAAGTATCAGTATGTCTGCTGTGGGTATTACTTAGAGGAGGGGGAGAGTATAGATAAAGAGAATTCCTGCCTTACTGACTTGTGAGCCCAAAACACAATCAAAATGACTTCAATGACTTTAGCATCCTTAACCCAGGCTCACAAATTCAAATTCTTAGAGGTTTTAGGGATGTGGTGAACTGGGGAATGCATGATTCGTCTAAAGAAGGCTTCTAGAACTCAGCTTCAGCCTGTGGTTGACATTCGAGAATACAGGCTTGGTGTTGCCTTTTCTCCTGAGTTTGCTTTTTGTTTTCTGTTTTTTCAAGCCAGGATAAAATGATAAGATTGTGGGATTTGTGTTAAAATAATTGAGTAGTTAGAGGGTGGACAGGGATAGGAATGGGTGGGGAGTAGAGATAAAGTTGTCCATGAGTGGGTAATTGTTGAAGCTGGATGATGGATACATGGATGTTCATTATACTCCTCTTTACTATTCTTGTGTATGTTTGAACATTTCCATAATAAGAAGTTTAAAAGAAAAAAGGAATCTACTGTTTCGTATGAAATCCCAATGTTGTCAACTGATTCAGAGTAAATCCACTATGGAGACCAAAGAAAACAAGTTGCCAGTTTTTATCTTTGGTCTATGTCCATCCATTTCCTCTAAGAAATTCTTAAATATAGGTTAAGCATGGGCTTTTATGTGGTATTTAGAAGTTAGTAGTATTCTCTGTTCCTGTTTAAATTGGTCTTAAATTCTGTACCTGTTGGATTTTGTGTCTTTGCATATTCTTGTGTTTCACTATTTGTGATAAGGCTATATTCAAGTTTGAATATACTTTTCTCTTGAACCCTTTGCTGCAAACCTTTAATCCAAATTATTTAGTTAAAAATAAATTGGTAAAATTTGATGTTTAAAAAGAATATAGATAACATTAAATTATGGGGCATAATAGTAAAATTAATATCCATGAACCCACCACCCAGCTGGGAAGTAGAACATTATTGATTCCATTGAAACCACCTGTGTTCCTCCCCTACCCCTCTGCCTGCCTTCCCCTCCCTGGCTCATTTATTTGGCTGGTTTATTGATGGGACACTTAAAAAAATTCATTAATAGTTTCTGAAATGCATTAGAAAAATCAGATTTTTGTGTGCACTAATTGTTATAAATCACGTTATTGCCTATTATTTTTCTTGACTTGAGCTAAGTATGGTTACTAACAGGTTCCCAGCATGGGCCTCCTGCTCACCTTTCCTACAACTCCGAACAAACGCTTAGTGGTAAGATTGTCCTCTGTGCCTGTGTACATTCATGAAATAGCTCCTGGTTATATGGTGGATATCACTGATTAAAAGAGCTGACTGAAAAACATGTGACTTAGTTGTGAATTTCCCTGAGTGAGAAAAAAAGGTCAGTTTAGGGAACTAGTGTCCCTGGTGATTTCTGGAAAGCAATATATTAATAGTTTCCCCCTTACTATCATTAGATCATGATTCCCATATGGTTCTTGTGTTGACCTTTTTGTTTTTTTGTCTGAGAATGTCTAAGTAATTTACAGATGTGATAAATTTGTTGCATTTCTTCTGTCACGTATGTCTTTTTTCCAGCATTTTGCAAGGGGGGCTACGTTTTTTGTTTTTAATTGAAGTCCCATCAAACTCTCCCTAAATAATATTTTCTGACTCCCTTTTTTTCCCTCTTCTTTGTTTTGTCCTGCAGCTCCTGGAATGAGGCCGCCCATGGGAGGCCACATGCCAATGATGCCTGGGCCCCCAATGATGAGACCTCCTGCCCGTCCCATGATGGTGCCCACTCGGCCCGGAATGACTCGACCAGACAGATAAGGATAGAGGGGAGGCTTCATTGTATCAGTTTTATATTACCTGTTCTGCTTCACCAGGAGATCATGCTGCTGTGATACTGAGTTTTCTAAACAGCATAGGGAAGACTTGCTCCCCTGTCCTATCAAAGAGAGAATAGTTTTGGAGGGGAGAAGTGGGACAAAAAAGATGCAGTTTTCATTTATATTGGGAAATGTGAAAATAAAATTGTCAACTCTTTCAATTAAAAGTGTGTTCCCTTTTTCCTCCTCTCCGTGTTCTCTGTGTATCATAAAGGAAATGAAACATTCCAGTTCTGTTTCTCTAGCTCATTACCTCTTCAGCATATCCTCTGCGTGAGATTATTTTTCCTTAGCTATATAGTAAATCTCTTCGGGCATCCTCCCTTTATTAGTAAAGTCATCTTGTACAGCACTAAATCTAGCACTTGCAGAGCTTTTGTTGGTTAAAACAATCAACAGCTCGGTTAATTTTTCACATGAATAACACTTTGTATAGTAAGTGGAAAATTTTAAGTCTTTTATGCTGAAATAAGGGAAAATAGTTCCTGTTGTGTGCATGTCAGCTAAGAATGGCAAGAATTGCCCTAAACTCTGCTTCTCCTTTCTCTCAGCTCCCCTCTTCCTTGGGCTCAAATAATGTGAAAAGTTTCTCCTTTTTAAAAAACTTATTTAAAGTTATTTTAAAAAATAACTTTAAGGCCGGGCGTGGTGGCTCACGCCTGTAATCCAAGCAGTTTGAGGACTGAGGCAGGCAGATCACCTGAGGTCGGGAGTTCCAGACCAGCCTGAACAATGTGGTGAAACCCCATCTCTACTAAAAATACAAAAATTAGCCAGGCATGGTGGTACGTGCCTGTAATCCTAGCTACTCAAGAGGCTGCGGTGGGAGAATCACTTGAACCTGGGAGGCAGAGGTTGCAGTGAGCCAAGATTGTGCCACTGTACTCCAGCCTGGGCAACAGAGTCTCAAAAAAAAAAAATAATAATAATAACAATAATAATCAAAAATAATAATAATAAAAATAACTAAAGGGCCAAGTGTAATAGCTGACGCCTCTAATCCTGGCATTTTGGGAGACTGAGACGGGTGGATTGCTTGAGCCCATGAGTTTGAGACCAACCTGGGCAACATGGGGAAACCCCGTCTTTACAAAAAAATACAAAGATGAGCTGGGTGTGGTGGCACACGCCTATAGTCCCAGCTACTCTAGAAGCTGAGGTAGGAGGATTCCGCTTGAGCCTGGGAGGCGGAGGTTGCAGTGAGCTGAAATTGCACTGTTACAGCCTGGGTGACAGAGCAAGACCCCATCTCAAAAAAAACCAAAAAGCAACTCAAACAACTTTAAATTAGAGATAGTGTCTCACACTATTGGCCAGGCTAGTCTGGAACTCCTGGTTTCAAGCATTCCTCTTGCCTCAGCCTCTTGAAGTGTTGGGATAACAGGCGTGAGCCACTACACCTGGCCTGAAAACTTTCTGTAGCATTGGTAAAATTACACAGATTTCTATATTACAGAAGGTGGTTTTATTTGTTTATTTTTTGAGATAGGGTCTCACTCTATTGCCCAGGCTGGGGTGCAGTGGCTCAGTCATAGCTTACTACAGCTTTGACCTCCTGGGCTCAAGTGATCCTCCTGCCTTGGCCTCCCAAAGTGCTGGGATTACAGGGGTGAGTCACTGTGCCTGGCCAGAATGTGTTTTTAGAATTCTGTTTGTTACATAAGTAGGCTGTAAAAGTAGCATATTTTCAGGGAAGCATCTAGAAAGGAAGCCATTGGCACTGTTCATATTCAGTGAAGTGTAAAACTTAAATTCTCGGCTGGGCGTGGTGGCTCATGCCTGTAATCCCAGCACTTTGGGAGACCGAGGTGGGCAGATCACAAGGTCAGGAGTTTGAGACCAGTCTGGCCTACATGGTGAAACCCCGTCTCTACTAAAAAATACAAAACATTAGCTGGGTGTGGTGGTGTGCGCCTGTAATCCTAGCTACTCGGGAGGCTGAGGCAGGATAATTGCTTGAACCCAGGAGGCGGATGTTGTAGTGAGCCAAGATCGCACCATTGCACTCTAGCCTGGGTGACAGAGCAAGACTCCCGTCTTGAGAAAAAAACAAAAAAACTTAAAACTCATATTGCAAATGGGAATGAAAACTATTGAATACCCTCTGGGAAGGCAATTTGGCAGTATCTATCAGAATTAAAATAACTGTATCTATGACCTAGTATTTCCATGTCTAGAAATTAATCCTGCAGGTAGACTTGCACATGTATGAAATGACTGACGTGTATTATGTATTGCAGCAAAAGATTGGAAATAATATAGATGTCCAATGATAGGGGGCTGATTTAAGTATAATACAGTTGCATATACCATGTTGCATATACATGCATCAATACACAGTTCCATATACTAAGCATGTTAAAACAGTATAAGGAAGTTCTGTGTACCAATAGGAAAAGATCTCCATTGTTCTACACATTGGTTCACCTAACAATGTATTGTTTGCGGCTATCTTTTTTTTTTTTTCTGAGACGGAGTCTCACTCTGTTGCCCAGGCTGGAGTGCAGTGGCACGATCTTGACTCACTGCAAGCTGCACTTCCTGGGTTCACGCCATTCTCCTGCCTCAGCCTCCTCAGCAGTTGGGACCACAGGCGCCCGCCACCACGCCCAGCTAATTTTTTTTTTTTCTATTTTTAGTAGAGGCGGGGTTTCACTGTGTTAGCCAGGATGGTCTCGATCTCCTGACCTCGTGATCTGCCCGCCTCGGCCTCCCAAAGTGCTGGGATTACAGGTATGAACCATGCGCCCAGCTGATAGATTCTTTATTTTAAAACTTACTACAAAACTACATTAATCAAGACACTGTGGTACTTGCATAAGAATAGACATATAGATAAATAAAATAGAATTAAGAGTCCAGAAATAAACCCTTACATCTGTCATCAGTTGATTTTCACCAAGACAATTCATTGGGGAAAATGATGTTTTCAACAAATGTTGCTAGGACAACTGGATATCCACATGTAAAATTATGAAGTCAATTCCCTGCATCATACTATATATAAAAATTATGGGTCATGTTAAAATGGATCATATTCCTAAATGTAAGAGCTAAAACTATACAATCTTAGAAGAGAATATAGACGTAAATCTTCATGTCTTCAGATTAGGCAATGATTTCCCAGATATGACACCAAAAGCACAGCAACACAAGTGGGGGGAAGATAAACTGGATATCATCTACTTTTTTTGCACTTCATTTTTCTTTGTCTTTTTTTTGTTTGTTTTTGAGATGGAGTCTCGCTCTGTTGCCTAGGCTGGAGTACAGTGGCACAATCCCAGCTTACTGCAACCTCTACCTCTCAGGTTTAAGCGATTCGCCTGCCTCAGCCACCTGAGTAGCTGGGACTACACACGTACGCCACCATGCCTGGCTAACTTTTTTGTATTTTTAGTAGAGACGGGGTTTCACCATGTTAGCCAGGCTGGTCTTGAACTCCTGACCTCAGGTGATCTGCCCGCCTCGGCCTCCTGAAGTGCTGGGATTACAGGCATGAGCCACCGCGCCCAGCCTGCACTTCATTTTTCTATCAGGAAAGTTAAGACAGCTCATAGAATGGGAGAAAGTTTTTGCAAATAATATATCGTGTAACGGACTTGTATCTACAATGTATAAAGAAATATAACTCAACAAAAAGACAATTAAATAATCAACAAGAGATCTGTACAGACATTGTTTCCAAAGAAGATTTACAAATGGCCAAAAACCTATGAAAAGGTGTTCAACATCAGCCATCTAGGAAATGCACACAAATCCTTAACCAAATATTGGCAATCAGAATTCAGCAATATATGAACATTATATACCATGAGCAAAAGAGATCTGTTTCAGGGATGCAGGCTGATTCAGTATTTGAGAATCATTAGGCCAGGCATGGTGGCTCACGCTTGTAATCCCAACACTTTGGGAGGCTGAGGCGGGCAGATCACCAGAGGTCGGGAGTTTGAGACCAGCCTGATCAACATGGAGAAACCATGTGTCTACTAAAAATACAAAATTAGCTGGGCGTGGTGGCACATGCCTACAATCCCAGCTACTAGGGAGGCTGAGGCAGGAGAATCACCTGAACCCAGGAGGTGGAGGTTGCAGTGAGTGGAGATCATGCCATTGTACTCCAGCCTGGGCAACAAGAGCAAACCTCTGTCTCAAAAAAATAATAATAATAATAATTATTGCTGGATGCAGTGGCTAGCGCCTGTAATCCCAGCACTTTGGGAGGCTGAGGCAGGTGGATCACCTGAGGTCAGGAGTTCAAGACCAGCCTGACCAACATGGAGAAACCATGTCTCTACTAAAAATACAAAATTAGCAGAGCACAGCGGCCTTGCCTGTAATCCCAGCTACTTGGGAGGCTGAGGCAAGAGAATCGCTTTAACCTGGGAGGCGGAGGTTGCAGTGAGTCGAGATCGTGCCATTGCACTCCAGCCTGGGCAACAAGAGCGAAACTCTGCCTCAAAAAAAAAAAAAAAAGTTAAATTTAATCCACTATGTTAACAGGCTAAATAAGAAAAATTCTTGATCATAGCATTTCATGCAGACAAAGCATTTGACAAAATTCAACATGATAAAAATAGAGAAAAATAGACAACTTCCTCAATTTGTTAAAGAGCATCCACAAAAATCTACAGCTGATCTATGTGTTGGTGAAAACTGAATGGTTTGCCCCTAAGTTTGGGAATAAGACAAAAAAGTCCACTCTTAGCACTCTTTTTAACAATGTACCTGAAGTTTTAGCTACCAGAAAAAATTAAAAGGCATGCAGATCAGAAAGGAAGAAAAAAAATTGTCCCAATTGCATATGACATCATTGTGTACATAAAAAATTCCAAGAAGGTAACTCACACCTGTAATCTCAGCACTTTGGGAGGCCAAGGTGGGAGGATCACTTGAGTCCCGGATGTCGAAGTCACAGTGAGTCTTGAAAGCACCACTACACTCCAGTCTGGGTGGTGACAGAGCAAGACTCTATCTCATTAAAAAAAGAAAAAATCAAAGAATCTACAAAACGACCTCATACTACAAAATACTGCTTCAACCTATAAAAAGAGCTAATGAGTGAGTTCAGCAAAGTTTCAAGGTGCAAGATAAACATACAAAAATAATGGTTTTTCTGTATACTAGCAATGAACACATGGACACATACATTAAAAATAACTGCTCAAAAGAAAAAAATAGATGTAAATCTAATAAAACTAGTATAGGCTGGGTATGTTAAAAAGTACATAGTGCTGATGAAATAAATCACAGAAGATCAAAATAAATAAATTGGAAGACTCAACATAATAAATATATTTATTCACCCTAATTAAATATATACTTTTAACCCCATTCCTATCAAAATTCCAGCAAGATGTTTGTAGATATAGACAGGATTATTCTGCAAGTTAAATGGTTGGGCCAGGTGTAGTGGCTCACGCCTGTAATCTCAGCACTTTGGGAGGCTGAGGCAGGCAGATCGCTTGAGGCCAGCCTGGCCAACTTGTCTCTACTGAAAATGCAAAAATACGAAAATACTGAAAACACAAAAATTAGCCAGGCGTGGTGGCAGACACCTGTAATCCTGGTTACTCAGGAGGTCAAGGCATAAGAATCACTTGAACTCAGGAGGCAGAGGTTGCAGTGAGCTGAAATCGTGCCACTGCACTCCAGCCTGGGTGACTCTGTCTCAAAAAAATAAATAAATACATAAAAATAAAAAATTTAAGTGGGAAGATAAAGAAACTAGAATAGCAAAAACAATTTTGAGAGAGAATAGGCCAGGTGTGGTGGCTTATGCCTGTAATTCCAACACTTTGGAACACCTGGAGATGGCACTGCACTCCAGCCTGGGCAACATACTGAGGCCCCATCTCTACAAAAATAAAAATTAGCCGGGTATGGTGGCACGCACTTGTGGTCCCAGTTACTGCAGAGGCTGAGGCAGGAGGATCGTTTGAGCCCAGGAGGTTGAGGCTGTAGCTATGATCACACCACTGTACTCGGTACAGGGCAAGAGGCTGTCTCTTAAAAACAAAAAAGTAATAAAGTGGGAGGATTCTACCTGATTTCAAGACTTACTACATTGATACACTTATCAGGACTCCGTGGTGTTGGGAGAAGGACATAGATCGATGAAACTAAATAGAGATCCTAGAAATAGATCCACATAAATATGCCCAACTGGGCCAGGGGCAGTGGCTCACACCTGTAATCCCAGCACTTGGGAGGCCAAGGTGGGTAGATCACTTGAGTCCAGGATTTCAAGACCAGCCTGGGCAACATGGCAAAACCCCATCTCTGCTAAAAATATGAAAGTTAGCTGGGTGTGGTGGTGGGCGCCTGTAATCTGAGCTGCTCAGGAGGCTGAGCCAGGAGAATTGCTTGAACCTGGGAGGCAGAGGTTGCCATGAGCCGCGATTGCACTACTGCACTTCAGTCTGGGTGACAGAGCGAGACCGTCTCAAAAAAACAAAAAAACAAAACAAAAAAAACCCATATATATATATATATACACACACACACACATATATATATATAATAGCTGGGTGGAGTGGCATGGGCCTGTAGTCCCAGCTACCAGGGAGGCTAAGGTAGGAAGACTGCTTGAGCCCAAGATCATGCCATTGCCACCACACCTGGCCACAAAACACCTATTAAGAGGAAAAAAGACAAAGGCCGGTGTGGTGGCTCATGCCATTGCACTCCAGCTGGGGTGACAGAGCGAGACTCCATCTCATGCCTCCCAAAGCCACTGGGTATAGTGGCACATGCCTGTAATCCCAGCTACTCAGGAGGCTGAGGAAGGAGAATCACTTGAACCCAGGAGGCAGAGGTTGCAGTGAGTAGAGATTGTGCCATTGCACTCCAGCCTGGGCAACAAGAATGAAACTCCATCTCAAAAATAAAAAAATAAAAACAAAAAAAGAGGAAAAAAGACAACCTACAGCCCATGAGAAAATATTTGCAAGGCCCAGCGTGGTGACTCACCCCCGTAATCCCGTTACTTTGGGAGGCCAGGGCGGGTGGATCATTTGAGCCCAGGAATTTGAGACCAGCCTGGGCAACATGGTGAAACCTTATCTTTACAAAAAATACAAAAATTAACTGGGTGTGATGGCACATGCCTTTAGTACCAGCTATTCGGTGGGGTGGGAGGGGGTTGAGGTGGGAGGGTTGCTTGAACCTTGGAGGTGGAGGCTGCAGTGACTGTGACTGTACCACTGCACTCCAACCTGGATGACAGAGTGAGACCCTGTCTCAGAAGAAAAAAAAAAAAAAGAAAGAAAGATTTGCAAATGACAAATCTAACAAGATACTAATATTTCAAATATATAAAGAACTCTCAAAACTCAAGGGTAAAAAAAGAAAATCCAATTAGAATGTGGGCAAAAGACATGAAGAAGGATTTCACTGAAGCAGATATATAGATGGCAAATCACATGAAAAGGTATTCAATGTCATTGGCCATTAGGGAAATACAAATCAAAACTACAATGAGATATCACTACACACCTATCAAATGGCTAAAATAAATATAGTGACAACACAAATGATGGTGAAGATACAGAGAAACTGGATCACTTACACACTGCTGGTGGGAACATGAAATGAAATAGTCATTCTGAATACCAGTTTGGCAGTTTTTAGATATACTAAACACTCAACTACCATACAACCCAGCTATTGCACTCCTGGGCACTTATCCCAGCAAAATGAAAAACTTATGCTCACACAAACACCTGTACACAAATATTTATAGCAAGCTTATTTATAATAATAAAAAACTGGAGACAGCTCAGATGTCCTTCAGCAGGTGAATGGTTAAACAAACTGTGGTATATCTATATCATGGAATACTACTCATAAGTAAAAAGGAACAAACTATTCATGGACATAACTACCTGGATGAATTTCCAGAGAATTATGCTGATGGAAAAAGTACCCTCAGGCCGGGCACATGGTGGCTCACACCTGTAATCTCAGCTCTTTGGGAGCCTGAAGTGGAAGGACTGCTTGGGCCCAGGAGTTCAATGCCAGCCTGGGAAATATAGCAAGATCCTGTCTCTACCAAAAATAAAACAGTTAGCCAGGCATGGTGGCATGTGCCTGTAGTCCCAACCACTCAGGAGGCAGAGGTGGAGGATCCCTTGAGGCCAGTAGTTGGAGGCTACAGTGAGCTATGATTGCACCACTGCACTCCAGCCCAGGCAACAATAGAACGAGACCCCATCTCTAAAAATAATAATAAAAATTAAAAATAAATAATAAGAAAAAGTACAATCCCCAAAGATTACATATTGTATGGTTCCATTTATATAACATTCTCAAAATTACAAAATTATAGAAATGGAGAATACATTGGTGGTTGCTGGGGTTAAGGAAGTGGTGAGTACTGGAGGAAGACTGGGGTGATTATAAAAGGGCAACAGTGGCTGGGCGCGGTGGCTCATGCCTGTAATCCCAGCACTTTGTGAGGCTGAGGCAGGCAGATCAGCTGAGGTCAGGAGTTTGAGACCAGCTTGGCCAACATTGTGAAACCCCCCTCTCTACTAAAATAGAAAAATTAGCCCGGCGTGGTGGCATGCGCCTGTAATCCCAGCTACTCTGGAGGCTAAGGCAGGAGAATTGCTTGAACTTGGGAGGCAGAGGTTGCAGTGAGCTGAGTCCACGCCATTGCACTCCAGCCTGGGCGACAGAGCAAGACTCCATCTATAAAAAAAAAAAAAAAAAGGGCAACAGTGATAGACATGTTCTGTATATTATCTATTGATGTCAATATCTTGGTTGTGATGCTGCAATATAGTTTTGCAAGATGTTATTGGGGAGAACTAGGTAAAGGATACAAGGACTTACTTGTATTATTTCTCTGTTTTTTGTTTTGTTTTGTTTTGTTTTGTTTTGTTGAGATAGAGTCCTTGCTCTGTTACCCAGTTAGGGGCATGATCACTCACTGCAGCCTTCGCCTCCCGGGTTCAAACAATTCTCCTGCCTCAGCCTCCCGAGTAGCTGGGATTACAGGCACCCGCCAACATGCCCAGCTTGTGTTTGTATTTTTAGTAGACATGGGATTTCACCATGTTGGCCAGGCTGGTCTCGAACTCCTGACCTCAAGTGATCCCCCTGCCTTGGCCTCCCAAAGTGCTGGAATTACAGGCATGAGCCACCGCGCCCGGCCTATTTGTATTATGTCTTACAACTGAAGGTTAATCTATAATCATCTCAATATAAAATGTTTAATTCGAAAAAAATGTATGGATTGGCTTCAGATTCCTTTTGTCTTTATATGTCTCAGATTCTTAGAATTGCAAGGCAGGATAAACACATTAATACTGTCGGTGAGAATATCAACTCTCCTATTTCCTGGTCCCTAAAGAGGCCATATTTTTGTAGAGCATGAATTTTTGCATTCAACAAAAATAACTCATTCACCAGTCGTGATGACGCATTCAGTGAGGACGCTGAGTCTCTGAGCACGCGGTAGGTTTTGCCTTACATAGCTGATTCAGATGTCTAATCTTCTTTGCTGGGGTGCTCCAGCAAAGGAAGCCTGAAATGCAAAAATTGCTGTGAGGCCCCTGTGGCTGAGGACCGAATTGGGAAAAAGTAATAATGGCCGATAACATTGGCAAGAAACCTCCTCTTCTATAGGCCCTATTGGTCCCTGTTATATATTCTGGTGAGAGGTGGGCAGAGGGACAATTAATGATATTCAATCCTACTGGAGGGGAGTGAGTAGTAAAGCACCCAGACCGAAGATGATTTGCTTCCCTTTTATAGAGTATTTTGGGGACTTCTGGGGAAAATTGAACTTACTATGACTAAGGGATAGGCATAGGAATGCATGGTCTGTTATTTTTGAGACAGTCTTGCTCAGTCCACCAGGCTGGAGTGCAGTGGGGTGATTTCAGCTCACTGCAACCTCTGCCTCCCAGGCTCAAGGGATCCTCCCATCTCAGCCTCCCGAGTAGCTGGGATTACAGGCGCGTGCCACCACGCCCGGCTAATTTCTGTATTTTTTGTAGAGATGAGATTTCTTCATGTTACCCAGACTGGTCTCGAACTCCTGGGCTCAAGCGATCCGTCTGTCTCGGCCTCTCAAAGTGCTGGGATTACAGGGGAGAGCCACCGCGGCTGGCCTGATTATTTATTTTTAAAATTTAACATTTGTATGGTTTACCGTGCTTAGACTATCTCTGGAATTAGGGAGTAATTGTTTTGAGGGAAACAATTGTTTTGGGAGACAGAGAGACATGGTTGAATGTCCTTGGTTTTTATATTAAAGAATGAATGACTACATTTAAAATACAATATTAGCTGGTGGCCAGACCAGCTAATATTATAGGAAAAAGACTGTCTCAAGAGGTTTTTGTCTTTCTTTTTTTTCCCCAAGTTTTTGCTTGAAGGCTTAAGTCCAGAGAACTGTTACCTTTCCATCTTTGCCATTGGGTCTACGGGTGTCGCCGGCATGTGGGTTACACTTTTTTTTTTTTTTTTTTTTGAGACGGAGTCTCGCTCTGTCGCCCAGGCTGGAGTGCAGTGGCACCATCTCGGCTCACTGCAAGCTCCGCCTCCCGGGTTCACGCCATTCTCCTGCCTCAGCCTCCCGAGTAGCTGGGACTACAGGCGCCCGCCACCACGCCCGGCTAATTTTTTTGTATTTTTAGTAGAGACGGGGTTTCACCATGTTAGCCAGGATGGTCTCGATCGCCTGACCTCGTGATCCGCCCGCCTCGGCCTCCCAAAGTGCTGGGATTACAGGCGTGAGCCACGGCGCCCGGCCATGGGTTACACTTTTAAGCGTATGGATGAAATAGAGTGGACGTAACACTTGACTGGGAGTCAGAATACTTGGGTTCTAGTCCCGGGTGGCCCTAAGTAGGTGACCTTGGGAAAGCTCTTATTTCCCAGGGCTTCCGTTTCCGTTATTTGCACAGTGAAGATGCTCATCTCTAAAGTCCTAGGTCATTTTAACAACTGACTGTCTCATTTTCTTCTGACCCCACATTTGGGAGGGAGTGCTTCTGCAGTGCGCCGCTCAGGTCTTGAGTGAATATATTTTGCCCATCGGTTCAGGAGCCGAGGCTAAGGGAGGCACCAAGAGGGTGACGGCGCCCCCTTCCCAGCTCTGCAGCACAAAGCCCTTCGCGGCTGACCGCAGCGGTTGGTTCGCGTCGCCCATCTACGGGTCTGTGAGGTCCTTCATACTACTTTTTAGTCCCCAGCCTGATTCCTGGAGTACAGCTGGTGCTCAACAAATACTGAGTGAATGTGTGAGGGAAATAAAGGAGAGGCGGACGCTGGCATCCGGGAGCTGCGCAATGACCTAACGAATTTCTGCAAAAATTACAACTACCCCGCCTTTCTCCTAGGCTTCAAGGCGACTGCCGGGTGCGAAAGGAACCGCACACCCCTCAGAGGAGAAAGTAGCTTTTCAGACCGGAGAGGCAGATGGGAGCGCGGAGGGAGGAGGCTCCAGCCAGCCCGCCCCCGCGCTGCGCGCGCCACCGCCCCTCACCGCGAGCGCCTCTGGCCGCCGCAAGCAAGGCCGGCGGGTGGCGCGCGATCTTCGCGTCGTTCTGGGCCGGCGGCCGCGGCGCCGCGCAGGTGGGTGGGATCGTGGCGGAGCGCCAGGCGCCCAAACAGGGGCGAGAAAGCGCCATGGCGTCTGCGGCGGCTGTGTCCGGTGCTCACGCCGCTGCGAGGTGAGGGGGCCGCCTCTTCTTCACTACTGAGGAGGACACAGCTGCCCGCCCACCCGCCTTCCACGCGGGCCGCGGCTCCGGCATGGCCGGGATCATTAAGAAGCAGATCCTGAAACACCTGTCCCGGTGAGAGCGCCAGCGTCGGTCCCCGGCGGTCCCGGGCCCTTCCTAACCCTCTCCGACCTCCTCCCTGACGCCGCGCTCCGGGCCCAGTCTCCCTCTCTCCAGCCCGGAGCCGGGACTCCGTGGCAGCCCTGCCTAACTCGAGCCCGGACAGCTTGCACCCCGCGCCCGCCGGCACCCACCGTTGTCGCCGCTCTGTGTTTCCCCTGCGCTGGGCCCTCCTGCCCTGGCGCGGGTGCCGCTAGTCTCTTCCCACCCTAACAGCCCCCTGGACTTTTTCTCTCACCTCAAGGGCTTTCCTGGCCTGCTGTCCCCACCTCCCACACCTCCGAGCAGGTCATCCTGTGTTCCCCTGACCGTCTTTCCGAGGCCCCCACGAAGCCCACCCTTACCTGCCCGAACCAGCTGTCTTCTCTCTGCTTCCTCCTGCCTTTGGGCCCGTGCCCCTTCCTCCAGGCCTCTGACCGCCCTCCTCTCCCAGATCCTGTGCCCCTGCCCGTTCTAAATAACGCTGCCACCACTCCTGCTAAGCCGTTTCCCCTTAGATTTCCAACACCAAGACTGGTTTTTTCTTTCCCAGGAGCTCCCACCACCTCCTCCTCTTCTGTCTGACCCTGTTGCATCACCTTTGGAAAAGCCCAGCACCCAGGGCCGTTCCTCTGGACTTCTTTCTCCCTCTTTTGCTTTTCTTTTCATTACACAGCCTAATTGGAGAAAGGTCATGAGAGTTAGGGATAAAGTTTCCGCAACCTTCCCTTTAAGATGTGGAGGTTTTTTGACAGCCTGTGAAAAGAACCAACAACGTCCGCTTCAGCTTTGCAGCCTTTTATTAAGCAATGTTATGTCTCTGAGTAATTTGGCATGAGGAGGCTGGCCGGCAAAACAGTTTTCAGATGTAGCCGAGTGACTGCTGAACCCCGTGTTCCGGTGGCAGGTTGTCAGAACCAGTGGCCACAAAAATTGGAAGCTAGGTTTCACTTAGTTTTCACTCCTTATTCCATGCTAGAGTTGGTGATGGTTAATACCTTAATCAGCCTTTGTATCTCAAGTGGAGAGTGATCCAGGGCTTGGAGGCACAGTGGTCAGTGGTTTTCAGGAGGTAGGGGTGAGGGGAGATGTCGGTCAACATGGGACACCCAGGCTTGCACTGATGTTTCTTTCTGTGTCTTCTCATTGCTTTGGTAAGCGGTATGTGAGATGCTATTCCTGCCACTGCATCCCCTTTTCCTGGCTGACACTCTAGCTTATTTACTGTTACTTTGATCTGAGACTTTAATTAGTAATTAGACCCAGATCCATCTTTTGGTTAATCACAACGTAGTAAAAGAAAAATTGCACATTGGAGGCTGGTGCTGGAAAGTGCCTTTGGACCTTTTACTCAGATTAACGTAATATATTCTTTTTCAGGTAATAGTAATCTAGATGTTCCATGAGTCTGGTTGTTTTGTGTAAAGATATAGTAGTATTTGGGGCATGACCAAAGATCGCAGAATGGAATAGAGAATTGTATAATTTGAAAGGACATAGAATTTTAGGGCTTAGAGATGATCTCACTTATCATAGCATTGTTGTTTAAGAGCCTGGGTTCTTTCTGATTTACTTTCTCTAAAACGGGAATAAGAACAGTATCTACTTCAAGGGTACAAAAAAAAAAAAAAAGAAAGAAAGAAAGAATAATAAGACCTACTATTTGTCCAGCCCAGCCAACATGGTGAAACCCTGTCTCCACTAAAATACAAAAATTAGTCTGTCGTGGTGGTACACGTCTGTAATCCCAGCTACTTGGGAGGCTGAGGCAGGAGGATTGCTTGAGCCCAGGAGGTGGAGGTTGCAGTGAGCCTTGTGCCACAGCACTCTAGCCTAGGTGACAGAGCAAGACTGTGTCTCAAAAAAAAAAATTAGTATGTTTTAAGGTAAAATGTGTAATTGGATTGTTTGTAACTCAAAGGGTAAATGCTTGAGAGGATGGATACCTCGTTCTCCATGATGTGATTATTTCACATCGCATGCCTGCATCAAAACATCTCCTGTACCCCGTAAATATATACACTACTGTGTACCCACAAAATTAAAAATTAAAATAGGTTATTGTAGTACATGAATTAATATATGTAAGGACTTAACCCAGTGCCTAACATACAGTATGTGCTCAATAAAACAGGTATGGTTATTTTTTGGATCACAATTTGTGTGACAATTTGATATAAGCTATAGATCTTGTCTCTGGAAAAATTCATATATGCAAACAGGTGATTTTTATATAAGTTTGAGAGGAAGGAGCAGTTATAAACTTCTGAAGCACATGCCTGAATCCCTCAAGGCATCCTGGAACTAGATGAATAATCCCTGATCTAGTTCCATACTTCATTTTATGGCTGAGGAAACCAAAGCCTAGAGAAGTTAAGTGACTTGCCCAAGTTGCATAGGAAGGTAAGGTAATGGAACAGAACCTAATTCTGGTACACTTTTCTCTGTAGTGCACAGATATTCTGTGCACTCCTATGAACATAGAGTTTTGTTTTGTTTTGTTTTGTTTGAGATGTAGTCTCACTCTGTCGCCAGGCTGGAGTGCAGTGGTGCGAATTCAGCTCACTGCAACCTCCACCTACTGGGTTCAAGAGATTCCCCTGCCTCAGCCTCCTGAGTAGCTGGGACTACAGGCGTGTGCCATGATGCCCAGCTAATTTTTTTTTTTTTGTATTTTAGTAGAGATGGAGTTTTACCATGTTGGCCAGAATGGTCTCCATCTCCTGACCTCGTGATCTGCCTGCCTCTGCCTCCCAAAGTGCTGGGATTACAGGTGTGAGCCACCGCGCTCAGCCTTGTTTTTGTTTTTTAGAGACGGAATCTTGCTTTGTGCCTACGCTGGAGTGCAGTGACACGATCATGGCTCACTGAAGCCTTGACCTCCCAGGCTCAAATGATCCTCCTGCCTCAGCCTCCTGAGTAGCTGAGACCATGCACCACCATGCCCCTGGCTAATTTTTAAAATTTTCTGTAGAGACCAAGTTGCTATGTTGCCCATGTTGGTCTTGAACTCCTGGCCTCAAGAGGTCCTGCCTCGGCCTCCCAAAGTGCTGGGATTACAGGGGTGAGCCACTGTGCCCAGCCTGAACATACAGTTTGTAAAGAAAAATTTTAGCAGTATATTCTTACACATTCCTTGGTGAACACAGTGCCTTTTTAAAATAATAGATGAAGTAGGAATAAGTATCACAGACATTGGGGAAAATTTCTGATTTTCTCAGCATTGGGCAGGGGACTGAGGAAGAGGTCACGTTACAGTTGCAATTTCAGGGCTGGAGGAAGAGGTGGTAAGTTATGAGTTTTGTTGGGGGAAAGGCCAAACTCTTGGGGCTTTTGTGTTTGTTTAGCTTGGAAAAGCTGCCTAATCACATGTGACATTTGTGTCTCTGTGTAGTCTTTACCACATACAGGCTGGCCTGCCTGGGGAGGAACTATGACTCTGTGGCTTCCCAAGTGTGATGGGGAAAGAGAGAGAAGGGAAGGCATACCAAGTTAAATAAAGATATACTGTATTAAATAAATACTGTAGGTGTTTGGTAGTTACTTGTTGATGGTGATGACAGTGCCATTTGACTTAGAGGAGAATGGCCCACAGCAGAGAGGATATACCAGTTAGTCATATTATGCTGATTTGGGGCATGAAGTTTTTCAGATGATAAAGTATCTTGTTGGAATGCACCTTCCTTAGTAGTAGAGTATTTTGGTAAACAAGATTTGAAGAGAATGGTATTCAATATGTTTTTCTTAAATGCCTACCCTAGGCCAGGCACTAATCTGGGCACTGGGGATGCAGCAGGGAAGAAATATAAATGTCTTTTAAAGGCTTTAACTCATGGTTTGCATGACTGCTGCTCAATGCAAATAGCTTTAATGCCCAGCATTCATTTAAATAGACCTTAGAAGAAACCTTTTCTTAGAAACACAAAGTAATAATTTAAAAAATATTCAAAATTGATTTTTCACTAAATTAGGTTTTTCTTGTTTTAGATTACCTAAGCTAATGATCTTTCATTATACAAGTAAGAAGAAATATGATAGATTGTAAAGAAAGTCAAGCGTCTATCGTTAATGGAAGGAGCATGGACTCTGAAGCCAAACATGCCAGATTCACCTTCCAGTCCTGCCACTAATCAGCAGGGCATCCTTTTGCAGTGGTGTAGTCTCAGCTCATTGCAACCTCTGCCCCCCGAGTTCAAGTGGTTTTCCTGCCTCAGCCTCCCGAGGAGCTGGGACTACAGGTGCATACCACCATGCCCAGCTAATTTTTGTATTTTTAGTAGAGACGGGGTTTCTTTCTTTCTTTTTTTTTTAAATAGTTTAATGTATTTTAATAGCAAACTTATGGGAACAGCACAGAAGACAGACAACATTAAAAGCATGTACTTGCATGTAGGACAACTCAGAAAAGTATAGTGAATGGATGGAATCTACTGTATGATAAAAATGCTACAAACACCATTTAGTTGCCATCAATAAGAAATTTACTTGTTTTAAAAAAATCCAAATGCTGGCATTGTCCAGAAGAATTTAACAGGTTTATTTATAATTATTATAAAGTTGAACCGCTGAAACTTGTTCACTGAAACATTTAACTTGCATTAATGCTTTACGCCTCTACATTTATATTAAAAATTCACACACAAATGAAAATGGAAAACCTGCCAATACCTGATTTCTGTCCCCTATTTTTCCACTCGCAATCATATACTTAGGTACCATTTGACCCCATGGAAAAAAAAAATCTAACGTTCAGAACTACCAATAACAGGAAGAAGAGAATTTTTTTTTTTTTTGAGAATGAAATGTTTCCCATCATAGTGGATTCTTTTTTTTTTTTTTTTTTTTGAGACGGAGTCTCGCTCTGTCGCCCAGGCTGGAGTGCAGTGGCCGGATCTCAGCTCACTGCAAGCTCCGCCTCCCGGGTTTACGCCATTCTCCTGCCTCAGCCTCCCGAGTAGCTGGGACTACAGGCACGTTCTCCATGTATGCGGCGTGCTAGCTGGATGTCTTTTGGCATAATTGTTACACGTTTGGCATGGATAGCACACAGGTTGGTGTCTTCAAAAAGGCCAACGAGATAGGCCTCACTTGCCTCCTGCAAAGCACCGATAGCTGTGCTCTGGAAGCGCAGATCTGTTTTAAAGTCCTGAACAATTTCTCGCACCAGACGCTGGAAGGGAAGTTTGCGAATCAGAAGTTCAGTGGACTTCTGATAACGTCTAATTTCACGGAGCCCCACAGTACCAGGCCTGTAACGATGAGGTTTCTTCACCCCTCCAGTAGAGGGCGCACTCTTGCGAGTGGCTTTTGTAGCCGGTTGCTTCCTGGGTGCTTTACCACCGGTCGATTTGCGGGCAGTCTGCTTTGTACGAGCCATGGTGCAGAGACCTCCTTACTTACCCCCTCTTCTCCTTCGGCTGGAGCTCCGCGAGGAGAGGCGGTGCTGGCGTTGGAGAGCGACGGCGGCGCGGCGGTGGCTGCCAACACCAAGAGGGGGTTTCATCATGTTGGCTGGGATGGCCTTGATCTCTTGACCTTGTGATCCGCCTGCCTTGGCCTCCCAAAGTGCTGGGATTACAGGCGTGAGACACGGCGCCCGGCCCTGAGCCTTAGTTTTCTTATCTGTAAAAGATAAGAAGGAGGAAGAATAATACATAACCGATTTTTTTTTGGCACATTTGGGATAAAGTTTTTATTATAGTGCCTGACATATAAATAGATGTTTAATAAAGAGTCGTTATATAACGAAGCCAAAGAAGTTCGGGCCACTGTGATGGCATGGATGACAGAAACCCAGCCGGCTCTTTTAAAAAACCCATCAGGAGCCTTAATTATTTATTTAAATGACGGCAGGAAATGTGAACCTCAGTGATAAAGACACGGCTGATAGACATGATAGATATTTTAAAAACATGTTAGACGAAATTCAGAGGCATAGAAGATTTCAGCATTTCTTTTGGAGAATAAGAGAGCCTGACTGCAAATTTAGCCCTCTTGGTTCATGATGACTGCCTCCATTCATCATCTTGATGAGCACTGAGGAGCCGCAAAGATCTTAGAGATCATCAGGGCCAGGCTCCGGTTGACAGTGAGGAATTCCAGGCTCAGAGAGGCTGTTACTTTTCCAAGGTCCACTTAGGTGGAAACTTGTCGGATAGTCACAGCTTCCAGGTCATGTTCTTTTTACATTAGACTGTAGTTATTATCACGTTCTTTTCCAAAATAATTATTTCATGCATTTTCTAGTAATAGTTAAATCCTGTGTTTCTGTTTGCCTTTCTCATTTTCTTGTGTTGCTTCAGAATAAAGCACTTTTATTTACTTAGCAAGTATTTAATAATAACCCACTGGGCTAACAAGCACTTTACAAATCTTAAGACAATTTAGTCCTCGTAATAGCCTGTGAGGTACATATTAGGCATATTTTATAGATGAAGAAAGGAAGCACAGAAAAGTTAAATAACCTACCCAAAGTTGTAACTAGTAAGTGATAGAGAGATTCAAATGCAGGCATTCCAATTCCAGAGCTGTGCTCTTCAACCACTCTGCTGCCATAATGCCTCTCATGTATTGAGTGTTTCAAACTGACGATGCTCATGTCACTAGCAGCCACCTGAAGAAACAATATTACCAGCATCTGAGAAGCCTCCCACCCTGCCCTGTGTCTCCTTCCAGTCATTACCTCCACCGAAGGGTAACCAGTGTCCAGGTTTCTAACAGCATAGATTAGTTTTGTCAATTTTGTATTTTATGTAAATGGAATTATATTTATACTTTTATGTCTGACTTCTGTAGTGCAACATTTGTGAGATTAATCCATATTTTGCATCAAGTTGTAGACTCTATTTTTCATTGCTGTGTAGCATTTCATTGTGTGATAATACCTCAGTTTACTTGTACATTTTACTGTTGATGGAATTCTGGATAGTTTACCAGTTTAGTGCTGTTATGAACAGTGCTGCTAGAAACATTCTAGTACATGTCCTTTAAACAAATGTACACATTTCTGTTGGAAATACATGTAGGGTAGAATTTTTAGGTTGTAGAATATGTATATGTTCAGCTTTAATGAATACACTAAACCATTTTCAAAAGTGGCTATACCAATTTACATTTCCACCAGAAGTGTGTGAGGGATCTGATCATTTTATATCCTTCCCAGTGCTTTGCATTTTTCATTGTAGCCATTCTGGTGAATGTATTTTTAATTTTCTTTCTTTTTTTTTTTTTTTTTTCACTTTGTCTGTGGTAAACCAGGTAGGTATTTTATTTTTGCTGTCAGTTCAGTTTTTAGATTCTGAGGTATTTAAAATTTTACTCACAAGCAGATGTCAGAACCTTGAAAACGTAAGATCTTTTTTGGAGTAATGTTCATATTACAAAGGTACAATGAAAATAATTAGGGTTATTTCTGACCATTAACTATAACATTTCTTACTTGGATTGGATGTAATGCTCAGCCCTCTGTCAAAATGACAATCACGTAGATTAAGAGAAAGGAGGGCCTGTTCTCCAGGCATTTGGGTTTTTGTTAAATATTTGATATTTAGGCTACCCTGGATTTTGTTTATTTGTTTTTTTGGAGACAGGGTCTCGCTCTGTTGCCCAGGTTGGAGTGCAGTGCTATGATCTTGCCTCACAGGAACCCCCACCTCCTGGGCTCCTGTGATCCTCCTGCCTCAGCCTCCTGAGTAGCTGAGACTATAGGTGCCCACCACCAGGCCTGGCTAATTTTTGTATTTTTAGTAGAGACAGGGTTTCACCATGTTGGCCAGGCTGGTCTCGAACTCCTGACCTCAAGTGATCCGCCCACCTCAGCCTCCCAAAGTGCTGGAATTACAGGCCTGAGCCACCATGCCGGGCCTAGGCTACCCTAGATATTAATGAAATAGTTTCATACTTGCTTTGTAATCTTGCCCCATTAGCATAGCATTTTATCTTTATTAAAGATATGGAAATTTAAATAGCCAGGACTGGTGGTTTGCACCTGTAGTCCCAGCTACTTGGGAGGCTGAGGCAGGAGGATCAGATCACTTGAGCCTGGGAGGCTGAGGCTGCAGTGTGCTAAGATCATGCCACTGCACTCCAGCCTGGGTGACAGAGTGAGACCCTGTCTGGGAAAAAAAAAAGTATTTAAAAGCAATAAAATTTTCAAAGCAGTACTGTAGTATGTATTTGACATACAACAGCATAATATATGGTTTACAGTAATGAAAATTACCTGCTTTGAAAAATTGAGAAGCATGTCAATATAGCAGAAAGAACCAGGCTTTGGATTCCAAAAGGTGGCTGTGAATTTTGATTCTGCTACTTCTAAGCTAGACATTCAGCAAGTTTTTTTAGCTTCTCCAAGTTTCAGTTTCTTCATCTGTAAAATGGGCATAATAATGCATAATGTTTTGGGAATTAGAAATGTATAAATCTCCTTGGTCCCGGAAAAGTATTCCATAAACAATAACCATTACTATTTATCTTATTAGAGTAGCTTAAGAGAGATAACTGTTACTTTTTGGAGATAATGCTTTTTTTTTTTTTCATCATCTTCAAGGTTATGCCAGACTTTTCCAGATGTCTAATTCTTTAGACATTTAAATATTTGGAAATTACATTTCTTAGTCTTTCAGTACAGAGAGGTTGAGATTAATGCTTTTGCACTGATGCTTGTGCAGAGAAGGAACCAAAGTTGTTCCTATTTATCTTTTTTTTTTCCCATGGCAAGGCATACCTCAAGGAGGAAACTTTGACCTCAGCGTAGCTGAAATAGCTGAAATATATATACTGGGTTGGTCCTTTAGAGGATTTACTTATACAAAGTCTAAGAAGATAACATACTTTATTAGGGTGAAAAAAATATTAGAGGTTATTTAGGTACCCTTACCTAATGCAGAACCTGGTTGAATAATCTGAGTATGGCATTGATTACTGAAAAGAAAGCTGAGTTCTCTATACCCACTGTAGTGTGTCCTCTAAAATAGCAGGGATTGTGTGTCTTGGCTGCTTTGAAATGGGAAAGTTTGAGGATGCGTTGAGTGGGTGAAGTGGGAGAAGATATATGTAGTGAGAATGCATGGTTGAAATTCAGAACTCGGAGAACCTTAGACTTGGGGAGTAATGGCGGTTGTAGGGAGGGGAGGACAAGGAAATCCAGTTCATCCCATATCTTTAAGGGACCTTTTAACTCTGTGTGGTGAGGGCAAGTATTTGCTACTGGTTGTGAACACACATTAAAGTACTGGTGCTGAATACAGATAAATACTGGAAAAGAACATTTCCCAGTATCTATAAGCAGTAGAATCAATCAGTATCTACAGTAAAGCAGAAAACTAAAGTGTAAAATAATAATACATCTTAGTAATTTAGGTAAAGGGTATGTAGTTAGTATCTATTTGTCACAAAAATAAGGCATATATATATATATATATATATGCGATCTCGGCTCACTGCCACCTCTGCCTTCTAGGTTCAAGCGATTTTCATGCCTCAGCCTTCTAAGTACCTGGGATTACAGGCACATGCCACCGTGCCCAGCTAATTTTTTGTATTTTTAGTAGAGATGGGGTTTCACCATATTGGCCAGGCTGGTCTCAAACTCCTGGCCTCAAGTAATCCACCTACCTGAGCCTCCCAACGTGTTGGGATTACAGGTGTGAGATTACAGCCACCACACCTGGCTAGGCCTAGATATCTTATAAAATATTTGTTGAATTGACTGTTGTTTCATTTGCCTACACAGCAGTCTTTTTACATGTATGCTTGGTCTTTAGAGTACATTGGTTATATGTAGCTTGGATTCCAGCCTATTGTTTTAAAAAATTGTGGAGGCATTGATGGCAATCAATGTATTTAAGTCAGACTTGACAGAAGTACTGTGTTACTGTGTTCCCAACAGTTATTTCTAAGTTTGAAATTTGGAGTGTGTAGTCCAGTAGAAATAGTGACGTAATGTTGAATAGTTCCCTACATTAGCCTGCAAAAGCCACATAAACTTACTGTATGAAGTTCTGGGTCTTGGTTGTTAGGGAACTGTATTTGAAGGAGCTGGGGAGAGGGGGAAAAATACTTTTTTCCCCCATTCCTTGGAGTAGGGTCCTTTAGATCATCGTATCTCATCAAGGACTGTTTTTGGTTGTCACAGTGATTGAGGGTTGTGGCTAGCATTTGGTGAGTGGAGGGCCATGTCCTGCAGTATATGGAATAATCTCACATAAAGAAGGATTGTCCCTTGTCTTTTTTGACTTTTGAATGTCATTAGATGTTTATGTAGCTGAATCAACTGTATAGATTAAATGAACTTAGAATCTAACTCTATTTTACATAAAAGCACAAAGTATTGCACAGCTTTAAACTATAGTGAATATTTTAGGAAACTACCATGAGGGAAGATTGTTTTGAACTTTACCAAGAGTTTGTCACCATTTTGGAAAATGCTGTTACTCTTGGTATTGGAATCACCAATATGATAAAGTTATGTATGCCTGCATTTTTATTTATTTATTTATTTATTTATTTATTTATTTATTTTTGAGATAGAGTTTTGCTCTTGTTGCATAGGCTGGAATGCAATGGTGCGATCTCACCTCACTGCAACCTCTGCCTCCTGGGGTTCAAGCAATTCTCCTGCCTCAGCCTTCTGAGTGGCTGGGATTACAGGTGCCCGCCACCAAGTCCAAATGATTTTTTTTTTTTTGAAACAGAGTCTCACCCTGTCGCCCAGGCTGGAGTGCAATGGTGCAATCTTGGCTCACTGCAACCTCCACCTCCTGGGTTCAAGCGATTCTCCCGCCTCAGCCTTCCGAGCAGCTGGGATTGCAGGTACCCACCACCACACCCAGATTATTTTTGTAGAGATTGGGTTTCACCATGTTAGCCAGGCTGGTCTTGAACTCCTGATCTCGGGTGATCTTCTCTTCTCGGCCTCCCAAAGTACTGGGATTACAGGTGTGAGCCACCGTGCCCGGCCTGACTGCATTTTTAGTAGTTCAAATCCTGGTGATACCACATTTGCATGCAAACATCTGACAACTCTGTCTTCTGGTACAGTGGTGTTGGAGCACTTACATGTTGAAATACAAATGATTTTATTGTAAATTATTTTCCTTTTATATTATACTTTGGACATTGCATTTTACTTTTTTTGAAATTATGTAAGTAAGTAGGTTATATTATATGTAAAAAAATCACTTGAGAGACTGGGCACAGTGGCTTACACCTGTAATCCTAGCACTTTGGGAGGCTGAGGTGGACGGATCGCTTGAGCTCAGGAGTTCCAGACCACCCTGGGCAACATGGTGAAACCTGTCTCTACAAAAAATACAAAAATTAGCTGGGTGTGGGGCATGGTGGCATGTGTTTGTAGTCCAAGCTACTTGCAGGGCTGAGGTGGGAGGATTGCTTGAGCTGGGAGGTCAAGGTTGCGGTGAGCTGTGATCGCGCCACTGCACTCCAGCCTGAGCGACAGAGCAAGACCCTGTATCAAAAAAGAAAGAATAATAATTTTAGTAACTAAGAGAGGCATTGTAAAAAAAATAAATAAAGGAGTTGAGTCTGTTAGGGTTGAAAACTGCTGACTTAGTATGAAATTTCTTTTGTATAAAATTTTGAAACAGCTGAAGTTTGCTCTTGTACACTCTCTTTTTTTCCCTACTATGTGTCTCTTCCTCACCTCTGGAGGTCTCTTTTCTCATGCCCCCAGTTGCTCTGATTTTGCCCTCAGTGCTTTGCTACCGTACCCCCAACCTGCTCAGGTCTGCATGCTCAGTTTTCCTTACTTTTTCACCAGAATCCTCAAATCTTTAGGATATAAGATTTCAACTAAGTCAGGAGGAAAAGTAGAGAACATATGTTGGAGCAGGAATGCCACCAAATAAATAACCAGATCTAATTCAGAATATGTCCTACTAGGTTTGCTCTCCTAAGCTGCCCTTACTTTCACAGCTTCTGAATCCACAGATACTCCAAAAGTTCCCAGTTTGTTTTGTTTTTCCAAAATGGTTTCTATGGCAGTGGGGACAGGACATGGGTCTGGGGAGCATGGTATGTATCAGTCATTTGAAAGTTGAAGAGTTCTAATATGTAGAAAATCCAAATAAGGAGGGAATAAGTTAATCCAAGCTGACTGCTTCTGGTCATCTGTCTCGGTGCTTTCCTCGGCAATGCTGAAAACATTCATTTTTCCTTCTCAGATAAATCTTTTTCTTTTTCTTTCTTTTTTAAATATTTCTTTAAACTTGGATGAAAGAAGGGGCTGCAGTTGAGGAACACATTTCATTTGAGAAAGTGTCTTCACAGAGGCTGATATGAAGTTAGAGGCCTTGCAGTGTATAGTGGTATGTATATCCTTTTGCTGAGCCTCAGTAAATCCCCACACTGTCTTCCTTTCAGGCAGGCTCTGGCTCCTTAGTCCCCTGAGCCCAGGTGAGGTTCCTCGCCTCTTTAAGGAAGGTTTGTTGCAGGAATATTGGATACACATCTGTAGGTAGTGTCTCAGCTCTTCCCAGGTGCCTGGGCTGGAGAGTTCAGGTAGTGTATCCTTTTTGTCAGCTGGACCCAGACCCTGAGCTACCTTTGAGGACTCTGTTTTGGAGACTATTTATTCATTAATTATTTAGGCAAACTTTATTGCCCATCTGCCATTGGTTGCCAAGCAGTAGGAACTCAAAGACAAATGAGACAAGGTTTCTGTTAAAGGACCTGACTGCCAGTAGGTCTGTAAGCATAAAGCCCAGTAATGCATTAAGAAGTATCTGCAGAGCTGGGGGGTTGGAGTGGGGAGTGGCACAGACAGGGGAAGAAGGTGATGCCAGGCAGAGGGAGCCACATGAACAATGGTACTGAGTTGAGAAGCAGCAGGGTGCATTTAGGAGACTGCATATGGTTCTGTATCACTCGAATGTAGGGTTCGAGGGTGGAACACAGCTAGAAATGATATTGGAAAGACAGAAACTAGATCATAGAGGCCTTTTGTACTATGCCAAGGCATCTAGATAGGGCTCAGCTTGTTCCCTGCTGCCTTCAGTTGCTACTGCCTTTGATCTGAGGCAACTGAAACATCTCCAAACCTCTATACCTGTGTTGACTTTTTTAAAAGTCAGGGAGATTGTATGGTTTAGTCCAGGCTGCAGGTTCTTGAGCCAGACTGCCAGATTTTGAATCTTAGCTCTTTCAATTACTAGCTCTATGACCTGGGCAAGTTATTTAACCTTTCTATGCCTCAGTTTTCTCATATATAAAGTGGCGATAATAGTAATCTTTTACATCATGAGGTCATTGAGAGAAATACATTAATTTAAAATGTATAGGCTGGGCACAGTGGCTCACACCTGTAATCCTAGCACTTTGGGAGGCCAAGGTGGGAAGATGGGTTGAGCTCGGAAGTTCCAGACCAGCCTGGGTAACATAGCAAGACTCCATCTCTACAAAAAATAAAAAAAATTAGCTGGGCATTGTGGCACACACCCGTAGTCCCAGCTACTTGGGAGGATCACCTTAGCCGGAGAGGTCAAGGATTTAGTGAGCCGTGACTGTGCCACTACACTTCAGCCTGGGCAACGGAGTGAGATCGTGACTCAAAAGAAAAAAAAAAGTATAAATATAAGCTGGATGGCTGGGCATGGTGGCTTACACGTATAATCCTAGCACTTTGGGAGGCTGAGGCAGGTGGATTACTTGAGGTCAGGAGTTTGAGACCAGCCTGGCCAACATGGTGAAACCCCATCTATGCTAAACATACAAACATTAGCCAGGCATGGTGGCTCACGCCTGTAATCCTAGCTACTTGGGAGGCTGAGGCAGGAGAATCGCTTGAACCTGGGAGGTGGAAGTTGCAGTGAGCTGAGATCATGCCACTGCACTCCAGCCTGGACAACAAAACACGCTTTCTCCCAAAAAAAAAAAAAAAAAAAGATAAGCTGGGTGTGGTGGTGCATGCCTGTATTCTCAGCTACTCAAGTGGCTGAGGTAGAATGATTGCTTGAGCCTGCCCAGGAGTTCAAGACCAGCCTGGGTGATATAGCAAGACCCTATCTAAAAAAAAAAAAAAAAAAAAAAAAAAAAAGTATAAAGTGCTTAGAACAGTATCTAGAATAAAGTAAGCAATTATTAAATATTAGCCATTTTAAAAATAATTTTTATTCTCAGCGCAATAGCATCCTTTTCATTTTTCCTGGATGTTAATTTTATTTTATTTATTTATTTTTTTTGAGACGGAGTCTGGCTCTGTCGCCCAGGCTGGAGTGCAGTGGCCGGATCTCAGTTCACTGCAAGCTCCGCCTCCCGGGTTTACACCATTCTCCTGCCTTAGCCGCCCAGAGTAGCTGGGACTACAGGCGCCCGCCACCTCGCTCAGCTAGTTTTTTTGTATTTTTTAGTAGAGACAGGGTTTCACCGTTTTAGCCAGGATGGTCTCCATCTCCTGACCTCGTGATCCGCCCGTCTCGGCCTCCCAAAGTGCTGGGATTACAGGCTTGAGCCACTGCTCCCGACCTAATTTTATTATAAAACTTCTAGACTGGGCTTTTAAAATGTATTTATTTCTCTGTCACATTTTTAAGCACTTTGCACACCTGATTATCTCTAATGGGAAGAGTGTGCCTTCTACCTCAACCTCACAAAGAGATTTATTTTCATATTTACAGATGATAGTCTTAAACCTAGTTTAACAAGTCTGGTTAATCAGACATATTAGAGTTGGTTTGCAATGTGTAGAAGAATGTAGATGGATTGATGGATAGCTCATTCCACCTATTTGGCAATTATCATTTATTTGCTTTGTATTATTATCAAGTCATTAAGTATTAATTGAGCATCCTTTTCCTAGACTTTATGTTTGACATAGACTACATTTCCCAGTTCTTGCTCTTAAGGATCTCCTAGTCCTTAGGGTTAGAGACCTTTGTTTTTATTTTAAATTCTGTTTTGTATCCTCCACAGTTCTTTTGTGTGGTTTGAGGCCATTCCTCTAGCCAGTTGAGTGTGCTGCTCTCAGGTATGTGTTCATGCAATCATTTGCCCAGGTGAAACAACTCAGAGGTCTGACAGGGCGTTTCTTTCACCACCATATGTAAAAGAGAGCTCATTTTGCGCAGTCTTTGCCGCTTAACATAAGCATACATGTTGGTCAAAGTTAGGGTTGGTTCCGCTCAGAAATTAACGACAGCCTTACTCTATGAATTTTCTTATCCTCAGTTTCTTCCTTGGGCAATTTTCAAAGATACATGCTACACTTCTCTAAATAGCTGTTTGAGGCAGTAACATGGATAACCTATTCTTTTTTTTTTTTTTTTCCCCCTGAGATGGAGTTTTGCTGTGTTACCCAGGCTGGAGTGCAGTGGTGCAATCTTGGCTCACTGCAACCTCCTTCTCCTGGTTCAAGTGATTCTTCTGCCTCAGCTTTCCGAGTAGCTGGATTACAGGCTCCTGCCACCACACACAGCTAATTTTTGTATTTTTAGCAGAGACAGGGTTTCACCATGTTGGCCAGGCTGATCTCGAACTCCTGACCTCAAGTAATCCACCTGCCTCGGCCTCCCAAAGTGCTGAGATTACAAGCATGACCCACTGCACCTGGCAGATAACTTATTCTTATCCAATAGTGAATAATAAGCAATGCCTGTTAGTGGAATAGGCCTTCCTTTTCTGAGCATTAGCAAGTACATTTTCACTTGGGGTAATCTAGAGCCTGCATGTAGGTTTTAACACTAGGAGTCTAATATTCACAGTTTATCAATTATTGTCCTAGATGTAGGTTTAGGAATTGTCAAGAAATGGAAGTAAAGGAAATTAAGGGAACTGTTAGGATGACAAGAAATGTTCCTAACAAAGTGAGACATGCCAATACGTGAGTCAAGAGGTATAGTATCTTCAGGACTAGTGTAGGGAAAGAATTTGAGCCCTAACCACTATGGGAGCTGAATGGTCAAATAATTTTTTTTTTTTTTTTTTTTTTTGAGACGGAGTCTCGCAGGCTGGGGTGCAGTGGCCGGATCTCAGCTCACTGCAAGCTCTGCCTCCCGGGTTCCCACCATTCTCCTGCCTCAGCCTCTCGAGTAGCTGGGACTACAGGCGCCCGCCACCTCGCCCGGCTAGTTTTTTTGTAATTTTTAGTAGAGACGGGGTTTCACCATGTTAGCCAGGATGGTCTCGATCTCCGGACCTCGTGATCCGCCCGTCTCGGCCTCCCAAAGTGCTGGGATTACAGGCTTGAGCCACCGCGCCCGGCCATGGTCAAATAATTGAAAGCGGGTAGAGGGTTGCTATCTCTGAGATAGAGTCACTGAGGAGCTCTGAGTTCTAATTCTAGAATGATTAAGGTGTGAGCCACTGCGCCTGGCCTGAAGGTATTCACTTCTAGGAAAGAAGACTGGCTCAAGCCAAACAGGTTATTAGGACTTCAGTTAAACAGGGTAGGTTTTAGCAAGTCTTTGTGCTTAGAGGAGGGAATTAGAATGTTCAGCAAGGCTACTGTTGAGAATTAAGAAAAGAGAACCTCTGGGGAATCCTTGTCCTTTCAACTGGCCCAGTATTGGAATGGCAGTAAATGAGAGTGCTGCAAGTCATGGGCTAGACAGCTGCCATGGGTGTGGGAAATATATACAATGAGTTAGATTTGTGGAGAATGTAAATCCATATCATGTCTATGAAAGAAATATGGGAATATCTGTCAAAATAGAAAATGTAGGCTGGGTGTGGTGGCTCACGCCTATAATCCCAACACTTTGGGAGGCTGAGGTGGGCGGATCATTTGAGGTCAGGAGTTCGAGACCAGCCTGGCCGACATGTTGAAACCCCGTCTCTACTGAAAATAGAAAAAATTAGCTGGGTGTGGTGGTAGGCACCTGTAATCTCAGCTACTTGGGAAGCCGAGGTAGGAGAATCGCTTGAACCTGGGAGGCAGAGGTTGCAGTGAGCTGAGATGGCACCACTGCACTCCAGCCTGGGGAATAGAGTGAGACTCTGTCTAATAATAAGAATAGAAGTCAGTGGGCTGGGTATGGTGGCTCACGACTGTAATCCCAGCACTTTGGGAGGCCAAGGTGGGTGGATCACCTGAGGTCAAGAGTTCGAGACCAGCCTGACCAACATGGTGAAACCTCATCTCTACTAAAAATACAAAATTAGCTGGGCATGGTGGTGGGCACCTGTAATCCTAGCTACTCTGGAGGAGACTGAGGCAAGAGAATCCCTTGAATCTGGGAGGCGGAGGATGCAGTGAGTCGAGATCGCGCCATTGCACTCCAGCCTGGGCAACAAGACTGCAACTCCGTCTCAAAAAAAAAAAAGAAAAAAAAGAAAAAAAAGAAATCAGTGAAATTAAAAGCAGGGCAAACAGAGAATTAATATAACCAAAAATTGTTTTGTTTCTGGAAAAGATTAATGAATTTAGTTCACCTTTAGCAAGACTGATCAAGGAAAAAAGAGAGAAAACATAAATATTGTCAGCGGTGAAAGAGGGGATATCATTATAGATCTTACAGATGTTAAAAAGATGTTAAGGGATATGATGAACATCTTTTTGTTTTCTTTTGAAACAGGATCTCACTCTGTTGCCCAGGCTGGAGTGCAGTGACACAGTCACTGCTCACTGTAGCCTTGACCCCCTGGGCTCAAGGGATCCTCCCACCTCAGCCTCCCCAGTAGCTGGGACTACAGGTGCATGCCACCATGCCTAATTTTTTTATTTTTTGTAGAGACAGGGTTTCATCATGTTGCCCAGACTGGCCTCAAACTCCTGGACTTAAGAACCATCCTGCCTTAGCCTCCCGAAGTGTTAGGATTACAGGTGTAAGCCACTGCACCTAGCCCGAACATCTTTTTGTCAATAAATTCAATAACTTAAGTGAAACGCACAAAATTATTTGAATAAAGGCTCATATAGTTTCATTGGTGATTTCTTTTAAACATTTAAGAAATAAATAATACCCATTTTACAGAAATTATTTTAGGAAATAAATATTTCCAAACTTGTTTGATAAATTCAGCATGACCTTGGTAAGAAAAACATGACAAAGATGTTATAAGGAAAGAAAACTTCAGACCGCCAGGTTTGGTGGCTCAGCCCTGTATTTCCAGCACTTTGGAAGGCTGAGGAGGGAGGATCATTTGAGCCCAGGAGTTTGAGACCAGCTTGGGCGACATGGCAAAACCCTGTCTCTACAAAAAATTAAAAAATTAGTTGGGCGTGGTGGCGCATGCCACTAGTCTCAACTACTCAGGAGGCTGAGGCAGGAGGATTGATTAAGCCCAGGAGGTTGAGGCTGCAGTAAGCAGCAATTGCACCACTGCACTCCAGCCTGAGCAATGGAGCAAGACTCTGTCTCAAAAACAAAAACTTCAGATCAATATTCATTGTGAACAAAGATTAATAAGTTCTTAATGAAAGACAGTCGACCCTTGAACAGTAGTGGGGTTTAGGGGTACCAGTCGCCATGCATAGTTGAAAATCCATGTATGACTTTTGACTTCCCAGAAACTTTTTTTTTTTTTAGACAGGGTCTTGCTGTGTTGCCCAGACTGGAGTGCAGTGTTGCGATCTCAGCTCACTGCAACCTCCACCTCCTGGGTTCAAGCGATTCTCCTGCCTCAGCCTCCGAGTACTGGAGTGTGCCACCATGCCCGGCTAATCTTTGTATTTTTAGTAGAGATGGGGTTTCACCATGTTGGCCAGGGTGGTCTCCAACTCCCGGCCTCATATGATCCACTTGCCTTGGCCTCCCAAAGTGCTGGGATTGTAGGCATGAGCCACTGTGCCTGGCCCAAAAACTTGCTACTAATAGTTTACTGTTCACTGGAAGCCTCACTGATGACAAACAGTTCATTGACACATATTTTGTATATGTATTATATATTGTATTTTTACAATAAAGTCAGCCAGAGAAAAGAAAATGTTATTCAGAAAATCATAAGGAAGATAAAGTACATTTACAGTACTATACTAAATCTATGCATTCCACAAGTTTACATCATCTGTTTACAAGATGAATCATCTTTCTGAAGTGGCAGGTACCCGGAGCTGCAGATCTCAATCTATAGAACATATCAAACAATTAAACTTTTCCTTATAATGTCATGACTTTCCTTTGCTTCTTGGGAGCATTTCCAGCATCACTAGTGGCACTTCGTGTGGGTCCCATGGTGTTATTCAGGGTTTACAGTATTGCACTAAGCATCACGAAATGTACACAAGAACTACAAGAGATCACTTTTTTACTGCAATATGCAATTTATTGGAGAGATGAACCGCTCTGCTGAGATGACATAAGACAACGTTTTAAGCAGATCCTCATAACACGTGAGCTCACTGCAGTATTAATAGGAGGTGGCTACAACATTATTACAGCAGTATAGTATGTTCTACAGTTAATTTTATGCAGTTATGATTATTTAGTAGTTACTTGAGACAGGGTCTCACTGTGTCACCCAGGCTGGAGTGCATTCCACGATCATCGCTCATTGCAGCCTCTACCGATACTCCCACCTTAGCCTACTGAGTAGCTGGGACCACAGTCATGTGCCGCCACGCCCAGCTAATTATTTTGTTTTTTTGTTGAGACGGGTCTCACTATGTTGCCCAGGCTGATCTCAAACTCCTGGGCTCAAGCAGTCCTCCTGCCTGGACCTCTCAAAGTGCTGTGATTACGGGTGTGAGCCACTGTGCCTGGCCAGTTATCATTTAGTACTGCATCTTTATATTTGTTTACATTTCTCCTAACTGCAAATAGTGTCATGTATGGTCTGTAAGTATTTGTGCACTTAAGTTTCGATAAATTTCAACTTTTTAAATAGATTTGTATAAACTTTAGGATAGTAAATGATAGAATAGACTAGTGTCTACATATAGTTTATGCATTCATGATGTACCTAACCTTTTCTTAATTTAAAAAATATTTCTAGGCTATGAGGTTTGTCTGCAAGTTTTTTCAAGTTGTCACAAATCTCCAAAAATTTTTCCAAACTTTTATCAAATTTATTGAAACTTACACACACAAACATAGACTGTACGTGGCGACATTGGCAGTCTAGAGAAATGCAAATAAACATTCAATATGTATGATGTTCAGGGACAGGGACAGGCTCATTATTGTTGACATGTCAGGTCTCCCTAAATTGAGCTAAGATTCACTGCAATCCCAATCAGTTTCAGCAGATTTTTTAAAAAACAGAAATAGGCAGGCTGATTTGAAATTTTATATGGAAATGAAAAGGACCTAGAATGGTCAGAATAATCTGAACAAATGAACACAAAGGATTTCTTAATGCTTAAAATGAAGCTGCAGTATTAAAGGCAGTGTGGTATTGGCATAAGTATATATAGGTCAGATGAACAAAATAGAAAGTTCAGATATGAGTCATAGCCACGTGCGACGGCTCACGCCTGTAATCTCAACATTTCGTGAGGCTGAAATGGGAGGATCTCCTGAGGCCAGGAGTTCAGCCATGGCAATATATTGAGACCATCTCTACGAAAATGTTAAAAAAAAAAAAAAAAAAAGATGAAAGATGAGCCACTGTATGGAAATTGCACCTTAAATAACACAACAGTTAAAAAACCCAACATTGTAAACAACAAATGAAAATTTAGAAGTAAAGAACTTTCTCCTAAGAAAGGCATGTAATATTGTCACGCAGTGTTTTTTAGAGACACAGTCTCACTCTATTGCTTAGGCTGGAGTGCAGAGGCACCATCATAGCCCACTACACCCTCCAAGGATCAAGGGATCCTCCCACCCCAGCTCTTGAGTAGCTGGGACTACAGGCATGAGCCACTGCATCCAGCTAATTAATTTTTTTTTTTTTTTTCTGTAGAGACAGAGTCTCGCTTTGTTGTCCAGGTTGGTCTTGAACTCTTGGCTTCGAGCAGTTCCAAAGTGCTGGGACTATCGGTGTGAGCCACTGCACCTGGCCAATGAAGAAGTTTTGAGAGTAAAATCTATTAGGACAAATCTCTAAGATTGAATGGCTTATTCTATCAGATTATCTGGGATGAAATAGCATTAGCTATATTAGTGATTGATTTGTTTTGTTTGGATGATGGAGAGAATCCTGCTATCCAAATCAACTGCTTCAGTGTTGTGTTATATCTTTGTTTAAAGGGAAGCCTGTGGTGTGGCTTAGCAGTGAAAATATTTTGCTGTAGATTTGGGTAGGAAGCTTAGAAGCCAAGGCTCTGGCTGTGATCACCTCCTCAATGGAAAAAATGGTGAAGGAAGCAAAGTGTATTTGTAAACTTTTTTATTTCTCCCAGGAGGGTTCAATTTCTCAGAGCTGAAGCCGCCTGACTGTTGCAACTTATTGACCCTATTATTCGCAATAAAAGATTCTGAATTACAGAGGGCAGGGTATTGTGAGAGTTGAGTGAATGCTGGGTTGAGTCCCATTTCTGTTATTTACTTAGTTCCATCTTTACCACTGGCTAGCTGTGAGTCTTGGGCAAGTCATTAAACTTTTTGGCCATTTGTTTCCTCATTGGCAAATGTAGATTTGGACTAAACAATTGTTTAAGATTCCTTCTAGCTCTGAAATTCTGAGAATCTGCAAATCTAAGAATTTTCACTTCCCAACATTGTGGTACATTTTCACAAAGATATCTGAGAGCCTTTCCCTGTAGTCTCTTTGGCAGATTGCAGTCCTCTGGCAGAAATGAAACTTGATCAAAATCTGTTTTTCCAACCTGATTTCATCTTAGCTTTTACACTCTGTAACAGTAACAGATGGCCAGAAAATGTTTTCCCACATACTTTAAGTGGAATAAATAGCAGGCTGCCATTAGCCTTTTTAGCTGCCCTTGGACTCTCAATGATACTACCCTCAATTAGGAACACAAATGCTTTTTTTTTTTTTTTTTTTTTTTGCCAGGGACTGTGGGGTGTAGAAAGAGAAGTATACAACATAATGATTCTCAAGAATTCAGTATCCGGTTGCAGTTTGTGAATTTTAGACTGGCAGTTGAAGGTGACTTGGAATAATTGGTTTTATCATCACATTGCTGCAGTTTAACCCAGTTGTACTCCATTATAGGCAGAGAGTTTGAGCTTTTTTTCCCCCTCCAGGTGATGAGAGAGCTGAAACTTGGGCCTCTTGTATAATTCTCAGATCTGTGGTTTCCTTGGCTGAGCAAACCTCCCCAACCCTACCCAACAACAGTCAGGCCCATTTTTTAAAAAGCAGGCCGGGCGTGGTGGCTCACACCTGTAATCCCAGCACTGGGAGGCCGAAGCAGACAGATCACGTGATGTTTAAAAAAATCTTTTATTTTTATTTTTATCATTTTTATTTTTTGAGACAGAGTCTTGCTGTGACACCCAGACTGGAGTGCAGTGGGATGATCTCAGCTCACTGCAGCCTCCACCTCCCGGGTTCAAGCAATTCTCGTGCCTCAGCCTCCCAAGTAGCTGGGATTACAGGTGTGCCACCATGCCCAACTAGTCCTTGTATTTTTAATAGAGATGAGGTTTCACCACATTGCCCAGGCTGGTCTCAAACTCCTAGGCTCAAGCAATCCACCTGCCTTGGCCTCTGAAAGTACTGGGACTAGCAGGCGTGAGCAACCGTGCCCGGCCATCTTTTATTTTTTTTAAAACCTATTCTTTGGTATTGCTCTAAAATGCAGGCAAAATCAGTTAAAGAATTCTTACTGCCTTTTTTGAGAAGCTTAAATAAGGCAGTATGCATTTTTTGTTGACTCCTAAAAGTAAACTCATAATTGAAAAAGCATATATATGTTATATCATTATTACAGTCACAGGAGAACCGCTCATGGTGGTCCAGCAGACATGCATGCAGCATCAGCAGTCCTTCGAGTGCTTGAAGAACTCTTGGTTGTTTAGTGTTGTTCAGCTTTTGGTGATTACTTGCTTGTATGGTTAATCTTAGACCTGATGGCACAGTATCCTCTGTGGTCTCTTGTCAGCATGTTGCTAGAGACCGGGTGTCACTGCTGGAATGGTGGTAAATTAGCCCTGGACCTACTTAAGAAAAAGTTTGTTAATCTGGTTGAGTTGGTGAAGTGCAGAAAGGTTTTTGATGGAGTTACACTATTAACTTTACCAAAAAAGTTTAGATGTATTCCTCTTACACAGGTTAAGCAGTGTATGGTAGATTATAAAAAGTGAAAGAATGTCCTCCAACCACGTCTGAGATACCTTATAAATTTATTCTGTGCCAAGTGTGTTTTGGGGAAACTTCATAATATTAAAATGTTAGTAGAAGTAAAAACCAGTGAGCATACCTGGGTTCATACTACCTCTTCTTGCCCTGTCATCTGGGGCAAACTGCTTCATATCTGAACCTCATGCTCTTCCTCTGAGCAATGGAGATAATAATGCATACCTCATGTGTGATATTGCAAAGATTAATTGAGATGTTATGAAGACCCTTTATTCAGTGCCTGGTGCAAAGTAAAATGTCATTTTTATTCGTTGTTTGGTTTTGCTGGTCCAGGCCAGAGAATAATGCCTTTTCTCGCTTGGGGTGTATAAAATAAGTTATTTTTTATTTGTTCGTTTGTTTGTTTTGAGACAGAGTCTTGCTCTGTTGCCCTGGCTAGAGTGCAGTGGTGCAATCTCAGCTCATTGCAACCTCTGCCTTCTGGGTTCAAGTGATTCTCCTGCCTCAGCCTCCCTAGTAGCTGGGATTACAGGCATGTGTCACCATGCCTGGCTAATTTTTGTATTTTTAGTACAGATGGATTTTCTCCATGTTGGCCAGGCTGGTCTCGAACTCCTGACTTCAGGTGATCCTCCTGCTTTGGTTTCCCAAAGTGCTGGGATTATAGGTGTGAGCCATTGCGCCTGGCCAAATTATGTTTTAAAAATGAAATTTTCTTTTAGCTGACAAAAGGATATTGATCTGGTCCAGCCTATGGGGCAAAAAGACATACAATTATTATTTTGTTATTTGTTTGTTTCTTTTGAGACAGAGTCTCGCTTTGTTGCCCAGGCTGTAGTGCAGTGGTGCAAACTTGGCTCACTGCAACCTCTGCCTCCCGGGTTCAAGTGAATCTCATGCCTCAGCCTCCCAAGTAGCTGGGATTACCGGCATGCCCCACCTTGGCCTGGCTAATTTTATTTGTGATTTTTTAGTAGAGATGGGATTTCACCATGTTGGCCAGGCTGGTCTCGAACTCCTGGCCTCGAGTGATCTGTCCACTTCGGCCTCCCAGTGCTGGGATTACAGGTGTGAGCCACCGTGCCCGGCCTGCATTTTAAAATAAGCATTCCGAAGTAATTAAGATCCATGTGATCAGAGGACCATAGTTTGAGACGCATTGCCCTAAAAACTGGCAAGATTAGGATGAAATGTAATACAATTTGATATACTTTTTTTGTTAAGGCTTGAAAAATACATTTATTTATATGGAACTGTAAATAGAGTTAGATTTTGCAAAGAACACAACGTAGAAATTAGATACGTAGCACTTAGTATAATCACTCTAAGAATGTCAGTGCTAGCTAACAGTATAACTTATTCTTGACTGTGTTTATGTTTTATTTTATCTGAAGTATGTTTCTCTTTTTTCAGAGAAGTAGTCAGTTTGAAAAGGTCCATCTCACTTTCTTTTCTTTAAAAGTGGCTGGGCACAGTGGCTCACACCTGTAATCCCAGTACTTTGGGAGGCTGAGGTGGGAGGATTGCTTGAGCCCAGAAGTTCCAGACCAGCCTGGGTAACAAAGGGAGACCCCATCTCTACAAAAAATAAAAAAAACTTAGGTGGGTATAGTGACATGCACTTGTGGTTCTAGCTACTCTGGAGGCTGAGATGGGAGGATCACTTGAGCCCCAGGAGGTTGAGGCTGCAGTGAGCCATGATCACGCCACTGCACTCCAGCTTGGTTGACAGAGTGAGACTGTCTCAAAAAATAAAATAAAAATGGCTTTTTATCATACGAAAGAGCAGTTTATCTTAGTGGTTCTCAGCCTTTTCTCCTTACTCCTGCCTCTCAGAGGGATCCTTACTCCCATCCCTGACAGTGGCTCATTTCTACAAGAATTCTCAGCTGGGGTAGAAAGGCAACATCTTATCAGAATCTGTGTGGTTGGAGAGGAGGAGACATGTGGTTGTAGTCTTCAAAACTCGTTCTGCTTGTTAAAACATTCTTATCTTTCTAAGACTAGTAGTACTTCTGAAGTATGTCCCGCCCCAATTAATGGCTTCTCTGGACCGCTTAAGATTAGAGGAAGGGTTGGTAGGACAGTAGAAGGAAATAATTATAATATTTTATTTAAATACATAAGAGACTTGAAAGCCTGCCTGTGCCTAGTGATTACAAATAATGTTGAGTTCTGTTTTCTGCTTTCCCTTCTCTCAGGACTGTCTCCTCAGAGTTCTTAGGGGCATGCACTATCTTCCTTTACTTCCTTTTGTTGTTGTCTTATTAGGAAGTATGTAGATGAGTTTATTTCTCCTTCGTACCCCAGTCCTATTTTCTTGTAGATAGCCATTTGTTTAGGAAAAGGACTGAAAAGCCATTTCTTTCCGGAAGAGAAATAATCACCTTCCCTCTGTGGCAAGTTGTTTTTAGAGGAAAAGAACCATTTATTGAAAACTTGGGTGCAGCAGACCAACATGGCACAAGTATACATATGTAACAAACCTGCACGTTATGCACATGTACCCTACAACTTAAAGTATAATAATAATAAATAAATTTAAAAAAATAATAATAATTTAGAATGAAAATAAAAAAAAAAAAAGAAAACTTGTCTTTTTGGTTCAGAGAATAGAGTTAGTTCATACTCAGTAAATGTAGATTAAATTTTTTTAAGTGAATTAAAATCAGCAGAAGTATGTATAAGGGCCTGGGATTTTATTTTACCATATTTAGAAGCTAATTATTAACTCCTACTGTTTCATGGATGCTGGCAGAACACACAAGACTTCTGGATCAGAGACAAAGGACTTTATTACTCACAGCCTATTTTTCATGGCCCAGCAAGCAGCATTCCTTGCCCCCAGAGTCCTATGAGAGTGACATGAATGGGTCCAGATGAATGCCTGCATATGTGTTATAGGAATAGAACACTAAGCTTGGGGAATCCACTGCTTTTATAGTAAATGGTAAGCAGGCCTGTTCTTTGTCCTAGTGGGAGAGATTATTTCCTTACTCAAAGCTGTTCTCTGCAAACACAATCCTGAGAAGAGGCCTGAGTAAGAAGTGGTTAGGACCATGCATTATTGACAGGCCCAGCAAGATGTGTAGGATTAAGAGAGACCCATGGGGCTGGGCACAATGGCTCACATCTGTAATGCCAGCACATTGATAGGCCGAGGCAAGTGGATCACTTGAACCCAGGAGTTTGAGACCAGCCTGGGCAACATGGCGAAACCCTGTCTCTACAAAAAATATAAAAATTAGCCGAGCGTAGTGATGTGTGCCTGTAGTCCCAGCTACTAGGGAGGTTGAGGTGGGAGGATAACCTGCGGCCAGGAGGTCGAGGCTGCAGTGAGCCATGATGGTACCACTGCACTCCAGCCTGGGTGACAGAGTGAGATCCTGTCTCAGAAAAAAAAGAGACTTAGTGGAGGAATAGCATTCCCAACACTAAGTACGTAAATAGACAATTGATAGAAATCTTAGAAAAATTTGTTATAAAATATTTGCCCTACAAAAGGTATGGAGTAGCATAATGAAAAGCCATACAGTCACCTCTCAACTTGAGAAATAAGCGTTATCCATACAGTTGAAGCTTCCTGTCGACCCCTCTCCTTACCCCACAGGTAAGCACTTTCCTAAATTTGTCATCATGCCAGTGCATTCCTGTGTATCCCTTAATATCATACAGTATTGTTTTGCATGTTCACAAACTTCTAAAAATGATTTTTACTATCATTTAAAAATTGTTAAAGAGCTGTTTTCATAGTACCTTCTTAAGCACTTTAGAAAAACATTGCAAAGATAAACTTTGGCACGTCATGATTTTATGGTCCAAGGAAAAGCAAAATCACTAAAACACAGTTTAGTAAAAGGAAAAGATACATATAGTGAAAAAAGTTGGTAAATATATAGGTATGTAAGTCTAAACTGTTAGCATCTAATATATGTAAACACAAAGTATAGTTAAGTTTGGTGGACAAAATACAATTCATGATTGGGGTGAAAATAGTGACTATGAGAGGCAGCAGCAGTGAATTACAGGAGTGAGATTAATTTAGACAGTTGGTCTTACAGGAGAGAGGGTTATGCTATGAGGAACTGGTCTTAAATTGATCCAGCCAAAAAGATGAGAGAAGGGAACTGGGAGTAGTTAGCCAGCAGGGCAGTTAGCTAAGAGATAGGTGGGCCAGCATTCTGTTGGGTCACCATTTGGATTAGGAAGAATGGCCAAGACTAAGCCCCTTACCTTGAAGAGCTTAATCTAATTGAGCAGGAGTGGTTATCTTATGCGTTTGAGAATCAGAGAACATCCCAAGACTCTGTCATATGATTATGAACTAAACATGCCTTACAGATTCCAGGAATGGAGAATAAAAGAGTTTAATGTGAGTTACAGCAGTGAGGGAAAGAAGGCCTCAGGGAGAAGTCTCCAGTTCAGCCTTGCATGGCAGATAATGGTGTGGAGGGAAAGGGAGTGGCTGGTGAGAGCACAGGAGGGAGGACTGGAGCAGTGAGGAATAGTGAGAGGACTGGCCTGTGCGAATATTTTATTTCAAGACCATTTGACCGATAGAGTTTCCTGTGGTCTAGATTTTGCTGATTGCACACTTACAGTGTAGTTCAGCAATTTTCATCTGTCCTCAGTATTTCCTTCAAATTAGCAGCCGGATGTAGTGGCTTGATGACATTCAAGTTTAGTCTCTTTGGGAAGACTATAGAACTGGTTGTTCTTTTTTCATATCAGTAAAGATATGTGTAGGGGTCTGGGATTTCATTTTACCCTGCTTTAATAAGCCAATAATTAGCCTGTTACTGTTTCACATCCTTAACTTCATGTAGCTCTCTCTTCTGTTATTTCAAGTAGTGCTAAAAAATATAACAGCTTGCTTCCTGAGATAATAGGTCTCTGTTCCCCTCCCTTACTTTTATCTAGACCACCTCTTTTCTTCATTTCTGTCATCCCTATCTTGCTCATTTTTAATTCTTTTCTGTGTGGGAGTCCTTTCCGAGGAAGGAGCTTGGGACGGTTACTTTCATGAGTTTATAGGACTAGACTGCTCCAGCTCCTTGGGGTCTCACTAGGGATCCCTTGCAATGGACAGTGTCAGTTACTGTGTCAAATCAGCCCCCATTGCTTTTCATTTAATAGTTGTTGGTTATCTTGGGATTCTTCTGTTCTCAGTTGTCAGATGCCCTTTTGCTTCCCTCCACTTTGTTCTAGACAGCTGGATAGCACTTAATGTCTTGTGGCTGTTGATGTTTTTGCCCTACCCACTTGTCTATGGGGATTTATGAGGATACTTCATCTTCTATTTTGTTTTAAATGTTATTCATGGACTTTCTGTGTTGTTATCTAGTTGCTCTGTCTGGTGTTTGTTTGTTTTTATAATGGGTCTTGCTCTGTCATCTCAGGCTAGAGTACAGTGTCATGATCACGGCTCACTGTAGCCTCAACCTCAGCCTCCTGAGTAGCTGGGACTATAGGCATGCACCACCGTGCCTAATTTTTGTTTGTTTTCTTGTGGAGATAGGGTCTTGCTATGTTGTCCAGGCTTGTCTTGATCTCCTAGGCTCAAGTGATCCTCCTGCCTCAGCCTCCCAAAGTGCTGGGATTACAGGCGTGAGCCACCACGCCTGGCCCTCTGGTTTTGTTTTTGTTTTTGTTTTTGTTTTGAGACAGAGTTTTGCTCTTGTTGTCCAGGCTGGAGTGCAATGGCACGATTTCAGCTCACTGCAACCTCTGCCTCCCAGGTTCAAGCGATTCTCCTGCCTCAGCCTCCGGAGGAGTTGGGATTACAGGCATGCACCACCACGCCTGGCTAATTTAGTATTTTTAGTAGAGACGGGGTTTCTCTATGTTGGTTAGGCTGGTCTCGACTCCCGACCTCAGGTGATCCGCCCGCGTCTGCCTCCCAAAGTGCTAGGATTACAGGCGTGAGCCACTGTGCCTGGCTCCCTCTGTCTGTTTTTATGTGAGGGTTCAGAAATATCGAAAGACTACATTGCCATTGCTACAGCTATTGCCCCAGAATGCTCATCGTAGGTTCTTTAGTAGGATGATGACACAATCATAAGTAGAATCATAGGTCTCACAACATCTTTTATGGTGTAGAGATAGTGTGGTCCGAGTACATTTGTTCTGGCTGGTCTGAGTATGGTGTTGTTTACAACTAATTGATCACAACCAGTTACAGATTTCTGTGTTCCTTCACTCCTACTGCTTCACTTGACTAGCCTTAACAAATGTTCTTTAATTTTTTTATTTTCTCTAGATTCAGAAGTGTTTTGGCCATAATACCCAGTTAACAGATTCCCATGGAAATAATAGCTTCTTATCATTACTCTTTTCAGGTTCACTAAGAATCTTTCCCCAGACAAAATCAACTTGAGCACCCTGAAAGGGGAAGGTCAGCTGACCAACCTGGAGCTGGATGAAGAGGTTCTACAGAATGTACTGGAGCTGCCCACCTGGTTAGCCATCACTCGGGTCTACTGCAACAGGGCCTCCATCCGGGTGAGAATGAGGGTCGGAATGCTGCTGTTCTCTTCGGCCAGCAGGCCTGCCTTCTGGAGGGTCAGCTACCACAGCCCTGAGACTTTGCTTTCCTCTTTCAGATCCAGTGGACAAAATTGAAGACACACCCAATTTGCTTGGTAATGACCTTTCTTGATTGCAAGTAATCAAAGTGGGGTGGCCAGGGTAGGCTTTTAGAAGATGAGGGAGAAAATGATAGGCTAACCCTTTTAGGACTGGGGGGTGTCTCCTTATGTCCCTGTGAGCTTCTCTCTAAGACAGTGTGACTGTTGTCTGGGCTTATTCTGGAACTGCTGTGTGATATAAGATTAGCACTGGGACACAAGACCCAGGACTTCTCAGTTATTTTCTCGGTTTTAGTGTAACAATTATGGCTGCCTAGGCTCTAACCTTAGACTTTCCTATTTTCCCTTGAAATCTTTTTTTTTTTTTTTTTTTTGAGATGGAGCTTTGCTCTTATCACCAAAGCTGTAGTGCAATGATATGGTCTTGGCTCACTGCAACCTCTGCCTTCTGGGTTCAAGCGATTCTCCTGCCTCAGCCTCCTAAGTAGCTAGGATTACAGGCATGCACCACCATGCCCAGCTAATTATGTATTTTTAATAGAGACAGGGTTTTGCCATGTTGGCTAGGCTGGTCTCGAACTCCTAACCTCAGGTGATCCACCCGCCTCAGCCTTCCAAAGTGCTGGGGTTACGGGCGTGAGCCACCGCGCCTGGCACTCCTTGAAATCTTGACAGAGGAAAAATTAGAAGTTTGGTTTGGGCTGGGTGTGGTGGCTCATGCCTGTAATGCCAGCACTTTGGGAGGCAGAGGTGGGTAGATCACCTGAGGTCAGGAGTTCAAGACCAACCTGACCAACCTGGTGAAACCCCATCTCTACTAAAAGTACAAAAAATTAGCCAGGTGTGGTGGTGGCGGGTGCCTGTAATCCCAGCTACTCGGGAGGCTGGGGCAGGAGAATCGCTCGAACCTGGGAGGTGGAGGTTGCAGTGAGCCGAGATCACCCTTCAGCCTGGGCGATAGGAGTAAGACTCTGTCTTGAAAAAAAAAAAAGAAGAAGAAAAAAAAAAGTTTAGTTTGGATTGACTGTTGAACGATGATCAGTTGAGGGTCCTTCAGAGGCTGGACAATGTGTGTCTTTATCCCCAAAACTGGAATCCCCAGGAACAATAATATTCCTGCAACTTGGATTTGTGTTTTATCTTTTTGCTCTGAGTTCATCCTGTACTTGTCATGAGGTTCTGCTGCTAATGGAAATGGAAGGGGGAAAATGAGGACTCTCCTTGCATTTTAGTTTGTTCGTTCATTCGTTCGTTCGTTCGTTCATTCATTCATTCATTCAGTAAATATTGATTGTCTGCCCACTGTGGGTATAGCACTTTACTAGGCTCTGGAGCACAGAGATGAATGACACAGTCTGTGCTGTCATTGTGCTATGTGTGTATTTGTGTAAATGTTTAGCTCTCCTTGACTTTTATTTCAGTGTCTGGATAAGGTAGAGGTGGAGATGAAGACATGTGAGGATCCTCGGCCCCCCAATGGACAGTCTCCCATTGCCCTTGCTTCAGGACAGAGGTTAGTTGCTTTGAATCCTGTTATTTCCAACATAGTAATTGCTCTAGATCCCCTTTTAGTTAAAAAATAAAAACTTTTTATTATGGAAATTTTCAAACTTACACTAAAGTAGAGAAAATGGTATAAGAACCCCCATATACCCAAGATCTGATTTCAACAATTATCAACACTTTGTCATTCTTCTTTTTTTTTTTTTCTTTTTTTCCCCGAGATAGAGTCTTGCTCTGTCACCCAGGCTGGAGTGCAGTGGTGTGATCACAGCTTACTGTAGCCTCGACCTCCTGGGCTCAATCAGTCTTCCTGCCTCAGCCTCCCAAGTAGCTGGGACCACAGGCATACATCACCATGCCTGGCTAGTTTTTCATAGCAATAGGGTCTCACTATGTTGCCCAGGCTGGTCTTGAACTCCTGGCCTTAAGCGATCCTCCCACCTCAGCCTCCCCAAAGCCCTGGGATTATGGATGTGAACCACCATGCCCAGTGTTGTCATTCTTTTTTCTTTTTCTTGCCAGTTTGTGTATGTGTATGTATGTGCATGTGGACACTATAGTACTTGAAAGCAAATCTCAGAAACCATATGATTCCACTTGCAAATACTTTTTTTTTTTTTGAGATGGGGTCTCACCCTGTCACCCAGCCTGAAGTGCAGTGGTGTGATCTTGGCTCACTGCATCCTCTGCCTCCCAGGCTCAAGTGGTTCCCCACCTCAGTCTCTTAAGTAGCTGGGGCCACAGGCATGCCCCACAATACCTGGCCAATTTTTTGTAGTTTTGGTAGAGATGGTTTCACCATGTTGCCCGGCTGGTTATTAACCCACCTGCAAATACTTTCATATCATGTCTTTAACAGACAAGGACTGGAAAAAAAATATATTGCTATCACATTAAAAAGAATTAACAGGCCAGGTGTGGTGGCTCACGCCTGTAATCCCAGCACTTTGGGAGGCTGAGGTGGGCATATCACCTGAGGTCGGGAATTCGAGACCAGCCTGGCTAACAGGGTGAAACCCCATTTCTACTAAAAATAAAAACTCCGTTTCTACTAAAAATAAAAAAAAAAACCAGCCAGGTGTGGTGGCAGGTGCCTGTAATTCCAGCCACTCGGGAGGCTGAGGCAAGAGAATTGCTTGAACCCGGGAGTTGGAGGTTGCAGTGAGCTGAGATCGCACCATTGCACTCCAGCTTGGGCAACAAGAGTAAAACTCCATCTCAAAAACAAACAAAAAACAAAAAACCTCACAAGAATTCCTTAATATCATCTAATACCTATTTCATAATCAATTTTCCTGAATTATCTCTAAAATATATATATATATGTATACACATATATTTTTTCTTTTTTTGGTTTTGTGACAGGGTCTCACTCTGTCACCCAGGCTGGAGTGCAGTGGCACGAGCTTGGCTCCCTGCAACCTCCACCTCCTGGATTCAAGTGATTCTTGTGCCTTGGCCTCCTGAGTAGCTGGAATTACAGGTGCCTGACACCGCACCTGGCTGATTTTTGTATTTTCAATAGAGATGGGGTTTTGCCATGTTGGCCAGGCTGGTCTTGAACTCCTGACCTTGGATGATCCACCTGCCTCAGCCTCCTAAAGTGCTGGAATTACAGGTGTGAGCCACTGTGACTGACCTAAATATATATATTTTTTACAGAACAATATGGATCAAAAGAAGTCCATACTTTATATTTGGGTGATAGGCCTTTTAAAGTTCTTTTTTTTTTTTTTTTTTTTTTGAGACGGAGTCTCGCTGTGTCTCCCAGGCTGGAGTGCAGTGGCGTGATCTCGGCTCACTGCAAGCTCCGCCTCCCGGGTTCACGCCATTCTCCCGCCTCAGCCTCCCAAGTAGCTGAGACTACAGGCGCCCGCCACCACGCCCGGCTAGTTTTTTGTATTTTTAGTAGAGACGGGGTTTCACCATGTTAGCCAGGATAGTCTCGATCTCCTGACCTTGTGATCCACCCGCCTCGGCTTCCCAAAGTGCTGGGATTACAGGCTTGAGCCACCGCGCCTGGCCTTAAAGTTCTTTAATTACATCCCACCACACACACATTTTTAAATATACTATTTATTCTTTGTAGGAATTAGATAATCTTTTCTAAAGAATTTCCCTTGTTTTGTATTCTGGCTGATTGTATCATCAAGGTGTCATTGAAAATGTTTCTCATTTAATCTGGTAGATTTAAAGGCTTGCCCTGATTCATTTTGTTTGCTTTTGTTTTCTTGGTAAGAATACTTCCAAGGGGGTGAAAGGTCTCTCTCTGGCCTCTTTTCTTTTTTTTTTGTTTTTGAGATGGAGTTTTGCTCTTGTCGCCCAGGCTGGAGTGCAATGGCACGATCTCCGTTCATTGCAACCTCCGCCTCCCTGGTTCAAGCGATTCTCCTGCCTCAGCCTCCCAAGTAGCTGGGATTACAGGCATGTGCCACCATGCCTAGCTAATTTTTTGTATTTAGTAGAGATGGGGTTTCACCATGTTAGTCAGGCTGGTCTCAAATTCCTGACTTCAGGTGATCCACCTGCCTCGGCCTCCCAAAGTGCGGGGATCACAGGCGTGAGCCACTGAGCCTGGTCTCTGGCCGCTTTTCTAAAGGCATTAATCCCATTAATGAGGACTTTTCCTTCATGAGCTAAACACCTTCTGGAGGCCTCATCTCTAAAACTGTCACATGGGGCTATTAGATTTCAACATATGATGAATTCTGGGGAAACATAAGCATTCAGACCATAGCACTGAGTAACATTATAGTGTATGGGTATACCACAATTGGTTTATCCATTCACTAGTTGATGGTCATTTTATTTCCATTTTTTGGCTATTATGAATAATACTGCCGTAAACATTTGTATACAAGTTTTTGTGTGGTCATGTGTGCTTTTCTTTCTCTTGGGTAAATACCTAGTTATGGTATTTAGGGGAAGATTTAACTTTTTCAGAAACTGTCAAACTTTTCCAGAGTGGCTTACCATTTTATATTCTTTTTACATTTTGCATTCTTTCCACCTTGGCCTCTCAAAGTGTTAGGATGATTACAGATGTGAGCTACTGCGACTGGCCTTATATCCTACATTTACTCTTTCTATATATTTTTTTGTATGTCGTACCTTTACAGTCATTATTCTTCCTGATGTTCATATCTCCCTGTCTTTGGCCAGTTAGAGCCTTTCCAGGTGAGCTCCTGTGTCCTTTTGACAAGACCCCAGTAATCTTTCTGCTTTTAGGTAGAATAAGATGTTTGAGGATTCAAGGCCAAGCCAGGTGGATCATTTGAGGTCAGGAGTGGTAGCACGTGCCTGTAGTACCAGCTACTTGGGAGGCTGAGGCAGGAGAATCGCTTGAACCTGTGAGGCAGAGGTTGCAGTGAGCCGAGATTGCACCATTGCTCTCCAGCCTGGGCAACAAGAGCGAAACTCTGTCTCAAAAAAAAAAAAAAAAAAAAAAAAAGAAAGAAAATCAAAGAATCCAAGCCAGCACAATCAGCATAATTTAGAAAACACTTTATTGAAATATAATTCATATACCATAACATTCATCCGTGTGAAGTGTACAATTCAGTGGTTTTTACTATATTCACTGGGATGTACAACCATGACCACAATCAATTTTAGAACATTTTCATCACCCAAGAGAAACCCCATACGTATTAGCAGTCACTCCTCATTCTTCCCTGCCTTAGCCCTAAGCAACCACTCATCTACTGTCTATGTCTATTCTGAACATTTATATAAATGAAATAATATACTATGTGGTCTTTTGTGGTTGACTTCTTTCACTTAGCATAATGTTTTCAAGGTTCAGGCATGTTGTAACCTTAAAAAGGAATAAAGTACTGTTATATGCTACAGCATGGCTGTTTTATGTAAATGTATAGTCATTTGTGTCTTACTACTTTAGCTTAACATTATGTTTGTGAGAGACATCCATTTTGTTACATATATTTGTAGTTCATTCTTCCTCATTACTGTATACCATTCCATTACCTGCATATGCCACAATCCGTTTTGTTGTAGACGTTTCTAGTTTCTGGTTCTTTTTTTTGTTTCTTGAGACAGAGTCTTGTTCTGTTGCCAAAGTTGGAGTACAATGGTGCGATCTCAGCTCACTGCAACCTCTGCCTTCCAGGTTCAAGCGATTCTCACACTTCGGCCTTCAGAGTAGTTGGGAGTACAGGCATGTGCCACCACCACCACACCCAGCTACTTTTTCTATTTTTCGAGACAGTCTCACTATGTCACCCAGGCTGGAGGGCAGTGGTACAATCTCGCCTCTCTGCAATGTCCGCTTCCCAGGTTCACGTGATTCTTCTGCTTCAGCCTCCCAAGTAGCTGGAACTATAGGTGCCTGCCACCATGCCTCACTAGTTTTTTATTTATTTATTTATTTATTTTTTATTTTTATTAGAGACTGGGTTTCACTGTGTTGGCCAGGCTGGTCTTGAACTCCTGACCTCGTGATCTGCCTGCCTTGGCCTCCCAAAGTGCTGGGATTACAGGCGTGAGCCACCATGCCTGGCCTCTCCTGGCTAATTTTTGTATTTTTAGCAGAGACAGGGTTTTGCCATGTTAGCCAGGCTGGTCTCATCCTGGTCTCAGGTGATCCACTTGCCTCAGCCTCCCAAAATGCCGGGGTTACAGGCTTGTAGAACTCTTCTCTCTGATGAGTTTGGTGGTCAATCATGACTCCGTGTATTTGTCAAAACCCACAGAGCCATCCGGGTGCAGTAGCTCACACCTGTAATCCCGGCACTTTGGGAGGCTGAGGTGGGCAGATCACGAGGTCAGGAGTTCGAGACCAGTCTGGCCAACATGGTGAAACCCCATCTCTACTAAAAAAAAATACAAAAATTAGCTGTGCGTGGTGGCATGCACCTGTAATCTCAGCTACTCCGGAGTCTGAGGCAGGAGAATTGCTTGAACCTGGGAGGCAAAGGTTGTAGTGAGCCAAGATCACACCACTGCACCCCAGCCTGGGCGACAGAGCAAGACTTTCTCGGGGGGAAAAAAAAAAAACCCACAAAGCCATACACCACAAAGAATGAGTTTTCCTGCATATAAGTTAAAAATATGTAATAAAAGAGAATAGTGCTGCTGTGAACCTTCTTGTATGTATATCTTGTGAACATATATATACGTTTCTATTTTATATACCTAGCAGTAAAATTGCTGGGTTATGGTTCTGTTTTTGTAAATATTGCTATATAGTTATTCGTAGTGATTGCACCAGTTTTCCCTCTAGCATTACATAAAAGTTTTAGTTGCTCCATATCTGGTATTGTCTATCTTTTCATTTTAATCATCCTGGTGGGTGTGTAGTTGTATCACATTATGGTTTAATTTATATTTTTCCAATGATTGGTTTATTGGAATTTTGGATATTGTCTTTCATAAAGCACTTGTGTAAGTGTTTTGCTCATTTATCTTTGGGTTGTATTTTTCTTAATTTGTAGAAATTCTTTGTATATTCTGAAAACAAGTACTTGGTTAGATACATGTATTGCAGATATCTTCTACTCTGTACGGAATACTAAGATACTGATCACTCTTATTTTTTTTTTTTTTAATTTTTTTTTTTTGAGACGGAGTTTTGCTCTTGTCACTCAGGCTAGAGTGCAATGGCACAATCTCAATTCACTGCAACCTCCACCTCCTGGGTTCAAGTGATTCTCCTGCCTCAGCCTCCTGAGTAGCTGGGATTACAGGTGCCTGCCACCACGTCTAGCTAATTTTTGTATTTTTAGTAGAGATGGGGTTTCACCATGTTGGCCAGGCTGGTCTCGAACTCCTGACCTCAGGTGATCCACCTGCCTCGGCCTCCCAAAGTGCTGGGATTACAGGCACGAACCACTGTGCCCGGCCCACTCTTAATTTTTTTAAATTATTGAACAGAAATTATTCTGATGTAGTCCAGTATATCTTTTTTTTCACTTTATGGTTAGCAATTTTTGTATCTTGTTTAAGGAATCTTTCTATCCTAAGGCAGGAAGAGAGTCTCCTATATTTTCTTCTAAAAGCTTTATTGTTTGGCTTTTCACATTTAAATCTCTAGTCCGTCTTGGAACTGATTTTTTTTTTTTGTTTGGTGAAGGTAGGCATCAATATTAATTTTTCTCTTTATGGATAGCTGCAAAATGACCATGCACCATTTATTGAAAAAACTATCTTTTTCACACTGCACTGTCACCTTTGTCATAAATCTAGTGACTCTCAGCATAGTTTTGATTTATGAGTGAGGTTGAGGATCATTTTCTTTCTTTTTTTTTTTTTTTTGAGACGGAGCCTTGCTCTGTCACCAGGCTGGAGTGCAGTGGCGTGATCTCGGCTCACGCCTCCCGGGTTCAAGCAATTCTCCTGCCTCAGACTCCTGAGTACCTGGGACTACAGGTGTGCACCACCACATCTAGCTAATTTTCGTATTTTTAGTAGAGACGGGGTTTCACCATGTTGGCCAGGATGGTCTTGATCTCTTGACCTCGCGATCTGCCCACCTCTACCTCCCAAAGTGCTGGTATTACGGTGTGAGCCCCTGCACCCGGCCTTTTTTTCTTTCTTTCTCTTTTTTTTTTTTTTTGAGACAGGATCTCACTCTGTCACTCGGGTTAGAGTGTGGTGTCACGATCACAGCTCATTGCAGCCTAGACCTCTTCAGGCTCAGGTGATCCTCCTGCCTCAGCCTCCCAAGGTGCTGGGACCAAAGGCATGTACCACCGTACCTGGCTAATTTTTTCTATTTTTTGTAGTGACCAGGTCTCACTATATTGCTGGGCCGAGCTCAAACTCCTAGGCTCAAGTGATATGCCCGCTTTAGCCTCCCAAAGTGTTAGGATTACAGGCATGAGCCACTGTGCCCAGCGTTTTTTCTTTTCTCCTTTTTCTTTTTTTTTTTGTTTTACTGAGACAGAGTCTCACTCTGTCACCCTGGTTGGAGTGCAGTGGCGCAATCTTGGCTCACTGCAGCCTCAGTCTCCCGGGCTCAAGCGATTCTCCTATCTCAGCCTCTCAAGTAGCTGGGACTACAGGCATGTACCACCACACCTGGCTAATTTTTAAATGTTTTTGTAGAGAGTTTTTGTAGAGAGGGCATCTCCCTTTGTTGCCCAGGCTGGTCGCAAACTCCTGTGCTCAAATGATCCTCCACCTTGGCCTCCTAAAGTGCTGGGATTACAGGTGTGAGTCACTGTACACAGCCTCTTTATGTTTAATATATATTTGCATTTATTTCTTCTGTGACCTGTCCATACTTGGTCCCACTTCTGTCAGGCTCTTGCTCTTTTTTCTCTCTGTTTTTTGAAGTTCTTTATACATTAGGGATACTAGTTCTTGATGACATCAATTCCAAATATATATATTTTTTTTCAGTTTGAATTTTCAGACCTCCTTTTATCTCTTGTAATGAGCAATGATTTCACCTACATGTCAAGAATTGCTGTTTTCTTCACATCTAGAGGGACTTTATGTCCTTCATTCCTCTCCTTTTGCCATTTCTGTCCTCTCACTGTGGAAGTATAGCTATATTCTTTGGGAAGCACAATTGATCCTTGAATAGCACAAGTTTGAGCTGCATGGGCCCATGCATATGCAGATTTTTTCCAACCAAATGCAGATCAAAAATATTGCAGGGTGCCACCCACATGGATAGTCGACTTTTCATATATGCAGGTCCCTCAGGGTTGACTGTGGGATTTGAGCAGATTTTGGTACATGAGGTGGTATTGGGGGGGTCCTGGAACCAGTACTTTCACATACCAAGGGATGACTGTATTTGACAGGGTCAAGGTGGGACTGATTTTGAACCTCTTATTCACCTGGCTGTACTGCTTTTCTTTCCACTACCTTTGCAGAGTATGCTCCATCTTTGAAGATTTTTTTTTATTTTTTATTTTTTTTTGAGACCAGGTCTTGCTGTCGTGTCTTTGAAGATTTTGTAGAAACCCTATGTCTCTTTTCTGTAGTTATACTTCCCCTCACAGACATTATCTAAATATTACATAGTTTGTGGTCTATAAAAAGATTTATCAATTTATTCTTTCTAACAGGAGGGAGATTGTTTCAAGGTCAACTCTTTCTCTTTTATTCCATTCTTTAAAAAAAATTTATCATTAAAGAAAGTACTGTCCTTGTACGGTGGCTCACGCTTGTAATCCCAGCACTTTGGGAGGCCGAGGTGGGCAGATCACCAGGCCAAGAGATCGAGACTATCCTGGCCAACATGGTGAAACCCCATCTCTACTAAAAATACAAAAATTAGCTGGGCTTGGTGGCACGTGGCTCCCAGCTACTCGGGAGGCTGAGGCAGGAGAATACCATGAACCTGGGAGGTGAAGATTGCAGTGAGTCGAGATCACGCCACTGCACTCTAACCTGGCGACAGAGTGAGACTCCATCTCAAAAAAAAAAAAAAAAAAAAAAAAGTACTGCAGCCAAGCACAGTGGCTCATACCTGTGATCCCAGCTATTTCAGAGGCTGAGATGAGAGGATCACTTGAGGTCAGGAGGTCAAGGCTGCAGTGAACTGTGCTCATGCCACTGTTCTCCAGCTTGGGTAACAGAGCGAGACCTTGTCTCAGAAAAATAAAAAAAAGACTACTGTATTATCATTATAAAATAATTTAAACATCCCGCATAAAGACTGTGCAGAAAGTCTCCCATGATTCTGATTGTTGGTCTGCCTCATTTGTTGTAGTGAATATGGCTTTGCCGAAAAGGTGGTGGAAGGGATGTTCATCATCGTCAATTCTATCACCATCAAGATTCACTCCAAGGCCTTCCACGCTTCTTTTGAATTGTGGCAGCTCCAGGGCTATAGTGTCAACCCCCACTGGCAGCAGAGTGACCTTCGCCTTACCCGCATCACTGACCCCCGCCGAGGAGAGGTGACAGCCCCGTCATTGTGAGGGGAGAGAATGGGGAGGGATTCAAAGTCGGACTAATTAAAGGATATTATTCCCACTTTGTGGATTTCCTCAAATGTTCCCCATTCCTGGGAGCCCAGAGGCCTTTCTGTCCAGTGTTACTGCTACATCCTTTCCTTAATTATGGATCCCCAATTCACTGCTTTTTCTTGGTGGGATCCCAACTGAGAGTGCTGGGAGTCTCTGCTTTGCCAGTTTTTTTTTCCTTGGACTTCTTGCTTCTTGGTTAATTTCATTCACAGGATGAAGGATTTTACTTTCTCTCCTTCCAGGTTTTAACATTTAAGGAAATAACTTGGCAAACACTCCGAATTGAGGCAGATGCTACAGACAATGGTGATCAAGACCCAGTCACCACTCCATTGAGGCTTATTACAAACCAAGGCAGGATCCAAATAGCCCTCAAAAGAAGAGTAAGTGTGTTCTCTGGCCTCATGAAAACTTCCATCTCTTATACTATGAGACAGCCTGGATTTGGTATTCCCTTATTGTTTGGAATGTTACTGGCCCCTGGAATGGCAGTTGAAAGGGGAAGGCCTATAATTCAGTGTTGCCCAACATGCTCTAGTAATAGAATGTTTCTACCTTCCTGTTTTCTTAGTTTTGGAAACTGCAATTTTTACCCATATGTAGGGACACTGACATAGGCACCTGGCAGTTGACTATTGCTGCTTTTTTTTAAATGAAGGAAACTTTAGTAGTTTTGTAAGAAATTCTCTCTCCAAAGTGCTTGATACTTTCACATATTGGAGATTGAAAAGCCGCTTCTGAAACTGATTGGGCAACACTTTGAAAGTTGGAATGAACAAGGTAATAAACCCCATGTTGTCTGTGGCTTCCTCAGACCAAAGATTGCAATGTGATATCCTCCAAGCTGATGTTCCTGTTGGATGACCTGCTCTGGGTGCTAACTGACTCACAGCTCAAGGCTATGATGAAGTATGCAGAGTCACTGAGTGAAGCCATGGAGAAGTCAGCCCAGCAAAGAAAGAGCCTGGCCCCTGAACCTGTACAGGTTAGAGATAAAACAGACACCCCTGGTGTGCTAGGGACTCAGTAGGCCAGACCTAACTCATACTAATGTAGGTGGAATCTAGACTTTATTTGGGAAATTTGTCGTTTACTTCTGGGTATTCATAGGCTTTGCCTGCACCTCTGATTTTTTATTTATTCTGTTCACTGGGTACCTCCAGTGTATTAAGTATACAGTGCTGGCCACTGGAGAAGAAAAATGGAATACACCTCTTGTTCCTGTCCTTGGGGGTCTCACTGTCTTGAAAGATGGACCATAAATGAGTTATTACAGTATGGTGTGATAAATGCTGTAATAGAATAAACAATATGCCATGAGAGCACAAAGAAGAGGCATCTCACTACACAGGCTAAAAGAGAGCATTTAGGGAAGACATCCTAGAGGAAATGTTTTAGCATCAGTCCACTAAGACCTGGTGGGCGAGAGCCGGGAGGGCAATTCAGAACTATGAACTGTATTCCAACAGTTATTAGATTTTAATTATAATTAGGCTTTGGGAGTTTGGGTGATATAATTGAAACAGACCTAAGTGAGCTACTAGGCCAACAGTTATGAGAGGGAAGGAACATCTTGCTAAACTGTGGTTTTCCTCAGGCTGGACCAAAGCTTAAAGAAAGCCTACAAAGGATCTTTTCAGGGTCTGGACTTCCTGTTTCTCTCTCTGTCACATGTAGATCACCCCACCAGCTCCCAGTGCCCAGCAGTCCTGGGCCCAGGCATTTGGTGGCAGCCAGGGCAACAGCAACAGCAGCAGCAGCCGCCTCAGCCAGTACTTTGAGAAATTTGATGTGAAAGAGTCCTCCTACCATCTGCTCATCTCCCGCCTGGACCTGCACATTTGTGATGATAGCCAGTCCCGAGAGCCAGGTACCCCATGAGGCCTGAGCCTGGGCTGGGTGGTCCACGTTACTGTCTAGTTCTGGGCAGAGCCTGGGGATGAAGGCTCTTTTCAAAAGACACTGTGGAGTACTTTGGTTGGCTTCCCTTAATCACAGGCATTCCTTGGGCTTCAGCCTTCCTGTGGTAGCCCTGTTTGTTTGAGGGCTGTTCAGCCTTTAGGGTGCAGTAGAACCACATGTCATACTTAATAAAATACAGATGTTGGGCCTGTCCCCAAATACCTCTAAATTAGAGTCTTCCGTGGTAGAGTTCAAGCAGTGTAAACTTTTTTTCCCCCTCACCAAAGTTCCTTAGGCAATCCTAATGCTTATCAGAGGTTGAAAACGACTGGGGTGAGATTTTAGGTAAGTAAATTCAACTATAGGAAACCTCAGAATTTTTAGATGTGGGATCAGTTTAAATATTTATTGTGTGTAAATGTTCTCTTCCCAAGCAAGGTTATGCTGTAATCTCGACATACTTAGAACAACTGGCATTATGTATATGTTTACATTTATTCAGAATGAAAAAAACTAATTGACTCATTGCTTTCCTTTATGAGCCGTGGGGAAATCACTTAATCTTCTGCTTAACCTGTTTTGAGTTTCCACATTCATGAAACTGAGTTAAATCATGTCTCACTCATTTACCTCAAAAGATGTTGTCAGCTGGGTGCGGTGGCTCAAGCCTGTAATCCCAGCACTTTGGGAAGCCGAGACGGGCGGATCACGAGGTCAGAAGATCGAGACCATCCTGGCTAACACGGTGAAACCCCGTCTCTACTAAAAAAATACAAAAAACTAGCCAGGCGTGGTGGCGGGCGCCTGTAGTCCCAGCTACTTGGGAGGCTGAGGCAGGAGAATGGTGTAAACCCGGGAGGCAGAGCTTGCAGTGAGCTGAGATCCGGCCACCGCACTCCAGCCTGGGCGAGAGAGCGAGACTCCATCTCAAAAAAAAAAAAAGTTGTTGTCAGGCTCAAATGAGCCAATATGCTGAATTTGGAGGACCTTGATTATAGGCTAATATTAAGTTTTATTACACTGCTGCTTGTTTCTTCAAAACTATCTCTGTGTTCCCTTTAAGCTCTCCTTTGCCATCAGCTCTTGGTTTTTGATGCTTACATATGGTATTAAATAGATTTTTCTCTTGCTGGCTTATCTTCTCTGAAGGCTTTGTTTACCTTATAATAAGATCTAGATTCACTGGCCAGGCACAGTGGCTCATGCCTGTAATCCCAATACTTTGGGAGGCTGAGGTGAGAGGATTGCTTGAGTTTAGTAGTTTGAGACCAGCCTGGGCAACATGGCAAAACCTTTCTCTACAAAAAATTTAAAAATTAGCCATAGATCAGCTGCAGTGGCTCACACCTGTAGTCCTAACACTTTGGGAGGCTGAGGTGGGAGGATCGCTTAAGCCCAGGAGTTTGAGACCAGCCTGGGCAATATAGTGAGACTCCATCTTTTAAAAAAGTAATTAGCCAGGTATGGTGGTGTGTCCCTATAGTTCTAGCTACTCAGGAGGCTAAGGTGGGAGAATTGCTTGAGCCCAGGAGCTCGAGGTTGCAGTGAGGCATGATTTGTGCCACTATACTCCAGCCTGGGTGACACAGTGAAATCCTGGTTCAAAAAAGAATCTTGACTCAGTTTCCTTGGGTGACCTGCCTATTCATTTCTTCTGGGGCATCAAGCAGCCCTGCCTCTCCTGCTTGACTATTCCTTGGTCTTGAAGTTATTTCAACCCTCCTCTACTCTCATTCTGAAAGGAAAGAAAGGAGCAATGACAGTGCAAAGATTGTTTTTGCCACCACAGAAAATAATTTGCCACTCACTCATTTTGGAAGTTTGTTACTAAAACAAGTATTATTTTGTTTAGTTTTTTCTTCCAAGTGTTACCTAAAGGCTTTGGGTATTTTTTGCTTTGATTGTTTGTTTAGATTTTGTTTTTAATTGTTTCAGAAGTCCTAATTAAGAGTACACGATTGAGTTTCACCCTGTCCCTTGATGAGGAATGTTTAGTACGGTTCTCTTCAAGTGCCAGAGTTCTGTAATCCATACAAAGATGTGAATGACTGTAGCTTTACCATTCATTTATTAAACTATATTGATCTTTTTGGTGGAATTTGAGGAAGTTTTAGATGAGACATTTTAAAATATGGGAATAATTCGCAGCCTGCCATACCCAGGTGTGGTGTGGGGCAGAGATCAGGGAGAGTTCTTGTAACTCTGTCTGGGATTTGGGGAGAGAGGGGAAGGGATAACTAGGTAATATAGGAAGGGCTTCAAGACTTTCTGGAGTTGTTCTGTCCAGTACAGTAGCCACTAACCGCATGTGACTACTGGGCACTTGAAATGTGGCTGATTCAAATTGAGATGTTCTGTAAAGGTAAAATAAACATTGGATTTCAAAGATATGTGTGAGGTCCATGACTATGCCAAATGTCATGCCCAGGGTTAGGTTCCAGCCCATGCTGAGGTTGAGGGGAGTGGGTGGATGGGCAGATAGCTGAAAGAACACTTGGTCGGGGGGGCAATGCGGATCGGGGGGTAGGCAGGTGAAACGTACTTTTATTTAGCAGCTAGCTCTCTCATCAACAGCTCTCTCACACTGTCCCAGCTGCTTGTTCCGGGTGCTCCCATACATAGAGCTGCGTGGGTGGCTCTCCCTTGCCTTCATGGTGAGCAGCTTAACTCTTTCCCTCTGGGCACAACCCAGTTCCTGGCTCTCCCCTGCCTGTCTGCCAGACAGCCAGTCTCCCTTACAGGGGTCAGTAGCTTCACTCTCTCTGGGCGCCAGCGCCTGCACAAGAGCCGTGCCATGCTGTGCTGTGCCAAACTGAGCCCCAAGAGCTTAGCATCAGCAGGGCAGTTATGCCTTTTACAGACAATAGTGGTACAGGGCCAAGGGATGGCCTTCCTATGTTATGGCTACATGGCTGTGATAACAGGTGGAGTTATACGGTGCTCTAAACTTGCTGAGTCATGCAGGCCTGGACATCTGCCTAGGCATATTCCTTGACCAAAGCACATCCGTGTACTTTACAATATGGTACCAAAAAAAGAGTGTAAACCACCTCAATAATTATTTTCATGTTGATTCTATGTTGAAATAACATTTGGGTATATTGGTTTAAATACATATTATTGGCCAGGCTTGGTGGCTCACACCTATAATCCCAGCACTTTGGGAGGCCGAGGGCGGTGGATCACCTGAGGTCAGGAGTTCGAGACCATCCTGGCCAACATGGTGAAACCCCGTCTCCACTTAAAAAACAAACAAACAAAAAAACAAAAATTAGCTGGGCATGGTGGCAGGCACCTGTAATCCCACCTACACAGGAGGCTGAGGTAGGAGAATTGCTTGAACCCAAGAGGCGGAGGTTGCAGTGAGCCAAGATTGCACCATCGTGCTTCAGCCTGGGGGACAAGAGCGAGACTTTGTCTCCAAAAATAAATATAAATAAATAAATAAATAAATATTATTACCATTAATTTCACTTTTTATTTTTATTTTTTGAGACAGAGTTTCGCTCTGTTGCTCAGGCCAGAGTGCGGTGGCGCAATCTCGGCTCACTGCAAGCTCTGCCTTCCAGGTTCATACCATTTTCCTGCCTCAGCCTCCCGAGTAACTGGGACTATAGGTGCCTGCCATCATGCCTGGCTAATTTTTTTGTATTTTTAGTAGAGGTGGAGTTTCACTATGTTGGCCAGGCTGATCTTGAACTCCTGACCTCAAGTGATCCGCCCACTTCAGTCTCCCAAAGTGTTGGGATTACAGGCATGAGCCAGTGCGCCCAGCCCCAGTCTATGTTTCTATTAGATATCATTACTTTAGAATTATCTGTCCAATATGGTATTAAATTGCCACATGCAGCTATTTACATTAAAATGAAAATTACAATTAAAGGTTCATTTTCATGTTAATTAAAATTAAAATTAGTTCTTTATTTGCTCTAGCCACATTTCAATTGCTCAGTATAGTCTATAAGCCATAGAACACCTCCATGATCACAGAAAGTTCTTTGGACAGTGCTGCTCTAGAGACTACTTGAAGGCTACACCTGCTGCTTTTTTAAAATTAAGGGGTATGATGGCCTGGATGTTGGAGCTGCTGACTAACATGCTCACCTATCCCTTGGTATTAGAGGTGAAATGATCGGAAACTGGATGGGTCATTGGGGTCAGCACTGTCTTGAGGTGGGACAGCACTGTCTTTTAAAATCAAACTGGATGGCAAAGATAGAAGTAAGGCTTCCCCCAGAAAATAAAAAAAAGAAAAAAATCAAACTGGAGCTCACATTTCAGGCTTCTGAGAGAAGATTGGTGGTTGATAGGGAAGAGAGTACCACCTGCTTTTTAACTGTTTTCTCTTAGGGTAAAGCCTGTTAGCCAAAAACTTTCCTTATTTCTCTTTTTTAAGGGCAGGCTATCCTCTTCCCACTAGTTCACTAGAGAATTATAGTCATTTATATACACTATTTACCATTTATGTCTCATATATGATTATGTGTTTACAATTAGATATGTCGATAATTGTTAATTATATTTGATTCCAATTCTACACCATTCTATAATATGCTCATTCCATGTAGTTTATTGTTCTTTTAGCTCTAAGCAGCTCCAGCAGAGGAAGCATGGTTGTGGAACCTTCTTCCTCCAGTAGCCTAGGTTATGGATTTTCAGCTGAGATGATATCACCCCAAACAGGTGAAAATTGGCTCTTTTCTTTGAAGCTGTATTGAGATGCAGTCTCATACCATACTGTTCATCCATTTACAATATATAACTCAGTGTTTTTTGATATATTCATAGGGTTGTATAACCATCTCAATGATCTAATTTTAGAACATTTTGTTTCTCCTAAAAGAAACCCTGTATCCATTTGCTGTCACACCCCATTTCGAATTCCTAAGCAACCACTAATCTATTTTTGATATTTGCCTAGTCTGGAAATCAAAAATTGGTTTCAGGGGTGCAGTGGGGATCTTAGATAGAACAATCATCTGTGGCCCTCTAAAGCTTAACCCATCCAGGCATGGTGGCTCACACCTGTAATCCCAGCACTTTGGGAGGCTGAGATGGGAAGATTGCTTGAGCCCAGGTGTTCTATTTTTTAAAAAAAATTAAAAAGTAAAAAATAAAGTTTAACCTGACTGACAAAATTTTATTCCTTAGTACTTAATTTATCTCACTGGGTTTTCTTGGGTATTACGTGAGCAGCATTGACAGTGAGTTCATGGAAGATATACAAAATGTGTGGAAGATCAGTGTTACAAACTATGACAAGCAGATGGCTGTGGTTAGAGGACTTTCTCTCAATCAGTTGCTCCATCTCAAAGTTATATGGTAAGAGGTGGCCTGCAACTGCCTGTTGGCTGCTGTTGGCTGCTTTGCTAGTGTTACTTATGTTTGATCCTCAGTACTTTTGTGATTTGAACTTTGAGTATTACATGAAAATACTTTATTTTAAAATTTTATTTACTTATTTTTTTGAAACAGGGTCTTATTCTGTTGCCCAGTTTGGAGTGTCATGGCATGATCATAATTCACTGAAGCCTCAACTTCCCAGACTCAAACGATCTTCCCACCTCAGCCTCCCAAGTAGCTGGGACTACAGGCATGTGTCACCACACCTGGCTAATTTTTGTATTTTTTGTAGAGATGAGGTCTTGCTATGTTACCAGGGCTGGTCTTGAACTCCTAAGCTCAAGCTATCCTTCTGCTTCGGCTTCCCAAAATGTTGGGATTAAGGGTGTGAGCCACTGCACCTGGTCTATGTTATTTTTATTTTTGTTTTTGTTTTTTTTTTGCCCGCATGTCTATATACAATTCAGAAAATAGTTTATGTTTTATTATTTAATTCTGTAAAAGTTATTCAATTCATCGTTAAGTTAATCAAGTGCTGAAAAAATGTTGACACTATCTGAATGAGTAATAGTTTTAAAAGTTATTTTCTTTTTACTTTTTAATTTTTATGGATAATAGGTTATATGTTTATGGGATACAGGAGATATTTTCATACAGGCATATAATACGTAATAATCACATCAAGGTTAATTGGTTATCTATCACCTCAAGCATTTATTATTTGTGTTACAAACATTCTAATTTTACTTTCAGTTATTTTTTTTTGTTTTTTTTTTATTTTTTGAGACGGAGTCTAGCTTAGTCGCCCAGGCTGGAGTGCAGTGGCATGATCTTGGCTCACTGCAAGCTCCGCCTCCCGGGTTCACGCCATTCTCCTGCCTCAGCCTCCCAAGTAGCTGGGACCACAGGCGCCCGCCGCCACGCCCGGCTAATTTTTTGCATTTTTAGTAGAGACAGGGTTTCACCATGTTAGCCAGGATGGTCTCGATCTCCTGACCTTGTGATCCACGCGCCTCGGCCTCCTAAAGTGCTGGGATTACAAGCGTGAGCCACTGCGCCTGGCCTCTTTTAGTTATTTTTAAATGTACAATAAATTATTGTTGACTTAGGTTGCTTCCAAATCTTGGCTATTATGAATAGTGCTGCAGTAAACATGAGAGTGCAAATATCTCTTGGGCATACTGATTTCATTTCCTTTGGAAAAATACCTAGTAGTAGGATTGCTGGATCATACGGTAGTTCTATCTTTAGTTTTTTGAGGAACCTCCATACTCTTCTCCATAGTAGTTATACTAATTTACATTCCCACCAACAGTGTCCAGGGGTTCCCTTTTCTTTACATCTTTGCCACCATTCGTTTTTGCCTATCTTTTGAATAAAAGCCATTTTTTACTGGGGTAGGATGACATCTCATTGTAGTTTTATTTTGTTTTGTTTTGTTTTTTTTTTTGAGACAGAGTCTCACTCTGTTGCCCAGGCTGGAGTGCAGTGGCACAATCTCAGCTCACTGCAAGCTCCACCTCCCAGGTTCACGCCATTCTCCTGCCTCAGCCTCCCGAGTAGCTGGGACTACAGGTACTCGCCACCATGCCTGGCTAATTTTTTTTGTATTTTTAGTAGAGACGGGGTTTCACCATGTAAGCCAGGATGGTCTCGATCTCCTGACCTCATGATGCACCCACTCCGGCCTTCCAAAGTGTTTGGGATTACAGGCGTGAGCCACCGCGCCAAGCCTGGTTTGTTTTTGAGACAGAGTCTTGCTGTGTTGCCCGGGCTGGGGTGCAGTGACAAGATGTCAGCTTACTGCAACCTCTGACTTTGGGATTACAGGCACTCATGACCATGACAGGCTAATTTTTGTATTTTTAGTAGATAGGATTTCACTATGATGGCTGGGCTGGTGTTGAAATCCTGGTTTCAAGTGATCCACCTGCCTCAGCTTCCCAAAGTGCTAGAATTACAGGCATGAGCCGCTGTACGCAGCCTCATTGTGGTTTTGATGTTCATTTCTCTAGTGATCCATGATATTGAGCACTTTTTCATATGCCTATTTGCCATTTGTATGTCTTCTTTTGATAAATGTCTATTCAGGTCTTTTGCCCATTTTAACTGGATTATTAGATTTTTTTTTCCTGTTAAGTTCCGTATTTATTTTGGTTATTAATCCCTTGCCAGATGAATAGTTTGCAAATGTTTTCTCCCATTGTGTGGGTTGTCTCTTCACTTTGTTGTCTGCTTCTTTTTCGGTGCAGAGGCTTTTTAACTTAATGTCATCCCATTTGTCCATTTTTGCGATGGTTGCTTGTACCTTGGGAGCATTACTCAAGAAATCTTTGTCCAGACCAATGTTGTGGAGAGTTTCCCCAGTGTTTTCTTGTAGTAGTTTCATAGTTTGAGGCCTTAGACTTAAGTATTTAATCCATTTTGATTTGATTTTCATGTATGGCAAGAGATAGGGGTCTAATTTCATTCTTCTACATATGGATATCCAGTTTTCCTAGAACCAGTTATTGAAAAGACCATCCTTTCCCCAATGTATGTTCTTAATACCTTTGTCAGTAATGAGTTCACTGTAGATGTAGATGTATGGATTTGTTTCTGAGTTCTTTATTTTGTCCATTAGTCTGAATGTCTGTTTTTATGTCATGCTGTTTTGGTTATAGCACCATAGTATAATTTGAAGTCAGGTAACATGATTCCTCCAGTTTTGTTCTCTTTGCTCAGCTGGCTTTGGCTGTTCTGTTTTCTTTTTGTGTGTGTGTGGTTCCATATACATTTTAGGATTATTTTTCCCATTTCTGCGAAGACTATCATTGGTATCTATTTTTGTTTTGAGAGAGGGTCTTGCTTTGTTGCCCAGGCTGGATTGCAGTGGTACAATCATGACTCACTGCAGCCTCAACCTCCTAGGCTTAAGTGATCCTCCCACTTCAGCCTCCTGAATAGCTGGGACTACACGTGCACACCACCATGCCTGGCTAATTTTTACAGTTTTTATAGAAATGCGGTCTCCCTATGTCACCCAGTCTGGAGTCATTGGTATTTTGATAGGGATTGCGTTGAAGCTGTAGGTTGCTGGGGTGGTATAGACAATGTTGATTCTCTAATCCATGAACATGGAATATCTTTCCATTTTTTTGTGTCCAGTTTTTTTTTCTTTTCTTCCTTCCTTCCCTCACTTCCCCTTCCCTCCCCTCCCCTCCCCTTCCCTGCTTTCCTCGCTTCCACTTTTTTGAGACAGAGCCTTGCTCTGTCACCTAGGCTGGAGTGCAGTGGTGCAATCTCAGCTCACTGCATCCTCCACTTCCGGGTTCAAGTGATTCTCCTGCCTCAGCCTCTGGAGTAGCTGAGATTACAGGCACCCACCACCACGCCTGGCTAATTTTTGTAGTTTTAGTAGAGATGGGGTTTCACCATGTTGGCCAGGCTGGTCTCGGACTCCTGACCTCAAGTGATCCACCTGCCTTGGCCTCCCAAAGTGCTGGGATTACAGGCATGAGCCTAGCCCTCCTCAGTTTCTTGCATCAGTGTTTTAATAGTTTTGTTATAGAGATCTTTCACTTCTTTGGTTAAGTTTATTCCTATAAACTTAGGAATTGTAAATGGGGTTACTCTCTTGATTTCTTTTTAAGATTGTTTGCTGTTGGCATATTGAAATGCTACTGATTTTTGTGTGTTGATTTTATATTCTACAACTTTACTGAATTTGTTTATTGGTTCTGATAGTTTTTTGGTGGAGTCTTTAGATTTTTTCAAATATAAGAGATCATATCATCTGCAAACAAGGATAATTTGACTTCTTCCTTTCCAATTTGGATACTCTATTCTTACTGTTGTCTGGTTGCTGTAGCTAGGACTTCCAATACTATGTCGAATAACAGTGGTGAAAGTGGGCCTCCTTATCTTGTTCCAAATCTTAAAGGCTTTCAGTTTTCCCCCATTGAGTATGATAATAGGTACAAGTCTGTTGTATATGTGTTTTATTATGTTGAGTTATGTTCCTTCCATACACAGTTTTTGGAAGTTTTCTCTCATGAGGGATGTTGAATTTTATCAAGTGCTTTTTCAGTATCAGGTAAAATGATCATATATTTTTGTTCTTCATTCTGTGATATGTTTTATCTTATAGATTGTTTTGCATATTTGGATCATCCTTGAATCCCTGGGATAAATCCCAGTTGGTCAGGTTGAATGGTCTTTTTAATGTGTGGTTGAATTCCATTTGCTAGTATTTTTTTGAGGATTTTTGCATCAGTATTCATCAGGAAGATTAGCCTGTAGTTTTCTCTTTTCTTTTTCTTTTTTTTTTTTTTTTCCCCAAGAACACTTTCATGTAGGAAGTTTTCTTTTTGATGTGTCTTTGTCTGATTTTGTTATCGGAGCATACTGGCTTCACAGAATGATTCTGGAAGTATTCCTTCCTCCTCTGTTTTTTTGGAATAGTTTGAATAGGATAGGTATTAGTTCTTCTTTAAATGTTTGGTAAAATTCAGCAGTGAAGCTATCGGGTCTTGGGCTTTTCTTTGCTGGGAGACTTTTTATTATACCTTTGATCTCATTACTTGCTGTTGTCTATTCGGGTTTTGGATTTCTTCATGGTTTGATCTTGGTAGGCTGTATATAGCTAAGCATTTATCCTTTTCGTCTAGGTTTTCCAATTTATTGCTCATGGTAGTCTTTATTGATTTTTTGAATTTCTGCAGTATTGGTTGTAGTGTCTCCTTTTTCATCTCTCATTTTATTTATTTGGGTCTTCTCTCTTTTTTCTTAGTCTGGGGAAAAGTTTGTCAATTTTGTTTATCTTTTCAAAAAAACTTTTTATTTTGTTGATCTTTTCTATTTTTGTTTCATTTATTTCTGCTTGATCTTTTTTATTTATTATTATTTATTTTCTTCTATTAATTTTGGATTTGGTTTGTCCTTGCTTTTCTAGTTCTTTAAGATGTATCAAGAGGTTATGTACTTGAAATTTTTCTACTTTTCTTTTTTTCCTTTCTTCTTCTTTTTTTAAATTTTTTCGAGAGAGCCTTACTCTGTCACTCAGGCTGGATACAGTGGTGCAATCTCGGCTCACTGCATCCTCTGCCTCCTGGGCTCAGATGATCCTCCAACCTCAGCCTCCTAACTAGCTGAGACTACAGACATGCACTACCACGCCAGGCTAATTTTTTTTTTTTTTTTTTTTCTGTAGAGATGAGATTTTGCCGTGTTGCCCAGGCCTGTCTCGAACTCCTGGACTCAAGGGATCTGCCTGCCTTGGCCTCCCAAAATGCTAGGATTATAGGCTTGAGCCCGGGAGGTAAAGGCTGCAGTGAGCCATGATTGCACCAGTGCATTCCAGCCCAGGCAACAGAGCAAGACCCTGTCTCAAAAAAAAAAAAAAAAAATTCAGGGCTGGGTGCGGTGACTCATGGCTGCAATCCCAACACTTTGGGAGGCTGAGCGGGGGGCAGATTACTTGAGGTCAGGAGTTCAAGACCAGCCTGGCTAACACGGCAAAATCCTGTTTCTACTAAAACTACAAAAATTAGCTTGGCGTGGTGGCAGGTGCCTGTAATCCCAGCTACTTGGGAGGCTGAGGCAGGAGAATCGCTCGAACCCAGGAGGTGGAGGTTGCAATGAGCCAAGATCGTGCCATTGCACTCCAGCCTGGGTGACAGAGTGAGACTCAGTCTCAAAAAAATATAAATGTGTGTGTGTGTGTGTGTATATATGTATATAGATATATGTGTATATATGTGTGTATATATATGTGTATATAGATGTGTGTGTGTGTGTGTATATATATATGTAACTATTTCTTTCTCTTTTTTTAGTTTTAATTTGCATGGAATACCTTTTTCCATCCCTTTATTTTTCAGTCCATTTGTGTCTTTGTAGGTGAATTGTGTTTCTTGTAGAGAACAGATCATTGGGTTTTGTTTTTTAATCTATTTAACCATTCTATGTCTTTTGATTGGAGTGTTTAGTCTATTTACATTCAATGTTATTATTGATAAGTAAGGACTTGTTCCTGTCATTTAATTTGTTTTCTGGTCTTCTTTTCCTTCTGACTTTCCTTCCTGTCTTCCTTTCTGTGAAGGTGATTTCCTCTAGTGCTACATTTTAGTTTCTTGCTTTTTTTGGTGCATCTGTTGTAGATTTTTTCTTTCTTTTTTTTTTTTTTTTTGGTTTTGGAGACAAAGTCTTGCTCTGTCACCCAGGCTGGAGTGCAGTGGCATGATCTCAGCTCACTGCAACCTCCGCCTCCTGGGTTCAAGCAATTCTTGTGCCTGAGCCTCCTGAGTAGCTGGGATTACAGGCATGCACCACTGCACCCAGCTAAGTTTTGGATTTCCAGTAGAGACGGGGTTTCGCCATGTTGGCCAGGCTGGTCTCAAACCCGTGGCCTCAAGTGATGCACCTGTCTTGGCCTTCCAAAGGACTACAGGCATGCACCACCACAACTGGCTAATTATAGGCGTGAGCCACTGCACCCAGCCAGTTTGTTTTTTATTTGAAATTACCACGAGGCTTACAAATAACATCTTATACCCCATTATTTTAAACTGATGACAACTTAGCACTGATTACAAAAACAAACCAACTAACAAACAAGCAAAGAGGAAATTAACAAAAACTCTAACTTCATCTCCCTGGTTTTTAACTTTTTGTTGTTTTTCTTTATATTTTATTATACTGTCTGTGTCTTGAAAAGTTGTTGTAGTTATTTTTGATAGGTCCATCTTTTAGTCTTTCTATTCAAGATATGAGTAGTTCATACACCATAATCAGAGGGTTATAATATTCTGTATTTGTCTCTGTAATTATTATTTTCAGTGAGTTTTATACCATCAGATGATTTCTTATTGCTCGTTAACGTCCTTTTCTTTCAGATTGAAGAACTCCCTTTTGCATTTCTTGTAGGACACATCTGGTGTTGATGAAATCCCTCAGCCTTTTCTGTTTGGGAAAGTATTTCTCCTTCATGTCTGAAGCATATTTTCATGGATATACTATTCTAGGATAAAAATTTTTTCCTGGTCTGGCGCAGTGGCTCATGCCTGTAATCCCAGCACTTTGGGAGGCTAAGGCAGGCAGATCACTGAGGTTGGGAATTCGAGACAAGCTTGACCAACATGGAGAAACCCTGTCTCTACTAAAAAAAAAAATACAAAATTAGCTGGGCATGGTGGTACATTCCTGTAATCCCAGCTACTCGGGAGGCTGAGGCAGGAGAATCGCTTGAACCTGGGAGGCGGAGGTTGTGGTGAGCCGAGATCGTGCCACTGCACTCCAGCCTGGGCAACAAGAGCAAAACTCAGTCTCAAAAAAAAAAAAAAGTTTTTTTCCTTCATCACTTTAAATATGTCATGCCTCTCTCTCCTAGCAGACTGAGAAGTCTGCTGCCAGACATATTGAAGCTCCTTTGAATGTTACTCAAGGCCCAAGAGCTCTTCAGTCAGCTTGTGGTGAATGCTCTCAGGTCTAGGTCTCTCCTTTCAGGGCAGTGGGCCCCACTCTGGCCCAGGGCAGGTCCAGAGATGTCATCTAGGAGCTAAGGCCTGGAATCGGGGACCCTAGGAGCCTACTTGGTACACTACCCCACTATGGCTGAGCTGGTACCCAGCTGCAAGACAAAGTCCCCTTTTCTCTTCTCTCTTCTTTCCTCAAGCAGGAGTTGTCTCTCCTTGTGGCCACCACAAATAAGAGTGCACCAGATCACACCTGAAGCCAGCACAGCCCTGGGTCTCAACCAAGGCCCATGGCGAATACTGTCTAGGTGCTGCTCATGTTTATTCAAGGCCCAAGGGCCTTTTAGTCAGCAGGCAATGAATCCCTCCAGGACTGGGTCCTTCCCTTCAAGGCAGTGGGTTCCATTCGGACCCAGGATCTGTTGTATCTAGAAATGTCATCTGGGAGCTAGAGGCCTCGAATGAGGGCCTCAGGACTCTGCCTGGGGCCCTGTTCTGTAATGGTTGAGCTGGTATCCAAATCACAAGACAAAGTCCTCTGTATCCACCCCTCTCCTGTCCTCTCCTCAAGTGCAGGAAGCAGTCTCTCCCAGAGCTGCAAACTGTGCTGCATGGGGTTGGGGGAAGGGTGATGCAAGCATTCCTTTGGCTATCCCAGCTGATGTTTCGCTAGGTCACTTGCACCCCAAGTCCACTGGCTCTGATCCCAGCATAGCACCAATAGTTGCTCAGGAATTAACAATCCTTGTGGCTTTTCAAATTTCTTAAGGATCCTAGAGCATGCAGTGGTAGGGCTAGCCAGAACTCAGGTAATAACCTCTAATAACCTCCGGGATGGATGATTCCTCTCTGACTAGGGCTGGTCTAAATGCTCTGTGGGCACTGGCAGAATTCTGCCCTGTGTTGGCTTTCTGCTGTGACAGCACTGAGTTCCAATGCAAAGTCCCATAATTACTATGAGGTCTCTCCCCAAAGCACACGGATGCTGTCTGTGCCATGAGGCCACTGCCAGGAGACTGGGGGTAGAGTGGTGTTGGCAATTCAAGACTGTGTTTTCTACCTTCTTTGGGGCATCTTTCTGTAATATGATGTTAAAACTGGGTACTGTGATCACTCATCTGATTTTTGGTTCTTATGAAGATGATTTCCTGTGTGGATAGTTATTTTTCGTTTGTTTTTTTGCGACGGGGTCTTGCTCCATTGCCAAGCAGGCTAGAGTGCAGTTGTGCAATCACAGCTCACTGGAGTAAACTCTCAGGCTCAGGGGATCCTCCTGCCTCAGCCTTCTGACTGACGCTAGGACTCCCGACTGGGACTACAGGCATGCCCCACCATACTCAGCTATTAAAAAAATTTTTTTTTGTGGCAGGGGGAGCAGTTTTGCCCTGTTTTCCAGGCCCACCTCAGCCTTCCAAAATGCTGAGATTACAGGAATGAGCCACCATGCCCAGCCTGGATAGTTGTTCAATTTGATGTTCTTGCTGGATAATCACTGGAGGGGATGTGTTTGGCCATCTTGCTCTACCTCCTCCTCTAAAAGTTCTTTTCTTTTCTTTCTTTCTTTTTTTTTTTTTTGACAGTCTTGCTCTGTCACCTAGGCTGGAGTACAGTGATGCCATCTCACTCAGCTCACTGCATCCTCTGCCTCCCCAGGTTCAAGTGATTCTCCTACCTCAGCCTCCTGAGTAGCTGGGATTACAGGCATGTGCCAGCAAGTCCTGCTAATTTTTGTATTTTTAGTAGAGATGAGGTTTCACCATGTTGGCCAGGCTGAGTCTCGAACTCCTGACCTCAAGTGATGTACCCGCCTCGGCCTCCCAAAGTGCTGGGATTATAGGCATCAGCCACAGTGCCTGGCCAGGTATTTTCTTATATCAAGCAAAAGTTAAAGGTTATGTTCACTAAAAATAATTTTAAGAGATTAAAATTTTTGGCTGAGTGTGGTGGGTTATGCTTGTAATCCCCACACTTTGGGAGGCTGAGACAGGTGGATCACAAGGTCAGGAGTTGGAGAGCAGCCTGACCAACATGGTGAAACCCCGTCTCTACTAAAAATAGAAAAATTAGCAGGGCATGGTGGTGCATGCCTATAATCCCAGCTACTCAGGAGGCTGAGGCAGGAGAATCGCTTGAACCCAGGAAGCGGAGGTTGCAGTGAGCCGAGATAGTGCCACTGCACTCCAGCCTGGGCAACAGAGTGAGACTCCGTCTCAAAAAAAAAGAAAAAAAATTAAAAAATTTTAATTGTTTTTCATTTGCTGAAAAAAATTAGAATATTTAAAATTTTGATTATATTGCTATTATATATTTATATAAGTTGATCTTTTGCATGTTTAACTTGAAACATTATAATATATACATAAAACTAAAACTTAGCAAATACAGTTGTGAAGTTAAATATTAATATCTTTTTAAAATGTTAATTTAACTTTTAACTTAAAAATTATTTCGCATTTTGTAACCCAGTAATGAATAAAAAGAACATGCTTTATACATACTCTTTTTAAAATGTTAAAGCATATATATATATATATATATACACACATATAGTACATTAACATGTATTTGTGGTATTAACATTTCATGGAGAGAGGGCAATTAGGAAAAAAATATCTTAAAAGCCAACTTGGGGTGATTATGAAGAGTTGAGAAACAGAAACACTGTATAGGGGTCTCTCTTGTTAGGAGAATTTGGGATGGCAAAATGTCGATTGGATGGAAATGACCTTACTGGTTGAAGGTATGCAAGCTTACACCTAGAGAATTCCATGGTATTTCCCTTCACTCATTTCTGTGGTGTTTTCTCTTATATTTTTGAGCATCTACTACTTACAAGGCTCTATGCTAGATATACTAGTAGGAGACAGGCTGGAAGTTGAATAGGGTGACCCAGACAATACACACATGTGGAATACATCGTTTCTACTTTTACAGTTCTTTAGTCTAATTGGAGAGAGATGATAGAAACATGGAAAATTCATTCATTTAGTAAGAATTAAATGTAAATTCATGGTAAACATAGTGTAATGTTTGGCTTATTGCTAAAAATTTCAGTTTACCTATAATATTCTATGTGTTTGTTTTATAATGTCCCTGTTTGTGTAGTGTTTTTAGCATTCCGTGGTACTTTGTGTGTATAGTATATAATCATTGTCTAATGTAACAGCTTTAGCTCTGAGGCCAGGATATGAAAGGAAATAATGTAGGTTATGTTTTGGGGGAATTTGGCTTCTGCCTCTTCGTGTGTTGTATTGAGGGGAAATAAAACTGGGATTGGAGAAACAGTCAAGGCTAGAGTGTGTCTGGGAAACCTAGGACTGCAATTTCTGAATCCTGAGTTTGGTGGTTTCTTTTGCCTTTCTGGAAGTCTGGCAACCATTTACAGATACAATGGAATATACTTTCTTTTGGATCTTTTAGAGCATGTCCATTGGCTGTTGTAACTCAAAAGAGGGCCTCAGCCTTGCAAATCACCTCACATCGTGGCCTCTTGGCCGTACCGTGTTATCAGCCGGGCTTTGAAGCCAGTCCTTAAGAGGACTTCTGCATGCTTGAGTTGGTGTTTTGGCCTCTTTGTTCCTTCCACTGCCATTCACCTGTATTTTTATTTTATAGGTGTCTCTGCAAACAGACTCATGGGTGGTGCCATGCAGCTTACCTTCCGCAAGATGGCGTTTGACTATTACCCTTTCCACTGGGCAGGTTAGGAAAACTCTGAATGGGGCCAATTCTAGCATAGCCCAAAATATTGAGGGCAGATTCCTGGATTCATCCCTGACTGCTTAACAGGAGGTTGCCAGAGATTGCAGTGCATGCTCAGAGGGGTGTTAGAGATACCCCTCTTCAAGAGGACATCTGGAAACTTGCAGCTTCCACTGTTGATGATTCTTTATCAGTAATGAGAGAAAGTGAGTAGGGGAGATATCTAGGGCCTGAGATATTGCTTTTGATTCTACTCTCAGCCCCTCGCTTCCACTAGTGTTAGAGCCTCTCCAGTAGTCCATCGTCAAATATGGCAGCAGTCAACAGCTTGCCTTTAGGGAGCCTTTGGGAAAAATCACATATGGAATCCAGAAGAATGTGCAACCTATCATTGAATAATTTTTACTTATCCCAGAGATTTCTGGACCGTGGGTGAGGAATCAGATTCTGAACTATGACTATCCTGACGGAAAGGAAAAATTGGAACATTCATCAAGATCTTCGGCTAAGATCTTTTCACTTCTTCTTTGCACAGGTGATAGCTGCAAACATTGGGTACGCCACTGTGAGGCCATGGAGACCCGAGGCCAGTGGGCCCAGAAGCTGGTGATGGAATTTCAGAGCAAAATGGAGAAGTGGCATGAAGAGACAGGTCTGAAACCACCCTGGCACCTGGGAGTAGACTCTCCCTTTCGGAGAAGAGCAGGTGGGTTATGAGGAACTGGAAGACTCCAGTTGCTTAGCTTCTTGCCATTTATCTTTGAATAACAGTGAAGATCAAGCAAGAACTAGCTGATTATCCCAACTGTATCTAATGAAGAGACATCAGTGACTTTTTTCTTTACAGAGACCTCTTTGACCCCAGGGATAGCCGCAGTGTTGATGTCATCATCTCTATTCAGTAGACTGTTGTCTTGGTCTTAAGAATAATATTTTTGAGTTCATCTAGGAGCTAGACAGTGTTAAGCTCTCTTTCCTACATATAGCGTTAATGATCTTAGGATTTTTACTTTCCTAATTCTATTAATAATGAGAGTTGAATGTATCGGATTCTTTTTCCCACCTTATTTTTATTTAGATTCTCTTTCCAGTCCTCGAAAGCACCCTCTTGAGAGAAGCCCCTCTCAGGGCAGACAGGCTGCCTTTCGGCCTCCAGCATGGAACCGCTTACGCTCTAGCTGCCTGGTGGTACGGGTGGATGACCTGGACATCCACCAGGTGAGGACATGGTTGGAAAGAGGTGGAGCAGTTTACTTGGAAGGCAACTGGAACAGTATGAACAAAGTTTTGGAATTTGGGGACTATCTACCTCACTTCTGGGAAGATTAATAGTTTGGTCTGTTTCTTTCTGAGCAGGGCTGGTGAGATCAGGACTTGGGAGTTCCCCCAGTTTTACTGTGAATGCTTTGCTTTGAACCTCCCGCTGAAAAAACTAACTCATGTAGAGCGTGAGGCAGGTGTGAGAAGGCCTGGAATATGTGTGAAATGCACTGTGTTCCCCGTGACAGATTTTGGAGGGACGGTAGAGGCTTTATGCTTCCTAAGTGGAAATGGAGGTCTGCTCTAAGTTTGATTGTTGATACTAACAGTAAGTTGTGATTGTTTAGGTTTCCACCGCTGGACAGCCAAGTAAAAAGCCATCTACCCTCCTTTCCTGCAGTCGGAAACTTCACAACCTCCCCACCCAGGTCTCTGCCATTCATATTGAGTTCACGGAGTATTACTTCCCAGATAATCAGGAGCTTCCAGGTAAGCATCTAGGCTGGCTATTTCTTCTGTCTAGCTCATGCTTTTCCCATTTGTCAGCCTTCGGGCCACTACTTACATTTTTATTTGTTTTTAGGAGTTTTCAGTGTTTGAGTAAATTTAGTACACTTTTGTTAAACACTGTGCCCTGTATAAATGTGTACCTTTGCTCTGTTCATAATATAGTTAATATTAGGTGGTAAGAGCCTCGCTATTGCTTTTTACAGAGTTGTTTACAGTTATGTTTCTGTTTTTTCCTCTGCTTTCCAGTCCCTTGTCCTAATCTTTACATTCAGTTAAATGGTCTGACATTTACTATGGATCCTGTCAGTTTGCTGTGGGGAAACCTCTTTTGCCTGGATTTATACCGCAGCTTGGAGCAGTTTAAAGCTATCTACAAGCTGGAAGATTCAAGTCAGAAAGATGAACATTTGGACATCCGACTAGATGCATTCTGGTTGAAGGTGAGGGGAGAGTATGACTTTTATCCCCTGCTGGTAGCCACAGCTGCATTTTTTCAATGGACATAATCCATGATTTTGCTGTGTCCATTTTGTGGAAGTAAGAAAATAGTTTCAGAGCCCAAATGATCTTTTACATGTGTATTAATAGCAGGATGCTGAGATACTCAGATGACCATTCTGAATTGTGTTTCATTTTCTCTGTGAAGGTGAGCTTTCCACTGGAAAAGAGAGAGCGGGCAGAGTTGCATCGTCCCCAGGCCCTTGTCTTCTCTGCATCAGGCATGATTGCCACCAATACACGTCATGCCCCACATTGTAGTTGTTCAGACCTCCAGAGTCTCTTCCGGGGTTTTGCTGCTGCTGAGTTCTTTCATTCCAATTATGATCACTTTCCGAAGGTTCCGGGTGGCTTTAGCCTTCTGCACATGCTTTTTTTGCATCATGCCTTTCAGATGGATTCCTGCCTGTCTCAGCCTAATACCCTCCCTCCCCAGAGGCCTAAGGCTTCCCGGGATCTCTGGTCTGTCCACTTTACCCAGATCTCCTTGGACTTTGAGGGAACAGAAAACTTCAAAGGCCATACCTTGAATTTTGTAGCCCCCTTCCCCCTGTCTATTTGGGCCTGCCTACCCCTCCGCTGGCAGCAAGCCCAGGCACAGAAGCTCCTTTTGGCCTCAGAGGGGAGGCTGAAACCATCAGCCAGCTTTGGAAGTCCTGTCCAGTCTGAGGCTCTTGCCCCTGACTCTATGTCCCATCAGCGGTCAAAGACTGAGCATGACTTGAAAAGCTTATCAGGACTTACAGAAGTCATGGAAATTTTTAAAGAAGGCAGTAGTGGTGTAGACAACAAAGGGCCTCTGACAGAACTGGAGGATGTAGCAGATGTTCATATGCTTGTACATTCCCCGGCCCATGTCCGTGTGAGACTTGACCACTACCAGTACTTGGCTCTGCTTCGCCTGAAGGAGGTGCTGCAGAGGCTTCAGGAGCAGCTGACTAAGGATACAGAGTCAATGACTGGGTCTCCCCTGCAGGACCAGACAGCTTGCATTGGAGTTCTCTTTCCCAGTGCTGAGGTGGCTCTGCTTATGCATCCTGCCCCTGGTGCTGTCGATGCTGACTCTGCAGGCTCAGATAGTACTAGCCTCGTAGATTCAGAGCTATCTCCTTCAGAGGATCGGGAACTGAAGTCTGATGACTCATCAGACCAGGGCCCAGCAAGCCCTGAGAAGGTCCTGGAGGAAAGTATCACTGAAAATCAGGATGTATCCCAGGAGAGGCCACATAGCAATGGAGAACTGCAGGACTCAGGTCCACTTGCCCAGCAGCTGGCAGGGAAGGGCCATGAGGCAGTAGAGTCCCTACAGGCTAAAAAACTGAGCAGAATCCAAGCCTCCAGCTCACCAGCTGCATTGAAGCCCCCGGCTGGCAGGGAGACTGCTGTGAATGGACAGGGTGAGCTCATCCCCTTGAAGAACATTGAGGGAGAATTGTCAAGTGCTATTGACATGACCAAGGATGCCACCAAGGAGGCTCTACATGCCACCATGGACCTCACCAAGGAAGCTGTGTCCCTGACTAAGGATGCCTTCAGTTTGGGCAGAGATCGAATGACCTCCACCATGCACAAGATGTTGTCCCTCCCGCCAGCCAAGTAAGTGGTTCTGTGCCTCCTTCAGTCATTCCATCTCCTTCTCCTAGTTCTAATCATTGGATTTAAGGCCTCTTACTGTATGCATTTCTAGATTGGGAAGTACCTTACAGTCCAGGAGAATGCATAGAATGGCCTATTTAATGGGCAGTTTTCAAGTCAATATTTATTGCTTCTTAGAATCAGATTATCTCCTTTTTCACTGATTCACTTTTCTTTCCCCTCAAGACGCGCCTTACTGTATTAGCCAGGCTGGTCTTGAACTGCTGGGCTCCGCAATCCTCCTGCCTTGGCTTCCTGAGTAGCTGGGATTATAGACACGTGCCACTGTACTCAACTTGCTTCACTATTATCGATACAAATATGCTATATCAGAATAATAATACTGGCATATGTATATTATTTTCAGTGGGCTTTCATGTAATTTTTTTGTTTGATTTGATCCCCACAGCAGCTGGGTAAGGTGGCCTTAGACATTTGTATCCCCAATTTATAGCTGAGAAAACTGAGGCTTTAGAGAAGATAAGCTTATAGATATCCTATATCTTGTAAATAGAAAAGCTGTGGCTTTGGACTTGTTTTTCTAGTACCTTATCAGTGTCTGCCACAGTAATAGAGAAGGAAGAATTTCATTCATTCAACAAATATCTTTTGAGCCCTTTCTGTGTGCTGGGCTCTGTGTTAAGCACCAGAGATAGAGTAGGGAGTAAACAGAAAAACACAGAAATGCACAGTGAGAAGAGTGGAAAAGTATGGATTTTCCCATGGGTGCCTCGTGGTTTTAGGAAAGATAATTGAGTCTAAGGGAAGTCTTTCCTGGAACACTTTGTGGTTTAGAGACCATGGTATGAAAACCAGTGCATTTAGAGCTTTTGTCTAAGTGAATTATCTTAAGTGGGTCTCTAAGTAATGCCTATGGGTGAGCTAGTACCTGCTAGGACAGACAGCAAGGAGGAAGGAGAGGAAAACTTCAAGGGTTGAATTTAAAAAAAAAAAAAAAAAAAAAAAAAACTAATCAGCATTTACTGAGTGCCTTCTGTACCTGACAAGACACAGTCCTAAGTACTTATAATATTGGTCCACTGGATTTTTATAATAGCCCTATAAAGTTAGTATTAATATCACTCCCCATCTCACAGATGAGGAAACTGAGGCTCAGGATCACACAACTTGTGAGTGGTGGGACACGGATTAAAAGCCTGCACTCCTAATCACCCAATGTGCTGCCTTTTCTAAATGGAGACAAGTAAGGGAGATGGAAAAAGAGCAGAGGTGAAAAAGAGAAAAGAAAGCTGTGTGAAATGAGCCCTTTTAAAACATCAACAGCAACTTCCTAACTGCCCAAGCCTGTGGCCTTTTCCTCAGTCCCCCTTCTCCTATCAGTTCGTTCATTCTGAGCATTTGTAACCCCACCCAGTTACTCTCACTTCTCTGAAGGAGTCTTCTTTTTCCTTGACTGCTCTCTTCCTTTTATCCTGTAGGTGTAAAAAATCCACAGGACTAGGCTGTCCATATTCTGACCACTTTTGTCATAATTTTAATTTTTAATTTTTTTTTTTTTTGAGAAAGGTCTCATTCTGTTGCCCAGTGTTGCGATCTCTGCTCACTGCAGCCACGATCTCCCAGGTTCAAGTGATCCTCCTGCCTCAGCCTCCTGAGTAGCTGGGACCACAAGCATGTGCCACCATGCCCAGCTAATTTTTGTATTTTTGGTAGAGATGGAGTTTTGCCATATTGCCCAGGCTAGTCTCAAACTCCTGGGCTCAAGCGATTCACCCACCTCAGCCTCCCAAAATGCTGGGATTACAGGTGTGAGCCACCGTGCCTGGGCTATAATTTTAATTTTTTTAATTATAAAAATGGTTTGTGTTTATCGCGTTGACAATGCAGGAAATAAGAGAGTAAAGAAGAAAATATAAAAACCACTTGTAACAATCCACAGATAACCACTATTTACATTTGAGTGTATTTTCTTCCAGTCTTTGTATTTCTGCATTCATGTGTACACTTGTGGATGGTTATGCATATAATATCCACAAATACTGTTTTTACAACAATAGGATTATTTCTACAATGTTACCTGTTGCTTTATTCACTCAATGTTTTATTGTGATATTTTCCCATTCATTAGGCACATGAACACATGATTTTTATTTTTATTTTTAGAGATGTGGTTTCACCATGTTGCACAGGCTGGTCTTGAACTCTTTGGTGCAAGCGACTCTCCCACCTGGGCTTCCCGAAGCGCTAGGGGTATAAGCATAAGCCACTTCCCCTGGCTGAATACATGATTTTCAATTGCTCCATTATATCCTAGTAAATTGATATATCATAATTTATTGATCTAATACTCTATCTGGGGAGTCATTTCGTCTGTTTCCCATTTTTCTCAGGTAGAACCAATGCTGTATGAAATGTCCTTATTTTTGTGAACATTAATCTTTGTGAATATTTTACATATCTAAATCTTTCTTTAGAATAAAAACCAAAATGTGGCTGGGTGCAGTGGCTCACGCTTGTAATCCCAGCACTTTGGGAGGCCAACGCAGGCAGATCATGAGGCCAGGAGATCGAGACCATCCTGGTTAATACAGTGGAACCCCGTCTCTACTGAAAATATAAAAAATTAGCTGGGTGTGGTGGTGGGTGCCTGTAGTCCAGCTACTCGGGAGGCTGAGGCAGGAGAATGGTGTGAACCTGGGAGGCGGAGCTTGCAGTGGGCCGAGATCGCACCACTGCATTCCAGCCTGGGCGACAGCGAGACTCCGTCTCAAAAACAAATAAATAAGTAAATAAATAAAATAAAAACCAAAAAGTGAAATTATTGGGTCAAATGCTACATTTTTAAAGTTGTTGATGCATTTGCCAAACTTTCAGGTTTGTAACAGTCTGTGCTTTTTAATAGTTTCTCTGTCAGAATCCCCTGGAGGGTTTGTTAAAGCATAGTGGCTGGGCACGGTGGCTCATGCCTGTAATCCCAGCACTTTGGAAGTCCAAGGCAGGTGGATCATGAGGTCAGGAGATGGAAACCATCCTGGCTAACACGGTGAAACCCCTTCTGTACTAAAAATACAAAAAATTAACTGGGTGTGGTGGCATGCACCTGTAGTCCCAGCTACTCTGGAGGCTGAGGCAGGAGAATCGCTTGAACCCAGGAGGCGGAGGTTGCAGTGAGCTGAGATCGTGCCACTGCACTCCAGCCTGGGTGACAGAGTGAGACTCCGTCTCAAAAAAAAACCAAAAACATAGTTTGCTGAGCCCTATTTCTCATTCATGGAATGAGATGGGGCCTGATAATTTGCATTTTTTTTCTTTTTTTTGATACGAGGTCTCACTCTGTTGCCCAGGCTGGAGTGCAGTGGTGTATTCTTGGCTCACTGCAACCTCCGCCTCTTGGGTTCAAACAATTCTCCTGCCTCAGCCTCCCGAGTAGCTGGGACTACAGGTGTGTGCCACCACGCCCAGCTAATTTTTGTATTGTTAGTAGAGACGGGGTTTTACTATGTTTGCCAGGATGGTCTCGATCTCTTGACCTCAGGTGACCTGCCGGCCTTGGCCTCCCAAAGTGCTGGGATTACAGGAATGAGCCACCTCACTGGGCCCAAGAATTTGCATTTCTAACACGTTCCCCATTGATTCTGATGCTCCTGCCAGGACCACACTTTGAGAGCACTGCTCTAGGGAATCTCACATCAGTTTTCCATGTCTGTTCCCACATGAAGACTTTTTAGTGTATAAAAAGTATGGTTGATTTCTATATTGGTGGTATTTTATTTTATTTTATGAGACATCCATTACTTGCTAAAAGTCTTTTCCTCTCCAGCTTTTTTGAAAAAGTCAGGCCAAACATCCTAAAACAGGTATAATCTTGTTATTTCCCTACTCCAAAACCTTCATGCTTTTCCCTCATACCCCCTGAATTTAGTTTGAACTTCTTAAGTATGGCATAATCAATTATTATGATACATCCATATAGCAATTTATAGTTTTCAAAGCATTTTAATAAATAATTTTTTTTTTTTTTTTTTTGAGACGGAGTCTCGCTCTGTCGCCCAGGCTGGAGTGCAGTGGCCGGATCTCAGCTCACTGCAAGCTCCGCCTCCCGGGTTCACGCCATTCTCCGGCCTCAGCCTCCCGAGTAGCTGGGACTACAGGCGCCCGCCACCTCGCCCGGCTAGTTTTTTGTATTTCTTAATAGAGACGGGGTTTCACCCTGTTAGCCAGGATGGTCTCGATCTCCTGACCTCGTGATCCGCCCGTCTCGGCCTCCCAAAGTGCTGGGATTACAGGCTTGAGCCACCGCGCCCGGCCATAAATAATTTTTTATTCAAGGTTTTCTATAATTTGGCTGCCACTCTTGTGGTAAAGTGAAAAATCACTTAATGTGAAGTGAGGACACTTGAGTCTTTTATTTTTGAGACAGAGTCTCACTATGTCACCCACGCTGGAGTGCAGTGGTGTGATCTCAGCTCACTGCTGCCTTGACCTCCCAGGCTCAGGTGATCCTCTCACCTCAGCCCCCAGTAGCTGGGACTACAGGCGCGCACCACCATGCCTGGCTAATCTTTGTATTTTTTGTAGAGACAGGGTTTTGCCATGTTGCCCAGGCTGGTCTCGAACTCCTGGATTCAAGCCATCTGCCTGCCTTGGCCTCCCAAAGTGCTGGGATTATAGGCGTGAGTCACTGTGCCCGGCCTGAGTTTTTCTTAATTCTACCTTTAACTATGAACTTGGGACAGTTTCTTCATCTGTAAAGTGGAAGGTTGGTATTAAAAGGTCCTTAAAGGTTGCTTTTCACTGTGTTAATGCCTTTTTAACTTTATCTTCCATTGCTCTCCCTGACAAAACCTATGCTTCAGCTGGGCAGAGCTATTATTCTTACCATTCTCTTTTTGTTTCTGGCTCTATGCCTTTGTTTATGCCATTTCTTGTCTATAGGATACCCTCTTCTCACTTTCACAATCCTTCAAGGACCACCTCAAATGTTATCTCCTACCACGAAGCCACTCGTGATCCTCTTCTCCTTGTCCTTTTTCCTCTTTGATGTTGTCTAGAACTGGGAATGTCTTACTCATCAATTGATCCATCTCCCACTCCTGCCTAGTGCCTAGTATAGTGCCTTACATACAGAAGCAACTAAATACTTATGGAATGAATGCAGGTGGCTTCAGGTGCCATTTATCAGCACCAGAGCAGTCGGTAGCTGATCTCTTCTGAGTCTGGGATGACCTTGAATAACCTTGACATTTTTTTTTTTTTTTTTGAGACGGAGTCTCGCTCTGTCGCCCAGGCTGGTGTGCAGTGGCCGGATCTCAGCTCACTGCAAGCTCCGCCTCCCGGGTTCACGCCATTCTGCTGCCTCAGCCTCCTGAGCAGCTGGGACTACAGGCACCCGCCACCTCGCCCGGCTAGTTTTTTTTTGTATTTTTTAGTAGAGACGGGGTTTCACCGGGTTAGCAAGGATGGTTTCGATCTCCTGACCTCGTGATCCGCCCATCTCGGCCTCCCAAAGTGCTGGGATTACAGGCTTGAGCCACCGCGCCCGGCAACCTTGACATTAATGTTGATATGAGAGTGCTGTCTATGCAGTTAGCAATGTTGGAATAAAAAGATTCAGAAAGGCCAGTGATTGAAAAATGACTTGATCTCTTTACAACCAGTAATAGGTGATGTCAAAGTTGCATGTTGCCAATATTGGGAACTTTATCCAGTTGTCTGAGCTGAAAGGGATGGGTATTGTAAGTGGATGGGAACAAACATGTCTCCAAAGCCACATTTGTGGTTTTTGTTTTTGTTTTTGTTTTTTTAAACAGGGAGCCCATGGCCAAGACAGATGAGGGGGTGGCAGCCCCAGTGAGTGGAGGTGCTGCACGACTCCGATTTTTCTCCATGAAGAGGACAGTATCCCAACAGTCATTTGATGGTGTCTCATTGGATAGCAGTGGCCCTGAAGACCGGATTTCAGTGGACAGTGATGGCAGTGATAGCTTTGTGATGCTCTTGGAGTCTGGTATGTGGGAGCAGAGCCAGGCAAAGTTGCAGAATTCCAGAAAGGGTTATCTCTGCTGCCTGTATCAGACTGGCAGGGTTAAAGAGGAGCTGAGAGATGATAATGTAGACATTTTCTTAACCAAGACAAAAAAGAGAGAAAAAGAAATTTTAGTGGATTTGTGGGTTTGGTTTTAATTCCACGTTTCTAGGTGATTGGTTAATAACTGACTTTTTATCACAGAAAGAGATTCAAACCAAAGGAGAGAGTACTAGTCTTACAGCCGTATAGCTAAGTCAGGATTAGTTTCATGGTTGGTATCAGTGGTGTGAATGTGTTTATAGTCTTTTTTTTTTTTTTGGCCTGTGTTGTCACTGGAAAATAGGAGCTTTTTATCTATTAATAAAATGAGAAACTTTTAGGAATTACCTTTATATGTTATACTGGTTCTTTCAGTTTATTGAAATAGAAACTTATGAAATGATCCCTTAAGAGTATCTAGGCTGGGCACGGTGGCTCACACCTGTAATCCTAGCACTTTGGGAGGCCGGGCGGGTGGATCACTTGAGGTCAGGAGACTAGTCTAGCCAACATGGTAAAAACCCCGTCTGTACTAAAAATACAAAAATTAGCTGGGCATGGCAGCAGGTGCTTGTAATCTCAGCTACTCGGGAGGCTGAGGCAGGAGAATTACTTGAACCAGGGAGGTGGAGGATGCAGTGAGCCAAGATTGTGCCATTGCACTCCAGCCTGGGTGACAGCGAGACTCCATCTCAAAAAAAGAAAGGATGTCCTATTTATTTATTTATTTTATATTGACAAATTATAATTGTATCTGTGTGGTATTAATACTAAGCGATCCTATGATATATACACACACACATACAGTGTGGGATTTTTGAGCCAAACTAATTAACATCTCTGCCACCTCAAATACTTACCATTTATTTCTCCTGTTTAACTGAAACATTATACTTTCACTAACATTTCCTCCTATCCCCTCCCATTTCCCTTTTCAGCCTCTGTTAAGCATCATCCTGCTCTCTGCTTTGATGAGTACAGTTGTTTTACATTCTATGTATAAGGGAGCACATGCTGTTTCTGTCTTTCAGTGCCTGGCTTATCTCATTTAGCATATTGTCCGTCCTCCAGATTCAGCTATTATCACAAATGACAGGATTTCCCTCTCATAAGGCTGAATAGTATTCCATTGTGTATTCATACCACATTTTCTTTATCTGTTCATTGGTTGATGAACACATAAGTTGATCCCATAACTTGGCTATTGTGAATAATGTAGTAAACACAGGAGTGGAGATAGTTCTTTGATATACTTTTTTTTCATATTCCTTGGATATATACCCCAAAGTGGATATGGTAACTCTATTTTTAGCTTTGAGGACCCTCCATACTGTTTTCCGTAATGCCCATATTAATTTACATTTCCACCAACAGGGTGCTAGGGTTTCCTTTTCTCTACATCCTTGCCAACACTTGTTATCTTTAATCTTTTTGAGAGTAGCAATTCTGACAGGAGTGAGTTAATATTTCACTGTGGTTTTAATTTAAGAGAATGCACTGTTTCTTAAGCCGGGTGGTATTTTGTTACTATTTTTGTTTTGTATACTGGTTATGTTTGTTTTGTTACTATTTTTAACTTCTTATGGAAGATTTCGTGTCTATATACAAAAGTAGACAGAATCAAATAATGAACCCTTATACACCCATTACCTAGCTTTGAAACTAAGAACTCATGGCAGGCCCGGTGCAGTGGCTCACGCCTGTAATCCCAGCATTTTGGGAGGCCTAGGTGGGCGGATCACTTGAGGTGAAACCTAATTCTGAAATTAATCACATTAAAGTTCTGAAAAATCTCCTAGGGTTCTTATATATTCACCTTAGACAGCAATTAAACTTGAGACTGGATTTCTGCCTTGGGAAGCATCCAGTCTGAAAGGAAAGAAAAGGCCAGCACGGTGCCTCACACATGTAATCCCAGCGCTTTGGGAGGCCAAGGCGGGCGGATCACTTGAGGTCAGGAGTTTGAGACCAGCCTGGCCAACATGGTGAAACTCCATCTCTACTAAAAATACAAAAATTAGCCAGGGATGGTGGTGCGCGCCTGTAATCCCAGCTACTTGGAAGGCTGAGGTGGGAGAATTGCTTGAACCAGGAAGTGGAGGTTGTAGTGAGCCGAGATCACACCATTGCACTCCCCTGGGCGACAGAACGAGACTACTCCATCTCAAAAAAAAAAAAAAAAAACAAACTCATGGCCATTTTTGTTCCATATACACTACTGCCCACTTTCCTTCATCCCATGTTATTTTGAAGCAAATCCCAAACATATGCTTTTGTCCATAAATAGTTATACATTGCTAGAAAATGCAGACTTAAATTCTTTTAAATTGTGGTAAAATACATATGAAATTTGCCATCCTAACCATTTTTAAGCGGATAGTTCAGTGACATTAAGTGCATTCTGACTGTTGTACAATCATTACTACTGTCTATCTCCAGGATGTTTTTCATCTTGCAAAACAAACACTGTACTCATGAAACAGTAACTCCTCATTTCCCCTCCCCCCAGCCCTTGGCAACCATGATTCTACTTTCTTTTATAAATTTGACTACTTTAGGTACCTCATATAAATGGAATCATGCAGTGTTTGTCCTTTTATCACTGGCTTATTCCACTTAGTATAATATCCTCAAGGTTCTTCTATTTTGTAGCGTGTTTCAGAATTTCCTTCCTTTTTAAGGCTCAATAGTGTTCCATTGTATTTATTTACATACCACATGGCTTATCCTTGCATCCATGGAAGGACGCTTGGGTTGCTTCTGTTTACAGACTTAAAAATGGGACCAAATGTCATTACACTTTAAAAAATTAACAGTAATTCATAAATTCATCAAATATCTAGTTAGTCCTCAAATTTCTAGTTGTCTCATGAATGCCATAAATATTTTGTTTTATTTTTACAATTGTCATTATTTGTAGAGGTTGGATTTGAACAGAATATTTCGACTTTTGAACTCATTTGTCCTCTTTTTCATGCAGAGTCTGGTCCAGAATCTGTTCCACCAGGATCTCTTTCAAATGTCCCAGATAATGCTGGTGTTCAAGGGAGTCCTCTTGTGAATAATTATGGCCAGGGGTCACCAGCAGCCAACAGTTCAGTTTCACCCAGTGGAGAAGACCTCATCTTTCACCCGGTCAGCTGCTCTGCTTTCTTCTCTGCAGAGGGTAGGCTCTGGGCTGGGAGCTTGGGACTTAAAACTAAGAGAATCTCCTTTGATAGGTCTCAGTCGTCGTCCTGAAGGTGAACGAGGTGTCTTTTGGGATTGAGGTACGTGGTGAGGACTTGACTGTGGCCCTGCAAGCAGAGGAACTGACCCTCCAGCAGCTGGGCACCGTGGGACTCTGGCAGTTCCTGCGTGGACAGTGCCCAGGTAAGGATGGTGGTCATTCCATGACGGATCGTGGGACTTGTCTAGGACAGCCACAGTTTAACTTGTACTTGTCACTGGGCTCTAAGGGCAGCCACTCTACTAGTGCCAAGTTCTCTCCAGCAGCCACTGGGGGAGGAAAAACTCCACTGAAGCCTTTTTTGCAAGGAGCCTCTCAGAGCTTTCTGGGGCTTTGCATTCACTGTGCTAGTCTCCATCTTCACTTCCAGGTACTCCTAGAGCTTATACATGAGGACAGCATCCACTTCATTTGTGTATCTCTTAACATAAAACTATCTGATCAGGGAACTTCTGTCATTCAGATTCAGTCCTTTGATGTGAATTATCATTTATAAAAGATGACAGGAAAAATCTGGGCTTATGTTACCTACTTCATTTAAAAATTATTGGCTGGGTATGGTGGCTCATGCCTGTAATCCCAGCACTTTGGGAGGCTGAGGTGGGTGGACCACCTGAGGTCAGGAGTTTGAGACCATCCTGGCCAACATGGTGAAACACTGTCTTTACTAAAATATAAAAATTAGCTGGACGTGGTGGTGGGCGCCTGTAATTCTAGCTACTTGGGAGGCTGAGGCAGGAGAATTGCTTGAACCCGGGAGGTGGAGGTTGTAGTGAGCTGAGATCGTGCCATTGCATTGCAGCCTGGGTGACAAGAGTGAAACTCTGTCTCAAAAAAAAAAAAAAAAAAAATATATATATATATATACATATATGTATGTATGTTTTTTAGGCTGGGCATGGTGGCTCATGCCTGTAATCCCAGCACACTGGGAAGCTGAGGCGGGAAACCAGCCTGAGCAACATAGCAAGACCTCATCTCTACAAAAAATACAGGCCCGGCATGGTGGCTCACACCTGTAATCCTAGCACTTTGGGAGGCTGAGGCAGGTGGATCACTTGAGGTCAGGAATTTGAAACCACCCTGGCCAACATGGTGAAACCCCGTCTCTATTAAAATACAAAAAAATTAGCTGGGCGTGGTGGCAGGCACCTATAATCCCAGCTACTTGGGAGGCGGAGGTTGCAGTGAGCCGAGATTGCGTCACTGCACTCCAGCCTGGGTGAGAGAGCGAGACTCTGTCTTTAAAAAAAAATAAAATTAGCTGGGCGTGGCGGTGCATGCCTATAGTTCTAGCTGCTTGGGAGGCTGAGGTGAGTGGATCACTTGAGTCTAGAAGTTTGAGACTACGGTGAGCTATAATTGCACCACTGCACTCTAGCCTGGGAACAGAGTGAGACCCTGCCTCTTTAAAAAAAATTAAAATATTGAGTAGATACTGAAGAACACTTATAAGATATATGTAAGGCATAAAATAATAACAATACAGTGAACCCGTGTACCCACCACCTAGTTTGTTTTATTGTTTTAAAATTTTTTGTGAGACACAGTCTTGCTCTGTTGCCCAGGCTGGAGTGCAGTGGCACAAATTCGATACACTGCAACATTTGCCTCCCGAGTTCAGGCAATTCTCCTGCCTCAGCCTCCTGAGTAGCTGGGAATACAGGCACGCACCACCACACCCAGCTAATTTTTGTATTTTCAGTAGAGATGGGGTTTTACCGTGTTGACCAGGCTGGTCTCAAACTCCCAGCCTCAAGTGATCCATCCACCTCAGCCTCCCAAAGTGCTGGAATTACAGGCCTGAGCCACCATGCCTGGCCCCACCACCTAGTTTAATTAATATAATACAACAGTACCATTACCTTTGAAGTCTCTGGGAGTCCCTCTCCTGAACCTCCTTCTGTCCATCACCTGTCATAGGTAATCACTATCCTGAATTTGTATTCATTGTTATCTTGCTTTACTTTATAATTTGTACGCTTGTTTATATTAATGTATTATTTAGCTTTTTTCGTATTTTTCTGAATGGAATAATAGATTGTACTATTTTTGTGATTTGCGTCTTTCAAGTAACGTGATACTCTGTAAATTCCTCTAGGTTGTTGAGTTAGCTATAATTCATTCATTTTTCATTACTATATAATGTTATTGTATACGTACACTTTTTTTTTTTTTTTTTTTTTTTGAAGCAGAGTCTCACTGGGTTGCCCAGGCTGGAGTGCAGTGGTTGTGATCTCAGTTCACTGCAACCTTCGCCTCCCAGGTTCAAGTGATTCTCGTGCCTCAGCCTCCTCAGTAGCTGGGACTACAGGCGCCCGCCACCACGCCTGACTTATTGTTTTTGTATTTTTAGACGAGTTTCACCATGTTGCCCAGGATAGTCTTGAACTCTTGAACTCAAGTGATCCACCCGCCTCAGCCTCCCAAAGTCTTAGGATTATAGGCATGAGCCACTGTGCATAGCACAGTTTGCTTTTTGAAAACAGCTTTATTGAAGTATAATTTGCATAGAATAAAATTCACTCATTTTAAGTGTACAGTTTTATAATTGTGTAACCATCACCACAACCCAATTTTAGAACATTTCCATCACCCCCAAAATATCCCTGTACCCATTATCCTGTTTACTTTTTTATTCTATTCTGGACAGACATTTGGGTTGTTTCTAGTTTTGTTTTGTTTTTTTTTTCCAATTTCAAATAGGGTTGCTGTGAACATCCTTGTACATGTCTCTTGGAATATATGTTTGAGAGTTTCCCCGGGGTTGTATTTCTGACAGTATAATTTCTAGATCATTAGGGTAGGCACAACTTCAACTTTACTAGATAATACCAAATTGTTTTGCAAAATGTTTGCACCAATTTGCAGTTCCATAAATATGTAAGTTGTTCCACAAGATCCTTGACTACACCTGAGATTGTTCTGTTTGGAGTTTTGGAGAGATTAGCATAGATCCTGCTTTGCTTTATGAGGGACAGATGAGAAAACGAAGACTTAGAGAAAGGAGGAGACATTCAAATTTAGTAGAGTTTGGGGGTCCTATGTTTTAAGAGCTTTTCCTTGGCCATTAGCCCACTGCTTCACATTCATAACAAGGCCAGTCCTTAATCTCTCTTGCACTTTGCAAGGCATTATAGCAAAGTATCTAAGCCCATGGACTTAGCAGTCAGACTGCCTGGGTTCAGATCGTCTCCTTGCTACTTACTAATTATGTAATTATGGGCAAGTTATTCTTTGTGACTTAGTTCAGTCAGATGAAAATGATGATATTCCTTTGACATAGGGTTATTATGAATATTGGTGTATAAAGTGCTTAGAAGACTCCCTGGCAGTTAATTAGTCGTCTTTCTTGTCTTTCTTCGCAAAGGTACCTGCTTTCAGGAATCCTCAGCTTTGAAGACTGGCTACATCAGGCCAGCTGTGGGCCTTCGCTTTGAGGTGGGGCCTGGAGCGGCCGTTCGTTCCCCCCTGGCCTCACAAAATGGCTTCCTACATTTATTGCTTCATGGCTGTGACCTCGAGCTGCTCACTTCGGTGCTCAATGGCCTGGGGCCCTTCTTGGAGGATGAGGAGATCCCGGTGGTAGTCCCCATGCAGATTGAGCTTCTGAACTCCAGCATCACCCTAAAGGTGTGAGGAACCTTTGGTTTTTGCCAGTGTAAGGGCGCACTGGTTTTTGCCCTGGACTTTGTCAAGCAAGGAAGCAGTGACACCTGTTAACCTCTTCCCTTTTCACTGTAAAATATGATGAGGATCAAGTGAGGAAATACTGATACACATTTGCATTCTCTGTCAGTGTTATAGTGGTACGTAAATGTGTGTTGCTATCAGAAAAGCCAGGGTTCAGGTGAGGAGACCTTTTCTGTAACGCTAACCCTGTCTTTGACATGCAGCATTACCACGTGGAAGCCATCAGGTTATCTGATCCTCAGTTCACCATCTCTAGACAGGAGAATCTGCTATGCCTCTTAAACCTTCCAAGAATGTATGGAGAAACTGGCATAAAGCTGTTTCGAGCTGAATGATGGGAGCATGGGTTGTGTTAAATTGCTCTGAGCTGGTGGGGGGCATCATGTGGTTTCCCTCTTTCCTGCAGGATGATATCCCCCCCATCTATCCAACATCTCCAGGCCCCATCCCCATCACTCTGGCCATGGAACATGTTGTGCTGAAGAGGAGTGATGATGGTGTGTTCCACATAGGCGGTGAGTCAGGCTTGTCAGCCTGTTGGTTTCTCTGCCTCTTTTTTCTCCTAAAAGTGAATAGGTGACACCTAGGAACTGTTTGGGAGTTGGCAGCAGTTTGTCACTTAGAACCTTTACTTGTTTTCTCTAGCTGCTGCTCAGGACAGACCATCAGCTGAAGTACTTAAAAGTGAGAAGAGACAGCCCCCAAAAGAACAGGTGTTTTTGATGCCCACAGGAGACGTTTTTGAACAGCAGGTGAGGACCTAACAGAACAGTACCTACCCATAACCCTTGGGGGGTACATTTGCAAAGCTGGTAAAACTCGGGGTTGGGGGGCAAGAAGGTTGCATGTGCTGCCTGCATGTGGGTATTTTGGGTCCCTGTCATCTAGCAGCGGCTTCTAGAAGTGCTGACTAGAGAGTAAATGTCAGGAGCTGGAGAGAAATGGTTGCTGAGGACATACTGCACCTGCCAATGAACTATGAAGAGGGAATCAAGCTCTTAGAAAATATATGGTCATCTTGATCATTGACCTAACTTGTGGATTTTTCTCCTTGAACTCCTTCTCCCTGTTCCCTTTACTGGCTGATGTTGCAAGATGGTATTACCATATGTAACTGTGAACTACTTATTGTTCCTCAGGTGAAAGAACTGCCTATCCTACAAAAAGAACTTATAGAAACTAAACAAGCATTGGCCAATGCCAACCAGGATAAAGAAAAACTTCTTCAGGAGATTAGGAAATATAACCCCTTCTTTGAGCTCTGAAACCAGTGGCTCAGCCATCTGTGCCAAGGAGAGAGGCTATCACCAGCAGTAGCACCACCTAGGACAGAGGGCACTGTCCAGTGCTGAATAAGTCACTACGGATGCCAGAGGGACTGGGGAGCACGCACTTCACTTGTGCTTTCCGCTGGCTGTTCTTACTTGGATGGAGGACAAGGGCAAAGCATGACTGTATCCCAGGAAACTGGGGCTTGCCCTGTGTGTGGCACAAGCATCATGTCTTGCCTGTATGAAGCCTTTTGGCCCTCTGTGTACTAGGTGGAATCTTCTCAACACTGTAGGGCCATTTCACCTCATGGTTTCATGGCAGGGACATTTGCTTCCTTCACAAGCCTGTGTGAACAAGCAAAAGTACCCACCTCTTCGGTCACCCACAGAGCCACCAAAGATTCCATGTCCCAGAGCTTCCCATAGCAGACCTGAAAAGTCCTTGGCCTGAGCTTTGGCCATGGTAGTGGAGTGGAACAGGAAATAGCCCAGCAGAGGAGTGTGGGGGAAGGGGGCAGGAGAGATCCAAGAATAAGGGAGACCTGGACTCTGCCTTTTTGGGAAAAGGAACCAAGCCTATATCAATTTGGCTGATAACACAATCAGACTTTTCCAGGTTAAGCTTCCTTTCTGTTATACTTTCATCATTGTGATGCTATGGTAGAAAGTAAACAACAGTAGTGGCTCAGTCATTTAATCTTTCCCCTCTGTAATACAACTTATTTGAAATTTAAATCAAGAAAAAATTTCTGACTCTGAGCTCGGTTGGTGGCATGCTATGCCAGGGGTCAGTGGGGGAGCTTGCTTCTGAGCCCCCTGTTGTCCACCTGGAGTCCTGCTTGTCTTCCCCAGCTGTGCTGAGTGGCTCTTCTGTCTCCCTGGGGTCCTTGGCACATCTGCTTTCCCAGCTCTGTGACCTTACCAGTTCTCTCCTCAGCACTTGGTGGTCTGGGAGCTAAAAATGTGTTTTAAACTTTTACATAAACAACTCAACCTGTTGCCTCTCACTTCCCTCCATCACTGTGGCTTTTAAAAATCATGTATTTTGACTCAAGTAAAAAAACAAAAATCCTTCATCCCAGCTAGGTTTTGCCCCCTGCCCTATAAAATAGCTATTACCCTCTTTCTTTCCTTTGAATTCTTCTCCAATTCTATCCCTTCATTTATACTGCCCTGTGATACACTTGAAGCTGTGTTGATTGGACAGACGTTGATCAGTTAACTTACCTTTACTTGGCAAGATGGTGAAATAGTAATTTAGTGATGTTGCTGAAGTCTTGACCATTCACCTTTCCATATTGAAGGAAAAGTGAAAAGGTTTCTTTTATGGGAAATTAAGCTTGACTTGCATACTCTAGTTTGATGAGGATAAAAAGAAACATGTAATTGCAGTGGTGTTTACAACCAATTGATCACAACCAATCTTAGATTTCTTTGTTCCTTCCCCACTCTCAACACTTCATTTGACTAGAAAGAAAAAATGTATTCACCAAGGAACAGGACCCAATTCAGACTTTTGTTAAGTTTCTTTACTAAGGCAATTTTTGAAACACCAGTTACTATGGGATGGTGGGAATTTTTCATGCTTAAGAAATAGACACTTAGGAACAAAGAAACATCTTTCTGGAGAAAATGCTAATGGGAAGTTACCTAAGGCTTGATGCTTGGTTCAACCTTATTTAAAATTCTTATAAATGACCTAAAAGTAGGATTTTACAGTGAAATCAAATGTCACTACTTCCAGGCAGTGAAAGGTAGACTAGAAGAGGTTTAAAAAACACAAAGCCAGCTGTGCGCGGTGGCTCATGTCTGTAATCCCAGCACTTTGGGAGGCCGAGGCGGGGAGATCACAAATTCAGGAGATCGAGACCATCCTGGCCAACATGGTGAAACCCCGTCTCCACTAAAAATACAAAAATTAGCTGGGCGTGGTGGCAGGTGCCTGTAGTTCCAGCTACTCGAGAGGCTGAAGCAGGAGAATCACTTGAACCTGGGAGGCAGAGGTTGCAGTGAGCCGAGATTGCGCCACTATACTCCAGCCTGGCAACAGTGAGACTCCATCTCAAAACAAACAAACAAACAAAAAAACACAAAACCACAGAAGGGTTACAATAAGCAGGGCTGAGAATACTCAGAAAACTGACAGGTGAGGTTCAACATAACATAAGGAAATGTATTTATGGAAGAATTATCAACTGATATACCTGAACACTGTTAGAACTCAGGGAAGAAACTGAAGCATTGCTGAGGGGGAGGAGAGATCAACATGCTGCTGTGGCCAAAAGCGTAATTGCCCTGTGGGCATCATCAGGAAGGGCTTTTGGAGATAACAGAGAACAGAGCTTTATACAAAACCATGGATATGTCTTGATCGAATTATCTGTGTTTCTAGTGACCTTATTTACAAGATACATGACGAAGGGAGGAAAGGTCCAGAGAACAGCCAAAATTATCAGGGGGTGGAGGTATATCCATATGAGGACACATCTTTAAAATATAGACTCTATCCTGCAAAGATGAAAGCAGAGGGGAGTTAGATTAAATATCCAATCGAGAGCAAGGACCTGGGCCTGTACTACTAGCTCTAGGGCTCTATCTCATAGCCTTAGTAAAGAAAGCACTTCTCATAGCAAATCAGAAATGTAAGGAGCTCATTGTCTAAGAAGTGATGCCAGCAGACACTATACATGGGTGCAGGTTTATGAGGAATCCTTGCATGACAGCCTTCTACAAGGAATTAGAGAAAAGTAGGGCTACTTGGTAATATACAACTGAGAGGGTAACTGTGTCCCTCGACAAACTACTCCTTAGTGCCTCTTTCAAAGGCAGAATGTTGATCTGAATGGATCACTGGTCTTAAGTATGGCATCTCTAATGTTCTTGAAGTGGGAGGAAGGAGATCTGGTAGCTGGAAAATATAATTATTCCATCTTAGGCTCACTTGAATTGGTTTAAAATCATATTCTGATTCTCTTATCCTTTCCTCCCCTCACCCAGCATATACCTCTGGCATCCCTCCATGCAAAGAAAATGTCAAATAGGCATTTCTTGGTATACTTTTACCTACACTTGTGCTTGTGGGCAGGGAGTAAAAACATATCCAGTTAAGTACCAAGGCCAACCTCTTAATGGCTGGAGCTCAGTTACGTCTCTGGCTCTCTAAAGGAGTCCAGAGCTCTTGTCCATGTGACAAATGGAGTCTTAGAATTTCTGGCTTTCCTTATGTGGCAGCTTTGGCCATTGTGTCTTGAAATTCTCCCTCAGGAAATGTGATAGGGGTTATTATCCCATGGGATTTTAGTAAAAATCAGCTTGCCTAATTTCATGTTCCTGTTCATAATGAAGAAATGTGAAGTGGTGGTAGTCCTCAGGATAAGTATAAAGGAAAATATGCAAGGAAAAAGCAGTGTCAGCCCTTTTGGACTGCTTATGATTTCTGCCTTAGAGCTACAAGACTTGGAACAAGAAATAATACCTCAAGAAAATGTTTGGAGAGAGAGCACCACTGTCCCTCAAAGACTTCAGCCACTGCACATTACCAATTCAGCTGTGAAGCATTTACAACTATGTATTATCTGTGATGTCTACATTTCCTGTTTACATGCATGTGCTGGGGATATGCTTTAGTGTGTATGGACTAGAGTTTAAATCTTTTCTTTAACTGGGCTGCAAGGAAGGCTATCAATCCCAAATTGTGTTTTCAACTCACTGGAATAATTAACCTGGTTTTCCTGATATAAAACAGGTGGGTTCTATTCACATGATGGCTGTTCTTTACCATATATTTCATCTGAACCTCATTTTGCCATGGGCCTCAACCTTTATGTCTGCTTTTTATGGTTCTGAAAGGAATGGCTCCCGTGTATGGAATATACAAGGGATAACCACCACCCCTCACATACCCCTGTAACTTAAATGCTTCCATGTAACTCAGATTACTTTCCCCTTAGTGGTAAACAGGGGTTGGGGGATGGGTGGTAGTGGAAAGAAGGTAGTTTGAAATATTGCCATAGTAATATGGGAACTTTTCATTCCAAACCTTTACCCTCGCTTTTTTTTTCTCTCTTATTTAATATTTGCCTAAACTTCTGAAATCAGTTATAGTAAGATCATAAAACTATGAAAACAACTGAACTTTTGGTACACAAGTTAGTTCGATGACATCTTGTGATTTGAGAACAGTAAAAGGTGTGTGTGTCATTGCCTCATGATTTGTCATAGTCATTACTAAGGGTTTCGGAGAGAATCTGGTGTGAAGCACTATCCTTTCAAGAGACTAAGGCCTTTACCTAGTTGCTCCCCTACCTTCTGTCAGAATAGGAGTATTCCCGTGCACCTCTGGGTAGGTATAGGTAGTGGCTATTGAATGGGGATTATTTCCCCATGGCACAAGGGGAAACACTCCTGGATAACCTTTAACAGTGAGGCTTTGCTAAGTGGCCAGACTTGGGATTTGATCTTCCTCAATTGTATTTATTAAGTTTCAGCCTTATTCAGTATCTCTAACTGCCATAGATACAGTTCCTACGACTTCTAAAAAAATTCCTGTTAGAGCTGAGAGAGTATCTTTTTTGTTTATTAATTTTTGTTCAAGATGTAGCCTGAGTCTTAAAGCATTTCTTTGTGGAATGCCCCACTGAAGTGTCTTCTCCATTGGCTAAGTACATGTTTAAAGCCATGGGTTTTAATGTAAGACACTTTTAGTATCTAATTCTGCTTCCCCCACTGAGGGTGCTAAACAGAATTAGAATCTTTACTAAGACATGCTCAGGAAAGCTTCACAAGAGAACAGCTTCAAAATCCTTCTCCCTATGACACTGAATGGTAGAGAGGAAAGAATTCTTGGGGATTGCCAATTACATATCGTAGCCTTATTACTGCTAATCACTGTCAGAAAAGGTCACTTCATTCACCTCTATTTGAGGAAAACAATGAGAATGTATCTGATGAACTAGAATCCTGGTCAGTATTGGGAAATATTAATGTTGCAATATCTAGTCAAACCTTGAGTGTACTGGTTCTGTGAACCACCTGAAAAAACAAATTAAATGTATTAAACCATAATGGTTGTCGTGTATCTGTTGATAAGAATCTGAAATATATGGGCTTTTATATTGTTTATTTTCGTTTCACTCTTAGGGGAAGAAGATTATTACACTGTTTTTAACAGTGCTTGAAGTACTCTTTTATGAGATAAAATTTTAATGGTTCTACTAGAAAAAGGGCTCAAATTTCCACAAAATAGCCAAAACCAGTTGTATTGGAACACCAAAAAAGAATGATCAACTTCCCATTCCAACCAGCTAGACAGAAAATGAATACACCTAGGGCAAGTTGGAAAACAGTTTAATGATCACTCACCAGAATCCACAGGAGAATCTTAAATGTTTACAAGCACCAATTATTCCGTTATTCCTGCCATCGCCGCATCCTTCATGGCAGAGTATCACAAGTAAGTTTCTGGTTGTTTCATCTACTTAAAATCAGATGTAAGAAACAACCTGAGTCTTAGCAACTTCAGACTTCAATGTGAAACCATTAAAGCCCTGGACACTTTAGGAGGCTGAGGCAGGAGGATTGCTTGAAGCCAGGAGTTCACGACCAGCCTGGGCAACAAAGCAAGACCCCATCTCCATAAAAAAATAAGTTAGCTGGGCACAGTAGTGCGTGCCTGCAGTCTTAGCTACTCAGGAGACTGAGGCAGGAGGGTCACTTAAGTCCAGGAATTCAAGGCTGTAGTCATGCCACTGAACTCCAACCTAGGTGACAGAGCAAGACCCTATCTCAAACAAAACAAAACAAAACTCTCTTGGAAAGGTTTTCTCTCTGAAAGCAGTTCTGTCCAGAAGATGCCTACGGCCCATACATCTTCTTCCAACTAGCCAAGACAGTTAAATACTTCAAAATGCCCCAAGAGGTCCCAAAATTTAGTCAAGGCAAGTATCAGGCTACATACTTTCTAGGTGTGACAAATATCAGAGTTTTGAGAAAGATGTTAAAATCATCATGGAATCCTTGGAGGCCTGAGATACTAAAGCACCAGTGCAGACAGTCTTCTAGGAAGTCTGGAACCAATACTTCTTCCATCAGTAATACAGGCCTTTCTAGACTTTGGTCTAGAAGAAGATGATTTTTTTGTGCTTCGAGTTAGGGATCTGTCCCTTTGACTTTAACCTTCTAACAGCTTCCCTCATATGTTTGGGTTGTAGTGGTGGCATTTCTCCCCACTTCTCACATACATCCAGTGCTAAACAGGGTAAGGAGAAAGTCTGATTATCATACAATAATTTACTTATCACATAATCCTTTTGAGTCCTGTAATTCTCGTTAACTTTTCTTAAGCTTGCTAAGGAAATAAACCAAAACATTTTTCCTTTTTAAGAGAAGATTTTTTTTAGTATAACATCTCATAACAGGCTTTATCATAGACAACAGTTTAAAATGTATTTCCTATAGGCCATATGCTGTGGCTCATGTCTGTAATCCCAGCAGTTAGGGAGGCCAAGGTAGGAGGATTGCTTGAGCCCAGGAGTTTGAGACCAACCTGGGCAACATGGCAAAACCTTGTCTCTACAAAAAAATTTAAAAATTAGCCAGGGGTGGTGGTGCACACCTGTGGTCTCAACTACTCAGGCTGAGGCAGGAGAATCACCCGAGCCTAGGAGCTCACTGTTGCAGTAAGCTGTGATCGCATGATCAAGGCACTCTAGCCTGGGTGACAGAGTGAGACCCTGTCTCATAACTATGTAAAAATAAAAATTAGCCAGGTGTGGTAGTGCATGCCTACGGTCCCAGCTACTTGGGAGGCTGAAGCAGGAGGATCCTTTGAGCCTAGGAGTTTGAGGTGGTAGTGAGCTATGGTCACACCACTGTTACCATCTCATTTTGTACACCATCTAAATTTGTGATTTGTAAAAGGAAACATAAAAAATATTAAAAGAAAAAATAAAGATCACGCCACTGCACTCCAGCCTGGGCGACAGAGTGAGACCCTGTCTCAAAAAATAATAATAATTTAAAAGTATCTATCTCCTGCTTAAAAAAATAAATTAAAAAAAAAAAAGATTTCACCAGTCAGAGTAGCAATGGGAAACAGCCAGGCTTTTTACTCAATAAAGGGGGCAGGCAGTTCCCAGGGATCACAACATTAGGGACAACTCACCGTCCCACACAGGTCAGCCCTGTGATTGCTTTTCTTGTATCTTTACTTTTGGCAGCAGAAATGAGCAAAGTCCACTGCAGAAAATACAAAGTCTACTTCTGTCACCCTGGGCTGAGGAAAGGAATCAGGGAGGGGAGTCCCAGATGGTTCCTTGCCATCTGTTACTGAAACTTGCAAGGAATAATGGTCATTTCTCCTGAATACAGGGCTCCCCACTTGCTCAACTTCAAATGCAAATGAGAACTCCCACAGGTGCTTTAATAAGCTCCTTTGTATAGATATTCTTAAAAATAAGACCACCACAGTATTTGTAACCAACACTACTCACCTTCTTCTACCACCTCCCCGACGAAAACCTTGGAAATACCAGACATAGCAATAACAACATTCTGAGACACAGAGGTGCCAGTGATGGACTGGATCAGCTTGAAAGAAGGAGAAAGACTCCGTGACTACAATAGTCAAAGACTGGCTTTGGAACACAGTACCAAATAATTCACAGAAAAAGGTAAGATAACTGAGGTGCATTTTTTTCCCCCACCTAAATAATCCACTGACTTGTCTAACACCTCACTTCAAATGCCAATGGACATGGCCCTTGGGTTCAGTTCTAAAACATGATGGAGATGAAGTGTGGTGGTCTATCCTTACCCTTTTGATGGCTGCCTTAGGGAAAGCTGAGCGGCGATACATTTCATAACGGTTCAGCTGCTCCTCAGAAAAAGAAGAAACCAGGATTCTAAACAAAGATCCAGGTAACTAAGTTAACTTGTAAGAATGAATACTAAAGATAATTATTAAGTCAATAAACGTCTCAGACAATTCAAAAATGAATTGTTAAGGGGTCAATAGCATTAGGCTTGGTGCCTTGAGGAATGAAGATAAAATACTTCTACTCCAAAGGAATTTGAGAAAACATAAAATAAAAACTTCTTTTCTTACCTGTTAACAAAAAGAACAACATTGGGTCACTGTATCATACTATACAGACTGTGTTTTCAGCATTAGACTCTACCTTACTGAATTTCACACTGATGGTGTTTAATATACAAATTTATGATCAAACCAGTAGTTTTCAAGATTAACAGATTTAGGAGAAATATCTGCAAAATATGTGGAAACAGGTAATACGCCTAATGTATAATTCTTTCAAACGAATAAAGGGGCCATATCAATTTTTGAAAATGAACAAAGTATATGAACAGGAAATTTACAAAAATACCAATGGTCAACCAACATGGGGGAAACAACATTATTAACTAAGGAAATATTATTTTCATAGATAACATTTTTCATAAATCAGACCACTATTAAAAAAAGAATGGTATTAGAATATGGGACACAAACTCACACATGCTGGCAGAGTGAACTGGAACACCTTTTTGGAGAGAAATTTGGAAATACATATGAAAAGCCTTTGAAAATGTTTATACTATTTGAATTAGCAATTATACCTCTAGGAGTTTATCTTAGGAAGTAATGGACAAGTATGCAAAGATATGTCCAAAGATCCTCATCATAATGTCAAAAGTACAAATACCCAACCAGAACCACTACAGGGATTGGTTAAATTATAGTTCAACAACATAATGTGATTCGATTGTAGCCATTAAAAATTATGATTTATGAGCATATTTACTGACATGAAAATATTTAGCTATACATATCAAACATCTAAAAAAACTTTGAAAAGGTACATACCCAAACACTATACCCAACTATATACTTAGAGTGAACTCTGCCTGGTGAGTTTATGGGTAATTTTTTCTATTTTTCTGTATTCTCTGAATTATTTGCAATGAGCGCATACTACTTTTTACAATCAGAAAATGTCATAAAGCTATTTCTATTTTTAAGAAAACTACGACCTAGGCAGGGCGCGGTGGCTCAAGCCTGTAATCCCAGCACTTTGGGAGGCTGAGGTAGGTGGACCACGAGGTCAGGAGATCGAGACCATCCTGGCTAACACAGTGAAACCCCATCTCTACTAAAAATACAAAAAAAAAAAAAAAAATTAGCCAGGCGTGATGGCGGGCGCCTGTAGTCCCAGCTACCCGGGAGGCTAAGGCAGGAGAATGGCGTGAACCCGGGAGGCGGAGCTTGCAGTGAGCTGAGATCATGCCACTGCACTCCAGCCTGGGCGACAGAGCGAGACTCCGCCTCAAAAAAAAAAAAAGAAAACTATGACCTAGATGTATAATTAGTGACATGGAAAACATTCATCATATCTAATGTGAAAAATAGGTTATGAAACAGTATTTGACATTTGTGAAAAAAACAATTCATAGATATATATGTATAGAAACTATCTTGAAACTTTTAACATAAGCAGGATATATCTCTGTGGTAAGGTGATTCTTTTTTCTTCTTATCTATTTACTTTTATTTATTTATTTTTGAGACAGTGTCTGGCTCTATTGCCCAGGCTGGAGTGCAGTAGTGCAATCTTGGCTCATTGCAACCTCTGCCTCCTGGGTTCAAGTGATTCTCCTACCTCAGCCTCCCGAGTAGCTGGGACTACAGGCACCCACCACAACGCCTGGCTAATTTTTTGTAATTTTAGGAGAGATGGGGTTTCACCATCTTGGCCAGGCTGGTCTCAAACTCCTGACCTCAGGTGATCCGCCCACACCTCAGCCTCCCAAAGTGCTGGGATTACAGGTGTGAGCCACCGCTCCCGGACATCTTTTTATCTATTTATATTTTCTATGCTGTAACATAATTGTTTGAAAAAAAATTTTTTGGCCTGTAATCCCAGCACTTTGGGAGGCCGAGGCGGGCGGATCACGAGGTCTCGAGTTCGAGACCAGCCTGGCCAACATGGTGAAACCCTGTCTCTACTAAAAATACAAAAATTAGCCAGGCATGGTGGCGGGCACCTGTAGTCCCAGCTATCTGGGAGGCTGAGGCAGGAGAATCGCTTGAAACCGGAAGGTGGAGGTTGCAGTGAGCAGAGATCCTGCCACTACACTCCAGCCTGAGCAATGAGAGCGAAACTCCGTCTCAAAAAAAAAAAAAAAAAAATTTTAAAAAAAAGCCAGGCACA